>NC_065582.1:162611930-163211930 GCF_024542745.1 Macaca thibetana thibetana
CTCATCCATAAAATGGGAAAGGATTGTTGGTGAGAATCAAAGGCGTTAGTGTATGAAAAGGTGAGGTACTTGGTTCTCACGGTGTGACTGGCAGACTAGCAGCATTGGCATTGCATGGGAATGTAATGCTAATTTTCCTGTTAGAAATACAGGATCCCAGGTACCACCCCAGACCTCCTAAAACTTTGGGGTGCGGTGTGAGGGTGGAACATTGTGTGTTTTAACAAGGCTTCCAAGTGATTCTGATGCCACCCTAAATTTGAGAGCCAATGGACTAGTTTCCATGTTCTGACTTTTCTCTTAGTGACACTTTTTTTTTTTTTTTTTTTTTGACATGGAGTCTTCCTCTATTGTGCAGGCTGGAGTACAGCGGCACTAACTCAGCTCACTGCAACCAGCACCTCCCAGGTTTAAGTGATTCTCCTGCCTCAACCTCCTGAGTAGCTGGGATTACAGGCACCCACCACCACGCCTGGCTAATTTCTGTATTTTTAATAGAGTCAGGGTTTCACCGTGTTGGCCAGGCTGGTCTCGAACTCCTGACCTCAGGTGATCCTCCCTCCTTGGCCTCCCAAAGTGCTGGAATTACAGGTGTGAGTCACCACACCCCACCACTAGTGATTTTATAGGCCCAGTTGTTTGGGCTGTATAATATAAGCCACAAACTATAGGCTCAAGAGTTTGATTTTTGTTTTGCTGTTTCTAACTTGCTCTCTGCCTCTGGTAAGATAGAGAAGCTGTGTATACCATGAGATCCTTTGCTGAAAAGCAGAGAGAACAGAATAAAAACATGAGTGAAGAATTGTAAAATGATTAGGAAAAACTTTGCAGATTGAATATTTGGAACAAACAGGTAATAGTCGTTTGTGAACGAATCACGAAACTCAGAAATAGTAAAAAATACATTAAGTTGATTAAAACAATTTTAAATGTATTTTTTAAGTATTTGAAATGTCAGAAAGAGAGGAGGACGGAAACTGTCAATTAGCTCATATTCCTATTACACTTTTTTTTTTTTTTTGAGACAGAGTCTTGCTGTGTTGCCCAGGCTGGAGTGCAGTAGAGCGATCTTGGCTCAGTGCAACCACCGCCTCCTGGATTCAAGCAATTCTTCTGCCTCTCAGTCTCCCGAGTAGCTGGTATTACAGGTGCATATCACTGTGCCTGGCTAATTTTTGTATTTTTTGTAGAGACAGGGTTTTGCTATGTTGGCCAGGCTGGTCTCAAATTCCTGACCTCAAGTGATCTGCCCACCTTGGCCTCCCAAAGTGCTGGGATTACAGGCGTGAGCCACCACGTGCGGCCTCCTGTTATACTTTTTAAAGTATTTTCTCATCTGTTCTTTCATCTTAGACTCACTATGAATATTTCAGGTTGGTAAATAAGTAAGAGATTATCTTCAGTATACAGATGAGGAAACTGAGACTCAGTGAGGCTGAGCAAATTTCTGAAATATACACTTCAGAAAATTAACTAATGTTAATAGACTATCATGTCTGTTAACTCCCTCAACCTATGGGCTTTCCTTTCTAGATTTCTCTACTTGCCCATTATGTATTTTGGGGAGCATAGATGTTCATTTACATTTCAACTTTGTTGTTGAAAAGTTGTAAGTTAGCTACTGTTTAGTATAGTTAGCTACTATTTTGTTGGTAAACTTCACATACACAAAATGAAAAATATACTCGAGTTCTTGCACATATTGAAATGATAAGTGATAAGAAATGAGACACAAGTTAAAGATGTTTTATTAATTCATTTGTTTGTTCCTTTGTTCATTCAACAAATGTTTATTGAGGATTTACTATGTTCTAGATACTGGGAAGCATTTCTGTGATTACCATAGTGAGCAAAATGGACCTCCATTGGATTTAATATTCTCATTTCATCATCCCTGCAATGTGGCAGGGGTCACTATTATTGTTATATAATTAGGTATATAATTATTATTGTTATATAATTAGGTTATATAATTATAATAATTATAATTATTAATGCATGTCATACTAAGCCTGCTTGGCCACCCTCTCTTCTTGGGGTCATCCTAGAGGCTCCTCTTAGGACCAGCTTTAAATGCAGTCTTCTAGGCGAGGTGCGGTGGTTCATGCCTGTAATCCCAGGACTTTGAGAGGCTGACGCGAGTGGATTGCTTGAGCCCAGGAATTTGAGATCAGCCTGGGCAACACAATGAGATCCTGTCTCTATAAAAGAAAAATGAAAACAACACAAAACAACAACAAAAACAAAAAAAACCCACTGTTCTTCCAAGAACTCAGTTGTAAAAAATGGTTTGAACAACCAAAGCAACATGTAGACTACTGCGTAATGTCAACAGCTGGCTAAATAAACACAGAGTTCACCTCAATGACAACACATGGACACTGGGAGGGGAACATCACACACCGGGGCCTGTCGAGGGGTGGGGGGCAAGGGGAGGGAGAGCATTAGGACAAATACCTAATGCATGCGGGGCTTAAAACCTAGGTGATGGGCTGACAGGTGCTGCAAACCACCATGGCACATATATACCTATGTAACAAACCTGCATGTTCTGCACATGTATCCCAGAACTTTAAAAATATATATATATAGAGAGAGATATATAACATAGATATATAGATATAATATAGATACATAGATATAATATAGATATATAGACATAATATCTAGATATAGAGATATTATGTCTATAGATATATATAGATATTATATATCTGTATATATAAAAAATAAACACAGAGTTCACCTTAGAGGCAAGTATAGGCTTTCTGCATGAGAAATGGAAGGTTGCACATTATGCTGAAGATGCAACTGACATGACAGGGGAAAACGCTTTGTGTACATGAGCGCAACTGCTCCATAGTGGCAGTTCTTATGAAGTGAAGATTCAATAAATAAATATGCATTCATTTATTTAACAGTATTTTTTGAGATGCTACTATAGGCCAGAAACTGTCCTGAGGATTGGGACTATAGCAATAAACAAGATGGGCATGTTCTGTCCTTCCGGAACTTGTTTTCTACCTAAGGGAATTCAGGGACTGACAACTAATTAATACAATGCAGGATAAGGAGATGGTGAGTGGCTGACTAGGTGTAGGGAGGGGTGGCTCCTTTAGACAGGGTGGTCAGGATAGGCCTGTTGGTGGAGGGGAGATATTTTCTGAGCTCTGTGTGCTGTGAAGGAACAGCTCAGGTTGACAGCTGAGAAAGAGTATTCCAGGGCAAGGGAACTGCAAACATAAAGGCTCTGAAAAGGGAATGAGCTTGGCCAGTACGGCTGGAGGGTGCATTTATTGAGTGCACAGTATTGTGCTGGGCAACGTGGGGATGGGCAAGGTTTTCTGGAGAGGTGGGCAAAATCAAAATAGAAGATTTGGTCTTGACCTTCAAGGAGATAACATATAGTTATGAAGCAAAAAGCAGCATGAAGAATATTACTAGAACAATTAATGGTAAGGCTAGATGCCTATCTTTAACTGTACCAAGGAATTTGGAGGAAGGCGACATCAGTAGAAGATTCGGAGAGGGGATCATGATAGAGGTAGGGGATTAGGCACATGGGCAGAATGAAAGAAAAGGGGACCCTTTTAGAGGGACAACAGCAGTAGAGATTACGTCTTGGAGGAGTCAAATGGAGAAAGTTGCCTGCCAAAGAGTGGTGTGGCTGCATGGATGATGAAAGCCTGGGTTCTGAAGCCAGCCTTCCTGGGTTGGGCTGCCAGCTCCAACCCTTCCCAACTGAGTGGTTCTGAGTGTGCTGGGTCTCAGTTTCTCATTTATAAAGCCAAGGTCATAATAGTCCCTACGTGTTTGTCTATTTATTGCTGCCTAATAATCCTCCCCACAATTTAGTGGCTTAAAATACTAATTTGTTATTCTGTCTTACAATTTTGTGGGTTAACTGGAGTTAGCTGAGTGGTCTGTCATGGAGCTTCTCCTGTGGCTGGGACTGGAGTCAGCTGAAGGCTCGACTGGGCTCGATGTGCAAGATAGTGCCTTCATGTACATGCCTGGCACCCAGGCTGGCATGGTTGCCACAGCTGGGGGCTGGAAGGGCATTCTTTCCCCAGGACCTCTCCCTGCAACCAGCTCGAGTTTCCTCCCTGCAGTCTCAGGGGAGTCAGACTTCTTACATGCTTTGTGCCAATTAGGTGTTAGTTGTTAGTTGTAAGCTGGCTTCCCCCAGAGTGAGCATTCCAACTCAGAAACTGGAAAAGGCATGACATCATTTCCTGTGCAGTCTGTTGGTCAAAGCAGTCACATGACAGCTCAGATTCAAGGGGAGGGGACAAAGACCCCACCTCTCAATGGGAAAAATGTCAAAGAATTTGTGCATCTGTGCCCATCTTTAATATACCACTATTTTATGGATTGCAGTGAGGATCAAAGAGATTAGTAGAGAATACTGAGTAATGCACACGGAACATAGTACATGTTCAATAATGTTCATGACGATGAAGATGATGATAATAAGGGAGGATCCTGAAAGCCAGGCAGTAAATTTGGTGGTACAATCCTGATGGGATGGCAGGACCATCTGAAATCCTTGTGCCGGAATGATCAGAGAGGAGAGGTAGGAGAGAAAACTCACTGCCTAGTTTGTGCACATTTAAGAAGAAGATTTGGCCGGGCGCGGTGGCTCAAGCCTGTAATCCCAGCACGTTGGGAGGCCGAGACGGGCGGATCACGAGGTCAGGAGATCGAGACCATCCTGGCTAACACGGTGAAACCCTCTCTCTACTAAAAAATACAAAAAACTAGCCGGGCGAAGAGGCGGGCGCCTGTAGTCCCAGCTACTCGGGAGGCTGAGGCAGGAGAATGGCGTAAACCCGGGAGGCGGAGCTTGCATTGAGCTGAGATCCGGCCACTGCACTCCAGCCTGGGCGACAGAGCAAGACTCCGTCTCAAAAAAAAAAAAAAAAAAGAAGATTTTGTTTTACTGGGTTTGCTTTGTTAGATTCTCTCATAGGCAGTCAATATCTTTTGTGCACCTACTTCATTCATTTGTGCATTTGACCTACGAAATATTCAGCATTGCACTAAGTGCTAAGTGTATACGATAGACAAAGTCCCTGCCAGTGGGGGAGCACAATTTTAAAGCAATAGTAATTATTCATGGTTGTACTAAGAACTGTGATGAAGTTCTTAATGATCTTATGATCCCAGAAGATCATAATGGAGGAGCTTGCCTGGTCTTTGCCGATGACACTCAACCTGGAACCAGGATAAGGAGGATTGCCAGGTAAAGAGAGAGGAAGAGCCCTATGGGTAGGTCCCAGCAGAAGCAAAGGCTGAAGGTGGAGAGGAAATTGGGGCAGTCAGAAACTAGAGTGGTGACCATTGTGGTTGAGTGCAGGAGGTTTGGGGGCCAGTGGCAGGATCCCGAGCTGGAGAGCCAGGTAGGACCCCATCACTCAGGGCCTCAGAGGCTTGTGAAGGATTGCAGATTTTATCCTAAGGGTAATGGGGTTCACTGGAATGGTGGTATTTGAAGAGTTCCCAAAATTGCTAAGTCTTTTTGCTTGAAGAGGAAAAAAAAAAAAGCTTAAAGAGATGGGAGATGGTGTTGAGGGATGAACTTGGCTGGTTTCACTTGAACAAATAAATCACCGGTTGCCATTTATCCCCAATCAACAATAATCCCAGCATTCTCACCCTGGGTCAGTCTGGACAAAAGCTGCCCACTCTGCTCCGTTCCACATTTGTCAGCCCGTAATAGCATCCTTATCTCAGGAAATCTCTAGATTGCTCCCCAACATAAACTGTTTGCTGGGCAGCCAGGGTCAGCTGTGCCTGCTAAGCTCTCAGACTGACCCAGGTGCCCTGTTTGAACTGTGGAAGGTTCAACGGAATTGAAGTGGCCAGTCCGAGGCAGTGTGTTTACTGATACAAGTTTGGGTCTGAGACTATAATTTTCCAGCACCCGTGAAAGCCACCTGCACTAACCAGTTCATGGACTGAATGGCCAAGCGCTGCATGCAGCCAAAAAGGACATTGCTTCCCCTCCACTGCCCTCAAAGAATCAGACCATTTAAAGCAAACTCCATTCATGCAAGGAGTGGGATTTCTTAGAGATTCGGATGGGGTGGGGTGGGGTGGAAAAAACCCCTCAAGTTGCAAAATAAAACAAAAATACACATGGCCTTCAGTTTTTAGTGCCAGTGTTGAATCAAAAATAGCCTATGTTGGGAAGGGAGATGATGTTAGTTAGGTAAACCCCTTTAACTATCTGCTGGACGGGCTGGGGCTTAAATGCTTCAGATATTTCCTAGGAGCAGTTTGAGCTGGAAAAATCCTCCTTACCTAAAGGGTTAAAAATGTGGAACATGTTTTTGAGTGCCTCTTTTCTTTTGTTAATGGGAACTGACATTCCCTACAATCAAATGGGACTGAGCCTAATCATATTGTCCATGACAGAAGAAATTAAGGTCTGTGGTAGAAGACATTATAATCCTGACAGAATTTTCATGCTCTCCAAAAGCCCAAATTACTCTGTTTACTAAAATGACATGTTGGTTGATCTTTGTTTTAATGCTCTGATTGGGGGGCCTGCTAATTTCTGTTTTGTGGGGAGGGGGTGGCCTTTAGTGTTCCCAGAAGCTTCTCATCATTTATCTTCAGATGTGCTGGGACAGATAAGTGACTTTTTTGACTAGGAAATCTCCCCCATGCAGTATGACTTCAGGGTTTGGACTGGCCAAAGGCAGCAGAGAGAACTGCCTCATTTTGTTTTTCTCTAAGGCCCGGCATGGTTTCTTCCTTCCCAAATGATCTGTTTGGGATCCACCAGCAGTTGAGCCACCCAGAATTTATTCAGCAGAGTACCTGAGGTCCAAACCCATGCTCAAAAAAATTGTTTTTTTGATGATGGATGATGTGATAGTATATGCTGCTTTTCAATTATTATACCAAAGATGATGTAGACACTACAGTGATATCATTTGACTACACATGATGAAGTTGCTATTCAAAATATTGTACAGCGCTTGCAGCATGAGCATGATCAAAGTGGAGAGTGCAGCCAATCAGTGTGGATGCTGTGCAAACAGCTGGTGTCCCAGTAACCAGTGGTGGGCTGGTATGTGCTAAAAAGCTGACTCTCCCAAAAGTCATGAAGCCCTGAGTCATAGTGCATGCTGATTTCTGAGGTAGAAACACTCCCACCACTGCCAGCTTCAAGCCACCAATGTGATATCAAGTGGCTTGCAAATTTTCTGCAAATTTAAGCAATCGGCTCTTGCAAAGCCTATGTAAGCCAGTTCCAGCACAACACTGTCTGTAGCAGGAACATACCAGCTTAATATCATCCCTGCACACACACACTCACATACACATGGATACACAGATACATCCAAGAGGTACTTTTCTCTCTCAGAAAAATGTGAAGTTATAAATGACATATAGAAACAACTCAGCTGGGAATAAAGTGTCTGAGGTGTTACCAGATGAACCATCAGGGCTGTCAAGAGAAGAGCTGCAGTTTGATTATTTTCTGCTTCTCCATCGTAGCGAATCTACAACTCAAGCTTCGTTTTCAAAATGCATTTCTCACCCAATGCTTTTTTTCTTCTTTCCTTTTTAAAAAATACACTTCAACTCGGGGGGTGGGGGTGGGGGGGGATAATTTTGTACCCCAACCACCAGTGAAGCTAGCTCAAAAGTCACCAATTTAAAAAACCATTTTCAGATTTGGTATGTGGGCAAAATAAGTGCAGGCTATAATCAGGAAATTCTGCGTAAGAGCGAATGGATTGGAGGCGATTTTAACTCGGTGGGTAACGAATTCTACAGCATTATAGCTGGAATAATTCCTTGCAAGCCTTCTTGGGGCAGCTATGTTCTAAAAATGGTTGATGCTTCTATTAGGTCAGTGTTCTCCATTAATCCATGATCTATTTTAGAAGAAAAAACAATCCCGTGTAGCCCGTGAGATTTTTGATTTGAGCACTTCGGTCAGAAGCCGATTATTTCTTTTTTACGAACAAGTCCAGAGTTGCTCCTTGCAAGTGAAGTCCTTACAAAGAATTCTAATAGGCATCCTGCTGGGTTGTTGTCTGTTCTTAAGTCTCTTTTCATTTGAATTGGAAAGAAATAGCAGTCTGCTGAAATACTGGTCTCTGGCAGTGGCCTTTGCAGAGCTAAACAAGAACAACCAACGTCCATCATCACACATGACGACTAAATCATTTCGGTCAAGTTGCATGTAGTGGATAGATGGTGATTTTCACATTCTGCAGCTTCTGACAAATATTGCCTTGTCCCTCCATAAACATCTCTATTGGTGCCTCTCTGGGTTCTGGAAAAGTAGTTCCGGCAGGGTAGTGCTGCGAAGAAATGAAAGTCAGAGAAATACTTGTATTATCCTTCTTTGCTTTGATTTTTTTACATATCAAAATTAGTTTCTGATTCCCACTTGGGAGAAAATAATACAGTAGCTCCTAGTGGAAAACCTGTCTTCAGTTATATTTAGCAGGGAAATGAGTCAAACTATTGAGAGACTGCCAGCTTCATCATTATAGGATTATGCATTTTAATAGGACACAAGTTCGCAGGCCTTTGGGTGTGTTAGTTGCGTCACACACATTTTATTTTTCCAAGCATCCTGAGGCCTGGAATCTGCCTAGTTTTTAAAAGCCAGGTGTTGGGTGACCTTTGTTTCTTTTTGCTTCATTTTAATCACTTGATCCTTCTTACACAGTATCATTGAGGATGAGGGAATCGACACCGGCAAATTTAATTTGAAGGGCACCTCTATTTTGGAAGCTTTACATGATGACTTAGCAGAGAAATAAATTTCCTCTTCTTAGGTGCTGCTTAGATAATTCAGGCTTGCACGAAGAGGAGTTAGGCCCTACACTTTGCAACTCTTCACTAGTGCAGCTGGGACTCGGTGAGAGAAAACGGGGACCTGGATATCTTCGTGGCCTTGTAAGGCTACATTTTGGAAACTGCCAAAATAGTTTTGTCATTTCAGAGAACCATAAGGGCAGGCTTCCTGGGAGCTGTTTTCCGGCTCTTGACCTTGTTTGCACAAGTTCGATTATTTTCAAAATAATAATCGGGTATTCAGAAATGTATTACCAAGCTTCCTATGGTCATCTGTATATGTTTCTCTTGAATCTAATCTGTGAGAGGGTCTCCTTGCAGTGGCCTTTTTATGTAAAGCTTTTGCACACACACCCAAGAAGAGCTTCACTGAACTTTTTGCAAGAGAGACACCTGTTTACTCGCTTGAGCATCAAAATTCATCTCTCTGTTTTTATGTAAGGATGGCCTTTGTTTTCAAAGGACATTCATTACCCACTGAAATACTGTATTTTCAAGTTCCTGATGCTTAAACATATTTTGGAAATGTCAAAAAGAGCAAAAACCAAGTCTTCATTTTAAATGCATTGCTTTATGGAGACAAGGGGGAGTAAGAGAAGGAGTGTGTATGTCATGACTAATACTGAATGCTAAGGTTGTTTACTTTCCTTTGGACTTGGCCAAGTAAATGTATATCTGGTAGAATAGAATCCATGAGGCATATAATTAATGGTGTGGTGTTTATTTCCTGCGAAGAAACTATATTATTTATTCTAGAATAAAAAAGGAGATACAAACTTTTCTTCCTTCTTGTGATGTGAAACAGAAGATAGATGGTAATTTTAGAAAACGTTGCTTAAACCTCCAGGAAACAAAATGTCTCAGGAAGGTTTAAGAGCATTGTGGCAGTGATTCACGGCAAGTAACAATTTTCAAAGGAAATCTACTAGTTAGAAATTTTAGTTTACAAAATAAATGAGGAGATCTCTCTAGTATTCTTTTAAATGGTCCTTTCTCCTCTGGCACCATTCAGTTCAGTGTTAGCTATTCTGGTTGTCTGATGTTGGTATTTTCTGCAGTCCTTGTCTTCTATAATGTGAGGCACACCTGTGTCTAGTATAACTCTTAGAAGGCAATTGTCTTTCTTTTTAATGAGCCGGGTTTTTGAGCAACAAATATGAAGAAGAAGGAAAAACATGAAATCAGAAACATTCCTGTGGACAGAAAGAGGTACTTTAGACAAAAGTAACTCATTCCTCTTATAGTGAATTCAACTCATTCTGCTACAATGTAATAGGAGGAAAAAATTTCTTGGAGACCCCACATGTCTGCCTTGAGTTATGAGTATCAATAACATTAGCCATAACTGCAGAGAGAACCGTTAGTTGTATGAACATATACTTCTATCAAAAAGTAAAGCTCACTACGCTACTTGGGGAAAACAGTGTCTACAGTAGTGAGTCCACAAAACTCACTGTGTTATGTTAAAAGCATGTGTTCAACCCATTTATTGTTTTTTTCCTTTTTGATTTCATGGAGTGTTTCCTGGGTCTTGCGTTATGGCCCAAGCTAACTAAGAAGATCCACGTGGCATTTCACGAACCCTCATTTATCCATACTTTGTTCATACTCTTTATCTTTCTTGACACTTCTCTGTTTTCATAATGAAGCAACTCTCATCTCAGGACAAAGTTGGTCTTTTCTCAAATGAATGAGTTTCTTTGTTTTTCGTTTTTGAGGTATGGTCTCACTCTGTCGCCCAGGCTGGAGTGCAGTTGAGTTGTACAACCATGGCTCACTGTAGCCTCAAACTCCCTGGCTCAAGGGATCCCCCCTACCCCAGCCTCTGAGTAGCTGGGGCGACGGGCGTGCACCACACACAGCTAATTTTTTAATTGTTTATAGAGATGAGCTCTTGCTATGGTGCCCAGGCTGGTCTGGAACTCCTGGCGTCAAGTGAGCCTCCTGCCCCTGCCTCCCGAAGTGTAGGATTAAAAGTGTGAGCCACTGCACTCAGCCTAGTTTCTATATTTTTGCTCTCTTCTTGTGACTTTTCTGCTCCCAATTCATTTTTTTGTTTGTTTGTTTTTCTTTTTGGACCTGGAGATCTTCCTGTTATCCTCCAACTACAGAAATAGTATTCATTCTTGAAGGTGAGGTTCACATCCCACCTTGTCTGGGAAGTTCTTCAAACTTTACTGGCTGGGTCATTAATTTGGCACAGCCAGTTGTATTTTGTTATCTCTTTTTTGTTTGTAAAATCACCAACCAGATTGGAGGTTCTTGAGAGCAGACATTCGGGGGCCCCTAAATTATACATCCTTGGCTTTATCAGTATTTGCCACTCAATTTATAAAAAGGCTATTCTGACAATGTCAGAGACAAAGATAGGACATAAGGCTGATTTAGGCAATAGCCTGACAATACTTTTCTGTGCATTTTTCAGTGCTTAAAAAAATGCTGCATACGGTTTATTGGCACTTTGATGATGCCCGACTAAGAATAGGCATTCTCATGAAACTGTCCGCAGGAATGCTTATTGCTTTATTTGGAGAAGTTATCACTTATTCTGAACTAAGCAAGTCACCCCAAAATAGCAGAGTGAAAGTATTTACTTTGCCTTTTCTGATGTTCCTTTGGATCTGGGATTGTTCAATTTGGTTAATTCATTTTGTTCCTTCTAGTTCTACCTGAATGAACTTCAAGCCAAAGAATTTTAAATGTTTTCACAGATGGTCTCAGAGACCTTAGAAACAGTATGTGTCATTTCGCATTCCATCATTTCACAGATAGAGAAACTGAGGCACAGAGAAACGTAGTCACATGTGCAGGCTGGGCCCGGCTTCCTAGTGCCCTGTCAGCTCAGTGCTTTCTTCACTATACAAGTGGTTGCCTGTCATTAGCTACCTGCATTTTTCTATTTACTGTACTTCATTTGACAAATCATTAAAAATAGATAGCACAACACTGGCTTCCAGACTAATCTTTGAGCGGTCCCATTATTTTTAGCTTCCCATGTGGAGAACTGGCTATTTATTCCTGAGCTTTGGTTCCTTTCGGTGAAGAAGGCTTTAATCACGACAGAACTTCACCTTTTACCCCATAGTTACCGACTTGCTTGCCTGGCCTTAATAGCCTCCTATGAGAGAGACCTTCTCCACAGCCTTTAGAAAGTCTAAATAAATTATGCCCACAGATTCCTTTTTATCTGCTGTTTTTAGCACACAATTTTCCCAAACAAAAAACCAGGCCAGAGGGCACGTTTGTCTTGGTAGGTGCTTTGAAATGCCTTGCTGTGGAATTTATTCTTTTCTGGTGCTTGTGTATAGATGGATGCTTGACTGGGTTCGGGGCTGGGGCTGTGGAGGACAGCAGCAGCAGCTCTGAAGTGAAAAAAAAAATCCAGCCCTACAACTGGTTTCTCTGTCTACAAGATGTCAGGTGGCCAGTTCCACTGCACATTTTTTAGGGCCAGCCCTTTTGGTGGTGGTGTTTTTTTTTTTTTTTAGGTCCTCTGAACACTAGGCTCCTCAAAGCCACCTCTGCTATGAGGGCTTTTGGACTTCCATTCTTTCATCCCAATCCCCGCTGAGTCCCCAAAGCATGTAGGAGGATGTCTTTGTTCCTTGAGGCTTCCTGGTTATCTCTACAAATGTCTGTCATGGAACTGTAGCACCTTTGACATTTCTTTATTTACCTGTGGGTTTCACCAGACTGGTCACATTTTCCCTGCTATATGCCAGTGCCTAGAACAGTGACTGCTACATAGTCGGGCTCAATCAATGTCTACCTAGTGAGTTAACTGTGTTATCTCCAGTGCTTAGTGTAGGGTTGCACTACAGAGTGTTTGAATGAAGACATGAATGAATGGAGTTGAGTTGCAATGGTTAAGGTTAGTATGCCCCCTCCTAGCTGAGTAACCATGAATGCGCTGCTTACCCAACCTTTTTAAGCCTCATCTTCCTCATCTGTCTAATGGGGATAATAATAATATTACCTACCTGATAGGGTGATGGTGAGGATTAAGCCTTAAAATTCTTAGAACAGTTCTCAGTTACAGTTTGATATTATTTTATCTTCTGAATCAAAATGAAGTAAATTTCCTCTTCCCTCCACCTACACCCATGGCAGAAATGAGCATGGATCCTGCTGGAGGGCTGTGGAAATGGTAGGGAGATTTGTAGTCTTTAGCCAAGACATGATGGCTTCAAGAATGCCCAAGCTTCTTAGATGACTTTTAAAAACTAGTTACCATTTTCATAGTTCTTACAATGTGCCAGGCAAGTTACATATGCGATGTCATTTATTCCTCAAAACAAATCTTTAAGGGTAAGCATTATTCTTCCCATTCTGCAGATGATGACGTGGAAGCTGAGAGAAGTCAAAGGCCAAGGTCTTGCATGAGTAAATGGCAGAGCCAAGAGTGGGTTTGAGGTCTTGCCATTCTTCCTGTGGGACTGTACAATGGGCTTTGTCTGATTTTAAAGATGCGATTACAAAGCTAATGTGGAGGGTTTTAAAAACCGTGTTCTTGTGTTAATATCTAGGAAAAGTTCATGTGTAGCTAAGGCTCCTCAGCAGCTTAATCGTGCCTCTTCATTTTTGCTTCAAAAGACTGCAGGTTATCGAATAACAAACAGCTCATTAAATAACAATGCAAAGCCAAGCATTTGGACATTGTGCTAATGGAGTCAGAAAGTCTGGTTTAGAATCTTGATGTGGACCCTATACTGAGTCAGCAGCTTGTGAGATGTGGCTAGTCATTTGGCCCATGCCTCTCTATTCTGGTCTAGCTGTCTCTGCCCATCGAAGATAGAACCCACTGTGGCAGACACATATACTCTTGACAATTCAGCGTCACTTTGGCTGGACCCTTGTGTCGGGAGAAGTTGGTGATCTTTCAGATAGACCAACATAGATGAAAACATTAATGGTCCTGAAAATCATTCTGGAACCCAAGAGAAGACACAAATGGAGCAGAACCGTCATCCCACAAAGGTCAGAATTAAAAGTCCTGGGTCCAGAAGCAGCTCTCTTGGCCTTGCTTATATGGGCATTGGATGCATGTTGGATTGTGGCTCTTCAAGCAGGCCAAAACCCTTGGATAGAAACTATCCTTTATGAAGAGCAGATCTAGAATAGAACCTTTATCTCTGTCCCACACACTCCAGTTTGGGTCTGGCCTTGAATGCCCAGGAAGAACCTGGCAGTCTAATCTACAAATGATGTGAGCCTTAGGAAAGAGTTTCTCAACTGTTGCAGTATTGATATTTGGGGCCAGATTATTCCTTATGGTGGGAGGGTATCCTGTGCATTCCATTGTAGGATATTTACCAGCACCCCTGGCTTCTATCCACTAGATGCCAGTAGCATTTCCTCAGTTGTGACAATGGAAAGATCTCTAAATATTGTTAATGTCCTCTGGGGTGGGACAAAATTGGCCCTGGTGGAAAACCACTGCCATAGGGTCACTGACTTGTGAAACCTTGGCTTGGGCAGAGCTAGTCAGGGAAGACTTGGTTTGTTGACACATCTCACCTCCCAGGTGTCCTTCTGAATGCTGTGCAGCTAATGCAGAGTCTATTCCTTATGGATTGAATTCCAGAAGATGTCTAGCAGCTAACACTATGCATAAAACACCATGAACTCCCAGCTTCTGCATATCAAAAAAGGCCATTTCCCTCATGTGGCTATACTTCTTAGATAGCAGATACATGACTTATGACCCCCCACCCCTCACCCCACACCTACTCTTGTGCTCATGGAAGGCATTATGAATCCATCTTAACATTCTTTTCTACTGACACTAGTGGCTTCAGCATCCTTTCAACATAGGTTGCAGGAAACTGTCATTGTTTAGAATTAGTAAGCAAGATAAGAGCTGTTTATCATCTCTGGACTTGACTCTATGAAATCAATTCAAAGAGAACTGTCAAACTTTAAGATGGTTGTGGAAACGCCTTCTGACCAAAGAGGGGCTAGATCCTTGATTTTTAGTCTCTTTCGATTTCTTTTCTTTTTTAAGGTCTGTATGTCTCAGTTATTTGTTCTACAGAATAGAGCCAAACTTTACTGGAAGAAACAGGGATGCCATAAGAGTTATTAATTAACCTTCTTGGATTTTTAGATAGTGGAAAGCTGAGAGCTGAAGGAACTGAAGACATCTGTCTAAGTGAGCAGAAGAGACTGTTTCTGGCACTACTGTGGGCTTCCAAGGCAAATCTTGAGTTAATTACAGCTCTTGGTACATTCAACAGTAATCAACTTAATAAAGTTAAGCTTTGTCTCTAGGTAATGGACAGAACACATTTTTGTTTTTGCAAATTAAAGACAAACAATAAAATACAGTAAGTTCTATGATCAAAACTCTATTATCACCATCCAGAACTGATAATTGTTAACATTTTGTCATACTTACCTCAGATCTTTCTTTTAATTAAAGAAATAGATTGTCGGCCGGGCGCGGTGGCTCAAGCCTGTAATCCCAGCACTTTGGGAGGCCGAGACGGGCGGATCACGAGGTCAGGAGATCGAGACCATCCTGGCTAACACGGTGAAACCCCGTCTCTACTAAAAAATACAAAAAACTAGCCGGGCGCGGTGGCGGGCACCTGTAGTCCCAGCTACTCGGGAGGCTGAGGCAGGAGAATGGTGTGAACCCGGGAGGCGGAGCTTGCAGTGAGCTGAGATCCGGCCACTGCACTCCAGCCTGGGCGGCAGAGCGGGACTCCGTCTCAAAAAAAAAAAAAAAAAAAAAAAAAGAAATAGATTGTCTTAGTCCATTTATGCTGCTATGACAAAATATCTGAGATTGGGTGATTTGTAAACAATGGAAGTTGCTCTGGAGGCTGGGAAGTCCAAGAGCAAGGGGCTGGCAAATTTGGTCTGGTAAGAGCCCATTCCTTATAGATGGCATTGTGTAAGTGTCCTCACATGACAGAAAGGACAGAAGGACAAAGAGGGACTAAGTTAGTTCCCTCCAGCCCTTTTGTAAAGCACTAATTCACTCATTAGGGCAGAACCCTCATGACTTAATCACTTCCCAAAAGGTCCCACTTCTTAATAGCACTGTGATGGGGGTTACATTTCAACATGAATTTTGGAGGGGACATGAACATTCAAACCGTAGCATAGACTTCACAGATAAAGTGAAATGCTCAGTCCATTCCTAGTTCCACATGACTCCCAATCTTTCTAGAGCCATCCCATATTGCACATTTATTGTATATCTTACTAGTGCATTTTTTACTCTTGTGTTGACATATATATAAATCTTTGAACTATTGTTTTAGGTGTACTTTAAACACTTTTCACATGCAGTTTTTCATGCTGTTTATTTTTTCTTCAATTGCATGTCGTTCAAAATGCTATGATTTTGAAGCCTATCCAAGTTGATACATATATGTCTAGCTAATTAGAAGTTTACAACTTCTCATAATTCATTGCATGAACATATTTTATTACCCATTCCTCTATTTATGGACATTTATGTTGTTATACCCTTTTCACTTCTACAAATAATCTTACAGTGAACAATCTTGTAATTTCTCCTATAGTTTCTTTAGCCTATGTACCTAGCGGTGAAATTGGTGGTTCATTTGACATACACATTTTAAACTTTACTAGATAATGTAAATGTTCCATAAAGCTGATGGCTCCAGTTTAAACTCCTGCTAGCAGTATATGAGAATTTCCAATTGCATACATTCTCAGATGGGCTGGATGAAAGCTCCCTTCTCCTGTTTGACTTTTGATCAACCAGTCTGTTGGGTTGTAATATACTGGCTGGAGGTTTTGCAGTTTGGAGATCAGTCTACCATAGAAACTGAATAAACTTTCCAACCATGGTAGAAATGTAACTTGCCTTGCAGTATACCACAATGTGAAGCCTTTTACATGGCAAGTGATGAGGCTATAAGGAATCAGAGATTATAGGCATTTTGTGCTTCTGGACTCTGACAGATGCCTCCTGCTTTGGCTGGAGCATGGCAAATATCTTCTATCACCGTTTCATGCCTCATGGTTCCTTTTGATGTCTCAATCTGAGCTGGGCCTCTCTTTCACATAATAAGGTTTTTCCTCCCTTTCCTCTTATTGCCTTATTCTCCAGTGTGAAAACTGATGCAAATACATTATTTAGTTTCCCTGCAATCTCCTTATCCCTTTGACTATCTCCTTTGTGCACTGCTTGTCTAGCCGATTCACTGATCCCTTTGCAGCAGTCTTATTTCTGATGTACTTAAAGAATTTAATATTATTTGTTGTGTTATCATTCGCTGTTTGTTTTCAAACACCATTTTTAATCCCTTCTAATCTACACTTTACATCTCACCTGCTAAAGTTTATTCTTCTACAAGCCTCACACTGGAATGGATTTCAATTTTTTGAAATATCCTTTTTCTTTGGTCTCAATAAGCTTCTGAACCTTCCTTTTTTTTTTTTTTTTCTTTTTGGTAACTGTTTTAATTTTTGTTCTGATGTGGCTTTTGTTCCTATTAGAGACTTAAAATTTGAAATCTTTCTCTTTCAAGGGATTCTTCATGATAAAATTACTGGAAGAATATATATATATATATATATATACACATACACACACATATACACACATACACACACACATACACATACTGTTTTGTTGTGAAACAAAGCAGTAAACAAATAAAAAACTTCTAAGAAAGTAAATTTGCTTTAGCTAACCACTGTACTTTGTACCACTTGTTAGGTCCTAGTTACAGAGCAGAGAAAGAGAACATGACACTGAGTCAGTAAGTTGCAATCTTTTTTTTTTGGTTAGTTGATGAAATCCTTCTCCCCCTCACCCCCCACCCCCAATTTTTTGGCGTGACTGTATTCATAGAATTAAGACAAAGAGAAAAGCAAAATATGAAAGCTGATTTTCTGATAAATAAGAAAATTAAAGAGTTTCTCTGTCTTCTTTGTTGATTCTTCTATAGAACACCCTGAATTCTGCAGTGCCTCAGAGCTCAGTCCTGGGATCCTTTCTCCTCTTCATTCCCTTAAGTGATTCAAACCTAAAAAAAAAAGGAAAAAATATCCCTAAATATGTTGAGTTAATTTGGGAATGAAAAATGAGGATTATAGTCCAGGATGAAAGGAATGGCAAGCCACAAGTACATTTGGTGATGGAGGGTAAAGAGAAGCTTTTATTGGCAAAAAGGGAGAGGTTTAGGTAAACTGCACAGAAATAGAGTTTGGTGGTCCAGAGGCGCAAAGCCAGCGGTGTCATCAGTTCATTGGTGGGGATGTCATTACTGGGCAAGAGTTCTTTTGAGAGTGTCTTATCTGAATTAGTGAGGCTTAAAGAATGTCTAGTGATAAAACTTGTTATAGAGATACATGTATAGATGCAAAATGTTCAAGCTGTGCAAAGCAGGAGATGAGTGAAGGATGCAAAGGGATTTCCTGTGGGTTCCTGTGGGGGATTGTGGAAGGTCCTTGGAAACAGTTTTGTTTTGTTTTTTTTTTTTTTTTTTGAGACGGAGTCTCGCTCTGTCGCCCAGGCTGGAGTGCGGTGGCGCTATCTCGGCTCACTGCAAGCTCCGCCTCCCGGGTTTACGCCATTCTCCTGCCTCAGCCTCCCGAGTAGCTGGGACTACAGGCGCCCGCCACCTCGCCCGGCTAATTTTTTTGTATTTTTAGTAGAGACGGGGTTTCATTGTGTTAGCCAGGATGGTCTCGATCTCCTGACCTCATGATCCGCCCGTCTCGGCCTCCCAAAGTGCTGGGAAACAGTTTTTATCTCAGACATGTACAAATGGGCCTCCTCTTCTTCATGGCTTCCCAACCCTGTTTTATCTGGGTCTGACAAAAATGAGTTCATCCTGGTATCTGCAACTTTCACAGTGATTTTATCTAACATTTCTAATCATATATATTAGAACTTCTGATATTGTTCCACATGGCAATGAGACTGTTAAATTTTTTCAGTCTTTTTCTCTGTTCAGTTTGCATAACATGTATTGATCTATATTCAAGCTTACCTAATCATTCTCCTGTCATCTTTATTCTACTGTTAAACTTGTCCATTCTTTTAAGAAAATAATAATAATAATTATTATTTTTGAGATGGAGTCTCACTCTATTGCCCAGGCTGGAGTGCAGTGGTGCGATCTTGGCTCACTGCAAGCTCTGCCTCATGGGTTCACTCCATTCTCCTGCCTCAGCCTCCCGAGTAGCTGGGACTACAGGCGCATGCCACCACACCAGGCTAACTTTTTATATTTTTTTTTAGTAAAGACGGAGTTTCACCATGTTAGCCAGGATGGTCTTGATCTCCTGACCTCGTGATCCACCCGCCTTGGCCTCCCAAAGTGCTGGGATTACAGGCATGAGCCACCATGCCTGACCAAGAAAAGAACTATTATATAAGTTACTATTCTATGTTGTATATTTTAATATTCTCATTTTAGTTGTAGAAATTCTATTTGGTACTTCTTTGTAGTATTTACTTTTCCTTGTGAGATATCACATCTACTCATTCATTACAAGCATGCATTCTTTTACCTCATTGAGTCAAGCTGTAATAGTTGCTATAAAATCAAAGTCTGTTCCAATATCTAAGCCAGCTGTGAGATTGATTTCCATGGGTTGTTTTTCTCTTAATACTAAGTCACACTTTTCTAGTTTTTTATGTGTTGACTAATTCACATTGTGTCTCAGATATTGTGAATTTTATGTTGTAGAGATTCTGGATTGTGTTATATTTTTCAAAGAGTGTTGTTTTCTTTGTTTTAGTAGGCAATTAACTCAGTTGAACTCAGTTTTAGTCAGCAATTAACTCAGTTGAACACAGATAGAAAATTTTTTTTTAGATGTCAGCTGAAATTTCAGTTCTGTTATTTTATCCTTAGGTGATGGGCTTTCAGTTGGCCCCATGCAGTTGTAGTTCAGGGTACTAGAGATTTGCTGTCCTCTGATTCTTCAGACCAGAAAGAGGCTTTTTTGTTTTTTGTTTTTTTCCTTTTCTTAAATCAGCTACGAACCATAAAATTGCTCCTATTTACCATCCTGCAGATAACAACTATAATATATTCTGGACAAAATACCAAAAACAACTATATGAAGGACCTAGAAAGTAAATAAAAGCAGGCAGATTCTAGAGAGGAATTGATACTTGGAAAAGGATACTGTCACATTGCGACTTTCCCATTTTTGTGGTTTTTAGTTGTTCCTGGGTAAGAAGCTTAGAAGTGGATCTCTTCAACCCCATGTTTTAAAATACCGTTTTTATGATGTTACATGCCACATTTTCAACTCCAACCCGGAACATTCTCTTGAGCTCCACGTGCATAGAGCCAAGGGACCTACTCATCGTTTCTAACAGGCATCTTGAACACAGTATGCCTAAAATGCATTTTAAAATTTCTCTTTGCAAAATATCTTTCTCCACCCTCATTCTCAATAAATGGAATACCATCCTTCTGGATGTTCAAATAGGAGTCACTCTTGACACATTTTTCCTTATTAATTTTCACTATTCGACCCATCAGAAAATCCTATTCAATGCTTTACATACTTCATATACCTTGAATACATGTACTTTTCTTTATCTCCGTTACCATCACCCTTACCACCATTATCTCTTTCATTGACACCTGCAATTCTCTCTCAGCATTGGTCTTCCTTGCATTTACCCCATCTCCCCTTCAAACTATTCATCATACAGTAGCCAGGGTGTTTTTCAAATGAAAATCAGATTATGTAGCTGGGTGTGGTGGCACATGCCTATAGTTCTAGCTGCTCAGGAGGCTGAGGCACGAGGATCCCTTAAGCCCAGAAGTTCAATGCTGCAATGAGCTATGATGCCACTGCACTCCAGCCTGGGTGACAGAGTGAAACCCCGTCTCTAAAAAACTAACTACATAAAAAGATTATAGGACCCTCTGGGTAGAAACCCTTCAGTGATCTAGATAGATTCCTTGCTTTTAGAATAAAATCTAAGTTTCATACCATGGTCCACATGGCCATGTGTGATCTAGTTCCTACCTACTTCTGCAACCTCACCCTGGCCACTTTTCCCATGAGGCTACAGTCACACTATCCCCCTTGATGTTGAACAGGTTCCAATCTTTCTCACTTCCAGTATTTTGTACTTGGGATTTGGATGCATCTTTGCATTACCCCTTTTGCATTACTGACTCCTACTCCTCCTCCTGCTTAAAATTAAATACCACCTTTTTAAAGCAACCTTGTCTAATCAATCAGGAGAGTTACTTTCTATCTCATCACTTTGTTTTTTTGCCCCATGGTGTTTGTCATATTTGTAATTGTTTTACGTATTTATTCCTTTGTCATCTTTTTTTTTCCTTCCACACTAAAGTATGAACCTTGTGAAAAGCAGAGTCCTTTTCTGTCTTGATTGCTGTTCTTCCATTGTCTTGATAATACCTACAATGAATGAATGGAATCTGGAGTACTGAACTGTTTCCTTCTTTAATGTATGAACTCCTTAGCTTTCTAAATTATTTCTCTTTTCTAACACCTTGTACTCAAATGTTGAAAAAAAAATCACTGATGTGACAGTGATTTTCCCTATTTGTATCAATCTCCTTTGAGATTTTACCCCCATCCCATTGCTAATTAGCTGGATGACGCTGGGTAAGTCTCTCATCTTCTTGGGACTCAGTTGTTTTTAATCTGTGACATGAGGAAGTAAAATGAGAACTAGCAGTTTTCAATTTTTTAAGCAGTAGGAAACCTCCCTCTCTTTTATTTCAAATGAAGTCTTATGCACAACCTCAAATTGTTCCATTTAAAGCAAGGCGGGAGGCCTAGAGCCCTTCCTCTCACCCTCACACTTGAACCATGAGACACCTCTGGAAGACCCGAGACTCTCTGAATGCAGCCTAGAAGCTGCTGCCCTTTCAGCTTGAGCAGCCTCTGGCTTCATAACATGATCAATATTTCTGAGATGAACTCTAGGTAAATAAATCCCATGCTGTCCACTGTGGTAAAGGGTATGATTAATTCCTCTGTGCAACATACATTGAAAAATATTTGCGCTTGTTAAAAAAACTAAGGCAAGAAATATAGCCTCTAACTCAGCAAAACGAAATAAAAGTTAACCTGATTCAAATGTACCTCTAAGAAGACATGCTTTCCAAACTGATTTCTTTTCTTTCTTTTTTTTTTCTTTCTTTTTTTTTCTTTTCTGGTGGCACAGTCTCACAGTGTCACCCAAGGTGGAGTGCAGTGGTGTGATCTCTGCTCACTGCAACCTCCACCTCCCAGGTTCAAGAGATTCTCCTGCCTCAGCCTTCCCAGTAGCTGAGATTACAGGCATGTGCCATCATACCTGGCTAATTTTTGTATTTTTAGTAGAGACAGGGTTTCACCATGTTGGCCAGGCTGGTCTCAAACTCTTGACCTCAAGTGACCCACCTGCCTTGGCCTCTCAAAGTTCTGGGGTTACAGGCATGAGCCACCACACCCAGCCCAAACTGATTTCTTTTTAAAACTTAAATGTCCTGATTCTTGTTAGCTGGGAAAGGCAGGAGTTTAGACATCATGGCTTTGGAGCAAGCTGTGTCTCTCCCCATTCCCCAAAGGGTGACAGAAGGAATATCACTGCTATGAGACTGTCTTGGGTATTCATTTATTTTATTTATTTATTTATTTTGAGACGGAGTCTCGTTGTGTCGCCCAGGCATGATCTCGGCTCACTGCAAGTTCCACCTCCAGGGTTCACGCCATTCTCCTGTCTCAGCCTCCGGAGTAGCTGCGACTACAGGTGCCTGCCACCACGCTGGGCTAATTTTTTGTATTTTTAGCAGAGACAGGGTTTCACTGTATTAACCAGGATGGTCTCGATCTCCTGAACTCATGATCCAGCTGCCTCGGCCTCCCAAAGTGTTGGGATTACAGGCGTGAGCCACCGCGCCCGGCCAGGTATTCATTTAAAAAGCAGGGCAGGTTAGTGGAAAAAGCCAGGACTGGAAATGAGGGTGGGCTCGAGAGTCAGCCGGGATTCTGGTTCCTGTTAATTAATGTCTCAAACACACTTCATCTTCTGAACTAGCTCCTCTGCTGGTACTAAATCAAGACTTCCTTTTCTTCTTATATACCTGTGGTCCTCAGAGAATCTGCCTTTATAGACTCATGGTAGCTTTTTAGTCTTTTAAGTGCTTCACAAGGACTCTTAACTCTCCTAATTCTTTTGAACCATGTCCAGTAGCAAAATAGAATTGTTTTCACTTTCTTCCTTGCCTCCTCTTATTTTGGGGATAGCTAAGCTTCTTGAGGCCAAGGAAGGGTAATAGAATTGCCTCAAGTTCCCAAGAGTGCTCAACACAATGCCAGGCATATACCATGTGCCTTTGATATTGTTCAGTTCACACAAATATGTACAAAAGTGTGTTTTTCTCTTTATAATAGTAATATACATTGCAGAAAATTTAATTTTGCAATCTATATTACAGTGTAGATTTTGCATCCAAAGGATGTGAAAAATACAAGAATACAATTTTTGTATTCCAAGGGGCACTTGGGGGAGCTGCCCCAAATGTCTTGATAGATGGGTGAAATCTATGTTTCAAAACCTGTGGAACCGGCCGGGCGAGGTGGCTCATGCCTGTAATCCCAGCACTTTGGGAGGCAGAGGCGGGTGGATCACGAGGTCAGGAGATGGAGACCATCCTGGCTAACACAGGGAAAACCCTTCTCCACTAAAAATACAAAAAAAAAAAAAAAAAAAAAAAATTAGCCGGGCGTGGTGGCGGGTGCCTGTAGTCCCAGCTACTCCGGAGGCTGAGGCAGGAGAATAGCGTGAACCCTGGAGGCGAGCTTGCAGTGAGCCGAGATCGTGCCACCGCACTCCAGCCTGGGCGCCTGAGCGAGACTCCGTCTCGGGGCGGGGCGGGGCGGGGCGGGGCGGGGCGAAGCAAAACCTGTGGAACCCTGATTCCCTTTCCCTGGTACTGCTGTAGAGACTTGGGTATGTGTTGCAGGACTACTGTGGGTGATTATAGGCATAGCCCATAAAAGGGGAGCCAGGCCGGTGGACTGGAAATTTATAGATGACTTAAATTTTTAAATAGAAGAATTAACTGGATTTTGGAAATTCTACAAACCAGTGAATATCCCATCAATCTTAAGACAAAAAAGTAGTAAAATTCTAGAGATTTAAGTGGCTAGTTATCGAATAGTAATAATGAAAGTGATTCAATTTTTCAGTACCCTGGATCCCCTTAAAAGTATGTTTAGTGACAATGGTGACATTTTGTTTGAAATGTTAGCAAGAAGTACACTTTCTAAAAGCCCTTTGTGGTTTCCCAGCGTTTGTGGCCAATATTTAGCTGTTCTGCCTGCCTCCTTCCCACTACTACTTTGTAGAGAGTCTAGATCAAGGGTTAGCAAGCTATGACCTGCAGATCAAATCTGGCCTGCCACCTGTTTCTGTAAATAACACTTTATTACCATGCTGCCATGTTCATTTGTGTATATATTGTCTTTGATTGCTTTTGTACTACAATGCAGATTTGCGTAGTTGCAACAATAGAGCCTGCAAAGCCTAAAATATTTTCAACCAAGCCTTCTATCACCAAGTTTGCTATCCTCTGCTGTAGATCATTGCTCAGAATTTTCAGATAAGGTACTAGTATGCTGGATGTTCACTGTGTTGTCCAAGGTCTTGGAGTAAACCTATGACCCAGTCATAATCCCAATGGGCTTACTGATTTTGTCCTCTTCTTCATCATCTGCTTCTGTCTTGATTGCTGTTCTTCCATTGTCTTGATAATACCTATTGAATGAATGAATGAAACCCAGAGTACTGAACTGTCTCCTTCTTTAATGTATGAACTGCTTACCTTTCTAAATTCTTTCTCTTTTCTAACACCTTTTGCTCCAATGTTGAAAAAAAAAATCACTGACGTAACCATGATTTTCCCTATTTGAATCAGTCTCTTTTGAGATTTTACCCCCATTCCATTGCTAATTAGCTGGATGACTCTGGGTAAGCATTTCGTCTTCCTGGCACCCAGTTGTTTTTATCTGTGACTGTGGATTGTGTGTCTGGAATCTGCTCCTAGAATTCTGTGGAATCTGCTTCTGTGGACTGTGTTCTCATAACTCATAGATACTGCTCCCTATCTTCTGTTTTTGGTGTCATTTAGATTTCTTCCATAGGATGAGGGTACATCCCTGCTTTAATGTGCTCATCTCCTTCAGGCCATCTTCAGATGTACAAATCCAGCCAGCTAGATATCCTTTCAATTGTATGTACCTGTGGGATTGTGAAACTACCCAGGGCACGAGGACCCAGGCATCCCAATAATGATAATGGCCACCCTCTTTTTTTTTTTTTTTTTTTCTTTGAGATGGAGTTTCACTCTTGTTGCCCATGCCCAGGCTGGAGTGCAGTGGTGTGATCTTGGCTCACCACAACCTTCGCCTCCCGGGTTCAAGCGATTCTCCTGCCTCAGCCTCCCGAGTAGTTGGGATTACAGACATGCGCTACCACGTCCAGCTAAGTTTGTATTTTTAGTAGAGACAGGGTTTCTCCATGTTGGTCAGGCTGGTCTCGAACTCCCAACTTCAGGTGATCCACTCGCCTTGGCTTCCCAAAGTGCTGGGATTACAGGCATGAACCACCGCACCCAACAATGGCCACCATCTTTCAGGCAGTAGCAGAGCTCATGCTAGTCATATAACATCCATTATTACAGTTCTGACTACCACTTTGCAATGTAGATGTTAGTATTCATATTTTATAGATCAGGAAATGGAGACCGAGTGGTTAATTAATGTGCCCAAAGTCACACAGATAGTGAATGGAAAAACCAAATTAAAACACAGGTCTGTTTCACTCCCAAAATCATGTTTTGTTTTGTTTTGTTTTGTTTTTCCTGCCATAACACCCTGCTTCTTAGAGATCATATGTGTGTGTGTGTGTGTGTGTGTGTGTGTGTGTGTGTGTGTGTGTATATAATTATGCTATCACTAAGAAGCAGGGTGTTATGGCAAAAAAACCACATGACTTTGGGAGTATATAAATGTATACACACCCACACATACATATATATACATATGTATTCTGTTTTACAGTGCCCCAAACAACCACCATTCTTACGTATATTATCTCATTTAATTGATTTTGATCCTCACAACAACCTACTTGACTGTAAGTTTCAAGAGGGCAGGGACTTTGTCTGACGTACCCATCTTCAGCCATAATATCTTCATACCTGGCGCAGGGTTTGGCACTTAGTAGATGCTTAGCAATGTTTTCTTGAATGAGTGAGTTGGCTTTCTGACCTTCTTTACTCTTAAAAGCCGATAGCCCATGACTTTGCCTTAGGCCTTCCTTTATCACGTGAGCTCTTTATAACATATATACCTTCTTTATAATGAAGGAGGCCATGTTTCTCCATTTGCCAGGGATAGTTTCAGTCTGCTTCTGATGTTCTGGTATACTTTTTAATAAGATCCCCCTCATTCCCAAAAGTGTCCTGATTTGGTCAGTGAACCAAGTGGTCATCCTCATGTGACACTGAAAGTGTTGCTGAGCACGGGAGGGTTGAATTTAAAGGTCTGATGGAGAGCTGGTTACAAGTGTAGACTCTGGAGCCAGACCACCTGGGTTTGAATCCCAGCTCAGCCATGCATTTGCTGTGTGAGTTGGTCAAGTAATTTAACCTTTCTGTGTCTCCATCCCCTCTTGGTGATAAGACTAGGACTGGCCTCACAGGATTGCTGGTGGGGATGAAATTAAATAACTGTGTAAAGCGCTTACAAAAATTCCAGGGTCATTGTAAGGACTCTTAAGTGACAGCTGTTAGGAGTACCCCGTTCTCACAAGTTATCATAAGTTATAATAAGTCTCTTAACAAGTTATAACAAGTCTGGGGGCCTTTTATTGGAAATGTCTATCCTTTAACACTCACTAGATGTCAAAATAAGTGCACAAAGCTTCCCTCAGAAAGGCCGCTCCATTGCCACACAAGCAGGTCATCTATAAGCATTTATTAGATCAAAATGTCCTTGTGCCAAGTGAACAATGTATTCTCAGTTCTCCCAGCCATCCTGGATGTGGCAGCCTGTCTTCTGGTTGACTGAGTCTTCCAAAACAGAAGCTTGTCTTTTGAGATTCTCCTTACATTTCAAGGGAGTTGTGGGGGCTTGCCTCTTAAGATTTGTCAATAAAACTGGTTAATGTTCTCTATGTACATTTCTTATTGGGACTAACCCCATGGCAGAAAGAATTTTCCTTGTACATTTTTCCCTCTTTCTGCCATTTACTTTTAAAATGATAGCATTTGAGCAATACAGAGTTTAGTTAAACCAGACATGTAGAGTCTCTGGTTTAAAGGGCACCAGAAACGAACAGCAACCAATTTTTGCTTTTTTTTTTTCTTCTTCTTTTGTACAATACTGTTTATTAGACCAGATGATGTACTCTACTCCAAAACATTCATATGGAAAAAAAATTGAAGAATTGTGATTAAAATTGATTTTTTCCCTTTGGGAAGTTGGAATCAAAAATGGTTACCTGCTCATTTATGAAACAGATTTATTCTGTTGACATGGAAGCTTGTTTGAAATGTAATTGAATTTCTGTTACCTAATGGAAAGTGACAGTTAACAGTATTTATTTTCCATTTGTGTCTCAGCAGATAACATAACACAATTTTGATTTGTAGTTAGCTTTGGAATCTGAGATTGTTCTATCTCTGTAATTGAAAAGATGGGAGTGTGATGGCCCCAATACAATCCTTTTTTGTTTTTATACAACCAGTAAAGGTAGCTTCAATACAGTAAATAGCTTCTCTCTCATGCTGCTAATGGTTATATTCAGATGTACTGCGTGCGTTGTGTCTTCTTATTAGACTCTAACACATCTTTCTATGTTGATAATCTCTCCATTTAGACTCACTTTTTTTTCCTTTGCAACTAATTTCTGTAAATAACCTCTTCTCTGTCTTCTGCCCCTCCCTTTTGTTCAAAAATAACTCATATCTTGGAAATAAAGTGAATATTCTTTGTGAGGATTTAAGCTGTTCATGTTTAGCTGATGTTTCGTGGTGCCTTGTGTAAGGGAGATGGAAGATGTGGGAAAGGATGACTTTTGAAGGTGGCCATGGTTCCACACAGGGGTCTGGGTTTTTTATGTCAGGGGAAGGGATACTTCCTTTTACTCGATGTCACCCTTTTCCTTCTCTGGTCTTCACCGAGAGGTCTCTCTTTGGTCTGTGCAAGAATAGAACGACTTCCAAAGTAGGCTGACAATGGGAAAGAATGTTTGTTAAGATGGTTTTCTTTTTCATTTAGAGAAGCTGGAATCAGATCTTGAGTCTATGTCCCCAGGCAGTAATTCATTTGTCTTCCCTTAACCTTATTTCTTGGAACCCTTGGTTTCCCAGAAACCCCTTTGGATGGATAATTCCTGACTGCCATTTGAGAAACACTGAGCATGCATGACAAATGGCACACATGGAGGTTTCATGGCTGCTGGACTTGATTACGGAATGCCCTGCCTGGCCCTGGACTCGCTAAGTGACCGTGGGAAGTTTGCTTCATCCACCTGCTGTAAACGAGGGCCTGGAAGGCCTTCAACAGTGGTTGGATGAAAGAAAGGTCTTCAGCGAAGCTACAGCATTTTGATTCAATAAACCAGCCTTCTGCCTCAGGGCCACCTTCATCAAACACCCTGTCAAAGTGCCCCGGTTTAAGACAAGTAGTCACAGTGGCCTGCGGGGCAGGGGTGAAGAAGAGAGCGGTCAGATGCTGACCATTCATAACCACAGCCTGCGAAGGGAGAACAGACATTGCAGTGCCCACTGATTTCAAAGTTGCCCATCAGTCTCTGTGGGCAGTGCAGCTCTCCTCTGCAAATAGAGTATTCCAGCAAGGACATTACTCAGAAACATTGTTTTTTTGGATACGTGATATTTTCTAAACAGTTATGCAACCATGAAATCAAACCTTTTATACAACATCAGATATCATAACCATCAATTATTATTCTATCATCAAACCATTTCCTTGTTCATGCCGAAAAATGAATCAAGAAGGAAGATGGATTTTTGGAGGCAGCTTGAATCTAGAGTGGCAAGGGAGTGACGAGAGTGCAGTGTCTGCCTCAAGAGGAACAACCTCGGGGGGAACGAAGGGAATAGGAGGTGGCTGCTTCTCATGCAGAAACAAACGGCATTGCTTCAAAGTGAATGCTTAATTTCAAGAGCAGCATGCCCTCTACACCCTGACAGGGCGATTTTAGAAAATGGCCATTCCTTCAGCAGACATTTATGGGGTGCCTATAACGGGCAGGACGAAAAGACCCCAAACAGGATCTTTACATTTGAGGGAGGCACTGGTTCTAAGAACCAAGAAACTGGTCATCCCACAATGTATGCAAGTATGGAAACAGGACATTCTACTCCATAAATATAGATAATGATCGTTAGTCAATTAAAAATAAAATAAAAAATAAAAGTACATTAAAAATTTTCAAACATTAAAAAAATCCACACGCACATACTCTTTTTTTTTTTTTTTTTTTGGCAATAGGTATGGGGGTGCATTTTAAACATTTACTTAAATGCTGACCCTAAAAGAATATTCTGATGGCCTTAGCAGCCAAACGTAATTGCTCTCAACTAAATAGACCGCAGGCTATTTAACGACTTGATGACTCAGTTTCTCTGTCAATAAAATTATGTCAGTAATTTTACCTACCCCATAGGGCTATTTGCAATTTGCTACAAATTTTAGGGATGAAAGGCTCTAAATCACTACTGGTGTTATTATTTACTTAACAGCTAGAGTTCAATTCTCATCAACGTGAACCTCATTAACCCTGGACTTGGATGGTTTTGCCAGATAAAATCCTTTCAAATCATGGGGTCTAAAAAGATCCTGTGCTCCTTTTTAAGATGAAGATTGAAAAAATCTCTACTAGTGTTAAGGTAAAATCTGAATTGTATTTATTTATTCACTATTAATGGGCTCATACATGATTATTTTGACTTTTAATATGGTATCCTTTACATATGCTGAATTTGGTAGTAAATACATTTTGGCTTAAACAAATTAGGGTTTTCTTCCTTCTCTTTATGAACAAAGACCGGAAATACTAGTGTGGTAGCTCCAAAACTTTATTAAAGACTTAGGTCTTTTCCATCTTTCTGCTCTCTCATCTGTAGTATCTGAGCTTTTATCTTCAAGATAAAAGATATTTGCAGAATCTCCAGCCATTATTCCTATGTCTCAGACAGGAAGAGGAAGAGCAACGGGCACAAAGGGGTGAGTTCTAGTCTTCGTCATCTTTTAAGGAGTTTCTTGGACATATTAGTCAGTGACCTCTGCTTGCATTCCATTGGCCAGAAGTTGACTCTGCATACCTAGCTGCAAGGGAAGCTACAAAATGTCAAATCAACTGGGTACATTGGTGACCCAAATGAAATTGGGGCTTTATTATTAAGGATAAGGGGAATGAATATGAGGGAGGCAATTTACCAAATAAATAGTAGGTAGATGTTCTCTGTCACATAAAAACTGATGGGCCAATTTAATTACAATTTAATTACAAGTCAGCTTACTGCCAAAGGTGAATACGTTTATCTAAGTGGAAATTGATATTATCCATTTATAGTTATCTACATGAGTGTCTTACATACTTATTTTTACACAGCCATCTATTTTGATATATGCTTATCCAATTCTTCATCTTCCAGGCACATATATATGCCAATATGCCTACATCATATAAGTTTTTAACTTAAGCAAAAAAAAAGAAAAATGCTATTGTATAGAAAAATACCATTGCTTAAAGGAGGAAAAAAAACCAGAAAAGCAGTAGTAAAGTGGTTTTGCCTTATTTTTAGTTAACGACGAATTATATATGAAAATGTGGCAAATCACACAAAGGTATAAAAATGTGAGGAAGACACAAATCACGAATGTAAATGGTTTCTGTAAAGGACACCAGAGTACGAAACGAAGGCAGGAAAGCCAGAGTCCTCACTTTTGCTTCTGGCTGCTCCCACCTAATCAGACCTGACCTTTAAGAAGGCCCCAAGGCATGGGACCCTCATCAGATTGGAAATGATGAATTAAGTAAAAGCTTAAATTGCAAATATGGAAATGTTTAATTTGCACATCACAAACAAAAACCCATGTGATTTCTGAGGCAGACTATGATCTCAGCCACATAATTCTTTTAGATGAAGTTGATTAATATACAATGAATATACATATGAACATTTTATATTTCTGAAAATGGTGCTTTCTAGCCTGGACCTTGGTTCAAGTAACATTATTCATATTTCGATTTGAGATGGGTCTTTTCTGAAGGATCTAAACAGCCAAGTGAAATGCTTCCCTAGATGGTCCCTAAGACTGTTGTTTATGTGTCAGGGGTGGTATGAATTAGTCCTTAGTTTGTCATGCTTGGTGCCACAGAGATTTGATGGGATACCAGTCCATGCCCATATGATCATTTAAATATTTTGGCTTATTTGGAGAAGAAAGACTAAGAGGTAGCTCACAATTTTTAGACTCCAAGGAGTGAGCCAGCTCTTTAGTCCCAGCAGGGCTGCACAAGACACTTAACCATTTTAGCCCCTGGAAGATACTTTATTTAGCAAATTACTGCTCCTGGGCATTCTGCAACCTTAAAAAAGCCCATATATTGACTTCTGTAAGTAGGTTCCTAAGTTACACTTGCTTAGGCAGTAAGGCTCATGCACAAGACATAGACTTTTAACATTGTGATGTTAATATATATTTTTTTTATTAAACCGGAAACTATGGCTTTAGTGAATAATTTTTAATAGGAAAAGTCCTATTCATCAACTAGCTTCTGTGGTCGGCTGTGGCGATTCATGCTGACAAATGAGGAAATCAGTGACTGAATTTAAAATCAGGTCCTTAGAGAAGTCATGTAATAAAGAGCATAAAATTTTCACTGCAGCTGTTCTTTGTGTTCAATCTGTGTATCTGGCTGTGACTTTTGGCAGTGTTTGTGCATTGGTTTTGCTATAGAATATTTTATCCCCTTCTTGGTAATGAGACCTATGGATTTAGTCTATGCGATTCTGTACTTCTTGTTACTACTCAGTCCACCAGTGGCCCATTAGCCATTATATTAGTGTAGCAAGAGGAGTTGTTTAGGTTCTTATCATTAAACATTTAGTAAGCACATTTATTAAACACATATGTAGTATAAATGCTGTTTCACAGAAGGGAGGCATAGGTACCTCTAGTTGTTTACATTTTGAGGAATAATTTTGTACGACAGATACCAGTAAAATCCACGAACTTTATAGGAACTGTGCTTCTTAGACATCTGTTTCTAGGTTTTGTTTTTGATGTGGAATTGGGCAGACTAAAAGCCATGTTTTATTGAGACACTACACATTTTCAACTGCATTTTAAGCTCAGACAGTGTTTTCTTCTATGTGTTCAGTTCCTAGCCTAGAATCTTGGTATTTGCAGTACATGTCTGTTGAAATGAACGAACCTGTTATGGAGGTAAAATGCAATAGTTAGGATAGGGTAGGTTATGCTGCAGTAACAACTGCAAAATCATGTGGGCAATGGTGAATGCATAGATCAATGACAAGAATGGTGCCCAATATTTATGGAGTAGTTGATTCATAGTGGATGCTGTTTTAAAGAGTTCACATTGATTAACACTTTTAATTCTCACAACAGATAAATGAGATCCATACTACTATCATTCCCATTTTACATAGGCACAGAGTGGGTAAGCAACTTTTCCGAGGCTGCATAGTAATAAGCATCAGATCCAGGATTAGAGCCCTGAAAGTCTGGTTTCAGAGTCTGAGCCTGAAACCACTACACAATATTATTTTGTAAGCACATAACATTTTTGTCTGTCTAAGCATCTACCTCCTTTTCTTTCTTATCTTTTTTTTTTTTTCCATTGGTAATAGCACCTGAGTTTTGGTTCTCCAACTGGCTATGTGATAAAGATGAGGCCAGTTGGAGTTTCTCTCACAAATAACATGACTACTGACTCTAATTGGAGCTAAAATACGCCTCCATGGAGGTGGCTGGTAAGGGGATCTATCAGTTTCTGTTATCTCCATCTCTGTAGCTACTATGGTTCCTGTTCTTTCTGGAGCCTGACTCTCTAGTATTTTCTTTGGTTACCACATGTCCTCTTATTTTCTCTTTGTAAACAATTGTTTGGGCTTACATTAGCTGAAGATCATTCTGTTGCTTGCAACAAAAAGCCTGATTGACCCAGAGCATAGGTGACAGGAGAGTGGTTACGTATTAGCAACCTGTTTTGTCTTCATTTCTCTGGGCATGGACCAGTAGAAGCTTTGGACACAGGCAAACTAGGCTGTTGCTGCCACTTTTTTCTGGTGTACAGTGGGATTCTCATTAAATAGTGGCTGAATGGAATAAAAATGTGAGGGATCTCACCACTTCTACTTCCTTCAAAGCTCCTGAGGAAGTGTTGGTTATTTTCTGATTCCTGCAATGGAAATGAACAAGCAAGGTCGCCTTTTCTTGAGTTTATGGTAATGAGTCATTTTTGCATTGACCCTTTTTTTCCAGATATCAAGATTATGTATAGATGAATATAATGTGTTCATTGGCCTTTATGGAGTGTTATACATCCCCTTGACGGCTCATGAAGGTAAATTGTGTTTTGCGGCGAGCTGAAAGCTGTGAGAATTTGTGGGCATAAAGGAGATGCTTTGAAAGTACATTTCCAAGAAGAATATGTATTAAAGCCTCACGGCCTACTGGTTCAGAGTATGGGCTTTGTGGCAGAGGAATCCTGGAGATTCCTGTTTGAGTCTTCTAGCACTAATATGTAGTAACTCTAGGAAAGCTATTCAGCCTCTGCCTCACTTTCTCACTGGTACTATCAAGGTTGTAATGCCTACCTCGTGACTGTATATAGTAGGTGTTTATTAAATGATATTCATTATTAGGAACCTTGATTTGATACCCAGAACACTTTCTTCTAATGCGCCAGCCTCAAGTGTGACTCACTTTGACGCTTCTTTCCTGTCTTCTCTTTATGGTGCTTTAATGCATTTGTCTTGTCTTCTTAACAACACTCAAGTCCCTTGTCTTTTGTCTTCTTCCTCTCCGTTACCTGAATCAAGCCCCAGTCTCTAACACAGTCCTCTGCACATCGTCCATTTGCAATTTTAAAAAAAAGTGTTGTCTTGATTTGAAAGGTGAGATAGGAGGAGATATACTTGGCAGTAAGACAGAACTTCATATGCATCCTGGCTCCTGTATTTACCAGCTGTGTGACCTTAGGCAGTTTTCTGCAACTCACCAAGTAATAAATAACACCCGCATCTCAGAGATTTGCAGACTAAATAAGTTAGAGTAATAAAGGCCTAGCACAGAGGCTGGGCACAAAACTCAAACCATTCTTGATGACAATGTCATTTTCTGTTTGAAATGGGAATGGGATGCGAATTTAAAGGATACATCACAGATACACACAGTGCAGGGATGCCGAAGTTGTAAAATTCACAAACATCGTGGCCACCAACCGTGTTGAAATTAAGGTTATGTCCTGAATCTGTAAATCAGACAAATCCTCAGCCAAACTAACTGATATAGATAAAGAGGCCTCCCCTTAGGTGAGTTTGCCAACAAGACTTAACTCCTTGTCTCCTCAGAGCAACCTAAATTCTTTGGAGACAGGGTTGCAAGATAAAATAGGAGACACCCATTTTATCTTTCAAAGTACATTTCCGAGAAGAATGTATATTAATTTGAATTTCAGATAAATACTGAATAATTTTCAATATAAGAATGTCCCAACCAATATTTGGAACATGCTTATACTAAACAATTATTTGTTGTTCATTTGGCATTAAAATTCAACTGGATATCCTGTATATATATATATACACACACACACACACATATATATAGGTGGGAAGTTATAGTGTGTGTGTGTATCTATATACACGTGTATATACATATACATGTACATATATGTGTGTATATATGTACATATATGCATATATACACACACATATATACACACACATATGTACACACATACATACACATATATAGTAGTTGAGCAGTTTTCTGCAACTCACCAAGTGATAAATAATACCCGCATCTCAGAAATGTGCAGATTAAATGAGCTAAAGTTATAAAGGCCTAGCACAGAGGCTGGGTGCAAAAATTAAGACATTCTTGATGACAATGTCATTTTCTGTTTGAAATGGGAATGGGATGCCAATTTAAACAATTTAAAGCATCATAGGTACACACAGTGCAGTGTGTAATATATATACAAATACATATATAATATATATAATCTAACATATATGTATATACAATGTAACATATGTACATATATACATATATATATATATAGCACAAAAACTGTGAATATATTCACAGTTTCTTCCCCCTTAAACCTGGCAACTGCATTTGGAGCCACATAGCAGCTACCCTGTTAATCTTGCTAATAAAGTCAAGGCCTTTCAGGATAAAGTTAGGTTTTTCTCTCCAGTGTCTGGTGCCCAGGATTCTAGTCCAATGCCCTCTCTGATGCTTTTCCCACAAACTCCAATAGCATCCTGTTTTACCTTAATTTTGTATTCATCTATTTTAATCCCTTTCATCAGTTGAACAGCATTAACTCATCCTATTTATATATAATCTATTCATAAGCATTGAAAAAGAAAGGGTATATTTGGCAGGGAAAGCAACCCCTATTTAGCAACTGGCAAACGTCAATAGAGGTTTTGGCTTCAATAAACATCTCTCAAAGTTGTGATGGAAGGAAAGAGATTATTACCATTCTTTTCCTTTTTGGATAAACTTAAAAAATGAAAACAAACACACAAAAACATCTCATGATAAGGAATGAAGAGATTTTGGTTTTATGCTTATAGAATATTCTTTGAGGCTACATCTAGTCCCAACTCTCAAGGCACTAACTAAACAGCTTTGCATTAATTGGAGAGGCAGCTGGGTTGAAAGTGGGGATTGATGCCTGTCATTGACTATAGCACAATCAGTTGCCCATGAAACCGCCTCCCTACTAGTCTCCCTATGGGCTTGCTGGTGCTGGTAAGGACCACAGAGGGCCATGGAGAGTAAGGGGCCTAGCTGTGCTGGGTTATTGCACTGTCCTCTCAGTTGGAGCTGCTACTCTCAAAAAGCTGACTAGGTGACATCCCAGAGTTATGGATATGATTTGCCTGGAAGAACTGGGAGCTCCTTCTTGTCTTGTCATTGCATCTTTGGGGTATCATGAAGAAAACATAAAAGGAAACCTTTGCCTGGCTTCTTATCTTTCAAAGGAAGAGATTAAAATTGGACTCTACAGTGATTTGGTATCTATGAATGAAGAGACTCATGTGGATGCTGAGTTTTGCTAGGAATCTCTAAAGGCTAATAATTCTTTACCCACAGCAAGCTTGTTTTTTGGGAGTGGGGGTGGGGAAGTTGTTTGGCCCTCACTAGGCTTTCTTGGTAACTCTCACTTATTCTTTAATTTGTGACCTAAATGTCCTTCTGAATTGCTTCCTATTTATTTCAGAAAAAGGAGATTTGTAGCAATAGATAAGCGAGATTTAATCCCAGAGTGAATAAATTTTTATTCCTTTCCTTTAGAAAGGAAAGCGCATAAAAATTAAGCCTTCCATGGAGGAACTGTAATATACATTTTAAGGACATTACCTGTGTATTAATGGGCATTGGAACATTATTCGAGATCATTTTTTTCTGATCATGATTTTCATATCAATTATGTACCAAGAAAGGCGCTGTAGTGATGGCAGTATCACATTAAATTTTCACAAAAGCCCTAGGGATAGGTAGTTTTATCTCCATCCTGGGCACCTGGGCTGCTGCGTTCAGGCTGACCAAAAACCTCGGCTTTGATATCAGCTTGACTTGGGATAGGAGCCAAGTCGTGTGTGTTTGGGGACAAGTTATTGAGCTCTCTGAGCCTCAGATAAATAATAAGGGCCAGTTATATATATTTTCTGCCTGCCAAATATGATCCAAAAGTTTTATATAAATTAACTCAATGCATTTATATATTTATCCATCTCTTCATACCGTAAAAATAGCCTCAGCTTTGGCCCATGTCTAGGAAAACACAGTAGGGAAGAGATGGAGAAAATATAATTTCTATATTCAAAGACCTGATTTTAAGTTGAAAATAGAAGGTGTTTATGCCTGTAACAATGAGAAAACAATTTAGGTTGACTTAATACCAGAATTCGAAGCAAGGGGAGGGAGCCTGGGGAATAAGATTATTCTAAAAAGCCCCAGGGAAAGCTGTAATCCCTGAGTTAGGCCTTGAAGAGAGGCTGGGCTTTGATATGAAAGTGAGGAGAGGAGGAGCACAGGCAGGGGTGGGGGTGAGGGGATAGGGAGGAGCACAGGCAGGGGTGGGGATGAAGGGGTAGGAGGAGCACAGGAAGGGGTGGGGGTGAGGGGGTAGGAGGAGTGCAAGCAGGAGTGGGGGTGAGGGGGCAGGGAGGAGCACAGGTAGGTATAGGGTGAGGGAGAGGGAGGAATGCAGGCAGGAGTGGGGGTGAGGGGGTAGGAGGACTGCAGGCAGGGATGAGAGGTGAGGGGGTAGGGAGGAGCACAGGCAGGGGTGGGGTGAGGGGGTAGGAAGAACACAGGAAGGGGTGGGGTGAGGGAGTAGGAAGGAGCACAGAAAGGGGTGGGGATGAGGGGGTATGGAGGAGCATAGGCAGGGGTGAGGGTGAGGGGGTAGGGATGAGCATAGGAAGGGGTGGGGGTGAGGGAGTAGGGAGGAGCACAGGAAGGGGTGGGGGCGAGGGGGTAGGGAGAAGCACAGGCAGGGGTGAGGGGGTAGGGAGGAGCTCAGGCAGGGGTTGGGAGTGAGGGGGTAGGGAGGAGTGCATGTAGGGGAGGAAGAAAGGCAAGCATGAGGGAAACCTTACTGATGCTTCTCCAGGAAAGGGCATGTTTAGGAGTTGGAGCATTGGGTCTTGGGTACCAGCTTATTCATAATTGACAATTTCTTTAGACCAGCGGACAGCAGTCCTGACCTATCTCTCATGGCCTTCTTTTCTCAAAAGTGACCAGGATCCACAAAATCAAGCCCTTTGAAGCAACCCACGAGAGTTCTCTCTTGCAGTGCAGGAAGTGTTTGTTGAGTGGCTATTTTGTACCTGGAGATTCATGTGCGTTCTCCGGGGTTCATCCACATGCAGGGGTGAGAGTAGGACAACCTCCGTGGCAGAGGCAAGTCTTAGGGAAACCTTAGTGTGGCTGCGTCTCCCACAGCATCTCAGCCTGTGTCCACCTTTGGGTCTCTCTCTCTACCTTCTTCACTCACTTCTTTTTGTCTTTGGAGAAGCCACGTCACTTTCACAGGTTTTCTGTGCTGCTCAACATCCAAAATGATAACCTTTGTTTTCTTTTGCATTCGTGGGTGTCCTGGTTTTCTCCCAGCTACTATAGCTGTTTTCTCTTCGAATTCACTTATGTATTCATTTCTCACATTCTCCAATGAATTCTCTCTAACTCTTCCACTCTTCACTGGTTTTGTACCAGATGTTTATCTCTGACTTATGGCTTTCTTCCTGCTGTTTTTCTTTTACTCAATTAATTTAGTCTTCATTTTGTTGGTCTCCATTCTGGGCCCCTGAACCGCTGAGTTCAGCTTCAGTGTACAGGCTGGTCAAGAAGAGCATGGGCTTCGGGATCAGCTGGACTTCGGATAGAAGCCGGTTCTACTGCTTCAATAGCTGTGCATTTGGAGACATGTTTTTGAGCTCACTGAGCCTCAGTGTTTCCATACTTGAGGATAAAACTGCCTACCCCTTGGGATTTTTGTGAAGATTAAATGGGGTACTGCAGACTGTGTGTGCTACTCAGTGCCTTGCCTGGCAGAGAACAAGAGCCCAATGAATGGCAGCCATTAGCTGTGATTCCTCGTTCAATGCCATCCTAGTTCAAGCTCAAGGAGTACTTTTTAACATTTATATCTTGCATGTATTTACATAGAATGGCCGCATGTGACCTCTTGTCCACTACAAACCCAAAATGAGGGACATGGTGGGAAGAAGCTAATTTATTATATCATTAAGAGATACTGAGAGAGAGTTAAATAGCCGTTTTGTCAGGCCCAGGGGTTTGGATTTGTTTTAAAAAGCAAAGGAGACTCACTTCTTAAAGGAGTGACACTGGGCACCTAATTCCTGGAGACTTGTTCAGCAGTTGGGTGGAATGCTTTAGCGAGATTGGAGATCAGGAAACCATTTAGGGGTCTCAGTGATGATCTGAGAGATAGAAAGTGCCAGATTAAGGGCTAAGAAGATAGGAGGGGTGAATAGGTTGCATAAGACAGTAGAGGAGCAATGGAGGGTGGAGAAAGTAGAATTGAACCAAGATTTTTTCTGTAGGATATCAGGGAAGTGGTTGCTTCAAATTAATACAAATGAGGATTTTGCAAAAAGGAATTGGTAGGAAAAGAAACACTGAAGCAAATTTTAGGTAGACGATGACTCTAATGTCACCTTGGATGGATTTCAAAAGCAAAACCAAATTGAGTCAGAAGTGAGGGGCTATATACAGGAATCATCAGCACTGAGTCATTAATTGAATTTTTTTTTTACTTTATCAGTTTGTCACAAGGTTATCAAGTGCCTACTATGTGCCAGGCATCATTCTATGAGCTAGAGATAAAGGAGTGAATCAACTGAAGTCCCTGCCCTCCTGGAGCTTACATTCAAGTGTAAGACTGAGTGGGCATTCAAGGAAATCATGATGGTCAGTCACATTGACTTTGGGATGGCACCATGTTCAGCACTTTGTTGGGATTATTTATGTTATTTATTTCTAATATCTATCAGTGAGATAGATATTATAATCTCCATTTTATAGATGAGGAAATGGAGGCGTAGAGAGGTGCAGGAGGAAAAGCAGAAGGCTTAAGACTGAACTTTGCAGGATATTCACTGATGAAACTGGGAGGGAGAAATAAGTATAAAAAATATAAAAGACTGTAAATTGGGTGCAGTGTATACTGCTTGGGTGATGGGTGCACCAAAATCTCACAAATCACCGCTAAAGAACTTACTCATGTAACCAAATACCACCTACACCCCAACAACCTATGGAAAAAATAAAAATTAATTTTTTTTAAAAAAGAAAGAAGATTTGGGCTGTATCCCTACCCAAATCTCATCTTGAATTGTAGCTCCCATAATTCCCATGTGTTGTAGGAGGGATCCTATGGGAGGTAACTGAATCATGGGGGTGGGTTTTTCTCCATGCTGTTCTCATGGTAGTGAATAAGTCTTATGAGATCTGATGGTTTTATAAATGGGAGTTCCCCAGCACAAGCTTTTTTGCCTGCCACCATGTAAGGTGTGACTTTGCTCCTCATTCATCTTCCTCCATGATTGTGAGGCTTCACCAGCCATGTGGAACTGTGAGTCCATTAAACCTCTTTCCTTTATAAATTACCCAGTCTTGGGTATGCCTTTATTAGCAGTGTGAGAACAGACTAATGCAGAAGGTAAAGGAGGGGTCAGAGACATGGGAGATTAAAAAAAAAAAACAAATCCTGGAAGTGGTGATCAATGTCAAGTGCCCCAGGAAGTTTAGCAGAATAAGAAATGAGATAAGGTCTCGAGAATTGGCTGGAGAGATCTCCTGATGATGTTCCGTGGTCAGTCTCCCCAAGTAGTACAAATAGATGCCGGATTTCAGATTCCTCCCCAGATTGAGGAATCACTAGTGAGAAGGTGGACAGAGACCTCTCATCCCAGGAGTTAGAGAGAGAAAGAAGTGAAATAAAATAACAGTCAACAAACATGAACACATGAAGTTATTTTCTATGTGGAGAAAACTTCCTGCGAGCGGAAGTGTGGAGGAGAGAGTTAGATGTTGTTGAGGTAGAGAAGAAGAAACGTCCCAGAGGGCTGGAGGAGGCAGGACTGATGGCCATGTTGGAGGGACCAACCTTGGGGAAGGTTCAGCTCTCCCCTGAGAGTACAGCGAAGGGTCAGAGAAGAGAGGTAAGGCATGGATTTGCTGAAATGGAGCAGTATAATGGGCTAAGTGGGATTCTTGCTTTGAACAATTAACTTTTTCTTTTTTTTTTTTTTTGAGAAATTTGAGACAGAGTCTCACTCTGTCGCCCAGGCTGGAGTGCAGTGGCGTGATCTTGGCTCACTGCAACCTCCGCCTCCCGGGTTCAAGTGATTCTCCTGCCTCAGCCTCCTGAGTAGCTGGGATGACAGGCATGCACCACCACGCCTGGCTAATTTTTGTATTTTTAGTAGAGATGGGGTTTCACCATACTGACCAGGCTGGTCTGGAACTCCTGACCTCGTGATCCACCCACCTCGGCCTCCCAAAGTGCTGGGATTATAGGCGTGAGCCACCACGCCCGGCCCTAACTTTTTCTTTGAGCAGTAAGATCCCATGTCATCAGGTGCAAGTCTTGGTCAGCAAAAAGCACTGGTGACTAAAAAGAGGGAGAAATATTTGCAGTCGTCTTTCTGAGGCATCCATCAAATGGAACTTACTATTCACTTGGTTGTGTTGTTGATGTCTACTGCTGTTTATTTATTTATTTTGGATTTTTAAAATAGCCATTCCTCTTATCCTGTTGGTGCATGTCTTGTTCTTGTAGAAAAATGCTGGTGATATTAAAAGGAAATTTGTATTTGCGCTTTTGTTAGTCTTGCGCATCCTCTTCCTGTCAACTTTATTAGTGTGAAATGCCATTAATCATTACAGTGTCATAAAACACATTTTACAATAATGTCATTTCCCTCCAAGGTTTATTTCTACCATTCTAAGAGATATTTGTGTTGGAAATAGCTTTCATTTTGAGCCTTTCATCTTGAACTCCATAGTTATTCCTGGGACTACTGCCCCTTAGTTGATAATTGGTTTCGGATGCCTGTTACAGACTTTGTAATCTCCTGAGGGAGCTCTGTAAAGGGATGGGTTAGGCTGATAAAAAGACCCTTAGTTTTTGAACAAAAATCACCATATGGCCTTTCCCTAGGACCATGTGTTCAAAGCCTGGAAGGTTGAGAAACTCAGCTAGGGTCATAATAAGGTAGAAAGAAGTTCTTTGCCCCTGGGAGACTGAGGAGTGGTCAGCTGCTGAAGGATCTGAAAAATGAAAACCAGGGTTGTTGGTAAATTGCACAGGCTCCTGTAATTCAGGTCTGGGGTATAACAGTAAGGCTACTCAGAGAACAGGAATGGGTTGAAAACTTAAAGAACGAATATAGACGTTGAGGGAAAATCCAAGAGTTGCTAGGTTTCTAAAGAGGGTTTACTTGGAGGGCACCCAGAAAAGTTGCCAGGGTGGGTGAGGGGGAGGGAGAGAGGGTGTGAGCAGGCAGAAATATGAGAGAAGGAGCTGTGGGATCCGCTGGCTGGCATTCTCCTTTGCCTCACAGTCAACGTTTAAGGCTGCTAAATGGTAGGTGACTCTTCTCCATTTCCACTCTATAACCAGACAGGTCAGGAGCCGTCTTTTTCTGAGCGTATAACCTTTATTAAAAGCCTAAAGAATTCCAATTGATATAATATGACCATTTCTTTTTGGAAGTGGTAGCATTTTTTACTGCTGTCTTCCTTTGTATTCTGACTTTTGTGTCTTCTCCATTCGGGGAAAATGCACCAGATGAGTGCAGTTGATGTCTTTCCTTTAGAAACGTGTGTGTGTGTGTGTGTGTGTGTGTGTGTGTGGTGTTGAGCATTTTATTGGTCTGAAATGGGAGCTACTGGTTCTGTACCAGGGCACTAGAGGGCTACTTTCTTGGTAAGAGTGGAACTTTGCTTGATTTTTTTTTTTTACTCAGCATTCCTGAAAGATGGAAAAAATAGCTTTATTAATAGACGAATAAGTGGCTAGTCCTTTTATATCAGTTAGGGTGCTCTTGGCTTCAAATAACCAAAGGGTCAATATTAAGTGGTTTAAACATTAAAGAAGTCGATTATCTTATAAAACAAGATGTAGTATGCAGCCTCTAAGAGAGCGCCCAACCATCACTGCTTCCTGGTATTCGTGCCTTTGAGTGTGGGATTTTGTGACTCGTTATAAACCAGTGATTCTTGACTAGGAATGATTTGTCCCTGTAGGACATTTGGCAATGTCTGGATCCAATTTTTTTTTTTTTTGGTCACAACTGGGGCTGATGGTAGTAATACTGGCATCTAGTAGGTAGAGCTCAGGGATGCTGCTAGCTATTCTACAGTGCACAGGACGGCCCTGGCAATAAATAATTATCCAACCTAAAATGAATGTCAGTGGTACTGTAGTTGAGAACCGCTCAGTTAAAATAATAGAATATCGCAGGAATAATAGGATTAGGTTATAAAGACTGTGACCTCCATCCTGGGGTTCTTTGTGTCAGTCTCTCTTGATTTCTTAAGATCTCTTTCTCTTGGGGAAGCCAGTTGCCGTGCTGTAGAGTGGCCTGTGTGAGGAAGCTTGGGAGTGGATCTTGCCCCAGCTCAGCCTTGAGATGATTGCAGCTCTTGCCAGCATCTTGCTTGTAGCCTTGTGCGAGGCCCTGAGTCCGAATTCCTCACCTACGCTGCCCTGATTCTTGGTTCACGGAAGCTGTGAGATAATGTTTGCTATTTTAAGCTGCCAAAGTTTGGGGTGATTTGTTACACAGCAATTAGCAACTAACACATAAGGAGTGTGGAGGCAAGGTGGTTTCAAAATTGGATCAGAGATTCAACGATAGCATCTGGGCCCAGGTTCTCTCTGTGCCTTCACTCAGTCATCTGTGCGTTGGCTGGTCCTTGGGCTTGGATGGCTGCTTTGGGCATCACACACTCAAATCTAAAGGCAGGAAAGAGAGTTTCTTCCTGGGCATCTGTTGATCAGGGAGGTAAGCTTCTCTTGGGAGCCACCTACAGGACTTTGCCCTCAGATCTGTGTGGTCATGCTTAAGACATGTAATGATATCTTAGTTGTAAGGCAGGCTGGGAAAATAAATAGTAGGTATTTTCACTGTCTATCACGGGAAGTGGTCACTATTAGCAGGAGAGAAGAACAAGACTAAGGAAGAGACAATTCTATACCTTTCCCTCTGTAAGTAGAAGCCTGTAGCTTTGGACAACTTTCCCTCAGTAGCAATAACCATATCATGACTTTCAGACTCTATTTTGTTCTCTGGGCACTGACTGCTTGGACAATTGAACGTATCATTCACCTGTTCTCTTTCGTAGCGGATATTTTCCCACTGAGACATACTTGCATGCAGGGAATTGGTAAAAGAGGGAGGGAGGGAAAGCCTGTATGGGTTCAGGTATTTTGCTCTAGGCTGATAGTTGAACCTCAGGGGATTGCTGCTGTAATAGGGGCATTGTTTCCTCTGAAAGTTTGGGCAGAATAGTTGAAGAGGGATGAACTGTGGCTTAATAGTTTCGCTTTTTCTTAAGCTTCAGTGCAACCTCTGCTGCTGCTGACTGTGACCACAGCCTTCTAGAAGAGAAATTATGGAGAGAAACGAAATCACATATTTTATCCTCATGACTGCATTGGAAGCGGTGGGGAAATGAAGAATATATATGAGGGAGAAAAGTTTGTAAACCCAATGACCTGCAGAGAAACGGTTGAGCACAGATTTGGATTTAGAAATAGGGAGACCCAAGGTGATACCTGAGTTGCAAGAGTAGGTAGTTTAACAAGGAGGCAGAGGCTATGGGGATAAGATTATGGGATTTGGAGAGAAACATGTTCAAATCTCATCTCTGTTCCTTATTAGCTGTGTTATCTTGGGCAAGTCATTTAACCTCTCTGAAGCTCAATTTCATAATCCGTAGTACATGAAAACACTCGGCATAGTAAGCACCATGTTTTCTTCTCTCCCATGAAACGTCAAGTCACGTCACTTCTATTTGGCAGAATCTTGAAGGCTTTTCCCCCACCTGTTTTTTTACAGCCCCCCTTTCACCCTCTCATTCCTCATTTGTTTCTGAGGACATCCATGTGCTTGTGTATCTCACCATGTGGAAAAAGGATCTGAGGAATATAGACAGTACCAGGGACCAGAATTTAATTTCTTACTTATCTAGAATATATTTGTATTTTGAAAGAGGAGGACTCAATGGATACAGGCTTAATGCAAAAGCATAAACCATGACTAGTAAGACATCAGCAGGGAAACATTTGTTTGGGAAGCTGTGTCCTTCTGTGGCATCTCAAATCACCCTGTTTAGGCACAGCATCTCCTTCCTGTGTCCAAGACTAACTTTATCAATGCAAAGTTCTCATGAGAACAAAAGGGCTGCATACAACCCTAGCTCATGCCCTCTTTGCCTCAATGCATAATTTTTTTTAAACTTTTTTCTTTTCTTTTTTTTTTTTTGAGACAGAATCTTGCCCTGTCGCCCAGGCTGTAGTGCAATGGCACGATTTTGGCTCACTGCAACCTCCACCTCCCAGGTTCAAACGATTCCCCTGCCTCAGCCTCCCAAGTAGCTGGGATTACAGGCACCCGCCACCATGCCCACCTAACTTTTCGTATTTTTAGTAAAGACAGGGTTTCACCATGCTGGCCAGGCTGGTCTCCAACTCCTGACCTCACGATCTGCCTGCCTCGGCCTCCCAAAGTGTAGGGATTACAGGCGTGAGCCACCGCACCCGGGCTTCTTTCTTTTCTAAGGAGTGAATACTCTTCTTTTACATCCTGCTTCAGGGCAGAGACTTATTGGGAAAGTTCATTCCTTTGTAGAGGGTCTGGGGTAAGGGGCAGAGCTGTCCCTAAGTCTGTGAAGCTTTGGGTAACCCCTTCCCCACTGGCATTCTGAAAACACTGGGGTGTACATCTCCCTGTATTCCTGACTTGACACTGGACTGCCCCTTTGAAGCCCTTTTCCCTTCAAAACGTCCATTTTAAATTGATTTCATAAGGCTAAGAAACTCACAAGTAAACATTGACCCTAGGAAGAAGTGAATGGCGTGGTTAAGAAATTGGGCTCTGCAGTTAGACTGCCCAGTTCAAATCCCCATGTTGCTTTCTACTCAATAGTCATGACTTTGAGTACATGTTTTTGTTTTTTGTTTGTTTATTTTGAGACGATATGGAGTCTCGCTCTGTCACCCAGGCTGGAGTGCAGTGGCGTGATCTCGGCTCATTGCAACCTCCGCCTCCCAGGTTTAAGCAATTCTCCTGCCTCAGCCTCCTGAGTAAGTAACTGGGATTACAGGCGCCCCCCACCACGCCCAGCTAATTTTTTTTTTTTTTTTGTATTTTTAGTGGAGGCGGGGTTTCACCATGTTGGCCAGGCTGGTTTTGAACTCCTGACCTCAAGTGATCCACCAGTCTCAGCCTCCCAAAGTGTTGCTGGTTACAGGCATGAGCCACTATGCCCAGCCTGAGTATGCCTTTTAAGTAGCCTCCCCAATCCTCAGTTTCCCCATCTGTAAAGCTGGATTAATGACAGTAATACTAATACTCAATGCTTATTTGAGCCCTAGTCATGGGCCAAGACCCGTTCAAATACTTTATACATATTGACTTGTTTAATCCTTTCAGCAGTCTGAGAGCTGAGTGTCATTATCCCCTTTCTGTGTGTACAGAGATGAAGCAAGGTGAATTAAATGACTTGCCCAGGGTCACACAGCCAGTCAGTGGGTGAACCAGCATTTCAGTCTAGGTGGTACGGGCCCAGGGCCCTTGCTTCTAACTATTCTCCACTGCCTTGATTTTACAGGATTCCTTTGGGGACTCACTGAGATGATGCAGGCAAAATGATGCAGTGGCCCCTTGATGGCTGTAATCATTCTTTCCTATTTATTGGTCTACTTTCTAAAGAAAAGCTGAACTGTCCTTTTAAATGTTGATCAGGTTAAAGAGTTGTCTATTACTAACGCTTAAAAGTTGCGGGGGGGGGGGGGGGGGGGGGGGGGGGGGGGGGGGGGGGGGGGGGAATGTAAATGAGGCCTTTTCCTTCTTTTGTTCCCTTTTTCAGGTTCAAATGCTACCAGTTAGAACTTTGATGTATTAAATACCTGAAGGTGGGTAGGGTAGGTGGTATGACCCCCACTTTCAACATGAGAAAGGGGAAGCAGGGATGGATCCCACAGCTAGCTGGTGGTGCAGTGAGGACTACCATCCAAGTAACCTCCTGCCATAACCCAGCAGGAGGTCGACATGGATAGGGTGGAAAAATAACTGACAGTGAACCTTGGTGGTCGAGAACAATCATGTCTGATGTTAGATCATGATCTTTTTGGATCAAATACCACCACCATGTCTTTGTCACTACATAATGAGCCTCACAAGGGGCTGGCTTGTCGAGGAATCAGTCATATGTCTTCACCTTAAGAATGTTGCAAAGGAGAAGTGAAGGCCAGCGACTGAGTTGGTTTGTAAGGAGCTCGGGAAGTAACCGCCGTATTATTGAAGCTGACCTTCTGCTTAAACCTGTAGCCATTTCATCAATCACCTACCGTTGGGTCCTCTGAAGGTCAGTCAAACGATTCCGTTAATCGCCCGCTCATTCTCAGGTTCTCGCTTCAGGAATAATAAATTTTTAAAACTTTTTAAAAAATGAAAAGTTGGGTGACAGGTGTGTATGGAAGAAAAATAATCAGATGGAAGAACAGTCATTTAGGAGCAAGCAGCTGGAGCAAGTGCTGGAAAAAAAGGTAAAAGTTTTCCATGGCTGAGGAAGAGCTCACTGACTCACAGGACTGTGTCTGGATGAAAGAGAGGGACGAGGTGCTTGATTTAGCCTCAATGTGTCATCAACGCCACTAGGCCCTGTGCTGCTTGGCACCAAGTGTTTCCAATACTGAGTAAGAAATGTTCACACAGAGACGTTCCTTACAGAATTAACCATACAGATAAAGTCCTCATCAGTGACACTCTCCGACGGACAGGTTCCTGTGAAATCAGAGAGCTGCCTGACCCATTTTTCACTCGTCACCTAAAATACCAGCCTTTCTTTGTTATACAGCTGATTTGGGGGCAACAAAAACCACACACTCCAACCCACAAAGAGTTGTATCTGCTTTATTAAACAAGTTTCTTTGTGTGCAGAAATAGATGCTGTTATTGACAAGATGGAGAAGTAGGAGCCACTGACTGAAAGTGTAGGTTAGGGAATTGCTTGGTTACATGGTTATATAATACCATAGTTATTTCAAGATCGTGGGCCTCCATGTCAGAAAGACCTGTGTGGAGTCCTCATTCTGTACAACTGTGTGACCTAGGGCAAGTTGCTTAACCGCTCTGAGTCTCAGTTTCCTAATTGGTAGATAGCAATCATCTTATTTGCCCCATTCGGTAGCTGTAATGTTCACATGAAATCTTTCATTCATTAATTCAAAAAACGTTTATTGATGTAATAAACATCCTATAATAGCAGGAGGTTAAAAGCATAGATTCTGGAACCAGAAGATCTGTGTTAGAATTCTCATTTCAATGCTTCCTTGGACAAGTTGCTGAAACCCTCTGAGCCTCAGTTGTTGCATCAGAGATAAGAGTATCTACATTATAGGCTTGTTGTGGGAATTTGATAAGTTTCTATATGTAAAGTGCTCAGAATGTGCCTGGCACCTAGTTAGTGCTGTGTAAGTGTTAGTCATTATGATGTGGTAGGGACAACAGCAAGCCAAAAGAAAAACAAAAGGGAGTGGGGAAACAGAGGCGTGATCTCTGCCCTTCATGGAACTTCTGGTTTATTGGGGGAAGACAAGAAATAAAGTGCTATACAGAGTCTGCTGTATAGTAAGTATTGAATAAATGGTAGTGTTATGATTTCGGTTTTTGTTCTCTTCAAACCTCATGTTGAAATTTGATCCTCAGTGTTGGAGGTGGGGCCTAATGGGAGGTGTTGTGGTCATGGGGGCGGATCCTTCACAAGTAGATTAATCCCTCTCTCTGGGGTGAGTTCTTGCTGTATTGGTTCCCATGACAACTGGTCATCACAAACAGCCTGGCACCTCACTCCTCTGTCTGTGAGATCCTCTCACACCGTGTGATCTCTGCACATGCCATCTCCTCTTCACCTTCCACCGTGAGTGGAAACAGCCTGAGACTCTCACCAGATGTAGGTGCTGATGCCCTGCTTCCTGTACAGTCTGCTGAACTGTGAGCCAAACAAACCTCTTTTCTTTATAATTTACCCAGCCTCAGGTATTCCTACATAGCAACACAAAACAGACTCACACAGTTAGCTGTAAGTTTCATCACTGTTGCTGAATTTGCTTGGCTTAAGTCATGAGAAGCCAGAATCTGAATGGCCGAGGTGAGCTGCAAGCCATGTATAAGCCACATGTCAAGCCTATACCTCCTTCTAGTTCCCAATCTTGTATATGGGATAGATGTATCCTTTGAGATAGGCAGGGAAATAAAGGTAGCTGCTTGACAGCCCACTCATAAAGCATATTTCTACTCGTGATGAAACATGCTGGGCTTCTCCAGCTTTGGTTGGTTGATTTGGTTGTACATTACTTGTACCCAAGAGAACATGGACTGCCACATGCCAGAATATCTTGAGTGATTAACTTTATAAGGCTTCAGCAAGAAGTTGCTGTTAAGAAACGTGTCCCAGAATGCCAAAGACAAGGAACAACAAAAGTGTCTTCACATATGCAATGGATACATGCCTGAAAAGTTGAGGATCAAATGGAATGAAACCCATTTTCTCATTAACTTTCACTGCGCCATTGGAGATTAAGTCCGCTAAAAAAAATGACTACAAAATGTCTAATTTTCACAGAAATGTGTGCTCTAAGAAATAACAAAGCTGTATGTTGTCTTCCCGACCACTATTGTCTACTCATTAGCAGGGAGACAGATAAGTCTCCCTGCTAATGAGAAAAAAATAGAAGATTTTTCTCTCCTCCCTCCTTCCCTTCTTCTCTTTCTCTGCCTTCCTTTCCCTTCCTTCCTCCCTCCCTTCCTTCCTTTCTTCTTTTCTCCCTCCCTCCAGAGGGAAAAGAGCTTCCAAGGCACAGGAGAGCAGAGACATACCTAAGCTTTCAGGATGCAGCTCTGAAGCAGGTCACAGCGTATTTCTGAGAACAAAAACTGCGATCTCCTGCCCTTTCTGCTTCCTGGGAAGTTGGTTTCTTTATTTGGCATTTGTTTAGCATTTATTTACAAAGTTTAGGCAGCAGCTGTGACTTCAGCAGGTACACAGAGAGAAGAGCTAGCAGGCTGCCAAATTCCACGAGTACAAATCAAATGTAATGCCATGTTCCGTGAGTTCTCCGTATTATGTGAAATTAAACTTTGGACTGTCGAGTTGCTGTATGAGAAGGGACGCTTCCACTGATCTCTGCAAGCCAGTGGTTAACATTAAAGATGAGACATGTGTCTGGCTGGGATGCATCAGGGCAGTTCTATTTGAAAGGGGACGGGATGTGTGGGGCATTGTTGCGAGAAAGAGCGGATGGGCTAGATACTGGCTTTCTGGCTGAATTGGGCTGGGCCTCTCTAATAATAGCTCTCAGAGGGAAAGGCCAATTTGCTCTCCTGCTGTTTTCTAGAATGCTTAAATTCCCTTTTCTCAGTGGCCCAGTTATGTACCTTAAGCATATGGGAACTCCAGCAACTATCTGCCCCAAATTGCACATCCTGAGCACATTTCTAACAATGTGCCATTTTGATGGGAGCAGAGACAAGAAGGGGGGTGGCAGAGATTGCCCCATGCCAGCCGAGAGCGTGACAGTCAGTCACCCTTGCAGGGGGACTGCGGAGGAAGTTTCAGTGCCTGAGGGTGCCGCGTGTGTCAGTGGAGCTTTGTCACCATCTGTGGCAGGAGTGGGGAGTGAGAAGACCATGTGTGAATCAACGCGGGAGAGTCTGCCTGGTTCTGGCTGGTGAATTCTTTGTTTGTTTGATTTTACTTTTTTTGGTTTGAGAGCTAGACACAACGATAACAAATGCTTGCCTCTCGACAGAATTCAAGATAGAAGGATCTTTTTTTTTTTTTTCTCCCCCCTGTTACTTCTTTCTCCGTCATCTTGAACACTCCCATGTTCTATTTCTCCAGCTCCAAACTTCCCTACATGTGACCCAAGATTGGGATTGTACAGGATCAGTTAATAGGTTCATATTCTTTCTTTCTCATGATGCCTGGGAGATCACTAAACCTTGCATTGCTCTTTTCCCAGCATTTGGTCAACTCAAGGCTTCTCATGTATCTGCACCACATATTTGTAGCGGGAAAAAGCAAAACGGAGAGGCTTTGGATTCACTCAAGGCAAATACCCTTTGATTGTTCAAGCAGGTTGGAACAGAGTGGAATGTGTTTTTGTACCATGTGACTGGACCACGGAAGTATAGAATTGGAAAGCCAAAAAGGTTAGATGGAAAAAAGTGGTGGCAAATTTTGCTGGCCAGCTGAAGTGACAATGCTAACACCAACCTTTTCCTCAGCCTTGTAAGCTTTCCTTCTTGGTCCAGGAACAAACAGTTTCTATGTAGTATTTTTGCTGTGGGAAAACGTATCTGGAACTCAGCTGCTTCGGCTCAGGGGCTGACTTTCGGTAAGTAGGAGGGGCCTAGGGGAGAGTGTTGGTGTGGACGCTTTCTGTTCTGGGAGCAGAGGTTCAATGGTGTGGTTTGACTGCTGAGTGCAGACACTCTTCTGGTGAGGGGGAAGTAAAAAAATTCATACGACTTTGTTGTTTTCCTTACAAAGCTCACAGTGTAGCGATTTGTCAGTTTGTTAAGTCAAAATAGCAACACGGTGTGGAAAATCAAAGCTGACCTTTGCTTGGAGCCAGGAGAACAAAGGGAAGGAGTTGGGGTGAAGGTCTCTGAGGCTTCAAGAGGATGGGCATGCTTTTTCAAAAATCATGAAAAACAGAAGGGACTGAGCCTGTGTGCAGTACATAACTTTTTGCAAAAGAATATTTGTCCACTGTCTGTTTTTTCTTGTGCGTAGCCTGAAGTGTTGTACACAACCGTTTATAAGTGGAGGTGGACAAATTCCCAGTACCTAGGACAAAGTCTGACACATAGTTGGTGCTCAATAAATGTCAGTTGAATAAATAAATACATCTTAATAACCATCACTCGGACTTGAGAGAAGAAAGTATGGATTATTTTTCTAGATAATAAGTTCCTTTTAAAGGTATAGATGTGGTGCTTATAACAGCTACCGTCTTGAGCTCCTAAATTATGCTTGGTACATTGTAGTATAGCTCATTTAATCTCACAGAAGCCAAGAAAAGGAGTTTATTGTCTTTCTTTTATTTTTCATCTTATTTTATTTCAATTTTTATTTTTATTTTTTCTGAGACAGGGTCTTGCTCTGTCACCCAGGCTGGAGTGCAGTGGTGCATTCATAACTTATGGCAGCTTCGAACTCCCGGGCTTAAGTGAGCCCAGACTCTTGAGTAGCTGGGACTACAAGCATGAGCCACCATGCCGGTCTTATTTTTTAAATTTTTGTAGAGCAAAGGTCTTGCTATGTAGCCCAGGCTGGTCTCGAACTCCTGGCCTCAAGCCTTCCTCCAGCCTCAGCCTCTCAAAGCCCTGGGATTATGGGTATGAGCCACCACACCCAGCCCTTTATTATCCTTCTTTTAGAGATGACAAAACTGAAGCTCAGAGAGGGTAAATTACTTACTGATGACACATAGCCCATGATTGACAGGAGCAGCATTTGCTCTCCTGTCCTGACCCCCAAATTGGTACTCGGTTCTCAACCCCCCTGCCAGCTCATGTTAATGTTCGTAGCTGATTGGAAAGTTAGTCTTTTAAACAAGGAAATAAATGAAATGAGGGAATTTTATTTCCCATCAGATTTCATCTCGCCTAGAGAGATTTATGTCCCTGGATTGTATTTCATGGAGTCTTTTTATGAGCAGCTAGATTTATAGGTAATAATCAATAGAGTGCTGAGCTGGGTTTCTGTTGCATATGTATACCTTCACAGAGAGCAGCTGAAATGGTCAAGGAAGAGACAGTCTTCATGGTTCCCTCGCAGCATCCTAATGGAGCTGACCCTGTTGGAGGGGCGGGGGCAAGGGGGAGAGCGAGACAGAGTCTACACTTGGAGGGCTGCTTGGGAAACAGTTGGGGGCCAACTGTATATTTGGAGAAAGTAAGCCACCAGAGGAGGCTCATCTGTCAGGAGAGGGCATGACTCTTATATCAGAGTCTACACGTGCAGCCTGGGCAACATGGTGAAACCCCGTCTCTATAAGAAATAAAAAAATTAGCTGTACATGGTAGAGTATGCTTGTAGGAGGCTGAGGTGGGAGGATTACTTGAGCCCAGGAGATTGAGACTGCAGTGAACTGTGAGCGTGCCTCTGCACTCCAGCCTGGGCAACAGAGCGAGACCCTGCCTCAAAACAAACAAAAAGCAAAAACCAAAAATCCCCAAAGTCTACATGTGTATGTTTTTACAAATGGATACCTTTGAAGGTATCCCTGTTTGGACCTGAGTACATCCTGGAACACCTTAGGAGCCTGAATTTGAGGGTGGTCTGTACTCAGAAGAGCTACATGGAGCTGAGGTGCCTGATACTCATCATTTTGCTCAGGGGTTATATGTGATCCTAGACTCCATGTATGTGTCTGTTCAGGACTGGGTCTTCTCACGTGTGTTCGATACTTTCCTTTTATGAGTCTTTTTCTTGCCCTTTTGGGCTTGCCTTGTTTAATTTCTGCAGGGCTTCAGTATCTAACAAGACATCATCTGATAAGAGGACTTAAGCTATTTCTTCTCTTAGGTATATTTGAGTTTAATTTTCGTACCCTTGGAGACCAGAAAACCTTTAAGAGGCAAAGAATGAATTGCTAATTATGGGATTCCAGGGTATTGAGAGAGTAGTGTTGTAATAATTTTGGGGGCAAAGAGCTCTTCTCAGATGCCTCTCAAATATGATCACAGAGGCCACTGGTTCCTAAACTTTGAAGAATAATCTGCGGAACATATTAAAAATACAGGTGGTCAAGAGTAGGGCTGGCAATCCGGACATGCAGGTTTAGAATAGGACTCAAGGACCTTGATGTCTGAGACCTTGTGTGGAGACAGATACTTGTTCTGCGTTTGTGTAGGAATGGAAGTCACCAGGGTGAGGGTAGGCACGCATGCGTTTGTGTGATTGTGCACCTGGCAGCACGTGGACTTCAGGACCTGGAGCTTTGAGTCTTAGTTCCTTTTCTGACAATGTGACTTTGAGCTGCTCCCCAAGCTACAAACATGGCTTCTATCTCAGGAGAAAACAAGTGGTCGGCACTTTCCTTGTTTACTGGAGGGATTCAGGTGATTGAAGGTGGCTGCTGCCCTTTCTTTGAGTCTTGGGAACTCTAGTGTAAATGTACTGTTGAACCCCACTAAACTTTCTTTAAGTCCTCCCTCTGCTTCCTGGAAGACTGAAAGCATCCAGCTATAGGGTGTAATGATCACTTTGTAGTGTTTTTATATTTATGCTTTCCATAGCTTCACAATGTCAAATGTTATGTTTTCCTTCTCTTCTTTCTTTCGATTCTTTCTCTCTTCCCTCCTTTTATCTTAGGTGCAGAAATCAGTATGAAACTTAGTATTCGGAGAAGCAGCTCTATAGTTCTTCCCATTAGCCTGCGTGTATTATATATATGCATATCACTTGTGCATTTGTATTGGCAGTGCAGGCTTATAAATGCTGCCATAAAGCTCGGTTCTTCCATCCAGGATGGGAATGGAGTTGTTAAAGACAGTTGATGAGGTGGCATCTCTTGGCCAACAGTTTTATGCTGCACTAGCTCTGAGCAGATAACATTAATAGGAATCACATTTTAAAGTTGTAAATTTGATGTAAAATACTAAATTTGACAATAATTGCATTATAAACAAAAATCCTATTTATTAAAGGGCTCCTGCCTCTTCCTTGTGTGAGGGGCTCTGAAATTCTTGCTCATACCTGCCCCTAGCAATTATCATGCTTTCTCTAAAATTCTGCCTTATTTTTCCATTTTCATAACAACTACATTATGATGTGACATATTTTTTCCAGATATTTTGCTTGAATAAATAAATAGGATATTAAATTCAACTGGGGTATTAGATTATAAATTAGTTCTGTAATAGGCGTCATAATGTTATTTAGATTTTCAGTTTACACAGACCTTGTAGCAACTCCCCAGAGCTATGCTACAGAATTAGAAGTAGATAGAAGTTGATGTAAGAAAATTGGTTTTTGTAATATGCTGATGCCAGTAGAGTTGTGCTGCGTGTAAACGTATTTAAGTAGCACGCTCCTACCTACTTGATTGTACAGACAAAAGATTGATAATAATTTCAAATGATTGATTTGTTGGTGCTGATATTGGCCATATGTGAAACTAAAATATTTCTTTACAAAACTGAAGCAGGACTTCACGTGTAAGGGCTAAGAATCCAGCTCGTAGAAAGCATAAGACTATCCTCTGAATAGATGTTTGTCTTTCATCTGATTGGTGTGACAATTGTATCACAACTATTTCTTAGTGACAACGTTTCTTGGTCCTTTTAGTTATACTTCACATGGAGGAAGATACTCCACCCAGAAATCCTGTGTGGTTATTGAAGTCCTTAAGCAAGCAGGGTATAACCTTAGTGAACCATTACCCATGGGACACAAATGGAAAACATGGACATATAATTTAAAAAAAATGTGGATTTGCTAGGTGAGGGCCAATAGCAGCTTAAAAAGGGAGCAACGGGGTAGCAAAAGGAATTTGTCTTTTTGGTGGTCTCTTCCATCTCCCTAAACCAAGGGCTGGCAAGCTATGGCAGATAAGACAAATCTGGCTACTGCCAATTTTTGTATAACTCACCAGCTAAGAGTGGTTTTTGCATTTTTAAATGGTTGAATAAAAATCAAAGGAGGAGTAATGCTTCATGACACATGAAAATGATATGAAATTCAATTTCAGTGTAGATAAATAAAGTTTTATTGGAACGCAGCCATGCTCATTTGTTTACATGTTGTCTATGGCTGCTTTTCTACTACAACAGCAGAATTGAGTAGCTGCAAAGGAGACCAGGTGGCCCACAGAGCCTAGAACTATCATCACTATCTGGCCCTTTCCAGAAAATGTTTGCTGGCCTCTGCTTTACAGTAAAACCGGGGTAGACTTCTGTGTTCTGGCCATATCAGCAAGCCCTGTACTAGGAAGGGATAGAATAGGAAGTGGATATCCTCTGTTTGGGACTCCGGTGACCAGTGAACAGTGACACTTTACCTATAAGAGAGAATATGAATTAACACATGAGAAGGATTGTACTTCTTGGTTTAAAAAGTTGCTGAATGTAAAATCAGTCCAGCTCACTTGTGTAGCATGAGTAGAAATATGATACTGGGATAAATTCATTTCCACATTTATGGAACTTTTATCTGATTATCAAGAAGTTGGTGCCCCATAGGACTTTAAAAAAGTGCCCTGACTGGGCGCGGTGGCTCATGCCTATAATCCCAGCACTTGGGAGGTTAAGGCGGTGGATCACCCGAGGTCAGGTGTTTGAGAACAGCCTGGACAACATGGTGAAACACCGTCTCTACTAAAAATACACTAAAAAAAAAAAAATTAGCCGGGCGTGGTGGCGGGTGCCTGTAATCCCACATACTCGGGAAACTGAGGCAGGAGAATCGCTTCAACCTGGAAGGCAGAGGTTGCAGTGAGCCGAGATCACGCCATTACACTCCAGCCTGGGCAACAAGAGTGAAATTCTGTCTCAAAAACAAAACAAAACAACAACAAAAAAGATACCCCAAGGGGGCAAAAGCTATTTTAGAGTCTTGTCCATACAACACTATTGGAAGGTACCTTGGGCTGGGCAGGTGAGACCTGGGCCCGGTTGTTTTTGTCTCTAACCAGCCCTGACACTTAGGAAAATTCTCATTCTCTTTCAGGCCTTGGTCTCTTCATCTGTAAGCTGTAGTGGCTGGATGCAATGACCTCTAAAGCCCCACTTGGTTCTAAGATGATACAGTGTCTCTGATAATGGGAACCATCACTAGCATAAGAAGGTCCCAATCCCAGGAAAGAGAGCCTCTTCTTTCTGGCGTCTTTGTAGCTTCCCTTGCCTCTAAAATGCTGCATTTCATTAAGGGTTCACAAGTCTTGACATGTTTGTAAAGAAAGACACGGCAGGAATTCATATGCCTCGCCTTATAACAAACATGTTGTGAATAACCTATATTTGGAATACAATTTGTCATAGTGATGCGGGCAGAGTTTTAAATTTGAGCAGCTTCTGAAATGCAATGTTTTATTCTTCTCAAGCAGCTCCCCAAGCTCTCCCACTTTACACTCTGAAGGGAGTCTTTATTGGAGAAGCTGCTCTCCATTTCCGAAGAATGGGAACATTTGCATTAAACGATGCAAGAGATGCCATTGTAATTTCATGAGAATTACCCTTTCCAATGAATGTTAGATTAAGAACCAAGTAAAATCCCTTGAAAGTGGCTGGAAGATAAATTAGAGCTGAGCCGCAGTTAGGTAGAACTAAATTTTATTCCTTCCCTTTAAAATGGTTTTTAATTGATTTGGCATACTTTTTAAGTTAATAATGAATACTGTACCCGGGTCTGCATGATCACACCTGTGAATTAGATCTATTGCGCTGGAACAGCTTTCCCTTACAGAGGACAGTGATTTTAATGAAGAGTCTTTGCTTATTGCACCAGTGGAAATGTGGTTCATGGTGGTTTCAGACGGTTCCCTAATTAGCAGTCCGGTCTGTTCCCCTGAATATGTTACCTGAAACGGTATGGAAATGTAGAAAGGAAAGACGCTTTATGATGACGTTGGGGGTTCTTCCTCACTTTGCGTGAGGACCTTGGAACTGGTAGAGTTGTGCAAATCTGTAGTAAGACCCAGAGAATTTTAAAACGGGGTGGAAATGGGTAATTCTGAATAAACAATTAGTTCTTATGTTAGAATAATGAATTTCACCGGATTTTTTTTTTCTTTTTGTTGTGGGGGAAGGGTATTAAATTGCTAATTAGGGCCTAGTGATCAGGTAAGTCAGGGAGGTGTGACGTGGGTGGAGGTGGGAATTTCATGGCACTTGTATTCACTTGTTGGGGAATGAAGCCTTCTCAGTGGTTCTCCAGCATAATGGGTAGAGCATGGAGTGTATCTTGGATCCATACTTAAAGGCCATCGTTAGAGACAACAGGAAGAGCTGAAGAGAGGATGAGTGTTAGGAATAATGCTCAAAATCCTAAGGTACTATGAATTAAAGAATAAAAGATTGATCAGATTATTTGAAGAGAAACCTCATCATATCCTACATGAGCTAAAGGGAGACAGAGGTGAAAATATGTAGGAAGAACATAGCATCATCCCATGGACTCAGCACTGAGTGAGAAAAAAGAGATGGAGAAAACATGGAAGGAGTCAATAGAGGAGAACACCCAACGCGTTTTGAAGAATGCAGTCCCTGAGAGACAGAAGCTAACAGTCAGCACACCTCCACCTTAAATAGAACACTTGGGTACTCTTATTAAGACCAGGATCTTAAAAGTTTAGGAAAATGAATGATCTGAGTGTCAATATAATATAATAACAAGTATGTATACCATACACGTATATACATGTATATACATACATGTCTATCTCAATACATAGATGTATTGAGGACTTACCATGTTCCAGGTGCTAGGCTAAGTACTACATACAGAATAATCTGCTTTTGTTGTTACAATACCCCTCGGAGGTAGGTACTACTGTGTTTTCCATGTTAAAGAACAGAAAACTAAGGCACAGAGAAGTTACCTTTATAAAGCCCAATTCATATAGCTAGCAAGCAAAAGGACCCACCAAGATTTGAACTCGGCTCACGCCTGTAATCCCAGCACGTTGGGAGGCTGAGGCAGGCGGATCACAAGGTCAGGAGATCGAGACCGTCCTGGCTAACATGGTGAAACCCCATTTCTATTAAAAGTACAAAAAAATTAGCCAGGGTGGTGGTGGGCGCCTGTAGTCCCAGCTACTCGGGAGGCTGAGGCAGGAGAATGGCGTGAACCCTGGTGGTGGAGCTTGCAGTGAGCCGAGATTGCGCCACTGCACTCCAGCCTGGGCGAGAGAGAGACTCCATCTCCAAAAGCAAACAAACAAACAAACAAAAAACAAAAACAAAAACAAAAAAAAGAAAGTAGAAGGACAAGGATTTAATACTGGAAGAATGATTCCAAATCTCATGATATGCTGATTCTGCAGAGGGAACTCAGTCCGCTATGGAAAGGTGGAGGAGGAATTGTGCATTTCTTGAACTTGAACAACAGAAGTCAGAGTAAGGGCTGCATTGAAGGGCTGCCAGTTCCCATGATGCACTAGAGCAGTAGACCCCTGCATGCTCTCTTGCTACCAAACTGTAATTAAAATTATCATACAGTATAATGATTTCTAATACATTTCAGAACAAATCACCATCTTATATCTGACATGTTGTTAATGTTTACTACCATAATTACCAATTAGAAATATAAGGCAGCGATTTTTATTAGTGTTTGGTTATGTATAATTATGTCAAATATGAGACTGCAATTTAGATTGAACTGTATTAGCCATGATCATACAAAATGATTATACTGTACGTTTGACACCCTGGGTATTTTATGTTTTTATAGATTTTTTTCCTCCAAACCATAAAGAATTATTTAAAGATAATCCAAAGTTTATTTGTAATGTTTTTCATTTTAAGAGTTTTAAACTGTAAACTTTTAAACTGTAAAACTCTTCATTTTAAGAGTTTAGACATACCAAAAATTGAATATACTAAATCATGATTTGACCAAAAGGGATAGGAGCTACCAATCAGTGAATATCTTCGGCGTGCTAAACCCTTTTCTGGACACTTTGCACATTAAATTTGTAATCCTCACAAGTATACTACTTTCCTTTTTCCTGACCAGGTAATTGGAACACAGAGAATTAAAGAGATTTTATCTATGTAGTGAATGGTGAAGCTGAAATTCACGTTCATAATTTTTCTGGGAGTTTTTATCCGGGGTGGTTAAAATAAGATATCATTTATGGTAGACTATTGCCACAGTACGTATTTCTATAAAATTAGTAGTGCCCTACATTTAATGAAATTATGTATATGCTGGTTCTTTTTAAAGATATTATATTACTCAGGGTTCTCTAGAGAAACAGCCAAGAGGCGATTTTACACACACACATGCACACGTGTGCGTGCACACACACACACGAGTGTGAGAGGTTGATTTATTATAAGGGATTGACTTACGTGATTAGGGAGGCTGAGAAATCCCAAGATCTGCACTCTGAAGGCCTGAGAGCCAGGAGATCCAGTGGTGTAAGTTCCACTGAAGGACAATGCAGACGGATCAAGAGAGCAGATGGTGTCAACTCCAGTCTGAATCTGAAGGCAGCAGAAGCTATTTGTTCTATTCAAGTCTTCAAGAGATTGGATGGGAGCACAGCCCACATTGAGGAGGGCAATATGCTGTATTCAGTCTACTGATTAAAATGTTAACCTTATCCAGAAACACTCTCATAAATATACCCAGAATAATATTTAACCATATAGCTGGGTACCTCATGGCCCAGTCAAGCTGACACTCAAAATTAATTATTACATATGTTATCTCATAAATAAGTTCCATTATGTCCATTTTAGAGCCGGAAAAACTGAGACTCAGGAGTTTAAGAGCTTTATAAAAGTTTGTACAAGTTAACACTGGAAGAGCTAGGCCTTGAACTGAGGACTTTTGAATTAAATTCCTGTTTTCTCAGGACAGACTGTTACCGGCTTCCTTTGTGATTGTCACTAGGAGACCAAAGCTGCCCTTTATTACAACAAACCTTGAGTTTTTTTGTGTGATGATGATAATAATGATAATAAAGTGTGAGGATGAAGGCAGCTAACAGTGATTAAAGACTACATGCTAAGTAATATACTTTTATTATACTCATGTAGTCTATGTGAAACGTCCCTTTTATAAATAAAGTGACTGAGATGTGGAGAGGTTCTCTCTACACAGTAGTAGAGCTAAGATTTGAATGTAGAACTCAAATTATCATACAGTACAATGATTTCAAATACATTTCAGAACAAATCACCATCTTACATCTGACATGAATACCAGAGTTCATTCTCTTATGTGTTCATTCTATAGAGATAATAAGTCACTTTTGAGATAAATGACTCTGATACCTTATCCTTCCCCAAGAAGACCCATTTTTCCACTCCTAAATATTCTTGTTTTAACACTTCCCTGAAAATTCTCCATTTTATCGATACATTTCAAAAATTTGGTCATCAAAATTTATTAAATTCATTATGTCATATATTGACATTTCAATGGCCAAAACCAAGCATAAAAACAAACAAACAAAAAATACAAAACCCAAAATCCAGAGAGATTATTTCCTGGTGCTGGTACATTATCAAATTTTTTAAAAGAAACACAAAATTTAGATTTTAAAAGGAATAAAACTATATTAGAGAGTAGTTACATATCTTAATTCAATCACAAATATAACTTCATAAATTTCCATTCACTTGTTCATTTGCACATACTTTGTTTTAAAAAAAGGAAGCTCCATGAGGGAAGGGACTATGTGTATTCTGTTCTTCACTCTACCTGGTTCTTACTACAGTACTCGATATAGTAGGAACTCCATAAATATGTACAGATTAAAGAATCAATCAATGAAGTATAAATACTAGTTTGTGTTTAGCTTTTTAATTTTGTTAATTACATCGATATATTTTAATCACAATTATTTTAAATATTGCTTAAAATTAAGTTTACAAAGTAATTGATTATTGGTGAACAAATTTGCATCTTGACAAAGAGCGACATTTTTGTCTATGAATGATTCTCCTGACATGTATTTTACTTTTTTGGATTTACGTAAAACTGAAACTATATACCTTTGTAAAACCAAAGGTTGTTCTCTCTGAGGTCCTATTTGGTAGCCATAGAAACCCTTTAAACAAATTTCTTCCTGCATGCACCTTGTATCACTTATCTATGAAACCTGTGCCTGGTATAAGAGCATCTATTATAAGTTTCTGATTCCTTCAGTGGTAGGGGGTTTGCTGGCTGATCTCCACTCACATGATTAGCCACCACTGGACCAGCAACATGCATTTGCAAGGCCATCATTAAAAATTGGACAAGAGAGGGTTTAACCATGTGTTATAACTGAGTTAGCTGACCAGATGCTGATTGAACTCATAGCAGTGACCTTGGTCAATACCGGGTTCTGTCTGAGCCATAGGGCACCAAACCAGATCATGTTGGAAATTAACCCATCCTTTCAGCTAAAATGGATAAAAGAAAATATTTTACTTATTATTGTTTTACTGGACTTTATAGTAGAGGCTCATTATGCTTGATTAAAAATGTGCATGTCAAGATCCAGAACTTTGTATTTTAATAAATCAAAATCACATATTGTGTTGTTTCAAATGCTTTCAACATCACAGAGATGTATGAATAAGTCCCTTTAAGGTTCGTCCTGAAAAAGAGACTTATAAATCCTTTAACTTAATTCTACAATTGATCCCCTAAGAAAAGTTAAATATCACTGTTGTTTGTAGATTGCTAGATCACTACAAAGATAATTCTTTTATAAATACAGATGGTGCCCTTATGGAAATTACAAGACAGTTAAGTAGGTGCCCATAGGGAAAAAAAAAGATACGTTGATTAGCTAATAAAATGGTGCTCAGTAGAATTATGCTTCTTGGTCTACTTCATGGCTTCCTTGAACTTACGATGCCCTGTTTTCATTTTGGTTTTGAATATGTGTTCCTTCTAAAACTTTAAAAGTGAAGTATGAGTTTGATTGTCTTGAGCATAAAATGCTAATCATTGATAAATGGTGAATCATGCCTAGGAAGCTTCCACCTCCTCACCCCCTTCTCACCCCAAGTCATTCTTCCTGGCGTGAATGGATGAAGTTGAAACAATTGCCAGAAGATGAAAACACAACACTGGATTGATAGTTACAAAACAAGGAGCCAATGAATATGTTATTCAAAGCTTATTGATATAAAAATGAATCCTCAGCATTTTGGCATTTAAGGAGGAAGGGGAAGGGGAAGAAAAAAGGGAAGAGGAAGGAGAAGGAACCTACATTTACTGAGTGCTTAGTGAGTGCCAGGTCATGGAAACAATCTCCGCTTTGGTTCCCTGCTGGGGCTTATGCCTTTTATTCTCTGTGGGCTACATTGTACCAAAATAACCATCCCTCTCTCTTTTTTAACATCAGTTTAAAAAAAAAAAAAAATGAAGAGGAATTTTATCATGGTATCAGGACATGGAGGACATTAGCATATTAGCATTGCATTTTCCACTGTCACTACTCTGTTTGTTGGTGGGTGGAATGTTGAGAAATGTTGCCTAACCTCTTGCAAATGGCACGTGAATAATCCCGTAATCAGTGTAATGTATTCTGTTATGGGAGTAATCAAGTCATTCAGCTTTGAAGTAAGATCCAATTTTTAGAAAGTGGCTGATGAATGCAGTTTCAGGTATTTAGAGGAAGCCGATGTACCTAAACTATGTGGGTCTTCCGGTTGAACAAGGGAAAAAAGTACTTGAGGAAACTGAAGTGGACCATTCTAAAAATACCTAAGTTTCAGGATATATTTTCCTAGCGGCATAGTATTCAATTTAAGATTTTAAAATTAAACATGTCTGTGTGCTTTTGAATTTAGTGTTGTGGAAAGCTGAGTTAGCTGGTAGTGAGGAATGGGAAGATGGCGGCTTATTCTAAATCTGAGGATGGCGCTCCCTCGGCCTCTGTTGTTCCTTCCCTAGGTCTTTGCAGCCGGGAGTCTTCATTATTCAAGGCTCAGCTTAAATGTTCTTGCCTCAGGGATGCCTTCCCTGAATACATTTCCCCTGCCCTTAAGCCCCAGTCTACCTCATCTCCTTTTCCTTTTTTATTTTCTTCAAGGCCCTTATCACCAACAGAAATTCTTACTTGTTTGCTCACTTACCCTCCTCTGGGATAATGTAAGTTCCCTGACAGCAGAGACTTGGTGTTGCTCATCATGGTATTCACAAGACCCCAAACAATTCCAGGTGCCTTGGAGGCACTGATGAAAGGCACTGATGGAGGCACCTACTGACTGACTGACAGAATGAATGCGAAACCCGTGGCCCCAAGATCCTGGGGCTCAGAGGGTTACTCTCCACCTACATCATCTGTATCACTAAGCAATGTAACAGAGCAGCTGCATTTTTTCCTCCTGCAACACGAAGCAACTCCTCAGTGGCCCACCTTAGGGTCAAGGCTCACCCAAGTCCATCTGGTCCCAGGTGGGAGGCTGCAACTCATTCATCAGGCAGCTCCTGTTCCCAGCCAGGCCACAAGCCAGCAGTCATGCAAAATGCTGCAGTGTCCCTGTTAGTTAAGCTTCCTATTACTTAAGACATACGTTTCAAAAATAACTCCGGCGTCTCTCGTTATGTTCTGTTCTTGATTTGCAGGCTGTAGCAATCCAAATCCCATTAACGCCAGAGCCCTTGTACAAAGCCTTTTGTACTGACTTGGGTTAATTTAAATCTGTGCGTTTGTAGCCTCCTCTCCCCTAAACTTAGGCTTTTCAATGACTCCCTTACTCCCCTCTTTTGCACGTGGGCTCCCTCTCTTTTTATTCCTTTCCTCTCTCCTTCTCCTCCCCCTTTCCTCCCTCCCTCCCTTTCTTCCTTCTCTCTCTCTCTTCTTTTGCCTCTTAGAATGTGAGTGAGTCTTAAGGCTTCTTTCTTTCTGCAACAGAATTCTAAGCATGTGAGGAACAATTTTTGCCCTAGTTTCTCTTTGACCACCTCTTCCACTTCAAATGTATCTAGTATTCTAACATTAAGTAAGGTCTTCATGGAAAGCCCCATATATAAAATCTTCATGTACAAGTAAGCAATTTTTGGACTAATCATAGGTCCAAAATAGGTGTATCAACACATCCCTATGGAATTTCTTTTCTTTTTTTTTTCTGCCCCCCAGCATTGATTTTCTGTTTATGAAAGTAATGCATTGCTCACTGTGAAGCATTCGGATAATGAAGAAAACCCAGGGTGACTTTAGGCAGAAGGCTTTCCCTGTGTAGTCAGAAGAGGATTTGGCTTTCAAGAGAATAATTAACAAAACTCGTTTTAAGGGCCCATTTATTGCACAAAATAGTGGAATTACCTGTCCAAGGGAATGAGAAGTGTTCAGATGTTGCCGACATTTCCCCCAAATGCACTGTGGTCCCAGAATAATGACTTCTTTTTATAGGAAAAGGAGAAGTTGCCTTGGTTCAGTGAATAGGAAACACTGGTACTAGGCTTTCTTGGTGTGTACAAAAATATGCCCAAGTCTGCCCTTTCAACGAAAGCCACTAGACCACATCAGAACCAAATAGGGTATGTATTTCTTATCTCTAGATTTATTTGTTTTTTTAACAAACCCACATTTCTCAAAGTCTTTTCCATAGAATAACTGTCACATAGGATTTTTCCATGCCAAAGGGTTCCATGGTCACATACATTGAGGAAACATTCATAAATTGTTGACAGTTCTTCGAGATATGTGATGTGCATTAGCATATTAAACTATGAGAAAGCCTGAAGCAAAGAGAACTGTTCTACTTCATTTCTTTGTTGTTTCTAAAGCTTATTTCACTGTGAAGTCTGTCTCTCTTTTATTAAGTAACACCTGCAAATATTCCCTGGATCCATTTGGCCACAAAAACAAAACAAGAGGAAACAAATAAGCAAAAGCAGTTCTTGTACACCTGCTCTGGGTGTGTGGTCTTTGGGGCTTTTGCATTCCTGTTGCGCTTTTTATTCCTTGATAAGAAGATGCGTGAGATAAGAACTCATCTCTCTAATCCTTAGTATCAGGCACTGTGCTGGGCGCTTTCCTTGCATTACTGCATTTGAACTCCACGCAGCCTGGGTTCCGCATGTTGCCGATGAAGGTTCTAAAGCCCTAAGAGGTGATGTATGTAACTTTCCTTGGGTCACTTAGTGAGATAGGTGGTAGAGTTGAGCATAGGATCATGGTGGCTGACCTTCCGCCAAGGCTCTTGATGCTTCCTAAGCTCATGCCCTTCAGCACAGCAAATGCAGTCCTGACGGCACCTTTTCCACTCTTGTGGGCTCTTGGTGGCATTCGCTGGTCACCTTTCTGAAAAGAAACTGTTCAGCAGTGTGGCATCACAGACCTCTCTTGGTGGAGACTCTGTGCACCCCTCACATGCAAGTGACTGGAAATTGAGTGTGTGATGTGTATATACACATACGTACAATTAAGCCTTGAACAACATGGGTATGAGACGCGCCAACCCTCCACACCATTGAAAATCTGGGTATAACTTTTGACTCTCCCAAAACTTAACTACTGATAGTCTACTGTTGACTGGAAGATTTATCGATAACATAGTCAATTAACATAAACAGTCAATTAATACATGTTTTATATGTTTTATGTATTCTATACTGTATTCTTACAATAAGGTAAGCTAGAGACTAGAAAATATTAAGAAAATCATCAGAGCTGGGCAAGGTGGCTCACACCTGTAATCCCAGCACTTTGGGAAGTTGAGGCAAGCGGATCACTTGAGCCCAGGAGTTCAAGACCAGCCTGGGAAAAATGGTGAGACCCCGTCTCTACAAAAACATAAAAAATTAGCTGGGCATGGTAGGGCACACCTGTAATCCCAGTTACTCAGGAGGCTGAGGTGGGAGGATACCTTGATTCCTGGAGGTTGAGGCTGCAGTGAGCCAAGATGGCACCACTGCACTCCAGCCCGGGTGACAGAGTGAGACCCTGTCCCAAAAAAAAAAAAAAAAAAAAAAAAAATCATAAGGGAGAGAAAATATCTTTACTATTTATTAAGTGGAAGTGGATCATCATAAAGGTCTTCATCCTCATCGTCTTCACATTGGGTGGACTGAGGAGGAGGAAGAGGAGACGTTGGTCTTGCTGTCTCAGGTACGGCAGAAGTGGAGATGGACAAGGTGAAAGGGGAGGCAGGAGAAACAGGCACACCTGGTGTAACTTTTGTAGAAAAAGAGCCCTGTGTAAGTGGACCCATGCAGTTCAAACCTGTGCTGTTAAAGGGTCAGCTCTGTGTGTCTGTGTCTGTGTGTTTGTATACACCCACATATATGTATGTATATGTCAGTTTCCTTGAATCCACTCCAAGGCCTAAAACACAGTAGGAACTTGATGAGTATTTTTTGACGTGAAATGGGAAATAAATTCTGCGTGAAATATGACAACTGTCCATGCACTCTCTCGTCTCTTCTGCTTTGTTTTATCACCATTGGACATATATAGCGTGTTTATTTGTTTTACGTTTACTTGTTTATTTGCTTACAGGGTGTCTCTCCACATTTGGGCATGAACTTTTTTGGGGGAAAGCTCTTTAGGTCTCTTGTGTACTACTGTGAACCTACAGTAAGTGCTCAGTAAATATTTAGAAAAAGAGTAAATGGTTAGATTCAAGTTTTCATAACTTCTCTTTCCCAAAATCTCCTCACATTGTTTTCTGTGCTTGTTGACTCTTCTCTCTCAGGAGTAGTTAAAAATCTATATAGGACTGTAAATAAAGGAAATCCAAATCTTAGCTATTCCAGTGTAGTAACTATTGAAGCACCCTGTGTTAATGTGCACGGAGCAATCTGCAAGGCAGAGCCAGCTACCAAGTCTGATGTACAGGAAGTTGTGCAACTCTGAGGACAGTGTGGACAGTCACCACTTCATGCTTTTTACCACAGCCATCCCTTGCCCAGCACAAATCTCTTCTGCAGAAATCCCAAGTTAAAAAAAAAAAAATCCAGGGAGCAGCTATCCTTTCATCCACTCAAACCACATCCTGCTGGGCTGCTTAACCTGAGAAGTAAAGGTATTTCAATATAATTAATCTCCTTTGCAATCTTTTATAAACCATTCTTGGAAGGGGTCCATAGATTTCGTCAGATAGCCAAAAGGATCTGGAAAGGTTACAGACCCCTGAAAAGCCCTGACTACTACATAGACTGGGTGGAGTATTTTCACTGGTGCGTAGGGAAGGGCAAAGGATTGAAAAATGGTTTCCTTTCCTCTTTGAAGTTAAAAAAAAAATTGATGTGTTCATTTCATGTTTGCCCTTGCCTTTTTCACTCCTTGTGTGTGATGGGTACCGTCAGAACCTCACCCCCCTAGTCCCACACCTTCATTGCGGAATTGCTTCCGATAGCCTGCAGTTTGGGGAGGCAGGTGAAGTCCACTCCTTGGGCAGGGTCACTTTCGCTTCTGCAGAACCACCAGAATGAGCACAGGACCCCGTGCGGAATGCAGAGTGTAGTTGGAAGGCATTCTGCCCAAATGTTCTCTGAGGACGGGTAGAGATTGAACCACACCCAGCCCTGATTGCATTACCTCGGGACCAGAAGCACTTCATCCTCCACTACTGCTACTTGGGGGTGGGAAGGGAGTCATGGGGCGGGGGGCGCGTGGTGACTTGGTGGGGGTTGGGAGGGTGGGTCTTAGGCATGCATCTCCTGCCTTTGAGACTGCCGCTGGGAATATTAAACGGCTTGCCCCAGAGATAACAGTGAGGGATTCTTAAGTGTGGGTCTGTTGATAACTCACCTTTCATTAGGATTATGTTGTATAAAATCTTTGTCAAAACAGGCTTTTAACACACAGAGCTTGGTGGAGGCAGATTGTGCATCTGTAGCTGATTGTGTTCAGAGAATAAACTGAAGCTTTAAAAAGGGATACGCTGTCACAATGGCTGGTGTTGGAGGTGGGGAGGTGGAGGAAAGAGAATTGACATGCTGGATCTTTAAGTAAGAAGGGGCCCGTTAATAGCCAGAAATAGCAAAATAGGAGAAAGGAACAGAAGAAAGAGTGAATGAAATAGAATAACCAGAAATATATTACAATTCACAAAAATGGTGTTTACTCAATTACATACTCCTGTCTAATGTGAAAATAGCTGAAAAAAATTAAAAGCTCTTCCTAGGAACAAATTTATTTTGTTGGAACACACAGAATAAAGCAAATCATAATTGGCTGTGATGAATTACATCCAAAGTGAAAAATGGAAATACAGCAGGTAGTCAGTCTGCCTGCAGGGGACCTAGAGTTCCTATAGAAAGAGAAAGTGTCCTATAACCAGAGGTGGGTATCTTGGTTCCAAGGGAAACCAAATGATGCAGGAGGAAGAGAAGGGTGGGGAGGGGTTCCGAGGATTCAGAGGTGTGTGTGGGTATGGAGGGGTCAGAGCCATTTGCTCTGTAGGCTGAGGGAGAAGGAGTGCCAGGGCAGGGATTCAAGAATGTGGTCCAAGGGGAGGGAGAGATAGATTTACCTGGCATTGGCATTTTTGATGGATTGTAGTGATGAGAGATGAAGGCTGGAAAATGGAAGGCAGAAAGAGGAACAATGGAAACATTCTCTTTTACGCAGAGACTCTCCCAGTAGGGTGAAAAGGGGTGGGGTGATGTGGTATGCTGATTTCTGGAGTGATCTTCATGAAAACAGATCAGGGAAACTGACAAGGAAGCAAGCCTGGAGCTGGTTGGAATAGGAATACCCGTGTCTTCCTATGTACGAGGGATGTATGAGCCCATGTACACACAAGTAACTGGCAAAGCTTAGGGGAAGCATCAAGGTAGAAATTCATAGCCATTATTTTTGTGGCCTCTAGCTACAAAAGCTAACAGGTGAAGATAGTCTAGAGACCCAAACTGGGAAGATAAATGACATTTTAACATTTTGTCAGGTAGGCAGTTTAAAAATAAATTTGGATTCAATATATACCATTAATGCTAGAGTTTCTAACAATGCAAAAATGCCTTCTTTTCGATAGCAGTTAAAAAAAAAAAGGCATGTTGTAGGGGGTGAGGAACCCTGTATAGGAGAGGCGTATGTGATGGTGACAGCAGCCCTACGAAGCTACTGAAAACATACCACGACTCTGCCCTCCAGAATTAACACCATAACCTATGTCAGGGACTCACTATTATCCTCATATCAGCTCTTGGATCCTGTCCAGTCCCATTAGCGATTCCCATGTTGATTGCTCTGTTACTCGTGAATGTTAATTGCTTCTAAATCTCTTTGGATGTTCAGATGCTTGGGGAAAAAATTCTGACTGGCGAAGGTGTGAGTTTTATTAATGTGCAAGTAAACAAGAAATCTATTTAGAGACCCAAGTGGAGTGTCTGTGACTCAAGATGCCGTAAACAGCTGATGTGGCATCTTTCTTTGCATGTCTGTCATATGTTGGTGGTGTGAGAGTGAGGATGGGGGAACAGGATTTCAGTGATCACTGTGGTGTATGTCCAAAATCGGTATGCTTGTAGATTCAGTTAGACGCTCACATTCTTCCCTCTGGGATTCCTACTTTGCTTAGTATGAAATGATGACCTTGCTACCTTTGAGAGAAGCTTATACTTAGTAAGTGCTATTAAATCAGAAGATGTAAAAATATGAATGTCATTTGGCCTATCCCCTAGTTTCTGAACTAGAAGAACTTCAGAAATAAACTTCTTAAGCTTTATTTTACTCTTGAGAAACAAAGGCATAGGGAGAGGAGAAGGTAAGGCACAGCAGAGCTGGCTAAGAAGCCAGGTCATCCAATTCGCACCCTGGCACTCAAGATAAGAGAAAATGATAAAAATGGGTGTTTATTGTATTTTCCAGAAGCATTTCACTGAGTCTTTGTGGAGTTTTAATTTTTTCCTTTGGGTGGAAAAAAATCTAGGATGATTCAATATTGAAATTCATTTATTAGTAATTATAACAGTGTCTCAGCGAGAGTAAAAAGGTAGAAAAAAGGAAGAGCAGCCAGTTTAGTGCTGTGATTCATGAATTCAATCAATATTCGTGGAGTGCCTTCACACTAGAATTTAGCAGTAAACAAAAAAATTCCCTGTATATACTAATGCTCCCAGGTTACAAAACTGTAGGCTAGGATGTAACTGTACTAAATACTTTAGGCAATTGTAACACAATGGTAAGTATTTGTATCTAAACATAGAAAAGTTACAGTATAAATATGGTATCACTGTATTATAATGTTATGGGACCACCTCATATATGTGGTTGGTTGTTGACTGAAATGCCATTCTGTGGTACGTGAATGTATTTTAAATAGGATGGCCAGGGACACATCACTGAGCAGGTATTTAAGCAGAGATCTGATGAAAGGGAAGGAGTAAGCCGTAGAAATACTGCAACAATATTGGCCCAAGCAAAGGGAACAGTTAGAAGGACAAAGTTCCTGAGGTGGGAATGTGGTTGGGTATTTGAGGATGAGTGAAGGGGTCAGTGCTGTTGCAGAGGTGCGTAAGGAGAAGACAGTGAGAGATCATGACCCTCACATCAGGGGCTTTGGGAAAACTCAGGGACAGTCCTTTTAAGGAGACCCATCTTTTAGTATTTCTGTAATCCCAAATAGTATGGCTCATACACAGAACCCAAACTCATCCTTTTTTTGGAATATTTTCTGAAGGTGCCATCTTTCTGGGATTGGTGTCTGTGACTTGCCAGGAATGTCTAGAAACTATCAGATCTTTCTGTAGAGTTTTTGATGAGAGCGGTTGTCATAGTAATAAAATTATTGAACCATAGGATTAGAAGTTTCTTGATGGTAGGACCTATGTCATACACATTTTTGTGTCCTCCAAGAAGCCACACACAGTTCTAAACTTACACATAGTAAGAGCTCAATAAATACTGATTATTTTTTCAATGCATGAGTAAATGGTCTGAGAGTGGTAGAAAGGATGGGATGTCCTAGAAAGGACTGTTAAAAATACACCCTTCTAAAAATGTTGTTAACGAAATTACTTCTGAAGTATTCTGACTTCCTTGCAATCTTTTTAAAAGACAAGTCCATATGCTGAAATGTGAACATAAGTATATAACAAACTGAACAGTAGTAACATTATTTTCAGGCCAAATTTTAGTTGGATGGTTGCATTTTGTCAATCCAATTTTTTCTTCCATGTTTTAAACTGGATATGGGAATTTTTCCAATCTTATCTCTAGTATTAAAAGAATATTGGTGTCTGGGCTCATAAAAACAAGGGGTTACGCTCGTCACTGTCTTACCCTAAAATGTGTTTAATATGTTGAGATTATGGTGAAAATGACATAGGAAATATCAGTCCCCTCGGGAACAATGGGTGGTCAAGATGCATTGTGATGGGGAAGGCCAAAATGGTAATTCTTGTTCTCCCATGACTGAATTCTCACCCTAATGGACCAATAATTTATAACCTTATTGCCTTTCAGTATCCCCATCTTCAAAGTGGGGGTAACACAAACTTACCCTCTGCCTTTCAGGTTTTTTGCGAAAATCAGTGAACTAATATTGGTAAAATTGGAGCCCCATGGATGAAGGGTACTTTGTAAGTATAATACATTATTGTCACGTTATTTTCTGTTATTCCAAAGTGCAAATACCAGATGTCTGCTCTTGCCATATCAGGAAATCTGTAACACCAAGTTTCACACCCAGATATTGGTAATCTGACTTCCTTTGAGGCATTTAATATTTCTGAACTCTAATGTTTTGACAATATGTTGGATGTTGAAAAGCCACCTCCCCCTGCCACCCTCCGTAAATATAAATTCAAGCAATGCTTACTAGAAAATTTGGCCAAAATATGTCTCTATGTTATTATATGCAAAAATGTTGATATGAACTATGGATATAAATGTAAGGTATCTTTATTTCTCTTCTGTCAACTCTCTCTTCCTTTCTTTCAAAATTGTATTTAACTTGTGTTTTGAGCAGTCGGTCTGTGTCTCAAAGAAATGGTTGATTTCAGGGAGAGAATGAATGTTTCCACGAGGTGAACGATATTTTGTTAAGGATGAAAGTTGATTAGACAGTTTGCTAATTATTGTATTTCCAGACTTGGGGCAGGGGGAGGAGGACAACCAGAACGGTGAGCTAAGTGTGGATCACCCCTCCTTAACCAGGTTACAGTCCAGGGGACCTGGGAATTGCTTCCTACCCATGCAATGGCAAAGGCTACAAAAGGGCAGGAGGAGACTGTGCAATCCCAAAGCAACGGCTTTGATAGGTTTTCTCTATTGAGTGGTGCATCTTTTTATTTTGCCAGGCCAACCAATGCCCTGGAATTGTGTGCGCTACCATAGATTGGCCAGCTATATACCCAGTGCTTAACCCATGGTTTGATATTTTTTTTCTTTTAAACGGTGGCTGTCACCCTTTAAAGTTGATCATAGAGAAGTTTAAGATTAGGACTGCTTATTGAAGCCTATTTTAGTGAGTAATCCTTGGATTCATGCGGCTGTAGGATCTAAGTCTGCAAGGCTCTTATATGTCTTATCTAGCCCTATTTGTTGGCCAGTTCTAAGGGTTCCAGCTGACTGGAGCCTGAGAACCTCTAGAGGCAGAAAGTCTACGACCTAAAAAGGCAACTCTGACAGAGAATTCCTTCTCAAGTTAAACATAAATCCAACCACTATGTATCTCTGCCCTTGGGTTCTACTTTTACTATCCATCCCTACAATGAATAAGTGTTTCTCCTACAAAATGACACCATTTCAAATATTTAGTGACACTTATTGAGTCTCCCTATGGTGGTCTCTTTGTCAGCTTCAGTTCCTTCAACAACTAGAGCTCATTTCCGTGATTTCCAAAACTCTTTACCCCTCTGGAAAAGTTCTTATCTGTCTATATCTTTCTTAACAAGCAGCACTGAGAATCTATCTTCTCCAGGCCCCATTCTGCATCTCAGAGTCCAGAGATCTAATCAAAGTTTCAGAAGACAATGACCTCTGAAGAAATCGTCTGGAATCACGTGCACCCATGGATTGGTTTGAGTAACGAGACAGCAAAGCCCACATCTCTCTGTGAGGTGCAGATGATTGACAGGAAGAAAGTTGTTTTGGTTAATAACACAATCTGCTTGCCTCCTGTAGACACAGCAGTAGCCTACTAATTCGTTAGAAGTGAATTAAGGTTGTTTACCCATGTTTTAAAGTAACTGTCAGAGTGAAAAAAAAGTTTGTACTAAATGAGACCACTCACCTTCTTCGGAGTTGCTGTTTATTTTAAGCTGAGTGCATAAATAATATATTGAGATACGAAGGGTGATTTCAAGCATTAGAACACGAAGTCTCCTGTTTACTAACTGTCACTGGACTGAAGAGAATTTAAACAGCTCTGAACCTTTTTGTCTGTGAATGTGAGGCATGAAATTAACTTTCATTTCATAGTTAGCAGAAATCATGATGACGGCAGACTTGTTGACATGTCTCCTGCCAATCTGGATATTTTTTGGTATTCAAGACAAACCTTGACAACAGAGTGCTTTCCATGTCTCCTTTGAAACAAGACTCCCTCCTTCCCCCACAAAATAAGTAGGGAACTGTGTGGGTCACTGAGTCAGTTTGTTCTGGATATAAAGAGGAATACTGGAAATATATACTAGTCTAGGTTCTGGGAGTTCCAGTCTTGACTGCTGGCAACCTTCTCTGAATCTTACTTTCTTCATCTGTAAAATGGAAATAATAGCATCTACTTCCGCTACTTCACAGGAAGATGGTGAGATCCCAATGAAGCAATTGTGGGGAGATGACTTTGAAAGGCATCAGGTGTCATATGTGGGCAGGACAAGACAAGATAACAACAGTTATTGCTATTAAGGCTTAAAGCTTCTCAAGGATTTACATGTATTAACTCATTCACCCAACAATCCTATGGGATAGGTACTGTTGTTATCCCAATTTTGTCACTACAAAAACACAAGCACAGGGCAGTGGAGCGACTTGCTCCGTCATCTGATGGCTTAAAGTTTGCAAAACTGATAGCCAAACACCAGGCAATTGGGTCCAGGGTTTGTTTTCCTAACTCTTACTTATTTGGGAGAAGAAGCCAGGTTTCCCCATATATAATTAATGCCTCTTGATCATGCGCAAGTAAATGAAACATCATTCCTAAAAGCCTGGACCAAATTTACGCTGAGAAAATACAGGTATGGCTTCCCATCAACAAGGAGGGTTCCCATTGGGTAGGTATGTAGCAGACTGTATGGATTAATTATGTTTTATGTGTGAAGAGCCTGGTGATTCTTAGATGAAAAGCCGTAAGTAAAAAGACCTATTACTCGTAATGCTTTCGGAAACAAGAAATTTGATTCACTTTTTGTCCCCTTAAACTTGAAAATGTGATAGCCTATTTCAGAATATAGGGAGAGTGTTAGAGAATGAATAAAAAATGTATGGAATGTTTAATTTTGCATGATTACATTTCATATTTGCCAAAGTAACTGAGGCAAATAGAAATGCATAATAGTATCACAGCATGCCTATTTGAGGTGTTTTGATGGAGTACTCGGGTTTTACAGTCTGATACGTGAACCCTTTGGGATAAATCCTTATTAAGCAAATGAACAAGAATGTATTTGTGTTTGCATCCTTGAAAATATGTAATTTGTACAACTGCTCTTTCAATGTATATTTACACTATATTTATTTGAATTTCAAAAGAGGAAAGAGTCTTAAGTGATTAATGGAAACAAAAATGATGGGAATTTGCAGACATTTTCCCCTGAAATATGCTCAGTCTTTAGAAGGATCATACTTAAAAATTGGAGTGGCAAGAGTGGGGGTGCTGACTTGCTTTGGATTTCTGAATGAAGCATTCCAAAAATAGGATCATTTCCATAATCCCTGAAAAATGGACAGATTTATGAGCAGTAATCAGCTGAGGGAAAGAATAAATTCTGCTCTTCCAAATTGTAAAAATCTCAGCAATTGCTGCTGTGCTCTAGTACTTGTTAATACAATGAGATAATTGCATAATTAAATACACTGTGGAATTTCAATAATTGGAAACTTTGTGTTCTCATCACAATATGCAACTTGCTGATGTTGAAAAGCATCATCAGTGTTATCCGGAGGCCAGGATCCTTCTTTCACGTCACACCCTCTGCAGCCTTCTGCAGCTCCTGTTGCGGTTCTGAAACACTTCCCTTTCAGGTTATTTTTAGTTGGTTGTATTTAGACAAGGTGAAATGAAGCAGGATGTCCCCCAAAATCTGACTTATCTGCCCAGGTCATGGAAGTTGAGGATCATTTTGCTAAAAATGTCCCTGGTGCTAGCTAGATGTTTCTATGTAGTAATGGTTGAACGGCAACCTGAAGAAGAGAGCTTTTTGGAACTGAGGAGTGCTTCTCTGGGTTAGTAAATGTGAGATTGCTTTGTGGAGCCTCTGAAAAGGCAAGCTCCAGAGCTGGGCTACTTGGGTTCAAACCTGGTGTGGTCTCTTTCTTTCTGTATTTCTGGAAAAGGTACCCAATATCTCATATATTTTCTTACCTGTAAAAGGAGAATCTTAGCACCTACATCTTCGTGTTGGTGCAAAGCATAATGGAGGTAATGTATGGAAAGAACTTAGAAGATACCAGGCGGTTTGTAACCATCCAGTAAATGTTAGCTATGTTATCAGGCAATCCAGGGAAGTTTCATCTTCATCTGAACGTGACAAATCTTTCAGTAAGAACAAATAAGTAGACTTCTGGTTTTGCTCATTCGAGAAATATTTATGGAATACATGATGATCATGATAAAAATAATATTATTAAATCAGTGCTTGGCAGACAGTAAGATATTTTAGCAGGAACTGGTCCATGATTGGTATCCCCAGCATCTAACACACCCATGAATACATACGGGATAGTTACTTAGCATAGAATGGATTCCATACATGCTTGGAGAATAAATGAGTGAATCAATGCATGGATAAAATTGGTTTTAACCTTCTTCTTTTAGGAGTTAGAAGAGTTGACTATGGTCTGTTTGAGAACGTAGATGCATTTGCTTTTGTTGGACTCTAGGGCTGGCACTAGGCAAGTGAGGTATGTATGGTGACAAACTTAAAGAGGCACTCACTCTCAGGGTTGCACAAGTGCTTCCTTAAATTTTGTGTCCCAGATGCCTCACTTTTGTCACCGTGGCCCAGGTCCTGTTGAATGTGTTAATCTCGCATGTATGACTATGCTTGATTTCTACCTGTGTTTGAAATTCCCCCTCAATTTTATTTTGAAAAATTTCAAAGCTACAGAAATTGAAAGAATAGTACAAGCAACACCGCATACCTTTTACTTACGATCATCAAAAGCTAATATTTGCCACATTTACTGCATCTCTTTCTGTATATATGAATTCAAACTTTGTCCTAATTCACCATAGAAATCATGTTGTAACCTCAATACAACATTCTCATTCCCTTGCCTCTAGTGCACATAATGTTAAATAGGCTTCCAAAATTCTGAGTCTCAAAATTATGAATTTTGGAAGAAAAAGGACAAAAAGAGCACTAAAAAAACTGCTTAAACTTGTTTTTCAAGTTTTAAAAACTGCTGCTTGAACCTTGTTTTTAGACTATTAACATACTAACCTACTTAGAATACCTTCAATATGAAATGACCAAAATCTTAAAGGTTAGAAAGTTTTCCTGCGTGCTCTGACACCTTCTTTTGCAGAGGAGAGACTTTTTAAAAAAGATAAAATTCCCTTGACCGTTATTTTTCTGAGATCCTTTCGAAAGTAAATGAGAGTCCAATTACAAATACAATGTGCTCGTCGTTTTCCAAGTTAGGAATATTCACTGTAAGGGGTGATTATGAAAATATAATATAGAGGCTATATTATCAATTTGGTGATGTGCCCTCAAATAGAACTGTACACTTGATTTTGGAATGCACTGACAAACTTACGTGGAAAAAAAACCTTTCTGATAATCTGGAATGTTTCTAAAAAATAAGATATCTGTTCTACAAAATGATGATAACATTTGACAGACAGTTGTATTATTTCAGTGGTATTAGCAATGTTCTCTATGGAAGCCCAGGGAATCTGAGGAGGGGCTTCAGGGTGATCACAGGGGGTGGAGATGGGAGTTAGGGGAATGAGATGACATTGGAAATCCAGGCCACTCACTCATATTCCATTGGAATAGCTCTGAAATGATGTGCTTTATGTTGGACATCCGTCTAAGAATCAGTTTTCATGAAAGTGTTCTAAAGCTAAAAAGAAATAGTTTGGAAACCATAGCATTAGTGGGTAGCAGAGAAATAGGAAACATTTATCCAGCAATCTTGGTTGGCAGTGAGAAGTGAAAGCTGTCAACTCGAAGGGTGGGAGAGGTCAGAAAAACCATGAAAGGCAGAAACACAAACTGAAAAACCATCTGGGAGCAGCAAGCAGGATCAAACACCCATACATACCCTAATGCGATGGTTCCTAAACTCCAGTGATTCCTGGTCTTTAACCCAGACATTCTGATTCAGTAGATCTGGGGAGGGGCTCAGGAGTCTGGTTTTTTAATAGTCACCCTAGGCTGCATGGAAAAAAATTGTCCTAAAGTCATGTTTGCATCATAGAACATTACTGTATTTGGTGATGATAAAGATGACCACAAGTGTAAAGAAAATGTTCAATTCAGTTTCATAGAATGTAACCCTTTTTCAAATTCAGGGAAATTTTAGAATGATTTCCTTCCAAAATGCTTAAAATAGAAAGAGTTATCCCGAATAACAGGGGGGAAAAGACAGACAATAGTAATAGTAATAAAGTACTATTAGTAAAATAGTAATAAAAGACAGACAAATGTAATAGTCACATTACAGTGTGGATTTGCTGTCTGATAAGAGAGGTACACACCAAGGGAGCCGAGAGGGCGCTCCTGTCTGGTTGCACACTGTAATGAACTTTCGAAAGAGGGAGCTTCCTAATGGTACCGCGTGGCTTAATGGGCTGTTCACAGGCTGTGGAATCAGACAGGCCTGGGTTTGAATCCCAACTCTCCTGTTGTAGTAACTCAGAAAAATGACCTAATCTTTTTAAGCTGGGTCTTCTTCATGAAGTCCAAATAAAGACTAAATTAGATGATGTGTGAAAAGTACTGAGCACGGGGCAGTAAGACGATAGATGCTCAAGTGGCTGTCATTAAAATAAATGGCTGTAATTATATTTATTTAAGAAGGACCTTCAGATAGGCAGGCTTTCAAGAAGAGTGGGGATGACAGTGTGTTGTTTATTAGTTTTGGTTTAGGCAGGAAAGGGGAGGCAAAAGCGTACCCCCAAAAAGCGGGACAGCATAAGCAAACCTTGAGGTAAGGGATGATTTAGGCTTTTGTGCATAGTTCAGTGTTTCCAAAGTGTTGTTCATGTAGAAGATTCTAGATGGTACAAGTATTTTACAAATATTAACTAATCTTCATAGTGACTCTATGAAGTAGGTATTGTTTATTTAACAGACCATGAAGGCTAAGGCACAGAGAAGTTAAGCAACTTGCCCAAGATCACATAGCTAGTAGTGGCACAGCCAGGATTTGAACACATGCAGCATCTGTATTGCTAATGACTATGCTAGGCTATTTTAATAATAATGACTTATGCTAATTAGTGTGTATTAGAAAGCTGTAACTAGCACAGGAAAACAGTGAGTTTTATAGATATTGTTGCCTAGAACAACAGTAAAGTTTTAAAAAGTAGCTTGATTTTAAAATAAATCATATACAATAAATAATAGTGGTCATGTCATCAAATATGACAAAAATCCTGTAGGTGTTCCCCAGATGAGTTTGGCCTGGGAAGTTCTGGGGCAGTGGAAGAGAGTGGCAAGGATAGATTGGGGCTACCATGGGAGACTATTGCCTTCAAATAATTGTTGTGTGAAACAACAATGAGAAATCCTTTACATTCTAAGGGAGAAGCCAGTAGGTCTGTTGTAGGGTAGGAGGCTCAGGGAAGGAAAGACCGTAGCTTGATGAGTGAGTTCTCTCTCATTTCCTGCATTCCATTGCGAAGGCGTGAAAGCCTCCCCTCAACCTGGACTTCTGAATGGCCAGCCTGAGACCTATGCTATTTGGGAGTTATTTAGTTTTTTCCTCCTCCTCTTTCCCCACCCCTTCTCCTTCCTCTTCCTTCTTTTCTCTTCTTTTGCCTCTTCCCACCTCCTTCTTTTTATTGTGCATGAGGACAGATTTCAAAGAGTCCATGCCCCCAAAATGCAAATCCCGGTTGCAATTCAATGGGAAAAAGAGGTTAATACTCTAGATGGCATTTTAATTTACCTTCAGCTTTTCCGGATGACACCTGTGTATCTCTCCCTGGATATAGTCAGAAAAATCTAAAAGCTCAGCTAATCCTAAGCCAATCCATGCTTATGCTTTTTTAATTTAATTTTATTTATTTTATTATTATTTTTTTTCTTTTTGAGACGGAGTCTCGCTCTGCCGCCCAGGCTGGAGTGCAGTGGCCGGATCTCGGCTCACAGCAAGCTCCGCCTCCCGGGTTCACGTCATTCTCCTACCTCAGCCTCCCGAGTAGCTGGGACTACAGGCGCCGCCACCACACCCGGCTAATTTTTTGTGTTTTTAGTAGAGACGGGGTTTCACCGTGTTAGCCAGGATAGTCTCGATCTCCTGACCTTGTGATCTGCCCGCCTCCGCCTCCCAAAGTGCTGGGATTACAGGCGTAAGCCACTTTGCCCGGCCCATGCTTAGGCTTTTATATTTGCAGATTTATCTTCCTATCAATTTATTTGAAGCTAATATTAAGATGAGTTTGCATTCCCTGAGCAAATAAGCACAGGTGTTAGTCCAGAAATTGGAGGAAACCAGAATGTAACCAGCCACACCGGGCAAGGAGTGGTGGGATAATTACACAGTTCCTCGAGCCTGGGTGTGGCGCGCCTGCCCTGCAGGCTCCACATCTGCAGTATTCTGCCCAGGTCACACCCGGTCCTCATATCTAGAGACAACCAGTCTACTTATCTAGTCCTGCCCATTTCCTCTGTCTTACCCTGAGGACGAGCATCATAATCTGTTCCCACCCTTTAGTGCCATCCTTGACATAGGGTGTGCATTCAATAAATGAACTTCTGGCCGTTGGTTAATGAATGATATCAATAGCTCCTTACTTCTCTATTCAGATTATGGTTTAGTGAATACGTATTGAGCACTTACTATGGGCTAGGTATTGTGCTAAGGGCTTTTGCACTATTTGAATCTTACAACAACCCCCTTCACCTGTCACCAATGGGGAAATTGAGGCTTAGGGAGGTGGTATAGTTTAACCAAAGTCACACACACTTGGCTCAGCATGATTCAAGCCCAGATACCCCACGTTCAGGCTCAGTTCTCTGATTTCTTTATGTCACTTTTTCTTGCCTTGCAAAAACATTGAGTGTGTTTCTCCTCCCACTGTTAACCTGGGGTTTCCTCCCAGCCGACCCCCTGGGGTCTCACTCTCAACCCTCAAGTTGAAGGAAAGCTCCTCCCTCTCTGACTGTAAATAGAGAATTCTGTCTTCATGGTGTGAGACCCTGAATGTCATCAAATGCCACTGCCCACAGTGAGTCCAGGAACAGAAGCTGCTTTCGGAGTTTCCAGCAGGGGCTGCCTGTGAAACAACCACAGGCAAGGCCTGTGTGCGTGTCCTGAACACTGCCTCACAGATTAAAATAGTTGTCACAGTGACCAGAAAATTGGATTGGTTAAACCTTCTGGTTTTAGATTGTTTTTGGGGAGTGAATAACTCTATGCTTTTTCCTTGTCACAGGCTAAAATGAAAAAAAAAAAAAAAAAGTAAGCGTGCAACTTCATAGCTATTTTTCTTTCCTGTATGTTCATAGTGGTTATTTCTATCTGGGAAGTTTCCATTGGGATTTAGTTCAGGATATAGACTTGGCAGGGCGGCTTCTGCACTCTGTGGTGACATTTGACAGACTGCAGGCAAAGCAGGATGGATTTCTAATGTCTAGATGGATGGATTTGGGGGCAAAGTGTTAGGATTGGACTATATTATAAAATGGATTTATGGATCCGAATCTAAAAGTGGCTCATTGCCTGTCAATATGAGATCTGTATCAATAACATTTGATAAATTAGGCCTCCCGACCCTTTGCTCTGTTTGCTTTATCAACTCTACTTGGCAATAACAATAAAAGACTCCAGGTGGTGTATTTGGAGTGGCTTATTGAGCTTGCCATGTGCATTCCTGACCTTAGGGCCCAGCTCTGTGATCCTGCACATGTTATAACCCCAAGAAGAGCGCTGCTGTGCCTGACTTCCTCCCCAGAATTAGACGTTCCCCTGCTAAGCTGCATTTCAATATCGGCCTCATGCATTAACCTTGAAACGCTGTGCCTGCCCGTGATGTAGGTAGCGTCTTCATTTTCCAGACCAAGAAATTAAGACACTGAGAGGTTAAATGAGCTGCCCAAGGCCACACAGTAAATCTCGAATACAGCTGGGTTCCAGATAAAGGTGTCATGGTCGCTGGGGGAGGGTATGACACTTTTGTTCTCTGTAGTCACAGACTAAAAGGAGTTGAATTTGCACAAAGCTTGCTGATAATACACTTTTTTTTTTTTCCCCCAGTGGTGGTGTGGCTGCTATCTTATCTCCAACTCTTTTGGGGAAGCAGTCCATGTCCCTGTGTAAGAAATACAGGGCTCACACACCTGTAATCCCAGCACTTTGGGAGGCTGAGGCGGGTGGATCACGAGGTCAGGAGATCGAGACCATCCTGGCTAACATGGTGAAACTCCGTCTCTACTAAAAATACAAAACAATTAGCCAGGCATGGCGGCCAGCGCCTGTAGTCCTAGCTACTCGGGAGGCTGAGGCAGGAGAATGGCATGAACCCGGGAGGTGGAGCTTGCAGTGAGCTGAGATCGCACCACTGCACTCCAGCCTGGGCGACAGAGCAAGACTCCATCTCAAATAATAATAATAATAATAATAATAATAATAATAATACAGGGTTCTCTTGGGTTTTGGCAGATAATATGCTTTGTTTCGTCTTTGCAGCCATAGGCCAAGGGTGAAGGCTTTCTTCATCCTGTAAATGCTGGCCTTTATGGAATCATTCTTATAATGCCACAGATATCTTTTGGGAAGGGAAGGGAAACTCTGTGCCCAGCCAGATCGATATTAGGTAGGGGGGAGCAGGATGGAGGGGCACTGTTGACAGAAACAGGAGACGCAGTTCTTCCCCCAAAAGTGCTTACATTTTAGTTGGTGGGAATGAGTGAATGCCCGTTTGTATCCCCAAATCTCTTCATTTGTGGGCTGTAGAAATCCACGGTAGGTGAAATGGGCCCTGCAACTCCATTCACAGGATCACAGCTGCAGCACAATAATAACGAATGATTGCAATGTGCCAAATCCACACACTGCATACACTTACCCAGCCAATCCTGGCAACTACCTCGAGTGTGGTTCACAAAAGTCTTTGGAATTGGCAATCTGTGTGTGTGCCACGTGGGGTTGAGATATAATTCTTAGTGTATAGCTGATCTCTTTGGCGTAAATTATGCTGCTCTTTTCCTTTTGAGCGTCTTCTGAAATTTTGAATTAAAACTCTCTTTACTCTGTCATGATAATGATGATAAGCTGGAATAGAAAACCAAAGGGATAATTATCTGGTGAAATATAGCAAAACTTTTATGAACTAGAGGTGAATGGAGTTTTATCAGATTATCTGGAGCAAACTTTTTTTTAAAAAAAACATTTGTGGCTGAAAATTTATTCTAAAGTATGTCATGGAAGCATACTGGTATTTCTAGTTTCTTGCCCCAGTGTACATGATTTAATGAAGATAACTCAATTTCCCTTTCGGTAGAGCCTCAGGGGGTTATCATTTCAAAGAGCAGACTTTTTTTTTTTGGTAGGGGGGAAGGGATGGTCAAGAGGATGTAGGGCATTAGAGAACTGATTATTTTTAGCTTGAAATTTTTGATACTAGTTTATTTCAAATACAGTGAGTTTAGGAGTACAGTTTTCACAATCTCACTCTCTTTCTTCTGCACCCAATCCATATACTCCAAGACTCAAGGAAGAAAGACAATTTCACCTGAAAAATACTGTTGGAAGTGCAGATCTCCCCAGAGATTCAGATCTAATTGGTTCGGCGTGGTGCTAGGAATCTTCGTTTCTGATAAGCACACCGTGCTTTCCTAGCAAGCACCCAACATGTGTATTGCAATCTTCATTTCTTATAGGCTGGATTCTGTGGCTCACCCTTTGAGAAACCATGTCAGAGGCAGAAGAGTAGGCCCTAGAGCAGAAGATGGGGTTTGTGTTTAGAAGAATCCAGCTCCCAGAACATTGTTCCACGGGTGACGTGGTGGTGACTTTTAGTCAATGACCAACTAGTGTTACAGTCTCACAGAAAATTTAAACCTTATGTCTTACCCCAAATTTGTTTACAAATATTTATTTATTTAATTAAATTCATTAATTTGTTTTTGGCAGGGTCTGGCTCTGTCACCCAGGCTGGAATGCAGTGGTGTCATGACGGCTCATTACAGCCTTGAGCCTTCCGGGCTTAAGTGATCCTCCATCTTAGCCTCCTGAGTAGCTGGGGCTACCGATAGGTGCCACCACGCCTGGCTAATTTTTGTAGAGAGGGGGTTTCACCATGTTGCCCAAGGTGGTCTTGAACTCCTGGGCTGCAGTGGTACGCCTGATTCGGCCTCCAAAAGTGCTGGGATTGTAGGCATTTCCCTGGGCACAAACATTTATTGAAGACATTTCTTTGGGATCCCAGGGTCTGGATGAGAAACAGCACAATATGAGTCACAGGGAAGTATATTTTTTGCGGGAGCTATTTTTTTTATAGTAGGAAGAATTTATTTCATGCCAATAATATATTATTTGATTGATATTATTGAATTATAGGAATTATATGAATATTATTTGATTGATCTTAACAGATTGCAGGAAATCTATGAGAAGAAAACACCAGAAATTTTTACATTAAGGTTATCCATCTAGCCATTTGTGTATCAGAGGAACAAGCATTATTATTATTATTATTATTTTTTTTTTGAGACGGAGTCTCGCTCTGTAGCCCAGGCTGGAGTGCAGTGGCCGGATCTCAGCTCACTGCAAGCTCCGCCTCCCGGGTTCACGCCATTCTCCGGCCTCAGCCTCCCGAGTAGCTGGGACTACAGGCGCTGCCACCTCGCCCGGCTATTTTTTGTATTTCTTAGTAGAGACGGGGTTTCACCGTGTTAGCCAGGATGGTCTCGATCTCCTGACCTCGTGATCCGCCCATCTCGGCCTCCCAAAGTGCTGGGATTACAGGCTTGAGCCACCGCGCCCGGCCGGAACAAGCATTATTTAAAATCATTGCTGATTCTGTCAAATAGAGAAATTATTCATAGAGAGCATTTTCATTACTTTCAAAACACCAACAGTACTAGGATCAGGCATAAGTGTGTGTGTGTGTGTGTGTGTGTGTGTGCACATGGCTTTCAGGTAAATATTAGCAAACAAGCCATGTACTCATAATAAAACAATAAATAGCAATAATTTAATTAAGCACTGTTTATGTCAAAGTGTCTGAATAGGGATATGATTACAAAATTATATGTAAAAATTTGAGGCAAAGAGGAGATATTTTTCTTTTCTTATATTCAACTCCACATTCTGCCATTGTCTAGCAGCTGTATTTTGAGCTGCCAAGTGGGGTCTTGACTTGGTCCAAACCTTTTCTGAGAGAATAGTCTATGCAAGCTGGCAGGTCGTCAAGCTGTGTGTGGTCCTCATACCAGCAAATGAGTAAATCAGAGTTAAAAGTTGCAAATGTGCCTCAAATTAACTTCTGCATAGTAGGGAATGAACTTGGCATCATTTAAAGTCCGGCTCAGTGACAGCCTTCTCTCGCGGCAGCTTAATCAAAAAAGATGATGGAAAATTGAGGCATGGTGGGCCTTGAAGCTTCCACAGGGTGTGAACTCAGTGTACTGTGCTTGAAATGTCACATTCTGCGAGGTCCTGAAATTGCCAGGCTCAGTGTCATATTGCGCTGTGGGCTCTGTTCACATGATGCAATCACTTGCTTATCTGACCAGGTCTAAAATAAGACACTCCAATGCTTTATTTATGAGCTTGGGGCCACCCAGACCCATGATGTAAGTAACCTTGGGGTTCACAGTATTTGATCACTTCAATTCCCATTAACTACCTGTTTCTAAATGGGGAAAAGCATTTACCCAGCACATTGCGTTATTCATGAAGACACAAAAGCAGCCTGTTGTGCTGTCACTGGGACTGATTTCCATGTAATGCGATCCAGCTGTTGAACGCTGCAGATTGTCAGTTTTTAATGTTAGTTTTCTCCTTCTCTCTTTCTTCTTTCTTTTTCTTCTTCCTCACCTATTCTTTCTCCATCCTTCTTTTTTTCTCCATTCTTAAAAAGAACATCGGCCAATTCTAGGCACTGTGAGCATGTAACTGTATATCAAGGAGTTATGAGCTGTTCCCCTTTTCAATATAGAAGGTCACAAGTTGGCAGCAGAGAACCCGTTTTACATAATGCCGAGAGCATTTAGTGCAGCGTTTCTTGACCACAGTGCTATTAATGTTTTGGACCTGGTAGTTCTTTGTTGTGCGGGCTGTCTGTGAATTGCAGGATGTTTGGGATATCCTCTTTTCACTAGATGCTGGTAGCACCTATCCATTTGTGACAACCAAAGATGCCTGTAGACATTCTCAAATGTGCTCTGGGGAGCCATGTTGTCTCTGATAAGTTTAGGGTGACAGCTTACTGGGCCTTTGTTAATGAAAAATCTCTGTGACTCTCCTTGAGACTGCACAGATGTGGTTATTAGATGTGGATTGGGAAGCAGAAAACCTGGGTTTGAATCCTGGCTCCAGCGCTTATTGGCTGTGTGACTTTGGGCAAGGTAGTTAGCCTTTCTAAGCCTTTACCTCTTCACCTATTAAATAAGAAGGATAATACATAACTTAAAAGGCAGCTGAACATCCGTGAACTAATATGTCCAAAGGATATGTCACATGATACATGCTAAAAAATGGACAATCTGACCACAAGACCTAATATATGAAATATTATAATTGTCAACTTAAACATGTAGAGAAATAAAAGGCGGTTCTGTGCACCCCTCTAATCATGTGTTGCTCAATTCTGCTTTTGTCCTTCTTTTCTTTCCCTGTACTTCTACCCCCAGTCATTCTTATATTTGAGGAATAGATTAATTATGGCCAAGGACATGAGACTGAGAGATTGGAAAGAGAAATGATGAGGGGCCTGGAAGAGAAAAGTTTCCTGGTGGGATTTTTCTATTAGGAAGCCCCATGGGAGGTGTGGACAATTCATTTAGTTTATTGAATGTGAAAATAGAGAAAGATTGTAAAAACAAAGAAACCCTCAACACACCATTAATCGGAACCCTACTCTTCACTCAACAAACACCAAATCTATCTTGTGTCTTTTGCTTTAGAAGAAAGTGGAATCGCTTTCCTTATTCAGGAATGAGGGTGACAAATGTTAAGTCTGTTTTCTTAGGAAACAGCTGAGAAAACAGTCAAAATGATTCCATGTGACTAGCACAATTTTCTGCCTGGCTCGTCATAGTCTGAGTCTCTTTTGAGCTGTATCTAAATCTAGAAATAAGGGCCAGGCTAAGGAGGAAGGAGTAGCCCTCAGACAGCTGGTGAAAGCTATTGTCTTTGACATCTCTCTTTCAGCCTTCACACCTATATTGTACGGAGCCTCTCAAGTCTGCTACCTGCCAGCAATGAAGAAAACCTTGGCAAAAACCCTACTCTTTCTATTTGCCATGACACTCTGCTTTCTGAGGGTGTTGCAATTTCATTCATTTCTGCAGTTCTCTTTTCCTTACATCCATCCTCTTTCTAGTCTTTTCTAGTTGCACCATAGTACATGAGGGTAGGAAGGGAAATGAATGATCATCAAGTTCATTGACTGAATTACTTCTGGACCATTCCTGATGCATTCCATATGTCTTCTCCTTAGATGATTTCAGAGATGGGGAGTTCACTGTTATGTGAGGTGGGATGCTCTGCTTCTGACCCACAGTCTCTAATATCTGCACCTAATGTTCTTCCAATAAGTGCATGATGAGGATCCACTTTGTGCTGGGTTCCAAATAGTAATAATGTTAATAAAATGTAGCTTCTGTACTCAAGGCGTGAATTATGGTCATGATGGTATGTTGAATGGATGTAAATTATTCATTTACTCCTTCATGAGCAGTTCTGGTGAGCCAGGTACTTTGCTGGGTGCTAGGGATACAATGGAGCAAGGATGCCATCCCTACCTTTGTGGAAATTGCAGTCTCATGGAAGAGAAATACACGAGTCAGAAATTCACCTTAATGAACTATAATTGGAATGAGGAAAAGGGACATGGTTCTGAGTACATATAACCATAAAATTTGACTCCAACTGAGTGGAAAAGGGGGACGGAGAAAGGTTTCCCCAACAAACAGACTGTTTTCTCTGAGTTGTGAAGGATGATTGGGAATTGATGAGGTTCTGTGGCTGGGAGGGGTGGGGAGGGGCTGGCATCCCTGTCTGGAAGATGGAATTGCTGTGCAGGAGTGAGCTTGGGGACTCTGGGAGTGATGGGAGCCAGCAGGACTACAGTCCTGGGAGCAGAGGTTTTGGTCTTTATCTTAATTAACATCAAGGCTATTGAGACTTTAAGAATTGTTTAGGGGGTGAAGATTACATACCTGGTCATGGTTGGCTATGGGACAGATAGATCAGTAGAGGGAGAAGACACCCCAGGATCAATGCCATGTGAACACTGAGGATGGAGCCACAAACTTTGCTACTGAGGTCACAGCAGACTTTATGGAGATGGTGACATCTGAGTCCCTATGAAGTAAGGGAGGGCATCTTCCAAGCCAACCAGTGAGAGAAGGTGTTCCAGGTAGGAAAACTGCAGCTACAGAGATAAGCAGACCTGAAGACTCATAGGAATATTCCAGAACACATTAAGTTATCTGTCATGGGCTAGAGCACAGGGTGAGTGCTGGGGAGTGGGCGTCAGGATGAGGCTGTGGCCAGCTGATCTAGAGCCCTGTAGACCACACCAAGTGTGTTGGGCTCTCTGCTGAAGATGAGGTTCTGAAGGGAGCCTTGAGTGGGAAGAGTGAGGGCCTCAGGTGGAGTTTTAGACTGTCACTCGGCTGCTGTGTGGAGGTGGAAACTGGAGGCTGGAACATCCAGTGTAAGGTCATGTTGCAGTCAGCGTGAGGCGTAAAGAGATCTCTCATCAGGGAAGCAGTAGTGGGCTGGAGTTATTACAGAGGAGAGAATCAATAGAACTTAGTGTTGGGTTCTAGCATGGCACAGCACTCTGATTATTGCCTCCCTAATAGCTGGAGAAATGCTGGCTAATGTTAACATGAATCTGTACAAAATGTGGCTTGGAAGAAAACTTGACAGTGGAGCAAAATGACAGGGATAAAATATTCAACCACGTACAGAAGCCACAATGAGTTTCTCCCATGTTATCTGCTCTTTTGGATTGTTCATGCACCTGTTCGTTTTCTTTGTCAAAAGCAGAGTATTATTTATAAAACACTGTTCCCCCCCAAACATCTGGATGTTTGGAGTTGCACAGAGAAAACATCTGGATTTAGGCCAGAAATTTTTGCTTATTCTTGCAGATGTTTGCTTATTCTCGCAGGCGTCCCATTGATAAAACTGGTGGGTCTTCCTGAAGAGCCATCTCATAAAAATAGGTGCTAAACAAGGCGTGAGCCTGCAGATGCATTTTAAGGGGTATAAGAATGGAAAACCCCCGCATTAAGAGCCTATAAAATAACAAAACACGTTATGAGTCCAAAGGGATTGAAAAGTTTTTCTGGTTGACCAATAAGGATGCAAAATAATATGTTTGTGCTTGCAAGGAGCATTTTTTGTTTTCAGATGAATATTTGCTTTGAACAACTGGGAGAAGGGGAGGCCAAGGGAGATTAAAATGTTAACCCTGTCTTCCAGCTGAGTTCAAGTCTATTGTTTAACTGTTTAACTTGGCTGCCAGAAAAGAGCTAAACACCCTGAAAGTTCAAGTTCATTCTTTCCTAAATAGCATAGCATTGTTTTTTTTTTTTTTTACAAAAGAATTTTCTAGGCTTTTTTTTTTTTTTTTTTTTTTTTTTTTTTGCTGTTTACTAAACTCTTGTGATATTTTGTAAAAGAATGATCCACAAGGAATTTGGGCAATTATTTAAATATAGAAAGTATACACAAACTTTAGAAAAGTAGAGCTACATTATAAAATCCAGGGCAGGAGAGACATGCTCAAAAGAATGGGCGAACTGTATTAGTAAACTGAGAGTGAACTGTCTTGACCATTCCTACAGCTGGAGGTGGGTTAGTTTGTTTTCTCCGTCTTCCTGCTACCCCTCAGCAGCAGAGAGAGTTTCTCTTGTCTCCTCAAATATTTTGAATCTTTGCATGAGAGGGAGGTGTGACTGTCTCAGGTCATGCCACCAATGATCTCAGAGTTCAGTGAGGCTGCCTGGATGAACTGGGGAGGCGCTCTTCTCCCTCCCTGACTCTAGGGTGTACCCAACTTAGACCCCGGCTCTGCTGAAAAGCTACTTACCCCTGCCAGATAGAGAACAGCCTTAGGGCCAAGGGTATATCTGACTAGCTACATTCCTCTGCTAGAACCACCTCCGTTGGAACTATTGTCAAGGCAAAATTGCTTTATATCCCAATTTTGATGATATTAGCAAATACATGTAATGGGAAATAAAATTAATCAGTTTGTGCTTGTGAAATTGCCTCCTGTTTACCTCAGCCTTGTAGCGATTTTTCCCCCTCCTACAGGGGTTATTTTAATTAACAGCGTGAATTTTTGGTAGTTTAATTTATTTTATGATTGTGTAAAAATACTCCTTTGTAAGGGTTTATATATAACTAGCCAGCTAATTAGCAGTAATATTTTAACAACAGCTGTAGAAGCAGGGAGTCCCATGAAACATGGCTTCTCCCTTCAGACTGCCAAGATATTTATTGGTGCCTTTTCTTATCAGCTCTGGCTGAAGGCCACAAAGGAGGGTAGTGTGAGCATCAGATAATTAAAAGAGAAGTAAGCATTCGAGTCCTCCTCTCACCTGACACCCAGAACTTCTTAAGGACTTCTGTGTCTCTACGCCTCTGATTTAAGACTCCATCTCTTTGGCTTCTAGTTCTTCCAAAGTCTATTATATACTCCTTGTGAGCCTTAATATAAGACATACCTTTCCAGAAAATTATGGGTAGTCTTTTAAGGGCATTAATTTAAACTAATAACAGTCGCCAGCATTTGTACTACACTTTCCATTTATGCAAAGCATGTTTAACATAGAGCAAAGTATTTAATTTACTTGAATTCAAGTGGAAAAGCTGAGGAGAGGGCTGAGGTGTGTGGGGTGGGAGAGTGGGTGGGAGAGATCAGAGACACAGAGACATGGAGAGTCAGAGAGAGAGTAAGCTAGACAGACAGAAGGGACTCCTCTTTCTATAACCAACACAAACCCACCCGTTCCCTTCCGATCCCCCATCTTCTTCCTCACCTGGCATTTATTTTGCTGTGTTGGCATTGGGTTTGAGAGAGTTCACACTCATTGGCCATCCTGAGTGAAGATTCTAGTGTGCAAAGAAAAGTGGTTTATTTTTCATACCGTATATATATACATTTTTTTTCCTACCCCAAACAAGCCAACTACTTACTCTGGAGCTCAGCAAGAATTCTGCCTATGCACTATTTTCCCCTGACATGTGTAGATTTTAGATTCTACCTCCAGCATAAGTTTGTGATCCTCATTACCCTGCGAGAGTGGATATTCCCAGCCCTGTCTTATATCCCTAATCTCATTTTATAGATAGAGACACAAAGGGTTAGAAAAGTCAAATGACTTGTACAAGATCATGCAGGAAGTTAGTGGTAGAGAGGCTACTGGAACTACACCAGCCCTCAGATGCCTGTGGGTTTTTTTTTTTGTTTCCTTAAAGCATGCTTGGGAAGTTTCTCCTTATTTTCCAAGAGAGGGGAGTTCATTCTTTCCTGTGCGCCCACAGAGCTTTGCCTTGTTTATAGCCCACTTGCAGTTTCCTTGTCATGGTTTATTTGCATGCTTAGTTCCTTCATGGACCATCAGCTCCCCAAGAGAGCAGACTTTCCTTGTGCCTGCCTAGCTTGGTACCTGATCCATAGTAGTTGCTCAATAAGTAACTATTGAATGGATGAAAAAAAATTAGATTAAGTTGAACCTGACTTGCTGGTGCAAGCTTCTGTATAGTAAAAAACCTAAATTTCTGATTCATTGCTTGATATCCAACTTCTTATACTAATAGTTGTGTCTAAAAATGCTGTGTGTGCTGTGGTAGCAAAGTGCCTGAAAGATAGCAATGGCTCAAATATTAACCATTATTATTTCCCCATCTTTAGTAAGTGTCTATAGGAAATACGATGTAAAAATTTCCAAAGAGTGTCTCATTTAGGAAAATATAGGGAATCAGTAATGAGATACACAGCGTGTGCATGTGGGTACACACCTACACGTAATCTCATACACTTAGCATGTGGATGTGGGTACACCCCCCTCCCCCCCCGCCACACGCACACAACCTTGGGTTGATAGGATTCACTTAACAGATCTTCTGGAGAAGTAAAATGCCCAAGGAGGTGAATAGGTAAAATGTTCTTGAGAAGCCTTCTTGTACATTTGATCACTCCAATGAGCAATAAAATAATTTACGTTTGTAGAGCATCATACATTTCACATACAGGAGTGCTGCAATGCTGTTGAGATCAGTGGCCGAATTTAATAGATGCTGTGTGTCCAGGACTTTAACATGGGGTGTCAGTATCTGACAGAGAGGAGGCTGAGTGATCTCATTTGGCTTTCAGCATAACTCCATGAGTGGCTACTGTTATTGTCTGTATTCGGCAAATAAGATACTCTAAGAAGTTAATGACCTTGATGCAAGTTCCCTAGCGAATCGGTGACAGGGCCAGGAGTCAACCCACCAAAGTCTATGCTTTATTTTGTTTATTGTAAAATAGCATCACTAACAATGCATTTACATGTGTGGATAGTTAATAACTAAGTATAAAGGCAGTTCACGGTAGTGCTGAGAGGATGATACTGTGTGTAGTGGTTAGAGATGAGGCTCTGGAATTGGTAAATTATAGAACTTGGCAGAGTGAAGCTCTGAGCCCAGGTTACAGAACCTTACCTCTAACCACTACACACAGTAGGCTCTATAACTTGGGCTCAAAACATGATTCTGCCACTTATTATCTGTGTGACTTTCATCAAGTTACCTAACCTCTCTGCTCATCTATTTCCTCATCCATGGGGAAGCTATATTAGCACCTATCTCATGACGTCTTGAGGATTATGGGAGATGATGCCATTGGCTGAGTGCTGGGCACATCACCAGGGCTCAATGATAGCTTCCTAAGTGGGTGGCAGGTCCTGACTTCTGTCGCTACGGCAGTGTGATCTTCCTGGGGCACCCTATCTTCATTTGAAAAATGACAGGCTGGAAGATGTGATCTATAAGGCCCCTTCCAACTGTAAAGTTATTGCCTCTAGCATAATTTTGCAGTGTCTTACGGGTAATGTGGGCCCCCCTCAGTATTTCTAAAACGTTTTCATTCTCTGTTGAAGAGAGAAAATAGTAACATGAAGTGGGCAGAGAGAGAGGAGAAAAGAAGAATTGTAAGAGCATCGGTAGGGGATGGATGAAGGACTAGGTATCAGATGACAAGTAGCTAAATTGGCCATTACGGGTATCGAACTCCATTTGGTGTGTAATAGTAGGTGAGCACTTGGCCATATGAAACTCATATCTGTATATCAGCTTTCCCCAAACACCGTCTCAATTAATGAGCATTGAATAAAGAATGGAGATTTGGTTGGGCAGAGATAACAGCAGAAAATATGAGAAATATACGTACAATACTGTAATTAAAGGAAAACCGCTGTGACTTACGGCCTCCATCTCAATTCCTTTTTTCATTCTTTTCCTGTCAAGCAGCATAAAGCAAGAACTCTTATAGAAAGTCGACAGAGGGAGCAACATTTCTTTAAAAATCTTAAAAAAAAAAATCCAATCTTGGAATTTCTTTTGATGGGGAAAAGATAAAGTGTTAGATAATTCTGAGATTCTCACTGCAAGAAAACAATAATCATATTTTGTATTTTATTATAATAATAGGTTCCTGGCTAAATGTACAAATCTAATAAAACCGTAGTACCAAGCTACAATGGACTTCATGAATTGGAAATGGAGTGAATTTAAATGTTTTTGGCACCTGCCACCCAATTCCCCAATAATAAGATCTATAATTTCCTGATAAGCACATGCACAACTTTTGTGAATTTAGCTCCATAAAAGGGCCAAAGACTGTTTTCAGTGCGCATGTTAATTTCTTATTGGCCTTGCCAGTCCCGCTCCTTCATGTCTAACCTTTTTGCCGTTTAAATGCATTGAAAGTATTGAGATAGATTTTTGTAACTTTTAAAGGGATTTTTGAACATGTAATTGGCTGTACAAGACCAGAAAAATGGTGAGTCACCCTGGGCTTATTTAAGAGTGTTTCAAAAACACTGAGTGTCATTTGTACACATTTAAAGAACACTGTGTGTTTGCAGATGGGGCAGGAAATGTATGTGTTTGAAAGGCTCAAGGCCCAGCAGAAAAATACTGCTGCTTTGATGGCACTGTCTGACATGAAAGTTTAGTGCAGTTTTCTTTGGTGCAGGGTAGAGGTGTAACTGGAGGTTGATGTTGGCATGGCAAGTGCAGTGGAAGAGATGAAGTTTTATTTTTCTGCTCCAGCTCTTGGTACCGGTAAAGACCTCTAGACTAAAAGCAGATGCCTCACAGAGCCTCGCACACGGCATTTCCATGCACATCTTAAGGTACTGCACCAGGTCCTTGGAAGGCCTCGGTCTTCAAGATAAAGGGGGGTATCATTGCTGATGACAGATTTCAGGGTGAGTCCCATTTTATGACTACGTTAGTGCCAAGTCCACAAGAGAATACATGAAGAGGTCATCAGGAGTGTTTTCTGTCCTTAGATACAGCTTGCTCACTCCTCCCAAAGACCCACCCAGCTTCAGATGGGTGACTGCTGATAATATGAACCAGAAGTCTGAGAATTCTCATTATAAAGCTTCCGGATACATGCCAAAAGTTTCAAACCTGTTGGCTCACACGTAAGAAACCAGTAGTAGGTATAACATGCCAATTTCGCTTTCCTCTTTCATTTAGTCGATATGCCATCCCACAGCAAGGATTTTATTCCTTTAGGCTCACAGAACCCTGGGATATTGATGGTAACTTAATTGCTAGTGGTGGGAGTTTGAGATTGTTAATCCACACAGTCACAGGATGAGGGAAACACACTTCTGAAAAACTTGCAGTTTCTCCACTGTGGGTCCCCCACCCCATAACACTTTCTGCTCTCCTTTTCTGCTTGGAAAAGGCAGTTCCGTTGAGCTGAGTCACCTCCTCTGATCACTTCCTTATCAGCTGTGGGTGAGTCTACCTTACCTTTGCCCCCAGTCTCATTTAATTAGATATAAGCCTACCTCAAAGTCAATTCATTCTGTTTCTTAACATTGACCGCCGTTTCTCTTTTGGCTAACTCCTTGCCTTTCCCTGTGATTGAAGCAGTGGAGGTTGATAATTCATTTTGTTCCGCCATTATTGATTTGGTGGCTCTGGTCCAAAATTTGAAATTTTCTCTCCAGGTTGTTCTTGCCCTTGGGTTTTACAAAGACATTGCATAAAATGAAGGGTGTAGGTCAGAAATGGAAACATCAGTGCTACTTTAGGGTATGAGGGTCCACTTTCAATTGTGAAAGAGGCTTATTGTTAATTACAGAGATTTCCAAGGGCATCAGACACTTCTCATGCGGTGGCTGGGAAAAATCCTCCTTACAAATGCTTTCTAAACTGAGAATGGATTTGAAAGACCATTGTCTGCCCCAGCTCAGAAATTATTCCCTCATAAAGGACTTGTGTAAAGGTTTTCAAGATACCTTTATGTGAAAGATAAACTATATTAAGGGCCCAAGAGCTTCTGCTCACCCCATTTTTTACTGAGGGTTTCCTTTCTTGATTCTTATAAATGTCAGTTTCTTAAAGTCACCACCCCCCTAGGATTTAAGATTCTGAATCCGTAAGTGGATGCTTCTCTGACATTTTTTTCTTTAGATTCTGGGTACCTTGGTGGTTGTTAGGTGGCTAGTGGAGTTTTTTCTTGATGCATCATTACTAAAATAAGATTACTGATGTCCGCTTACCTTGCCTTAAACAATATTCCCAAAATGAGTATTTCAGAAGTGCCAAGAGCCAAAAATGTGTGGTGCGGAGTTCTTGCAGAAGCTAACATGTCTCCATTATTCCTCTAGAGTGTGATGTTTTATTTTCGTGCTGCAAATACTTGTAATAGAGGACTATCCTAAAAAGAAAGAACAGAACAGGAAAGAAAAAGCCGATCTTACTTTGTTTCATTTTGCCCAACTAGTATGACGAGCTGAGCCAGTGACCACTGGGGTGTCTTTGTTGGATTATGTGGAAGAGCAGTGGAAATGAACAGGATGCATTACTTTCCCAGGTTACTTTACTTCTACGTAAAGCGGGTCCTTTGAATTAGCGCATAACCACAGTAGTGTGTGTCTTACTTTTCTCCTCTGATTTTTTAAAAGACAAAGATAGAATCCATGGCATTGTCTTATATTTTTAGAAAACTGGTAGTAGATGCCTTCCAGAGACACTTATTCTAATTGGAGCTAAATTCTTCCCTCTCTTCCTTCCCATCTAATTTGATATCATCGTTCTCTATAAATAAAACAAGCCTGTAATGCCAGTTTATCATTGGCTTAGAGATCAACACAGCATTGACCTCATGCCTGTAATGAACTCAGTTTTCTATGATCAAATAGTGAAACTATAACCGGAAAAAGTATTTTTTCCTGAAGCTAAATAGAAAACCCAAAGATGCAACCACCCTCTACGGACTTTTAAAATATTTCCCTTCTGTCAGTCACGTCTGTTATAAACAGGTAGTGTGAAGATCTTTATAAGCCTTGCTGGCTGTCAGCTACGAAAGTGTCCAGCCAAAATCAGGGAAAACTCTTACTGCGTTAAGTATGCTGGTTCGATGCAGCAGAATCCAAATCTGCCCATTGTGCTTTCATTTCAATAGGCCCTCTAGATTCTTAATTACAACACGGGCTAATTATGCAGTCAAAGTTCTAAACCGCACTGGATTTGCACAGCACGTTTCTCCTCCCTGGCATTATTGCATTGGTTTTCCCGACCCTGTCAGACTGAGATTTAAATCCTGAACCTGACATTCATTGTGTTCTGTGTATCAGCTTTTCCTGCCTTTCTGAATTACGTGCCCAGTAAAGTTCTCATCTCTGTCATAGGTCAGGACTTGGTCTTTTATAAATTCTTAGGCTGGGACCATTTAAATTCTGTTTTTGATTTTATCCTGCCTCTTCGAATTATTTGCCTTGTAAGCGCTTTAACTTTTTGGTCTTTAGCCCTAGCTTCTTAGGCTATTAATTTTTTTTTTTTTAACCTGTGTGACCATTGAAGCACATTTATAGAAACTCTCATTGACAGTGGGGTAGCTGCATTCTAGAGAAGGAAGAGAAATGTTTGGAAGGTTTTCAAATGGGAGTATTTGCTAGACCTTGTGTGTGCGTCTGTATATATGTGTGTGTATGTGTATGTCCTCTCTGTGCAGGTAAATGAGGAACTCATCAGCCATTAGAGCCCCTTGAGTCTGGTGTGTGTAGAATGTTCTCTATTCAAAGCTTTTTCTCTGCCACTTATTTGGTGTTTGGTTGCCATTTCAATGGGACAGTGTCTTAGTTTCCTCTAAATCCATTTGATAGAGGGAGAAGGAGAAGAAGGAAGATGAGGGGGGAGAGAGAGAGAGAGAGAGAGAGAGAGAGAAAGAGAGAGCGAGAAAGATGGAGAGAGAACTCTTTAGTACAATGTGCATTTTGAATGGCTTATGTATGACACCTGAACAGACCAACATATCACATCGTATTACATCATATTTGCTTGGCTGTTGGGTGATTTGTAGAAATATTTTTATTTCTTTGTTTTACATTGTGGAGGAAATGATCAAATCTCATTTTATTTGCATATGCTTCTAAGTGAGACTTCTGAGGGTTGTTCTTACAAATTCCAAAGACACTGTGGAGACACCTTTTTTTTCCAGCCTTTCCTTAAGAAGAAAGGGGGCCCAAGGCAGGCAGTGCTGGGCCTCTGTGGTTCCAGGGTCCCTCTGCAGCCTTGGGCTCCTTGTGTGGACACTCTCAGTTGACTCCTCCTTGCCCTAGATTTCCCTCCATCCATCTCCTCATCACACTTACCTGTCTTTGACCCCTTTCCTTCGGATTTTGCTTTCTGCCAGCTAAATCAATAAACATATCCATGCAGATATGTTAGAAGCTGCTAATTAGCCAAAACGTTACTATTCTAAATAGAATTATTTGCATTTTAACATAATCCTAGGACAATGCCCTGATCCAAAAAGATGGTGCTTGTGGTGAGGATTTTGTGTGATCCTGTGGATATCTTCTAATCAGGCCGGGCTGAAAGCTAGGTTCCGTGCACTAACATAAGAACGAAACTGACTCTACTAAGACAGTAGCAGCGTGTCTTTATAAATTTTTTAAAAAGTATATTTATGTATTGTGCATCCCTGTATTACTAGGTGGGCAGCTTATTGATCCCAGCAGCTGTTGAATTTTTATATGCCATTTACAATTGTTCCCGTGATATAGTGAAATATACAAGGCAAATTTGATCGGTGTTTCTTAAAAAGGTCAAGTACTTCTATATAACATTAGTCTGCAGGCATTCGGAGATGTCCCCTGCTAGTCCAAAGGGAGTTGGACAGGTATATGGAGCTAATAGAGTCACAAATTGGAGGCCGGCAAAGCGGTGACAGAGGAGTTTAAGCAAACCTTGCTCTGCATCACTAGTTAAAGGGACGTGAGATCTCTCGGAGAAGGGAACAATGTGATTTCGTGGGGTTACTTCCCTTGTACCGAGAATCAGGTGTGATTCTGTTCCAGGATTTTTTTTTTTTTCAGTCCTTCCTGTCCCTTTCTCAGGAAGTAAAGAACGGAGTCTGATCATGATAGCTGCCTAATTCAGTCACGTCACATGCTGAACTGCCTGATAATTTCATTGTCGCACTGAAAGACAGATTGAGACATACTTCAAAAACGTGTTTCATGGTGACCTGAAAGGTTATGTATTTGAAGACGGCCACAGAAAAGTAGACAGTGTATATACCATTTTGTGTGAATTTGAAAAGTTTTTCTCTTAAATTGAAGGGAAAACGGAAAAAAACAATGACCAAATACCGGGCTATTTTCTTTGCTAGAATAGTTGTTACTTTTTTTGCCCTGGAAAATAAATAGGTTACTATCTAGGTCTTTGTGTTTCTCTACCTCAACTTTATTGTATGTCTTGTCAGTTTCACTCTGGCACTATTATATTTGACAAGAAAAGGACTGGATTTTGAGTTGGCAAAAAAGGAAGAAAAAAAAAAGCACAAGTCCCAAATATCCAACTAATGGTTAATGGCACCCCCATTCTTTGTGTTTCCTTATGGAAATACAGTTTCTTCCCGAGTGGATGTTTCTGATAGATACTGGACCTCCTCTACAAACTGCAGCTGGGCAGCTAATTCGGGAAGGATTATAATTGCCCTTCCGGAAACCTTTGTTGCCTGGGTAAAGTCCCAAAACATGAACTCCATCTCCTAAGATTTCTGGACTTGAGCCCTTTGGGATGAGTCACTCTGGGACTTGAGGCAAATCTTCTGTACTGGAGACCCTTAGGAGAGAGACTGGACCAGACTAGAGAGTACCTTGCATCTGTTGGAAACACTGAATACCTGAGGGCTCTGAATGGGCTAGGGTTTTAAAGTAGCTACCCTGTTGTCACCAAATGAGTGAACGACTGAGCCCAGAGCTGAAGTTTTAAATCCAGAGGTTCCTGGTCCCAACTACCCTGTCTCTTCTGCTTCATTTTTGCAGCGTAGTCCATAGCTGTAGAGAGGACTTGGGTTGTGGAGTTTCGGAACATGAGACCAGGGAGGTGGGCAGGGACTGAATCATAAAGAGCTGGGGTTTTGGGCAGTGGACTTTGATTTTTCTCTTGGAAGCACTGCTGAGCCCTTTTTTGATTTGGGTCATTCTCGATTTTTCTCTGTTCCTCTTTTACCATACCTGATGTGAGCTCTCAGATTATAAAGTTGTAATGACGCCATTCCTGATCAAACAATACAACATTTGCTGCTGCTGTTGCTGCTGCTGCTGCTGCTGCTGCTGCTGCTTCTTCTTCTTCTTCTTCTTCTTCTTCTTCTTCTTCTTCTTCTTCCTCTTCTTCTTCTTCTTCTTCTTCCTCTTCCTCTTCCTCTTCCTCTTCTTTTTAAAATACATTCCGTGATCTGTCTGTTTCCCTGCTTCTCACCAGAGAGGTACAGCCCCTTGGTCAACAACTCGCAGTCGCCATTTTCTATATCATCCTTTGAAATCACTATTTGATATGTATAGTTGGCAGTTATCTTTGTCAAGCCTAACCACTTCTGTCTTAAGATAACAAGATGCAAGGAGCCCTGTTTGCTGTCTTCCACTTCTAGATCTTTCTTAACTTCTGCCTCAGTTCCTTTTCTCTTCACACTGCTCAGAGATGTTCCGGTCCTGGAACTCAGACTCCTGTTCCCAGATGCCTTCCTTTTGCTGTCCTTACAGTTTAAATTAGAGACCGTATCCCAGGACAAATGAAGGTGCCATATGGGGTGGTTCCCAGGGTTCCAGAGTAGGCTGTGTTCACTGCCCCATCAGGAACCAGCGTTTAGGTGAATCAACTGCATCTCTTGTGCTCTCTTCCCTTACCTTTAAAATGAAGCATCCATGTAAGATGGGAACTGAGTCCTGTAAAACCTGGCCTCAGATCTTTGTCCTATTCATGCCTTCCTCAGAAGGAAAATCTAGAGGATTAAGAATCGCTGAAGTTGGGGGCTTTGACTGTTTTGTGTTCATTTCACAGGCAGGTTAGTGATTTAAAGATGATCCTTCTCATCCCAAAACATGTGCTAGCTAAATACCAGGGCTTGTTTATACACATGTAGTTATGCAAGAATGACTAAGGATGATCAAATTGGAGCGAGTTGCTAAGAGCAGCGCTGCAATCAATAGGATTGCAATGGTAATAACACCAGTCTAGTTAAAGAGATGTAAATTGCACTTCGTTTGAAAACGGGTTAGAATCACAATGGAGCAGGGTGGAATGAGGAGCTGGGCAGCCATAGAGCGGTAATGAGTTTTGATGCTGGCAGTGAGATTTTGGGATTTTGATCTGCATTTCCAAAAATGCCTTCAGCTACCACGTTGTCCCTTATAGAGAAATAGGAATCCGAGAGACCAGGAGGCATCCAATGAACAGAAAGCTTTCCCTGCCATCAACAAATCTTTTTTTTTTTTTTTTTGAGACACAGTTTTGCTCTTGTTGCCCAGGCTGGAGTGCAATGACGCCATCTTGGCTCACTGCAATCTCTGCCTCCCAGGTTCAAGTGATTCTCCTGTCTCAGCCTCCCAAGTAGCTGGGATTACAGGCATGTGCCACTATACCCAGCTAATTATGTATTTTTTTTTTTTTTTTTAGTAGAGACAGGGTTTCAACATATTGGTCAGACTGGTCTCAAACTCCTGACCTCAAGTGATCCACTCACCTCGACCTCCCAAAGTGTTGGGATTACAGGCATGAGCCACTGTGCCTGGCCAACAAATCTTTTAGAGAAAGATTTCTTTTGAGGGATATACCAGTGGGTCTCACCCAGGCTGAACGATAGAATTACCTGGAGAACTTTTAAAAGATCCATATAGGCTGGGTGTGGTGGCTCACGCCTATAATCCCAGCACTTTGGGAGGCCGAGGTGGGCAGATCACCTGAGGTCAGAAGTTCGAGACCAGCCTGGCCAACATGGTGAAATCTCGTCTCTATCAAAAATACAAAAATTAGCCGGGCGTGGCAGCATGTGCCTGTAGTCCCAGCTACTCAGGAGGCTGAGGCAGAAGAATCACTTGAACTTGGGAGGCAGAGGTTGCAGTGAGCCGAGATTGTGCCACTGCACTCCAGCCTGGGTGACAGAGCAAGACTTCGCCGTCTCGACAACAACAACAAAAAGGTCCAGATACCCAAGCTTCATCCATAATCAATTAAATCTGAATTTCTGGAAGTGGGACCCAGTCCTCAGTATTTTTTTTTTTTTTTTTTTTTTGAGACGGAGTCTGGCTCTGTGGCCCAGGCTGGAGTGCAGTGGCCGGATCTCAGCTCACTGCAAGCTCCGCCTCCTGGGTTCACGCCATTCTCCTGCCTCAGCCCCCCAAGTAGCTGGGACTACAGGCGCCCGCCATCTCGCCCGGCTAGTTTTTTTGTATTTTTTTAGTAGAGACGGGGTTTCACCGAGTTAGCCAGGATGGTCTCGATCTCCTGACCTCGTGATCCGCCCGTCTCGGCCTCCCAAAGTGCTGGGATTACAGGCTTGAGCCACCGCGCCCGGCCTTCCTCAGTATTTTTTAAAGCTTTTCAGGTTATTCCAATGTGCAGCCAAGGTTGAGAATCACTAGTTATAGACCTTGTGTCCCAAAGTATGGCAGTCACTTGGGGTGTTTGTAAAAGAAACAGTGACTGACTCAGAATCCCAGGGGTTGAAGCCTACATATCTGCATTTTAAACAGATTCCCCCATAACCCTGACAACAACTGGAGGAGGAAGATAAATCCACTGGCAAACAAAAAGACGGACTTTGGCCGATAAATATCGACTTTTGATAACAAGAACAATTTACAGCCTTAATTGGTTCACGATAATTCTTACTAATTGTAATGGGTATGCTTAGGCAGTATTAGATCAAAGACCATGTCTAATCCTCATTGTTGGGAGCTTCTGAGGGGTCCTATCTTTATTCCCTACCTAGGTTGTTTTTTTTTTTTTTCCTTGACTTTTATTTTAGATTCAGGGGGTACATGAGCCTGTTTGTTACCTGGGAATATTGCTTGATGCTGAGGTTTGGGATGATATGCATGATCCTGTCACCCATGTACCAAGCATAGTACCCAATAGTTAGTTTTTCAACCCTTGCCTCCCTTCTACCCTCCCTACCCTAGTAGTCCCCAGTGTCCACTGTTGCCACCTTTATGTCCATGAGGACTCAATGTTTAGCTCCCACTTATACATGAGAAGATCTGGTATTTGGGTTTCTGTTCCTGTGTTAATTTGCGTAGGTAAGTGGCCTCCAGCTGCATCCATGTTGTTGCAAAGGACATAATTTCTTCCTTTTTTATGGCTGTGTAGTATTTTATGCCTGCCTGGGCTTTGAACAAATTGAGAAATAAGAGAGTCAAAATGGCAGCTAAAATGGCATCATCTTTATTTCTATGGGAGCTGATTCTAGGTTTGTCCGTGAGAAGCAAATAGCCTGTCACTATAACCAAGGATTAGGTCACTTTCTCCATCCAGTCATTGCAGGATGTTCCCCCATCCCGCTGGTGCTTGCTGAAATCACAAGGAATGCCAGCTGCCTGAGAGTAGCTGGTGCCCGAGATGAGGATGGAGCTGAGCTGAACTACGCAGACTCAGTTGTTCTTCCCAAATTCAAACAAAAGAATCACTCCATTCCCCCACTGCAATTGGACGGGGAAAGACAGCTGTTTCCCAGGGAAATCTTTCCCCCATGGTAACTAAGACTAGGAAAAAGGTGTTCCTTGCAAGCACTAGGCAATCGTGTAAGTTACTTTTTGCCTCTCATCACAATTTTGTGCCCCAACAACTCCAGTGCCCAGTGCTCTTCTCTCATCAATCTGCTCTCAGATTTTTCATTAATGTCTGATTTTCTCTCCCAGGTAATGAGGATGCTGGAATCCTAGGCCCAGGCTGGGGTTTGGAGGTCCAGAGCCTGAGCTGAGGTTGGAGGTGAGGGGATGCTGGGTGCTTGTCAGTCACCTGAGTAAATAATCCTCTGTATTAAGTACCTCCTGTCTAAAATACCTAGAATGATTTCTGTTTTTTATGTCTGTACCATGACTGATAAACTTGGCATTTTAAAGTTATCATCTTTATTTTCTTAGTTATGTATTTGTTTATTTAATTTCTGACCACCTGCTCTCTGTTGATATCATCTTATTTAATATTTTCAACAACCCGGATTTCTTGGTGTTATTCTATATTCATTTTACAGATGAGTCCCCTAAGACATAGAGAGTGGAAGTCATTTGTCCAAGGCTATGTTGTAAGAAGTGATGAAGCCTGTAATCCTAGCTCTTTGGGAGGCCGAGGTGGGCAGATTGCCTGAGCTCAGGGGTTCGAAACCAGCCTGGGCAACACAGTGCAACCTCGTTTATACTAAAAATACGAAAACATTAGCCAGGCATGGCAGCGTGCGCCCATAGTCCCAGCTACTCAGGAAGCTGAGGCAGGAGAATTGCTTGAACCTGGGAGGCAGAGGTTGCAGTGAGCTGAGATCGCATCACTACACTCCACCCTGGAAAACAGAGCGAGACTCCGTATCCAAAAAAAAAAAGAAATGTTAGAACAAAGAATTCAAACCCAGCTTCGGTTGAATGCAAAGTATGTGGTTTTCCTCATTGTTTCTTGTTCCACTACTCTGCACAAAACAGAGAACCAAGATAGCGGTTTTTCTCTTTTAGCTAAAGATCCCATAAGAAGTTCCACTTGGAGGGGGTGTGGGAGAGTGACCGAGCTCATCTGTTTCCTGCTCACATCTCTCAACTCCTGCCCTTGTGCATTTCACTATCTATAAACATCACACGATCATAGACCTCAGAGCTGGAAGGGGTTGAGCCAGATCATCTGGCTGGGCATCCTGCCTTCTGGAAGGCAATCGCTAATTATCTTCATTTTTCCAAATGAGACAGCCTAGCGCTGACAGGGTGTGTGACTTGCCCAAGATGACACAGCCAGTAAGTGGTAAGGCAAGCCCCAGGACTTTTGGGTTACCTTAGCTCCTCCAGCTTTGCTGTGGAAACGCAGAACCAAAGAAATAAACCCAAAAGGAAAGGCTGCAAGATAGCTTTTCTGGGATTATTCCAGAGGAGCTAATTCTTCGCTTTAAATCAGCCTTGGTACCTAACTGCAGGCAAGAGCAGACAAGAGAAAGCTGCTGACTGGGGAATTCGCCACCTCGTTTTCCACCTTCCCTCTCTTCATGTCTCCCTAATCCTCCTTATTAATGGTGAACAGCCTTTCCCCAGCCTGCCTAAGTCAGGAGTGCAGAGGAAAGACCTGAGAACAATTCTTATTCCACGGTGAACAGCTATTAAAGAGGATGCAGGCTGGGTTGGCAGTGTATGATGCAGAAGGCTGGGTGCCTCTGAGCTGTGACCAGATTTCCAATTTCCTGTGATCCCACAGCCCGGCCGGAATGAACACATTTCAGACAAAATGAGCACATTTAAGACAAATGTACAGGAAATCATCATGTCACTGGTATTTAGTGTCAGGCGGCGGCAGAGTCAGACACATGTTCTTAGTTTAGCAGAATGGCAAAAGGGGAAATGGTAGATGGGAGGGTTACCTGACAATGTGAGCACTTGGAAGTGGCTCTCACCTCGCCTCCCTGTCATCCCTGTTGTGCAGGCGATTTCTTCCTCTTTGTCCCTCTCTCTTTTATTTTATTATTAGTATTATTGTTTAATCTTGCTGACTCCCTCCTTTCATTTGGTCCCATTCTCAGTTTTAATTTCTCATTTTTCTGTCCTTTGATCATTTGTACAGATGTTCATTCCACCTAAGCTCCAGTCAACAGGACAACTCCGCTTCAATATCTCGTCATTTCACAAACTTACGATGTCCCCACGGGCGACTCTTGATTTTCTCCATCTAAACCTACTCCTCCCACAGCCTTTCCCATCTCAGCACCTAGAAGCTCCATTTTCCATTTGTTCAGACCTCCAAAGCTTGGGGTCACCCTGGACCCCACTCTTTCTAGCACATACCATACACAATCCATTTGTAAATCTCATGGGATCCAGCTTTAAAACACCCCTGGGACTGGGATCTAGTCACTCTTTTTTTTTTTTTTTTTTTTTTTTTTTTTTTTTTTTTTTTTTTTTGAGACAGAATCTCACTCTGTCACCCAGGCTGGAGTGCAGTGGCGCTATCTCAGCTCACTGCAAGCTCTGCCTCCTGGGTTCACGCCATTCTCCTGCCTCAGCCTCCCAAGTAGCTGGGACTACAGGCGCCCGCCACCAAGCCCGGCTAATTTTTTGTGTTTTTAGTAGAGACAGGGTTTCACCGTGTTAGCCAGGATGGTCTCAATCTCCTGACCTCGTGATCCGCCTGCCTCGGCCTCTCGAAGTGCTGGGATTACAAGTGTGAACCACCGCACCTGGCCCTAGACACTCTTTAGTGTATTTCAATTATTGCTCTGATCCAAGCTTGTTAGCTAGGTTATTAAAACAGGCTTCAAAGTGACCTCACTGATTCTTTCCTTTCTCCTGTGGACTATTCTCAACCTAGCAGCAGGCTCTGTTAAAACTAGTTCCATCATTCCCCTCTTCAGCTCAAGACCTTTCAGGGGCTCCCCATGTCACTCAGGGTAAAAGTTGTGATCTTCAAATTGTCTCTGAAGCTCAAGTCTCTCCCGCTGTGTGCTTATCTCTGCTGCATTCACACTGGACTCCTTGCTGATCTTTGAACATGCGTGATGTGCTTCTACCCCAGGACCTTTGCACTTGCTGTTTTTGCCCCCTTCCTTAGATATCCATGTGACTTGCTCTTGTAGTTTCCTCAAGTCTTTTCACAAACATCACCTTTTCAGTGAGGTCTTTCCTGAGCATGCAATTTAAAGCTGCAGGCTTCTCTCTTACCCCCAAATACTCTCATCTCCCTAAATTCTTGCACTTCTCCATGGCAGGCATCATTATCTCATGTTTTGTTTGTTTTCTTTATTTGCTTATTACGATCAGTCATCTCCACCTCCCCTTTCCACTTTGCCTCCATTTGCAACACAATGTAAGCTCCTTGAGGCCATGGAGTTTTGTCTGTTTTCTTCAATGCTTTCTTTACCTTGTCTAGATGATTGCCTGCCATATAACAGATGCTCAGTAAATATTTTCAGAATGAGTGAATGAATAAGTGTTTAAAAGAATGACAGCACACGCCAGACCAGGTATTGTGTTAGCATTTAGGCATCGCTAAGTCATTCTGTCATTTATTCCTTTAACAAAAACCTCTATGATGTGTCTTTGAGGATGTTCTAGTACACCCTGTCTTTTGTTTCTCATTAAGCGTTTTCTCCTTTCAGAGCTCTCTTTATTTCCCATCTCCTCAGCAACCTACTGACCGCTTTCCCATTTTTGAGTACCTGTCCTATTCTTCATGTCTTATCTCCATTCTCCCTCTTTCTATGGATCCCAATTCTGTTTTGGTCCAATGTGACAGTAGGTGTGCAGTCTGCGTGGGTTCCATAATCGATCTGAGAGATTTGGTTCGGTTTTGGGCTTCCTCCCAACCCACTGCAGCCCCCAGGGTGTGAAGACAGGGCTACTGCACGCAGTAATGACGCTGTCGTGCCCCTTCCCATCAATGCCCCTACTCAGCTCTTACTGGAATGTAAGACGGTGATAAGAATTAAACTCTTGAGTTTTTGATTTATCATCAATAAGAACATTTAGCTGACTTTTGACTTCCATTTTATTTATAGGAGTTGAGTCTCAGAGAAGGAATATTTCTTTCTTTCTTAAAAAAGGGAAAACTGTTAACACATGTGTAGTATCCTAGTAACATTTGTGGAATGCTAAGTGAAAGAAAGAGAAAACTTACTTGTAAGTCAAACTGAATTTGTCTATATTGTCCTTTCTTCTTTAGCCCTAAATTATATACAATTTAATGTGGTTGTAATCTATATTTTCATGTTTCTGTATGACTTCCATAGTTACTATTTTTAATGATGGCATACTATTGCATTTTCTTGATCATAAGATGCCACTGATTTTAAGATGCATCATTGCTTTCATAACAGCTTTTCAAAGAAGAAAAGAAATATCACCACTTTACATGTATACACTGAAAACAAGATGTAGTTTAACTTCAGAAATGTTAAAAATTATCCAAAAAAGGGCCAGGTGCAGTGGCTCATGCCTGTAATCTCAGCACCTTGGGAGGCCCAGGCAAGCAGATCATTTGAGGTCAGGAATTCAAGACCAGCCTGGCCAACGTGGTGAAACCTCATCTGTACTAAAAATACAAAAATTAGCCGGGTGTGATTGCGGGTGCCTGTAATCCCAGCTACTCGGGAGGCTGAGGCACAAGAATTGCTTGCACGCGGGAGGCGTGCAGTTGGCTGAGATCGAACCACTGCCCTCCAGCCTGGGCCACAGAGTGAGACTCCATCTCAGGAAAAAAAAAAAAAAAAAAAAAAAAAAAAAAGAATCCAAAAAAGTACCATAAAATTGAGAAAATAAAGCAATTTATAATATGTATATTTCATTCTTTACTTTTACTACAAAAACCCTGCTGTCTTTGTGCCTATAGCTTTCATCTTTTGAATAGTTTTTAAATATAAATTTATAGGAGTAAATTTTATAATTTTTAAAAGCGTACTGTCATGATGTTTTCCAAAAGGGTCAAAACATTTTACACTGTTACCCAAAATATATGCTTGAGTATATGTGCCTAGTTGCAACTCTGCCAGCTTTAGGTATAATTTTTTGCTTAGTTTTGTTTTTTCTTTTTTGCTAATTTTTATGTAGGAGGATGGTTTATATTTGCATTATTTTGATTATTTGAGAGGTGGCATAAGATGCATTAGTAGCAAGTTTAGTATTGTACTTAACTTCCACTAAAAGGTGTTATTATTGACAAAGTAGTATAAGACTAACTTATTTAAATGACAAAGACAGGAGTTTGTTCTTCAAAGTTCTAGCCTTTGGCTGAGGTGAAGGAGGAGATTCAATTAATAGAATTATTGAAAAAGAAAATCAATTTTTGTTTCTGAGAACAAATTTAATTAGACTTTTGCCATTTCCCCAGGACCTTTAAAAGAAGGTGCTACAGTATAACCTTGGACTTTTCAAGAATTTCTGTTAGGGAGTTGGATGCTGCTTATAGAATATGGAAGGAGGGGTTCAGTGTAATCACTTTAAATTTTTGTAACAGTGGCAACAGACATTTGTATGTGGCGTTGGCCATTTGCTGGACAAAATTGCAATCCCTTTGTATACATCAGCTCATCAAATTCTCACAATAACTCTATGAGATAAGTATTATTATTATTCCCATTGATGGAAGAGGAAATCGAGGCACAGAAAAGTTGATGTATTTAGTGGGTTAAAAAGCTGGGATATCAAGAGATGCAGCCTGGCTTTGAGCCTGTTTTCTTAGCTACCTCAAGGTACTGTCTCTTACAAGCGTAATGCACCGCAGTGTGGACAGAAGGTTGATGAAGAGTCCTGGAGGACTTTCTACTCTATGCTAATGAGCTTCACTCTCCGCCTCTAGGATGGGAGGATGAGATTTATTCTCTTGACAACTGAAAGCACATTTTTTAGCCTCCTCTGCTATTTGACTCAAGTCCAGAGTCAAACATCATGATGATATCTTTTGCCCTTGGAGATGGTCCCTGAATTATACGCTTCTCTTGTACTCTTTACCTTCCCCTCCGTGTGTTATCAATGGATATCTCTCAGTGAGGCAGATGTTCCAAACACTGGGACTTGCTAAAATTAACATTCCAAATGCTCTAGTATCTGGGATGTTTCTAGAACATTTTTATTCTCCTGCAGAAAGAATTGTGAACTTTGCGTGAAGAAAGGTCTTACTGTTATTGGAACAAACCAAATCATTTTAAGTAGCTAATTTAAGCACAACAAGCCCATTCATTGCCAAGCTTTTGAAAATTTTACTTTATTTTTTGAGTGAGGGTCTGCTCTGTCACCCAGGCTGAAGTACGGTGGTGTGATCATAGCTCACGGCAATCTTGAACTCCTGGCCTCAAGTGGTCCTCCTGCCTCGGCCTCCCAAAGTGCTAGGATTACAGACCTGAGTCACTGCACTCAGCCAAAACTTACCATTTTATACATTTCCTCTGTACTATGATGCATATGCAAGTATCTCCTCTATGTTTGGTGGTAAAGATTAGTAATACATTTTATTTATATGAAATTTTATTTTTGTTTGGGAGTTAATTCAGCCGAATATTAAGAGCAGAAAGACATGGATAAAAACCAAGTTCTGCCATCTCTCATTCTGTGACCTTGGACAAGTTGTCTAATTTCCTCAGGTATGAAATGAATACCATCGTACGTCTTAGGTTTGCCATAAAGATTAAATAAAGTGAACAAGTTAATGCTTATAAAATGCATAGACAGCACATGATACCTGGTAAGTGTTCAATAAATTGGCTAATACTAATATATATGTAATAAAATATAATAAAAATTTAAGGAATGTCCAAACTCAGAACTCTTTGGAAGGAAACATTATATATCTTTTTCTCATTTCTCTTTCCCTAAATTTGTGGCTCCCAGTCTCATTCTCTGTTCAATTTTGCTATTCCCTCTCTTCTAAAAGTTTCCTCTAAAAAGTAGAAGGAATTAAGATGTATTTTGTCTGTAAAAATTTTGAAAAATAATGTTACAGTTTCTTTTGTGAGTATTGGAGACATCCTCACTTTTTTTCCCCTACCATCTTGTTATGGGATGAGTGGGTGAGTATTTGCCATTTCTTTTAGTAGTTCCTAGAGTTGTGCAAAGGAATTGTAAAACAAATGGACCTATTTCTTTCCTTTTTCTTTTTTTAGATTCAAGAGGTACATGTGAAGGTTTGTTAATTGGGTATATTGTATAATGCTGAGCTTTGGGTTTCTAATGATCCCGTGGCTGAAATAGTAAACATAGTACCCAATAGGTAGTTTTTCAACCTTTGTCTCCCTCCCTCTCCCCTTTGGAATCTCTAGTGTTTATTGTTCTCATCTTTCTGTCATTATGCACCCAATGTTTAGCTCCCACTTACAAGTGAGAACATGCAGTATTTCATTTTTTGTTCTTGCATTAATTTGCTTAGGATAATGGCTCCCAGCTGTATCCATGTTGCTGCAAAGGACATGATTTCATTCTTTTTTATGGCTGTGTGGTATTCCATGGTGTATATGTACCACATTTTCTTTATCCAGTGCACCATTGATGGGTGCCTGGGTTGATTTCATGTCTTTGCTATTGTGAATAGTGCTGCATAAACATGTGAGTGTAGGTGTCTTTTTGGTAGAAGGATTTATTTTCCTTTGACTATGTCCCAGTAATGGGATTGCTGGGTCAAATGGCAATTCTATTTTTATTTCTTTGAGAAATCTACAAACTGCTTTCTACAGTGTCTGAACTAATTTGTATTTCCACCAACAGTGTATAAGCATTCCTTTTCTCTGCAACCTCGCCAACATCTGTTATTTTCTGGCTTTTTAATAATAGCCATTCTGACTGGTGTGAGATGGTATCTCACTGAGGTTTTGATTTACATCTCTCTGATGATTAGTGATATCGAGCATTTTTTTTCATATGTTTGTTGGCCGCTTGTATGTCTTCTTTTGAGATGTGCCTGCTCATCTCCTTTGTTCCCTTTTTTAATGGGGTTCTTTTTTCTTGTTGATTTAAGTTCCTTATAGATTATGGATATTAGTCCTCAAAATGAATTGACTTATTTCTAAGGAGAGAAATCCTCAAACTTTATATCTAAAATTTGTCTAAAGAAAGAAATTACTTCTCTTTACTGATGGGACTCTGTGACTAGGCATTATCAGCAGGAAGAACCCCCTCCATGGGGCCTCTCAACAGGAGGGATGGGCAGGTGGAGGTGTGAGCTCAGAATGTGGAAGTGGCCTTCGTTTTGGCTCATGTCTGTATGGCCTCCAGTACCAGGTCTGAGGTGTCACACACTGATCATCAAATATCCAAACATCATATTTATGACTAGTCCCAGAAGCATTCGTGTTTGGAGGAGGGGAGGAGGGGCCTCTGGAGTCCAGCCAGTGGCTGTAGGTATTTAGTGAAGATAGGTAAGAGTTCAGAGAATAATGGAGACAACTCTTTGATTGATCGATTGTTAACTGAGCAGGACCCCTCCCCTGAGACTTTATCTTGATGGTGGCTCACATGGGGTAGAGGCGTTGACGCAGGCAGTGACAGAAAAATGACTCCTTCACTGAAGAATTCAGGGCAAGCTAGAGCCCAGTATGACGGAGCAGATAACCTGGTTGCTGTTTATGAGATTCGGCCTGGGAATGTAGCAATCCCAGTCTGCAGGCATTGATCTGACAGCTGCTCTCAGCCTTGGAGAGAGATTCAGGGACGGTTGCTGCCAGATAACAAGAGTTCAAAGCACGCTGCTGGCCCAGGTGTGACCACCCCCGGTGGTGTGCTGGCATTTGCAGAAAGGCAGAGCGGGCTTCCTGGCACTTTTGCCAAGGGTTGTGGGGCCATAAAACATCTCCAAGAGGTTTGGCTGGATACCAGTTACCCTGTGTGCTCACCTTTCTGCCACCACTACTTCAGAAGCAGCTGAAAATTTGGAATCCTAAGGGGGAAAATAAGCCCCTCTTTCTTGTCCCACACAAATAGCACTACAATTGTTTTAATTTGAAGAAGTTTATGTGGTCCCCACCTTGTACTTGGTGATTGTACTGGAAGAGGACTGACCTTATGAATGTGCATCTCAGGCAAAGCAGAATCAAGAACATTGGGGCATGAATCTCAAAGGGACATGGAAATGTCACTGGAGATGAAAGAAAAGCAATATAGAATCACTCTATTCAGGAAAAAGACTAAATGTGGTTATCTTCTCCATGATTGCTGCTTGGGCGCTGATCATCTCAAGAGGCACATTGAGCAACAGTGGCTGTTTCCTAAACCACCTCCTGAAGAGGAGGGATGCTGGTAACCAGTTTGCTGAGTAGGCGATGGAAGTCTGGGCCAGAGCTGAATTGCTGGGAACATTCTAGAAAAGATTGAATAATGTTTCTTTCTGCATCCTTCCTATCTGAAACTCTCAGCCCCTATTTTAAATAAATGTTTAAGCAATATTTGAATGGCTTTTTGAAAAGGTGAGAAATCGTTAGTCTGCACGGGGTATCCACAGCATGGGCCAGCCCTGTATTCTTGCTAGCATTTGCTGATAAGAGCTACCTCCTTCTTTGCTCGCTGACTGCCTTATCCACCTGCTAGTTTCTCTGTATCCTTCAAGCTGTGAAGAAACTTGTGTGGATGATTTTGTCCAGGGCTTTTCAAATTCATTGTGGAATCTCTTTTTTCCTGCAGCTATCATTACCATTTCATCTTTTGTGTACCAGGCTTGGTAAAAGTCTTGCTTAGCTGTTTTATCTGGTGCTCCTTAATTCTCAGAGCAGATAGTGTATGTCATTTATTTATTCCTTTGACAAGCATTTATTGAACACTTGTTATATGCCATTGTTTCTTCGCACCCTAGTAATATTTTAGATTAAACAGGTCTCTGGGTAAATTCATCACCATTTTCCTATCCACACACAGGAAAACATGTTTGTCTTGATTTTCTAACTTTGTATGAATTGTGCCAGCATTCTCTCCCAGGCACTCAAGATTAAAGCCTTAGAATATTACAAGTACCTTCCTTTTTTGGAATATGTCATTTATTTTAACAGTTTTTAAAAACTTTCGTGATTTTTGTATAAATATTACACATTTCTTAAAAAAAGTTAGAAGAATGCACCTTAGCTAAAATGGGGGGAAAATCACTGGCTATTTCAAATAAATTGCCACATTCTGATACTTCTACCTTTCCATGTTCTCTTTTCTTTTTATTATTATTTTTTCGAGATGGAGTCTCGCTCTATTGCCCAGGCTGGAATGCAGGGGCACAATCTCGGCTCACTGCAACCTCTGCTGTCTGGGCTCAAGTGATTCTCCTGCCTCAGTGTCCTGGGTAGCTGGGACTACAGGTATGCACCACCACACAGGGCTAGGTTTTGTATTTTTAGGAGAGACAAAGTTTCACCATGTTGGCCAGGCTGATCTTAAACTCCTGACCTCAGGTGATCTGCCCGCCTCAGCCTCCCAAGGTGCTGGGATTACAGGCATGAGCCTCCACACCTACCTTCCATGTTCTCTTATACGAGGTCCCTTCTCTTGTCCCCATGGTCGCCATCCAACAGCCTCCATATCTTCATGCTCTTTTACCTGAACAACGGCAGTAGCCTCTAACTAGACACCTCCAATTTGCCACATTCTATTGTCTTTGGGGCCCACTTCTGTGAAGGTATGGAATGGTCTAAGAAGACCATATGACAAGAAGGAATCTTAGATTCCTACAATTGCTCAACCCATTGGTAATTCTGCCTTCACATCTCAGGTAGTTGAAGCAGGGCTACAATTCTTTGATCATCTTCATGATCTGTTGTTTCTTCAGAAGATGGATGTGGTACAAGCTAGCTGAAGTTCTGCTTGAGATCGCTGGGAGAAAATACCTAAGGGACAAATAAACTCTTCATGTCCTTAGCTCACATTTTATGCTTCTCCTTGCCTCAACTCATCACGTGCATGTATTCACACATTACTGTCATTCCAGAGTCTGCTGAAGGCTGCCCCAGGCTTTGTAAGTGAGATGCAGGCCCAGCATAGTGATGACCTACTATGTGTCAGGTGCTTTGAATGTGTTATCTCTTATGTTATCTTTATAACAGTGGTAGGTATATTACTTAGTTCCATTTTAGGATGAAGGCACAGAGAGCTTAAACAATGCACCTACAGTCACAGTTTCAAAACCAGCTCTTGAAGCTTGTTGAATACTCTCTTCTCAGGGAGAAGCTTGGTTGATCAGGAAATCTAAGGGGTGCTTACTAACTTCATTCCGCCTTGTGTAAGATTTTCTTTCTATCTGTTTTTTGGTATTAAGGTTTGTTTGTATATTCTGGAAACTGTTCCTTTAAATCCACTTCAAATATTTAAATAAGGAAGAGACTAGGGCCCTAGAGGGTTTCTGTTTTGTTTTGTTTTGTTTTGTTTTTTGACGCTATGTTTCATGGAAGAAATAATTTGGAAGAGAAAAACAAAAGCAAGAACAAAGACAAAAATTGAAGGGCAAAAAAAGTCTCAGTGGATTTTCCCAACTGTGAAATAACTTCATTATCTCCTCCTGAAGAAGAGCGGATTTTGAGTAAGTCAGCTCTGTGATACACCAGGTTTTAAGAAGTTAGCTGCAAAATGGGCCGAGTGTGGGGGCTTACGCCTGTAATCCCAGCACTTTAGGAGGCTGAGGTGGGCAGATTACTTGAGCCCAGGAGTTTGAGACCAGCTTGGCCAACATGGTGAAACCCCATCTCTACTAAAAATAAAAAAATGAGCTGGGTGTGGTGGTGCACGCCTGTAGTCCTAGCTACTTGGGAGGCTGAGGGACTAGGATTGCTTGAACCTAGGAGGCGAAGGTTGCAGTGAGCTGAGATGACACTATTGCACTCCAGCTTGGGCGACAGGGAGAGACTCCGTCTCAAAAAAAAAAAAAAAAAAGGCTGCCAAATGGATGGGCCTTTGTTGTGAGGTTGTTCCAGACAGTGGGGAGGTCTGATCAGGCAGGCTGGATAAATAATACTTGTCTCAAATACACTTGGTGAAAATACCTACCTGGGAAGTTTATACACACATTTAAACAGCAGATGAAAAAAAGTCAAATGAGTCATTCTATCCCCGTAGCTCCATGCCCAGAACATTTATTTATCTCACTTTTTCTAGTCTGGAGTAGAGGTGAACTATAAGAACTAATAAGACGTAGTGTTTGCCCTCTCTATAGGAAAGCACATTCTCACAGCCACATCCCAAGGTATGACAAGCCAATCTGCTTAGTATAGTAAATGCTCAATAAATGTTTCTTGCTTTAATTCAGCGTGGATATCTCCCCACTACAGCTTTCTTGGCCATTCCTTCTGTACCTACAGAACAGAGGAAAACCATGGACGTTCATATGGTATTATTTCATTTTCTCTTTCAGTTTCTCTCTGTCAAACCTTTCTAAGTTTGATTTAAAATGTCTTCATTTCTGTCTTTATTTTCTTCTGTAATAAGTATTTCAAAGTTGCATGTAAACCCCTTTAAAAAGAGATCAGAACCTCATTGATTAAAAAAGTAAACTCAAGCACAATGTGATTAAGCAACTGGTCATTAGCAAAGGCAGGATTCACTACCAGGATTGTCTGATTCCAAATAATTTTTTTTTTCTCTCTCTCAAAAAAGGTCTTAGTAATTCTTTTAACAATAATTTAATGAGGCCAATAAGCCATCATTTCAATCAGTGAAGGTCAGCTCGGGTCTTCCTAAGCTGATCACATAAACCATACTCCATGTCCCACGCAAGTGAGCACAGTCCCATTCTCTCTGCGTGTGCTTCTCTGATTCTCTTTTGCTGTGTGAAGTGTGGGCTGATAAGATGCTGGTAAAATCACAGGAGGGCCATTTGTTATAGCCTGGTATATCCTGGGGAGACGGAGTCTTTCTCTTTCCAGATGAGAGCCAGGTTGGGGGGCAGGGCCTTTTCAGAGGAGAGCAAGGGCGGTATTTCCTTGTCTTTTGGCTCTTGGATTAGCTGCTACAGGAAGGTGCACTTAGGGCTCTCTGTAATGGTGATTAAGATTCTTTTTTTCTGCTGGACCTCTGGATTGAAGCCACAGACTTAAGGACCCGTGATTTAGAGCCATTTTGTTGGTTACAATGAGCAGCACGAGGCGACATACTTGGTGTTTGCATAAATACAAAGTACCCTGACTCTCCTGTGCCATGTCTGCCGAGTAGATCTTTTGCCTTTTTCTCCCTTTGGTCTCAGGCATCGCTTTGCTTTTCTGCTTACAGATCTGTACCTGCTTGGGGGTGATGGTGGGAGAGTTAAGGATTAGTGTTCCGGTGTTCCCTTTCTTTCCCCTTAACACTCCTGCTTCTTGCCCTATGGCAGAGGGAAATGGCCTTCGACATACCACAGACAGCATGGAAGATTTGGAGGGCAAGACTGAAGGCGGCGCACTCTAGTCAAGAGAGCACGTGCAGAGGACTCTGGGAATCTTTGTCTCCACCATTGTGGAGCTGTCAGTTGGAGCCCACTGTCTGCCTCTTGTCTCTCGCATGGCAGTTCTACCCATCTCTTAGGTCTTTGTGTCTTCCTCCTCTTCCCTGTTGCCAATATCTTCCCAAGACCTTTTTAGAAAATGCTACGCTGTCATTCTTTCTGCTCAACTTTTATGCACAGGGCACAGTTTTCAAGGCGTGTGTAAAACCCCTTCACTCACTCCAGCTTCCCTTAATCCTTAGGAAAAGAATGTGCAATACTGCTGTTGTTTTCAGGGAAGCATGTCATTTGTTTTACCGGTCTGTAGTTGATTAATTTGCAAATGATATTCCCAATAAAGTGCTTAGAAGTAGATAATTACAACTATATTAACAGTTCCCGGGGAAGCAGATGGTATTCTGAGGAGCTGCCATGTAGCATTAGTGCTGATGCTCCACTGTAATGTACCATCCACCCCAGAAAACCACAAACAACAAGCGCAAATCCTGCTGATATTCCAGATTGGGAGGAAATTGTGCTTTTGCCTCACATTCCATTCTGATCGGAATTTTTATGTGTGTTTTCTTGATCGCTACGGTGCTCAGTGAACTGCTTCGCTTTATGTTGAGTCCCATAACTCTCCAACTCTGTAATTCTGAATTAGCCCCATATTAAGCCTGCATGAAGCAAGTTTTTCAACTGTTCATCAGTGTTCTTCCTACCACGCCAGATAGTTTTAAGCATAGATTATCTCTGTACAAACATATAATTTCAATTTCCCAAATTACCTGAGCTAACATCCCATGTTAGATAATCAATTAAGAATATTTGGAGGCAGAGAAATCTTTTCCTTTTTCTGTCTCCTTCTGTGTTACACACACACACACACGTGCACACACACACGCCTGCACATATGCATTACGTGTGTGCATACACACATATGTACTCTTTTCTAGGTTGCATCTACATTACAAGTTGCTTGATGAGAAGGGACTTTTTTCCACCTTCCAGCTCCAGGGAAAAGGCCACAATGTCATGGCGTTTCTGTCTGGACAGCTATACATCAGGAGATGTCCTTCCAAAGTAGGCTGGAGTTACATAAGTGTTAACACACAACAGAGTGTGAGAGTTAAAGGAAAATAATCAGCCGGGCGTGGTGGCTCACACCTGTAATCCCAGCACTTTGGGAGGCTAAAGTGGGCGGATCATGAGGTCGGGAGATCGAGACCATCCTGGCTAACACAGTGAAACCCTGTCTCTACTAAAAATACAAAAAATTAACCAGGCGTGGTGGCGGGCACCTGTAGTCCCAGCTACTTGGGAGGCTGAGGCAGGAGAATGACGTGAACCCAGGAGGCAGAGCTTGTACTGAGCCGAGATTGCACCACTGCACTCTGGCCTGGGCAACAGAGCAAGACTCTGTCTCAAAAAAAATAAAAAATAAAAATAAAAGAAAAATAATCAGTTGTGCCCTGACCAGCTAGGACTGGGGGGCCGTGGAGTATAGCCTGTGGGTTACCAAGAGTAGATTGGAAACGTGAAATGAAGACTCTTTGGCGACTGCCATTGGGTCTTTGCTCTAGGTCAAGCTGGCAGGTGTCCACCAACAAGGCTGATTTTGTCCTGTCAAAGGCCTGCCTTCAGCTGCTGTTGTCTCTAATCACTGCTGTCCTGGAGGGGATATGTGTCGACCCTTGCAGTAGGCCTGGAAATGACCATGCTCTTGTGTATGTCCCTAGTTATTTATGCTAAGAGAGTAGGAAGGGACACAACCATTGTTGTCTCAGCTTTCCTTGGGTAAGAATGGGCTAGGAGGATACGTGTGGGCTGCCGAGTGCTTAGTGCTTATTTAAAGCTGTCTTAAAGCAGATGCTTACTGACTTTTCTAGAAGCAGGCCTTGTGGTTCTCGTTGGGGGCTTACACATTAGGGGGCTTAGTTTGATATGCAAGTTGGCTCCAGGATCCCCAACAAGTTGCCCAATTATCACCATAAGCCTTTTTACTGTTGATGTACACTAGAGGCTTTTAGTTTTAGCTGCCATTTTTGAGAGTATACCAGGCACCAGGCATTGTTGTACATACTTAGAATACATTATTCCATTTAATTCTCATGACACTTTAGAAAACAGACAATTATCTGCATTTTACAAGTGAAGAAATGCAGCTAGAGACTCAGAGAGGTTAAGTAACTTGTCCCAGGTCACACAGCTAATACATGTCAGAGTTGATATTGAAACTTTAATCTGCTTATTACTAAAGCTCAGACTCTTAATTATGACATTATTCAATAGTCAGTTATGGTATGAAGTTAATTCACTAACACTTCTTTCAGCACCTAGAATGTTTTTATAGGATGTGCAGATATCAAAACTGCATGATCGGTAAACAATGAACATCTTTGATTTTATATGGGTTGTGCTCAAAGATCAAAGTAGAACCTGGGAAAGACGTGGGAGATGTGGTTTGAGTGAGAAGTTGGACTTAGATCAAGAAAGGTCTTGATGATTGTATGAAAGAGTTTGGACGGCATCCTCCAGGCTGCGGAGAAGCCATGAGTGTTCAGGCAAGTGCGTCACATGATCAGATGAAGTTGTAGAAAGGGTGTAGAAAGAAGTGTTGGGGAAAGGTGAGCCAGGAGACGAGCAATCTAGTTAGGAAGCCTTTGGAATAACCCAGAGAGTGCTGATAAGACATTGGCTGGCTTAGGTGATGAAACAGTAGGAAATAGCATCATGGAGGTAGAATATACCCGCGCAAGGAAAATTATAGCTAATATTTGTTAGTACACTACAGCCATGTACTTATTATTGTTTTGCTCATTTAAAAATGTATGAACTCATTTAATCTTTACAACATCTCTATGAAGTAAGCTGTGTTAATTTCCCTATTTTACAGATGAGGAGATGAAGGGTCAAAATGGTTAAGCAACTTGCCCAAGGGACCTGCGTTTATAAGTGGCTGAGCCTTGATTCCATCCCAGTCCGTCTCACTCCAGATCTCGAGATCTGGCTAATATGGTATCAGACTCTGAATCAAGGTGAAGTTCAGGGTCCAACTTACCTTTTCTTTGATATACTAGCCAGGCACACACATGGGACAGATACATCTGTCTATCTAGGACAAAGTTGGGGGCACGAGAGAAGGCAATTGGCATTAGTAAATTTGCTGGTTCTGTTTGTGTCCCCTTCTGTATCCTGGCAGCTCCTTCATTGCTGGACTTAGGGGAGTGACATTTAGCTTTCTTTCTGTTTACCTCACTTAGGTAAGAATTACTTTCTATATTGAAGTCTCTGGTGAAATTGAGATCAGAAGACGAGTTCAGAACTGCTTTTGTAACTTATAAATGCATATTTTGGGCACACGGCTTAGTATCTTTGAATTTCAGGCTTCTCATTGTTTAGAAGAGGATAATAATATTTTTTCATCTAGTCACGAGTTTAAGGAATGAATATTAAGCACCTACTATGAACCATGCATGTGCTAGGCAGGCACTGGGAATAACAAGACATGAAAAAGTTCCTGCGTGTGCCCTTAAGAAGTTCAACGTCTAAAGTGGTTGATACAAGTAAGTAAGCAACTGCAATTCAAAGAATCAAGGAGATAATATTCATTACAATTTAAAAAAATCTGAAGTGCTTTAAAATGGCGAGCTATTATTGTTATTAACTCTATTAGGGAGAGTAAGGAGAGAGAGTCAGTAAATGCCAGAGAAATCTAGGTTGGGGTTGAGCTCCCTGCATCTCCCAGGCTCTCACTGGGAGAGGTTCCAGGAGTGCAGTGCCCTCCGACGAAGGCGCCACGGCTCCCGCCTGCTTTTGACCTTTCTGGAGAGTGCTTGCATGAACACACTTCATTTTCAAAAGTTTAAAAATACGCACTTGGAATTGTAGATGATCAAGCATGAATCCCAGACCGTAAGTGGGTGGGAGAATCGTGCTGATCTGGGAGTGCACGGGGCCACATGCCCTTGCAATTTGACGTCAGCACAGTCCAGGAGGTGCACAGCGTCTGTGCCCCTGTGCGTGGTCAGTGTGTGATGCAATGTGTTTTCACAGCCTGTGAATCAATTCCCTCTAGGGAAAAAAATAACAAAACACTATGCTGATTAATTGGATATATCACTGTTGAAATTCCTGATTTCGCAATATTTAAGTACTTTCTCAGCTAAGATGGTGAAATCAGGTAAGCAGAAAATAAAAGCCACATGCTTTTATTTGACTCAAGCCCCTTCCTTTTAGAATGTTGGCCTTTGAGTTTCCAAATTGGGCAAAGAAGTGATTATCAGGAATACCTTAATAAAAGGTGGTATGACCCCAATTTAAGAAAACTTTATATTTATAAATCCTTTGTATTTTTGGTAGCACTTTAATATCAGTGATCTAATTTAATCCTTCATGCCAACTGTGTAAAGTAGGTGGAACGTTCATAATTAGATTGCAGGTGATGACACTCAGGACAGATAATTTTTGACCTTGTTCAGAGTCCTCAAACCTAGGACAAGGAGAGGAGGAGAGGGTGAAGGAGATGGGCATTTATTGAGCAAGTACTATGTGCTAGGTGTTTAGTACATAATTGAATTTGATTTGTCATACAATCTTGGGAGATGACTGTTCTTATTCCCATTTTACAGTTGGTTAAACCAAGTTTAATTAGAAGCTAAGTTGGGGATTTTATCCTAGATCTCCTTGAGTTTAAATCAATAGTCCTTTCTCTAGTCTGATGATTTCCAACATTCTCTGATTATGTGCTTCTATGAGTAAACTTTTCTGAGCATATACCTCCAGTAAATGCGTATTTGTTTATATACAAATTGTATGCATGTGCTATTGTACTATTACTTTATGAGGATAATAAAACATATACATGAGATAAGAACATTAAGATACATAGATATGAATGGAAGACACATTGTTTTCTTTCTGCACCCCATTTTGTAGACTACAATCTAGGCCATTCTCCTTTCTTGGCAAATTAGGGGCACAGGTTCATGCCTATGGCTCATAGAAAAATCTACCAGCTAGCACAGGGATACTTTAGGGCAGGACTTCTCGGCAGTAGCACCATTAGCATTTTGGACCAGATAATTCTTTATTATGAGGGGCTGTGCTGGGCCCTGTAGGATATTTAGTGAGATCTCTGGCCTCTACCTACTAGATGTCAGTAGCAGCCTATGCACAGTTGTGGTAACTGAAAATGTCTCCAGATATTGCCAAATGTCCTCTGCTGAGGAACAGGGAGAAAAATTTCCCCTGGTTGGGAGCAACTGCTTTGGGCTAATCAGTAGGAATGTTCTCCTCCTCCTTGCTGATGCCTGAAGAAGAAGCCATCAGGCAGCACCTGTTTGGAAGACATTTTTATCTTGCTTGTTTTAGATTCTTCCAGAGGACCCCTGGGCTTGGTTCCAACCTGCATCCATCAGTTCCTGAAGTTGGCCAACCAGAACGGAGGTCCAGCTGTTCAGTGATGAAACTGGCCTTTGAATGGCTCCTGTCCCCATGCATGTCGCATCTGATTTTAACATCTTGTTCTTCACTGCCGATGACTTTGACAAGGCCCAGTGTGGAAGACCATAATGGTGCATTGTGGGGTATAATGGGCTTGGTAGCTAAGAGCATGGGTTCTAGAATTAGGCATATCTGTATTAAAATCTGCATTCTGCCATTATTATCTGTGACCTTTGTACAATTCCCTCTACCTCTCTAAGCAACTCGTCACATCACAAAGTGCTAATAAAATATGAGGAAGAAAATGCTTGTATTATAGGGTTGTAATATTTAGCCCAATGACTGTTCCTAGCGCTTAGTAGTAGCTATTATTTTGATTATGAGGATGATAACATAAAACACTTTTGCCTGGCACATAGTAAGCACTGGATGAATTATACATATTACTGTAATATATAATATAAATATGTATGTATATATTTCTGAGTTTGGTGAGTTTGATTGCAGGTTCCATGAAGCAGGGACCAGACTTGCCTGATTTGTCTTTGGTCCTTATTGCCTAGTTCGGTCTGACATACAGTAGGTGCTCAATAATTATTTGTTATGAGTCAGTAAATGTGTGTATTTTTCCATGTAAACCATGGTTTTACAGACCAAAAGAGACAGTGATCTCACATTTTTGATGGTTTACATGGAAAAATACACACATTTACTGACCAGTGGCCCTGGCTAGGTAATGCCCACAGAAGTTCTCCTGTCCACTTTATTCCATGCAGCCAGGGCAATGAATGAGTATATTCACCTCTACCATGGAGGGAAGGCAGCTCAAACTTCTCCCTTCTTCCCTCCCTCCCTCTCTCCCTCCCTGCTTCCTTCTCCTTTCCTTTCCCTTCCCTTCCCTTCCCTTTTTTTGAGATAGAGTCTCTGTCACCCAGGCTGGAGTTTGGTGGGATGATCATAGCTCACTGCAGCCTCACACTCCAAGGCTCATATGCTCCTCCCATCTCAGCCTCCCTAGTAGCTGGGACTACAGGTGCACACCAATGCAGCCAGATAATTGTTAACGTTTTTTTTTCTAGAGAGAGGATCTCTTTTATATTGTTCAGGCTGGTCTCGAACTCCTGGCCTCAAGTGACCGTCCCACCTTAGCTTCTCAAAGTGTTGGGATTATAGGTGTGAGTAACTGCACCCAGCCCCAAACTTCTCATGGGAATTCTTCATAATTTTATCTAGTCAATGGAAGTGCAAAAACTTAATAATCGGATTTGTCTAATTGTGTCCTTAGATTTGACCGTGATGACTGCTGTCATGGTCTTTTCCTGAATTCTATTTCTTAATGCAAGTTTGCTTATATGGTTTCAGGTTTTTTATTTATTCTTTATTTCCTCTGGCTAGTTTCAGAAAAATTAGAACACCTTTGTGGCTTTACAGAAAAAACAATAACTTTTGAGGCTGAGGAAATTTTTTTTTTTTAAATTGGGAAGACATCAAAAACATCAATAAATCAGGCATCACAATGCTTGATAAATTTAGGAGAAATTTGATTGCAGCAGCAATAGCTGATTTAAACTAATGCCTGGTTGCGTCATTACTCAAACAAACACAGGAGCCACATCAGTTTTAATTTCTGTCTTGTTTAAAAATGAGCAAGTTTCTTTTCAGCAAATGACTGTTGATGATCTGCATCTTTATATTAAAAAGGGGGAAAATTTCCACCATTTTCTGACTTGTTGATGTTGTATGTTCTTCAAATTTTTAGCACTTCAAACCTATAATTTTCAGAATGTGTTTTATACAAGTGAAATTGGCAGTTAGGGCTTGTTTTGTGTTTGTGTGGGTATTGGGACTATGTTAGAGAGGTGTGTACATAAGTATGCATGCGGTTTCTGTCGTTTAACCTAAATGAGATATGCAACTGGAATGTTCCTTTTGTTCAAAAAGTGTGTATTCAAAAATCATATTGCCTTTCAACTTCATTGAGTAACCTCTCTTTAGGTATTAATGGAATGAGTGAATAGGATCTCCCATTTTGCTTTGTCTGGTATCACTCAAAGACTGATTTTATGTCAAATTATATATAATTACCTAGCCACATCAAAACATTTAAAAAAAATTGAGAGCGAGACTAGTCCCATTATTCCTACTGCGACTAGGGAAGGACATTGTGATTCAAAGGAAGTAAACAACTGAGAGACGGAGGGTTTTAAGCTTCTTTTCTCCCTACCAATTGTACAAAATATGTGAAAAATATAGAAAAATATAAAAATCAAAGGAAAAAATTAAAACATGTAACATTGCAACCCAATGTTAGCAATTATTATTATTATTATTTTTTTTAATTCAAAGTGTTGCTTCGTCACCCAGGCTGGAATGCAGTGGTTGCAATCTTGGCTCACTGCAGCCTCCACCTCCCAGGTTCAAGAGATTCTTCTGCCTCAGCCTCCTGAGTAGCTGGAATTACAGACGTGTGTCATTACCCCCAGTTTTTTTTTTGTGTGTGTGTTTTTAGTTGAGGTGGAGTTTCATTGTGTTGGTCAGGCTGGTCTCGAACTCCTGGCCTCAAGTGATCAACCCACCTCAGCCTCCCAAAGTGCTAGGATTACTGCCATGAGCCACCATGCCTGGCTTCCAACGTTAGCATTTTTTATATGGCCTCTGGCTTTTTTTTTAAAGATAAGTTCAAATAAGACAGTTGAGATAATACTGTGCAAATATTGTATCCTGATTTTTCTTTCATGTAACTTGCAGTCATGTTTCTATGTTATTGCAAATTTATAGCAGCTTCATATTTTCATTGGTGAGATAATTGAGGCATTTTTCTATTATTAGAAATTTAGCTTGTTTTCATTATTTTTGTTACATGTAACTGCAGACTTCTTAATTTAGGTGAGAAGGCTCTGGTCTGGGTACTTGTTTGAGTTCTCATCCTTTCATCATTTGCCTACACTTCCTTCTGTGGTATCTTAACGTAGCTTCTTCATTAGGCAAAATGGCTTGGGTTATTTGGCCCTTTATCTTTTTATTAACATGTCTACATCTTTAGCAAAGGCTTGTTTCAGGCATAAAAGACCCAGGTGATTTATTGCAATTCACCTTCAACTCTTGATCTTGGCAGGGAGACATTTTTGCCCTCAGCCCACAGAATGGAGATATAGTTGCCTTCAGCCAAGGAAAGGATCTTGGCTGGACTTTGCCTTGCCTTTTAGAGCTGAGTTTTAATAATTCAAAGTTTGCTTCCCCCCAAACCTACTTTAAATCTTGATTGGCAGAGGTTCCTTATGTTTAGCCATATATTGTGCTTACTGAATATGGATTATTTTGATGCAGAAAATGTGTAGTTTATTAACCGTAGTCACAGACATTCCAATATGAACCTGCTGCAGAATGAGTCTCAAAGATTCTGACTCTGACTTTAGTTTTGTGTGCATGGGTGTTGTGTTTGGAGCAAAAACTGCACCACATCATGATCATATTCCAGCCTAACGATGGATCCCTCCTGTTCAGGTGAGAAGGGTAAGATCAGAGCATGTGGTGTGTGCAGGGTTCCTGTGTGGACGGGTCAAAGGTGCACATTTTGAACATTTGCTTATTTAAGTTTCACCTTCTTCGAATTTCACATCATAATTTTTATGACAGAAATTCTCTGCTAAATATATGTATATTATAGTAAACATGTACCTTTATACCTGAAGCCTCTCTTTTTGGTTGGGGACTCCAGTTTTTCAGCCGGTGGTTCTGGCTAATTATGTCTTCCTTCTAGTCTTGACCCTCTTGGTCATACTGGTGGTGACCACTCTTAGTCTGGTCTAAAAGGAAGTTTCCACTCATCTAAAAAGTGTTTATTGAGCTCTTATTATGTTCTAAGGGACTACAGAGATGAGTAAAATGATTCAGTATGGGATATGAGGGACTGGGTGATGCCTTTTAGATGTTCCAGGATCATATCACTAGGAATATAGGGTGCCCACCTTATCAAAATGTAAGAAGAAAATATGGCTTCTGTTGCACGCAGTTTTCTTGCTGCTGACATTCAGTTATAAACTTGCATGAGGCTGGGCGCGGTGGCTCCCGCCTGTAATCCCAGCACTTTGGAAAGCCAAGGTGGGTGGATCGCTTGAGGTCAGAAGTTCGAGACCAGCCTGGCCAACATGATGAAGCCCCATCTCTAGTAAAAATACAAGAACAATTAGCGGGGCATGGTGGCGGGTGCCTGTATCCTAGCTACTTGGTAGACCGAAACTGAGAATTGCTTGGATCCGTGACGTAGAGGTTGTGGTGAACCAGGATCATGCCACGGCGCTCCAGCCTGGGTAACAGAGTGAGACCCCGTCTCAAACAAAAAACCAACCAACCAAAAAAAAATGTGAATGGTCTCTAGGTATGTGTCTGTCAGGCCCCTTATCTCAACAGGCATGCCCAGGTAAACCAACCCATAAACAATTAATATGGTACAGAGGGGTAAGTGCAAGGGAGTTGTGGACAAAATGTTACTGAGTCGCAAAGGAAAGGTGATGCCTTTGGCACTCACCCTGATATTTACAGCTCTCCCTCCAGTTCTTAGTCTCTGCTTCCATCTTTCAGGATGCTCAAGGGTATGTGGACGTGGCCAGGGATAGTTTCCAGGAGAATTACTATAGAAAGAGTTTCCCTTCCCTTCCCTTCCCTTCTGTTCCCTTCCCTTCCCTTCCTCTGCCCTCCCCTCCCTTCCCCTCTCCTTTCCTTCCTTTCCTCCTCCCTTCCTTCCCTGTCCTCCCCTTTCATTCTTACATTTATTTTTTAATTTATTCAACAAATATTTATTATGCAGGTACTATTTACCAGGCTGGGGATACAATGGTGACCAATACAAAAGTTTTTTTTTTTGCCCTCAAAGAACCTATATTCCAGTGGTTCAGCCAAGTATTCATTAAAGGACCAGATTCTAATACTCCGTATGGAATATTTCAACTACAGTCAAATACTCCTGCTGCTGTCTTAGCAGAAAAGCCCCTTTTGGCTCCTTGTAAGCCCTTTAACTCTTTAGTGGCCCAATGTGAGTTTTATTAACATCATGCTGTGTTCCTAGGAGGCTGTCATTATGTACTTGTTGGTCAGTTGGCTGACTGTGCAAGTTTTCTAACTGATACTGTACTTTCCCTTTAAAATTTCATTTTCAACATCTTGACTTTTATCTCATTTTCAGGCAGAGGCTCCACAGGAATTGACTCAATGGTGGTTTCAGTTCAATATCTATAATAAGCAAATCCCTTAAACATGTATTTCTGGAGGTTATGCTCCACCCTAGCAACTTAATTTCAGAGTAACAATGAACCATACATTTTTAAATGAACACTTCAAAGCACCTATAGGCATAGAGTCAAGTCCACTGCATCTGAGTAATCCAAAATTTAAACCACGCTAAGTAAGTTCTTTTGCACGTTCCTTTTCTTTCAAAGAGCTCAGAGCAACTTGCAAGTTTTATCTCCTTGATCCTCACATTATGCATCAGACGTTCACAATGGGGTTTCCTCATTGCCTCGCCCTCTGTGAGTCTGCAGGCAAAAGGATGGATTTTTATATTCAAAGACGTTTTATGCCTTTGCATTTGAAAGATGAACTCATAAATACTTCTTTATTCTTTCTCTATTTTCTCTTTCTTTTTCTATCTCTCATCTGTCTTTCTCCTTCATTTTCTATCTTTTGCTTCGCTTTCTTCAAATAGTTTGCTATTTCTGAATTGAAAGAATAGATCCCAAGCATGGCTCATTCTGGGCTCAAACAGTTCTCCTGCCTCAGCCTCCAAAGTAGCTGGGATTACAGATGCCCGGCACCACACCCGGTTAATTTTTATATTTTTAGTAGAGACAGGGTTTCACCATGTTGGCCAGACTGGTCTCGAACTCCTGACCTCAAGTGATCCACCCGCCTTGGCCTCCCAAAGTGCTGGGATTACAGGCATGACCCACCGCATCCGGCCTGGTCATTCTTAATGAAACAACTGCAGGAGGTTTTCTGTGCTCTTACTTGCCTGGCGGTCCATTACCTCTCATCTGGAAGTTTCCTTGTTTCCTCACACTCCTCACCTTTCCCTGTGTGGACCACAGGTTGGATTTTGAAAGCTGTGCCCTGTTAAGTTGATCATGATTCATTTTCAGAGCTGCCTGTCTGGTTATGGATCCCCAATTGCTCCTGTAAGTCCCTCTTTGGGCCACAAACCTTTCTGGAGAAAGAGCCTCTTTCTGGCGAGTGGCAGACACCCCTAGATCTCTTCCCCATGGATTTGGTGACCTGCCCTCTCTAACGGTCACTGGCACTGTGGACTCTTTAAAGCTTGTTTGTCCTGGAGATGGCTTCAGGGGCCACTGGATCCCTGCTGTCAGTGACTCTTTTCTGAAATAGGGGCAAGGAGATAAGGAGAGTTGACGTTGCCAGGTAATGACCTTGCTTGGACTCACTTGAGAGAGACAGTGGTGAGAGGAGCCTGGCAGGTATCTTGCTTGGAGGGGCCTGGCAGAATGATGAATGGGCTGGCTCTCTGCCCCAGGGAGAGTGGGCAGTGTCCCCTGTGTCCCCAGAGGGCAAAGGAAGAAGACAGTTGACTCACATGGAGAGTTTTCCAACTTTTTGGCACAATGCTTTGATATATTAAAGTTTGGGGGGTCATTTAGTATTTATTAAGGTGTCTACTGTGTACAAGATGTCACTTTGTCAGCTTTCACCCCAAAACAGAAGACTAGAGACAGTGGGAGTATCAAGGCTACGAATGCACTGAAGTCATGAACATCTCTTGAGGACTTTGCATGTGCCTGGCTCTGTGTTAGGTTTCGTGGGACCACAACAACAAAAAAAGTACGACATAGTCGTTCTCTCTTGTGTTTTTGAATTATGCTGGGCCCCGAGGCAGGCTATATGAAGCAGCTACAAAACAGTGTCTGGCTGTGTAGAAATGAGCTTCACAGGGAAATGAATTTGCAACATTATTTAAAAATTGCAGTGAAACTAGAAACACCCTGATGTCCATCAGAACGGGAGTGCTTAAAAATGATGATATTGGCCAGGCTTGGTGGCTTATGCCTGTAATCCCAGCACTTTGGAAGGCTGAGGCGGGTGAATCACTTGGGCCAACATGGTGAAACCCTGTCACTACAAAAAATACAAAAATTAGCTGGGTGTGGTGGTGCACACCTGTAGTCCCAGCTGTTTGGGAAACTGAGGCAGGAGAATGGCTTGAACCTGGGATGCGGAGGTTGCAGTGAGTTGAGATCACGCCACTGCACTCTAGCCTGGGTGACAGAGTGAGACCCCATCTCAAAAAAAAAAAATGATATAACCAAACTGTAGACTATTTTGAACCTGTTAAAAAGATGCCATAAATAGAACTATAGGCAATGACATTGAAAGATTGCCAAGAGTATTTGTGAAGTGGAAAAAAAAAAGGATCTTACTTTCATTATGAGCCACTTATGTTAAAAATAATTATGTATGTTTATGAAGGTAGGTAAATGCATTGAAGAGAGACTTTCATAATTTTTATGTGTACTTTTGTTTTTCTGTTTCATAAGGATAATGTATTTATATGTTCCTCATGTAATCTAAAAGATGAACAAGGAAAGCAATGAGGATTATATGTGATTAGAAGAGAGAAGGGACAGAGTGAGTATTCTCCTTCTCTATTCTATGAATATTGAGCCACTCTCTTATTTGAACGTAAGACGAACTTGGCTGGAGTGCTTCTTCTCAGGCCTGGGCCTGGGGAGTAGCCACAATAATCAATATGACTTTAAAAATGGCTGACTCTGCTCGTGAATAACACCCAGGTGGAGGGATCCACCATTTGTCTTCATTTTCTCCTTCTATCCAAAGTGTTTGTGTTAATGGGGGTGAGGGTTGGCGATGTAACTTTTGGCTCCTTGTCCTCAGGAAAGTCATAACATGACTGTTTAAAGTTCTTTTCTGCAGTTACTTTTTTAGACCTTGACAACTGCTGAGATATGAAAGAGCTGATATTGTATTTATGGCTCCAATTTTATTTTACAGTGATACTGGCCACATACTAATAAAACATAGGTGCATTATGGTGATGTAGTTTTATGGCATATAATTTCTAAATATGTAAGTGCTCAGGAGCTATTTGAAGGTATATGTTCTTTCTTATAACAGATTAAATACTCATTGAAGTAGGGAGTCTTGTCTTTAGCTGGTACGTATCCCCTATCATGTAGAATGGCACCTTTTAATATAATGGACACTAAATAAATGCTTGTTGAGTGAATAAATCGTTGGATTAATGAATAGAGTGAATAGTGTCTGACTTACTGTTTTAATAAGAAACATACAGAAAACAGAGTCACCTCAATATAAATGAGGTCATAGTTTGAAAAACCATATAAAATATATCTGTCTTTCCAGTGAAATTCCTTGGGCCATTTTTTAAACTCTGAAATTTTTCTACACAGAAAAACACAGAGGATAATATAACAAGTGCAAATGCCTGAGAAACACCCATGTGTCCCATATCCATTTTCTTTTTTTTTTTTTTCTTTTTTTTGAGACAGAGTCTCGCTGTGTTGCCAGGCTGGAATGCAGTGGCATGATCTCAGCTCACTGGAACCTCTGCCTCTTGGGTTCAAGCAATTCTCCTGCCTCAGCCTACCGAGTAGCTGGGATTACAGGAGTGCACCACCACGCCCAGCTAATTTTTCTATTTTTCTTTTTAGTAGAGATGGGGTTTCACCATGTTAGCCAGGATGGTCTTGATATCTTGACCTTATGATCCGCCTGCCTCGGCCTCCCAAAGTGCTGGGATTACAGGCATGAGCCACCATGCCCGGCCCCCATATCCACATTTAACAAATGCTACCAATTGTCATGTTTCCGTTTGATTTTTTTGCTTAAGAAATAAAACATTTCAGTTACATTAAAGCTCCATTTGTCTGCTTTCAAATCCCATTTCCCTGTTTCACATCTCAGAGGTAACTGCTACTCTGTAGACTGCTACATGTGTTTTTATAATTTTACTTTTTTTTTTTTTTGAGTCAGAGTTTTGCTCTTGTTGCCCAGGCTGGAGTGCAGTGGTGTGATCTCAGTTCACTGCAACCTCTGCCTCTTGGGCTCAAGTGATTCTCCTGGCTCAGCCTCCCAAATAGCTGGGATTACAGGTGTCCACCACCATGCCCGGCTAATTTTTGTATTTTTAGTAGAGACGGGGTTTCACCATGTTGGTGGGGATGGTCTCAGACTCCTGACCTCAAGTGATCCACCTGCCTTGGCCTCCCAAAGTGAGTCACTGTGCCTGGTCTATACTTTTACTTTTTATGTAGTAGTATATACTCTCTTCTCTCATTATTTATTATTAATCTATATTTTGAATATTATTTATCATCTCAATCTATTTCTCTATGTTGATAATGCAGGTCTAGTTTATCCATTTTAACTGCTCTGTAGTATTCCATGATTTATTTATTGTCTGTTAATAGATACCTATTCTCCTATTGGTGCATGTGTAGGTTTTCCCCTCAGTTTTTCTTGATTACTAACAGTGCTGTCAGCAACGTCCTCATAGATGCTACCTTTTGCTTATAAGAGCATTCCTCTTGGGTATGTAACCTAGAAGTGAAATGGCTTGACTGTCGGAGAATTATATTTTCAACTTTACTAGATATTGATCAATTGTCTTCCAAAAAGGCTACACTAATTGACAATCTCAACCAGCAGTGCAGGGGAATGACTGCTTCTGTATAGTCTCAATAACACTTGGTATCATCAGAGCCTTACACTTTTATTTTTTGAATAGGAATTTATTTCTGGTGGGTGATGGCTGTTACAAAGTTCAACTCCTGCCAATGTGTCTCATGCCCCAGATTTGTGTATTGTCATGTAGCCATCTTACCATTGCTAAAGCCATTCCTTTTATTCGGAACACATTTCTTGCCTTTGATTGGCAAACTCCTACTCATTCTTCAAGTCTCAACTAAAATGTCCTCTGTGGCACTCTCTCAGATTCCCCTGGGTCATTTGTGGTTCCCTCCCCTTGCTCCCATAGCTCTCTGTACAGATCTCATTGGTTGTACTTATCGTGTATTATTATTATTATTATTTTCTGTGACTGTTTCTGTCACTGAACTGTGATAGTCTCCAGGACAGGTATGATATGTACCATGTTCACGTTAGACCCCCTTGCATTTAGCCCAGGTACAGTTCAGAAAATGTTTGTTACAGAAATGCATGAGTAAATAAACGAATAAGCCAATCCAACAAAACCTGCCAAGTAGTCTTCTAGGTGTTGGGGATGTAGCAGAGAACCAATCTGTTAACTTTCTGTTCTTGAGCTTACATGTATGGGGTGGGAATGGGGAGAAAAAAGAGACAGACAGTATACATCCTTCTCCCAATCAACAGAGACCTTGCCGGGGATAAAAACAGCAGGGAAAGAAGGCAGAGAAGGGTGGCAGAGAGGGCAACAGATGCTGATCTGTCCTGCCTCACATCCCTTCAGCTCACCTTGACTTCAGCTGCAGCTGAGGAAGATGTCCTTTGCTTAGGACAACTTCTCATCTCTGGCACTTTCTGCTCAGAGTGTTCTCCATAGTAAGGAGCTGCTTATACTGCTGTTTCTCTTCAGGACCAGCCTGTAGGTGCACCAGCCCTTCTTGCAAGCAGGCTGGGTTCTGATTGCCCACAGTGATCACCAGCTCCGTCTTCTGCCCTTCATTGGCTTTCTCTTGTACCACCTTCACTTCCCCATTCCCTTATTCCAGCTTCCCTGAACCACATCTCACATAAATATTCTGCTTTCAAGGGCCAGGGCCTTAGGCTTGAGGAACCCAAACCAAGACAGAGAATGTTGGAGGGGCTGCTAATTGCTAAAGGGTTTGTTAGGAAAGCACTCTTTCAATGGGGGACCTGACTGAAAAGAGAGTAAGCTTGTAGACACTTGGAGGAAAGGTGTCTCAGACAGAAGGAGCAGCAAGTCTAACTCTAGCCCTGACCCTGACGGGGGTGTGTGCTTGAGAAACAGCTAGTAGAAACAGCTGGAGCAGAGGTGAACAAGGGAGAAAACTGGAGATGAGATCCAAGTAGGAGCAGGGATCCTGTAAGCCAAGCTAGGGAGTTTACAATTCATTCTGAATGAATGAATTGGATGGATCTGAACAGAGGAGAGGCAGGATGTAACCGTAGTTTGAGATGAATGCATACATGCATACATATTATGCTTGAAACAGACATAAGCAAATAATTTTGTTATTTAGAGGTTCCGATTTATGCAGATCTGATGAGCATTTGTATTTCATGAGACAGTGTTGAATTACAACGATTTTGGTCAGAACCGATTGGCTTACATGCTTAGACAGCCCTGAAGGTAGTTGCTCTTAAAAGTTGCTTTGCTTTGGTATGTCTGTGAAAGACTGAGAAGTATGAAGTGAAGGAGGGCAGTAAGAATTTGAGGACAGTTGGAATTTCACCAGGTACAAAGAATTTTAAGAATGATATTTTGCAAAGAAATCCCAGAGTACTTCATGCTTTGTGATGGGTGAATTTAAGTCTGAGTGTCTCCTACCTGGCAATGTTTTCTAGCAAGTGAACTAAAAGTAAAGGTAAGCTTTCTTCACAAAACCAAACCCTACAGCTAAAAGGGATGTTAGCTAATTAATCAGGTCTGTGAAGAAGGAACTGTTAACTGGCAGCTCGATGACTTTTGCGTTCCTTGTGATGAAGCCATGCAGGATTGTTGGGTTCTGTGGCACTTTCTCCTTTGCAAGGTGGCAGCAGCTTTCTTTATTGCTGGATTTTTTGAAAGAGACATTTATGATGTTGATTTATTGCTTTGTTGGACCCTGATCAGATCACAGAATGGGATGATTCAGAGAAATGATCTCCCTTCCTCTTTAAGTCTTAGGAGCAACAGGGCCTAGCCATACAGGGAACACTGGGAGTTTGCATGTTAAATTATTCAAGACAGCTTGTCAAGGTGTGAGCACCAAGGTGGGACCTGGAGGAAGGAAGATGATGCAAGTTCAAAAGAGAGAGAGGCCCTTTTCCTCTGTGGAAATTCAGGAATGAATAATCACACTCTAATCTGACTTTCTGTGGGCCTTCCATTCATTTGCTCTGCGTGTATTAAATTTATCATCACTGGCATAGCTGGAAAATGGAGGTCAAATTTCATTTTGGCCCACAACGTGATAAAAATGACCTGCAAAAGGTAGATGACAGGTTGTTATTTTATGCCCTGGAAAATAGCAAAGATCAGATAGATAGTGGTTCCTCACTGTCCTCCTTGATCCCCCCTTCTTGGATGGCCGATACTAACTTTCCTTAGTAATGCATCATAAATGCACATCCTGATTTGTTAGAAGGGTGGTCAAGGTTTAAAACAAGAACGATCTATTTCTAACTGGCAATTTCCATCAGTACAGGTTGACTAGGCACCTTTCACTGTGTGAATTTTTTACAGAACCACTGACAAGCCATAAAAATATCCAGTGCTCAAGCATGACATTCAAACACACTGTCTCTTCTGCTTATAGTTCATTGACTCCCAGAAGTCATCTATTTATAGCAATTAATGATTTCTGAGCAATTAGATCCCCCTGTTTCAACAACTATCATGTTATAGGATAAATCTTGCCCCACAGAAATAAATTCAAGGGGCATGCAGTTTCAGGTATAGGAATAGAGACCGAAGTTGGTATTCACAAGGCAAAGGAAGAAACCTTTTTCTTTAGCACTTGAGATGGGCTAGGATTCCCATCAAATAAAGGCTGTCAGGAATTGTGCCTACATCAAGAATTATTTAAACTTAGAAAATGCTTAACCTCCACATGGCCTTGCCTCCAAGGATGAGAGGGATAGCACCTGCCTCTCACTGTTCCAGGGACAGCCTGGCTACTGCATTGCAGCCTTCTCCATTGGAGGTCTGTCATGAGTCAGTCCTACTTTTGCTATGCTTTGCTTTGTAAAGATCATTGCAAGGGCTTATCTTGGGTAATTGTTATTACTACCATCTGCATTACGGTATAATTACCTTTCCAAAATGCTAGATCTCTTTAGCTGATGTTTAAAGATAAGTAATAGCCAAATAATTGCAAAGCCTTTGGATACAGAGCAAGGCTCTCCAATAAAAGGTGGGCTGTGTGTAAAGCATGGATTTCTTTCTCCTGTTTTCATTTTTCTCTCCTTCTCTGGGAGCGGTAGGGGGAAGACTGATTTTCCTCCCTAGCTCTCCCTTTATTTTTACACAGGCTTATGACTCAGTCAACATTGTAGAATTTATCCACATTCCAATCTGACATCCATCCTACACTACTACCCCATCCGGCAGGACGAGGGTGGTGGCATTCAACAAAGCTAAATTGTGTTAATCACAACTCATGGCGAGTAAATCCTCTCTCTATTCCTAAGCACCGAAAGTGAGAAATCAGATGAGACGAAATAGAGAGAAACCCCATGGCCTCTTTTGGATGAAGCAGAGAGATTTAGTATGGTCTCTTTCCTCCTGACTTCTAAACTTGTAAATCAGTTGTTGATTGGGACTTCTCTTGTGGCCCTTGATGCTCTGAGGTACAAGCTACAGTTTGGTGATAAAAGCTTGAGTATATTTCTTTATTAGCATAATCCATTAGCAGAACTTTAACTGCATGTGAACCTGGTGCTTATGCTATAAATTCTAGAGTATCTAGAACACAAAAAGAAGGATAGTGAAGCATAAAAATGAAAAGAACGGGAAAAATGGAAGAAAATGAAGAGAGAAATATGGATTAATTGAAAATACAGAGAGAAAATATGATAATATCATGATGGTTTGCATACAGAATAAGTATTGAATTTATGGTCTTAAAATTGCTATTTAAAACCCTGGTTGCTGTTTGATGTTCTCGTTTTTCTGGAAATTCATTTAATTAAGCAAATCCGGCCTGAATATTTACCTTCCCAAATTCTTAAACAAGTAAAACAGATGAATTACTTTGAGCATGTGGACTCAAGGAGTAGGTACAACATGCTCACAAAAGATTGAGGTAAGTACTAGCTTGTAAAATATCGTCATCTCACCTTTGCAATGAGAACTTCTGGCAGACATAATAATTAGTATTATGGAGAGACTTCATAAATGCAACCATTTGAGGGTTACTTTGTGCCACCAACCCTATTAGGCTTTTTATTAGAATTATATCATTTAATCTTCACCACAGCTATATGGGTGAAATTATTATTCTTTCAATTTTACAGGTTAGAAAACTAAGCCTTAGAGAGTCCAAAATCATATTAGTTAACAGAGCTGGGATTTGATTTACCTAAAGCAGGTGTAAGAGTCTGTACTCTTCACTGTTTCCATATAACACAGGTACTCTATTCATTTAACAGAGTAGATGAGATCTGTATCTATATCCATAATCATACCTGTAGCTATACAGATATATATTCATACATACATAAGTTTATCTGTGATTGTCCCAGTATGACCATGGGACACTGTAGCTATTTGTCTACTATTATAAGCCAGGATTTATACTGGACAAACCAAGAGGAATGCTAGTTTTGATCTCAACAGCTAACCATATTCTCTACTCCAGAGGAGAAAGTATGCTGGAAGAGATTTTGGTTGGTTGATATTTAGTTGTAAAGCTGTACATTAGCCTCTTCTCAGTGGAAAGAGCATCCCTTGTCTGACTCTGTTCCTACCAGGAATGAAACACTCATTTTAAAGACATTTCATATACCCTCATTTTAAGAAATATCTGCACCCTTCAGAGCCAACATTTGAGGAGGCAAATTGAGTAACTTCTTCATGGTGTGTGTGTGTGTGTGTGTGTGTGTGTGTGTGTGCGCGCGCGTGCGTGCCAGGCCGCTGGTGTCTGATCTTGGTTCTTTTAACATACCACTTTATTCCATGTTCAAGGACAAAACTGCAAGGGGTGCTATCGTAAATTCTGATACTTAGTGCAAGCGATTTAATCAGATGTTTCCTAAAGAAGCAGAGTTGGATGACAGTGGGTAGAGAAAGCACAAGGACAGTGAAGATCTCCTGGAAATTGGGAGGAGCAGTGGAATTGGTGTATAGAAAGAGGATGCTAAAGTATCAAGGTAAACACCTTCTTCCCCATTTTCTATTAAACCAGCTCTCAGTCTGGTTATTTAACTGGATTAACCAAAAAAAAAAATGAGTTGCGTCAGTACAGGCTGCTTTAATGGAAGTTCCCATACCTAGCACTAAGAAAATACATTAAATACATTCTTCCTACTAGAGAGTTCCTTTCTCCCCTGGTCTATCATACTGCTTCTTTTTCCCTCTTGTTCATTGGTGCATTTTTTTTTTTTAAGATGGAGTGTTGCTCTTGTCACCCAGGCTGGAGTGCAATGGTGTAATCTTGGCTCACTACAACCTCCACCTCCCAGGTTCAAGCGATTCTCCTGCCTCAGCCTCCTGAGTAGCTGGGATTATAGGTGCCTGCCACCATGCCCAGCTAATTTTTGTATTTTTAGTAGAGACAGGGTTTCACCATGTTGGCCAGGCTGGTCTTGAACTCCTGGCCTCAGATGATCCACCCTCCTCGGCCTCCCAAAGTGCCGGGATTACAGGCATGAGCCCCCCCACCTGGCCCCACTGGTATACTCTTGAGCACATTTCTGCTCTGTAGGAGGCGCTGTGCTTGGCTGTGGAACGCAGAGAAAAGGCACATTTCCTGCCCTCACAGAGCTCCCAGCTGAAGGGGAAAACAGTAAGTAATCAAAATGCCCTGGGCTTCCTAAAACCCAGGAAGGAATGGACTTGGCCAGGAGTTGGGATAGAGCTTGTAAAAGACGACATTGAACTCTGGGTCCCGAAACATATAGGGCATCTCTATGTGTGGAAATGGGGAAGAGCTGGAAACTTTTCAGGAAAGTGTCTTTGGGTCAGAATTTTCAGATCCTGATGAGACCTCGGGTAGCTTGCAATGAGGAAGGGTCAAACAGATCATTGCCTGGGGGTCTCACTGTGGGACACTCCCTGCCACCATATGCTTCCAGGGGAGGCTGGGGAGAGGTGAGATGCTGATGTGAGTCGTGTTCCTTTTTCTTGCATTCTTCTGGCATCTCTAGAGTTGATGCAAATTGAATTTCAAAGCAAAGGTACCACTCCATGTTACTGTGGTGAATATCGAAGTCATTGAAAACTGACCTCACCTTACACATTCCTGGCCTTGCCTCCTGCTATGTGTTGGTGAGTTGCAGCTAGAAGACAGGTAAAGGCAACTCCATCAAAAGCAGATAAATGCATTTTAAACAAAGAAAATCAGAAGGCATCCAAAAAATTAAAATACCAAATAGTTTGATATTTGCGAGAAAAGTTACTAAACATCCTTAAATTTGCATTACAACTTAAATATGCTAAAGCATTTGCATTTATAGGCTCAGTAATTGATCTAGATATCTCTTCTTGCTTTCTCTTTTCTAATGTTCTGGTGCTGAAAAAAACAGCATTTCTAATTTACATGTCCAAATTAGTTTCAACTTACTTATATTGAATGATAATAGATTTCTTTTTCTTATAATTAATGTTGTCTGAAAACATAATACAGATTTAACTTATCATTGTAAAGATCTTAAGATTTTAATATTTTTGCAGAGGCATAAATACAGTGTAGCTATAATTATTTCATTATGTATGTATAAAAATAGGATACGGCAAAAAGTACATGCTTTCCCTCACTGATTACTCTTAATGTCTCCCAAATTTCCTGATTTACAATATTCTCTAAGGATGTAGATTTTTCTAATTGAAGTACAGTAATTTGCATATTTTTAGACCTTGTTGACACAGTTAATTGATATGTCATTACTTATATCATGCTGAATATAATTTACACTCTTTATTCACGGCAGACTTACAATGCTGTCCTTTTGGGGAAGAATGCACAAAGTAGTGTTCTTTGTCTTGCTTTTCCTTTTTTTGCTTAGCCAGCCTTTGCTCAAGGAAAACCAAAAGGAATAACATTCATTTGGCAGGGTCTTCTGTTCAGCTAAACATTAACTATTGACATAATCTAGTAAGTCTTAGCGGTGGGGGTAACGTGTACATTTTTTCCAGCAGTTTACTATTTTCAGAGGACTTTCTCATATTATTATCTCAATTAATTGTCATATAACCCTTGAGAAAGGGATTGTTACACTCCTGTTACCAGTGAGCAAATGGACATTCGGGGAGGCCCGAAGACTGGCCCAAGGTCACATGTCTAGAGGACTGTAGCACTGGGATGGAGCATAGTTCTTTTATCTCCAGGACAACATTTTCCCCCTCCATTGCATATTTCACCAGAGAGTAGGGAAATAGAACTAGAGGAGTATAAAAGAAAGAACAGGAAAATAAGGAAGAAATGCTAGTGGAGCCATGGATCAAACATATAAACTTAGAGGTGGGATACGAGTTCAGATCAGTGGTGTCTGTCGAGGTGTGGCTGAAAGTTTTCATGTTTCTTGGTCTTGTTGTACACATGCCCCTCTCCAAGGACTCTGAATGGGAGCGTTGTGTACTCTCTAAGGGTTAACTCCAAGCTTTTTGCTTCTTTCTCACTCCCACGGTGCTTTGCTATGTTCAAATGAGACACTCAAAAATAATTGTTGAATAAATGAATGGCATTCTTTAGAAGTTGGAGTTATGGCCTTATTGTTCTCATGCTGGACTGTGATTATGTCTGTGCCAGCTGTGGCCACCCACACCCATCCTAATCACACAGGCCTCCTCTGCGAGGTGAAATTACTTCTTGCCTTTCTCCTTTTCCTTCTTTTTTTTTCTTTTTCTTAAAGCTCCATAACTCAGGCTGGAGATTTCTCTTGTTAAGGTGGTTGGAATTTGGCCTAGCATTTACCTGGATGGCTAAAGATGTAGGATCTGCTTTTGGTGGATGTCCAAGTGTGCAATCCATCCACGCAGCTGAAAATCACCACAAATGGAGTCCAGAAAGCATGCAAAGGCGAGACATTATCGTATAATGGAAAAAGCATCGGCTTGGGAGCAAGGCAGACCTGGGCATGGCTCCAAACTCTGCCATTTGCAAGTCATGTAACCTTTGCCAAATCACCTCCCTGAGCCTCAGTTTACTTTTCTGCACAGCAGGACTCTAGTTAATGCATCCCTCTGAAGGCAGCTCAGAGACCAGGTATGTAAAATATGTAGCCTGGTACCTGGCTCCTACTGGATACTGTTTCTCTTCCCTCATTCACGTCCAAGCTGACGTTGATCCCATTTAGATGAGTTGTAACTTCTGCTCTGAGAATACATAGAGCTCGATTCTTCATTCACGGGTGTGGGATCATATAAGTTTTTCATGCCTTGTTAATATCACTGGTTTGTGTTGAGAGCTGTTGGGCAGTAACTTCCGTCCACGGTGTGCACAAATAGAGCAGCCACCGCTTTCTTCACCCAGCAGCTGTCTAGTCCTTTTATCTCGTGGAATCTGCGGAACCACTGAGCTGCCCTGTTTTACGGAAGAGGGCAGTATTCAGGCACCCTATAGGATTCTTCTTTCTCTTCATTTGAAACCCTCTTTCCTCTTTCCAGGACAAACTGAAGTTCCTCTCGAGGGGTTGCAGCTGTTGATCACAGTCCACCAGCAGTGGGGAATAGGCTGAGCTTGAGAAGGGAATGAGGGTCGAACACTGGCTGGAGTTTGCCTCTATTTCTAGAGGAATGAGCTGGTAGAATTGAAAATGCCCAGGCTGTGAAAACCTGCAGCTGAATCCTGCCTTTCACACAAACTAACTACATGGCATGGGCGAAGCCACTTCATCTCTTCAAGGCTAAGTTTCCCTTTTTGTAAAGTGGGAATAATAAAACCTAGTTAATGGGGCATTGAGAAGATTAGAACTTGGGAGTTTGTAGGGATTCAGGAAATAATAGAGATAATTATTATATTATAATTTTTATTTTTATTTTTATTTTTTTTGAGATGGAGTCTCGCTTTGTCACCCAGGCTGGAGGGCAGTGGCGCAAACTCGGCTCACTGCAGGCTCTGCCTCCCGGGTTCATGCCATGCTTCTGCCTCAGCCTCCAGAGTAGCTGGGACTACAGGCGCCCGCCACCACGTCCGGCTGATTTTTTGTATTTTTAGTAGAGACAGGGTTTCACCGTATTAGCCAGATGGTCTCGATCTCCTGACCTCATGATCCGCCCACCTCGGCCTTCCAAAGTGCTGGGATTACAGGCGTGAGCCACCGCACCTGCCCATATTTTATTTTATTTTTTTAGATGACTTACAGGCCTGTTATATCCATGGGTGGAGTTGGAAGTCACTCATGTATTGTGATTTTACCAAATACCAAGCCTGGATTGCAGCAAAGAAGCCGATTACTGGCCAAAGGGTCACAATTTGCACAGATCTTCTGAAACTCTAGACATTTCGTGTGTCACAGCATCATGGTACCTGGGAGAGAACCTCCTTAGTAGGTACTACGTTAGCAAGAATTTATTTATTGCATCAGCCACTTCCCATCCTTGTAAGCTAGCAGGAAGTGGCAAGGGCTTGCACAAATGAAATACAGAGTAGGTGTGCTTGGGAGGAGGATGCCAGGACATGGTGGAAGGCACTGCTGCTGGGTGAAATTCTTTGGTGGGGGGCTCAGGGCAGTCTGGTGGGGACACCGTGGAGCATAGTAGGCAGTGAAAGAGAGATAGGGCTATCCATGACTTAATCCATAAACTAAATACATGAAGAGTGAGGGTGCCAAGTGCTAAGACTCTGGACTAAAAAAAGGTGGCCTCTCTTCTCAAGGTGCTTCCCACCATAGGAACAAATTGTGAATGCAAGTCAGAAAGATAACAACATATGCTAGGAGTGATACAAGAAATGTAAGTGAAAAAATGGGGAGTTCTCATTTGTAGTAGAGGAAATTAGGGAGGGCTTCCTGGAAGAGGTGACATTAGAAAAGCCTGGAAGTGTGAAGAGGACAATTGCCGAGTGCTTCTTATTTTATAGTCTTGTCAGAGGGAAGCTATAGCACTTAGAGCTTTCTCAGGGGTGTGGCGGAACTTCCTGATGGGTTTATGTTTCTGTTTACATGCGCAGAGTGAAATGGAGGATTCAGGTATCTATTTCAGGACCATTCTGAATCAATTAGATCAAGTCTCCCTCGCTCAATTATTTTATTGTGATAAAATACACATAGCTTAGAAATTACCATTCTAACCATTTCTAAGTATATAGTTCAGCGGTATTAAATATATTTGTAATTTTTGCAGCCGCCATCCACCTCCAGAACTCTTTTCATCTTATCAGACTGAAGCTCTAACAGATAATTTTCCATTTCCCACTCCCTGCAACCCCTAAGCCCTGGCAACCAGCATTCTACTTCCTGTCTCTATGATTTTGACTACTCCAAGTAGCTTGTGTAAGTGGAATTACACAGCGTTTGTCTTTTGGTGACTGGCTTATTTCACTTAGCATAATGTCCTCAGGGTTCATCCATGTTGTAGCACGTGTCAGCATTTCCTTCCTTTTTAAGGCTGGATAATATTCCATTGTGTGGATACACTGCATTTTGATTATTCATTTACATGTTGATGGACACTTGGACTGCGTTCACCTTTTAGCTATTATGAATAATGCTGACATGAATAGGGGTGTATAAATATATTTTTGAGACCCTGCTTTTGAGTCTTTTGGATATATACCCAGAATTGGAATTGCTAGATCTTATGGCAATTCTATTTTTAGTATTTTGAGCAACCACTATATAGTTTTCCACCACAGCTCTACCCTTGTACATTACCACCAACCGTGCATGAGGGTTTCAGTTTCTCTGCATCCTCTCCAACACTTGTTATTTCCTGTTTCTTTGATAGTAACTATCCTCATGGATGCGAGGTGGTTTGATCAGATTTGAAGATCACATTGGGACCTTTACTTGAATTATCCAGGTAGTTCACTTCTTCCTTCTTTACTCTGCATTTCCCCCAGGACCGTCCCTGTTGGTGAGGAGAATGATAGAGGGGGATGTCAAAGCACTGATAGTTCAGTGGCATTACATATATTCACAATGTGCCTGGGGTTCCTTAAGAGTTAGTGCCTTTGCCTGATCTGCAAACTCACCTTTCATTTCTTTGGGGAAAGCCTGATGTGAAGATGGAGTCCTTGGGGACGGGAACAGGGAAGGCTTCCCTACTGCACGAGTTATTCGGATTCTAAAGTAGCCTTAGAATATAGGACGTGAATGGACAAGCACACAAACTACCTGGCACTTGCCTGCCTCTCAGCTCTACCTGGTACCACTTTTCTGCCCCTGCTCACAGTGTCTTAGCTACATTGCTCTTCCTCAGTTCCTGGAATTTCAATGACTTTGGAATTATGTTATGCCATTGCCTTACACATTGGAATTACATTAGAGCGGCACACAGTCCATAGAGAGGATAATTGGCATGTTCTTTGCCATCTCAGGCTTTTGGATATGCTGTTCCCTCAACCTGGAATACCTTTTCCTACAAGCTTTACTTAATCAACTTTTACTCATCCTGCAAACCTTATTTTAAATATTCCATCTGCAAAAGATTCCTAAATCTAAATCAGGCCCCTCATGTTATTCTCTTTCAAGGGACTCCAGTGCTTATTCTTTAGGGCATTTATCAAACATTTGTGATTATATATTTGCTGGTATGCTTACTTAACGTTATCTCCTCTGCTAGACTATGAGAGCCATGAAGGGAATGTAGCTCTGTATATTTTTCACCCATGTTGCATAAAGACCAACGAAGTGCCTACATTTTAACAGATGCCTAATCTTCAATTATTATATGCTAGGTGAATAAATGAATGAATGATCATATAATTGTTGATCTTGAAGGGATCATAGCAGACATCTACTGTAAAAGCTCTTTCTTAGAGGAAGATACTGAAACCAAAGATTTTAAGTAATGTTAACTAAGCCAGGTTAAGTTAAACAAATAAAAAGGTAGTTGATGGCAGAACCAGGACCAGAACGTGGGGCTCCTGAACTCCAAACCCATGATTTTCCTTTTAGGTAATTTTATAGGTAGCTTAACATGGTGGTTAAGAGTGAAGATCCTAGACTCAGCACTTACTGGCTGTGTGACTGTGAGCAAATGACCAAATTCCTCAGCACCTCAGTGTCTTTATCTATATAATGGGCATGAAAAGACTGCTCACCTCATCTGGTGGCTATGATAAATAAATGAGATGATCTAGGTGAAGCACCTAGAGAAATGCCAGCTCACAGAGCATGCTCAATAAACATTAGCTATCATGGCATCACCAGCGCTACCACTGCCATCATCATAATCATCATCTTGAGCCAATGAGGGCATTTGCAGATGCCAAGTGACACCATCTTAAAGTGCATAGGCAAAGGGGACTAGTACTCATGGCATCCGGTTGCCTGAGAAGCTAGAAGTCCCTAAAGAAGCAACAGAAACTGCAGTTGCATGGCCCTTATTGTAGGAAGAGTAACGTTTGGCAATTTTTAAAAAACTGTATTTAAGGAAAAGGTACATGAAGCTTTTCTGCAAATAGATGCTCATCTGGAAAATGCCGCTGACTGCATGTGCAGAAGCAGCCTCAGTGGTTCCAGGAGGTTTTTTTTTTTTTTTTTTTTTTTTTTTTTCAAGCAATTAGCTGCTCTCTCTTGGCAGCTCTGCCCATGGTTCTGGCAACCAGAGCCACCGAAAGGGTTTAAAGAGCCATCGTGCCCCAGAAAAGGAACATGTACTCCAAGTGGCTCCAATTGGGTACTCACTTCTTTGCAACCGATCATTGGCCATAATAAAGTGTGAGGAATAGCAGCAAATGTTTGTTGAGCCCTTGGTCACCACCTGCCAGGCACTGTTTTAAGCCCTTTACCAGTATTCATACCCAGTTAATTATCCCAACAACTCTGGTAGGTAGGCTCTAGGCAGTGAAGGACACCAAGATCCAGAGAGCGTGAATAAACTGCCCAAGGTCACACAGTCAGAATGTGGCACATTATGGATTTGAACCCAGGTGGTCTGATCCGGAAGAGCCCATGTTATTAATAACTAGAAGATCCTAACTCATAGGAGGCACAGCTGTAGTAGGCGAGAGGTGAAGTTATTTGAAACCCAAATACCTATTCTGACGTTGCTTGACTCTAACTTACTGAATTTGCAGAAGGGTCCTCTTTGCATCCAGAGACATTTGGCACAATGTCTCTCTGTCTCTATTTGTGTGTTTCTTTCTTTCTTTCTTTTTTTCTTTTTGAGACAGAGTCTCGCTGTGTCGCTCAGGCTGGAGTGCAGTGGCGTGGTCTCTGCTCACTGCAAGCTCCGCCTCCCGGGTTTACGCCATTCTCGTGCCTCAGCCTCCTGAGTAGCTGGGACCACAGGCGCCCGCCCGCCTCTTCGCCCGGCTAATTTTTTGTATTTTTAGTAGAGACGGGGTTTCACCGTGTTAGCCAGGATGGTCTCGATCTCCTGACCTCGTGATCTGCCCGCCTTGGCCTCCCAAAGTGCTGGGATTACAGGCGTGAGCCACCGCGCCTGGCCCTATTTGTGTGTTTCTTATCTCTGTCTTGCTCTTCGTCGCTGTCTCTCCCTCCCTCTTCCTTTGCCCACCCTCTCTCTGCCCCACACAAGGCTGAAGTCTCCCATCTGCACACAGTTTGTAGGGCTGATCCTTGGCATGTTCAGCAGAGGTATTAACATGCCGCAAATTCATGAACATTCAAATTGAACTTGCTGTACGTGGGTAGCCAAAGATTACTTTAATATATTTTTTTCTTTTTTGTCCTCCTCTCTCCCTTCCAGATAGGTGTAAGTAGAATCTGACCTAGGGATGATTCTTCATACATATAATGCTTTTACTGCTTTAAAGGAGAGGAAAAAGTTAAAATTCTAGAGCCCTGAAAGAAAGCAATATTCTCAACTTTAAAAAAAAAAGAAGAATTTGTTCTTTCCAGCTATAAGCATTCAATAAATCACCCATACAAAGAACTTCATCTTTAAACTGAAAGTTGGCAGCTGCTCTAACTTGCTTCTCGGACTGGTGAGGGGAGAAATACGACACCACCGTCTCTACCCTTGAGAAGGAACCGTGGTTACGTATTGATTGTGTATGTTCGGAATACTGTGATTTTATAGAGGAGCATTTCTAGGGTACTGGAGGCTGCTCATCTTATTTTTTATTTTTTATTTTTGGAAAATCCCAAGATTTGCTTTGTAAATATGAGCCTGACTTAGTCTTCAGTTTTAAGACGAAAAATCATCCACCTCTCTGTTTCACAGGTATATGACTTCAGAATTGTAATGGTTTTGGAATTACACTGTGACAGGTTGAGGTTTATTTATTTATTTATTTTTGGAGGGTGGTGAAGGACATAATTACTCAAGTTTCAGGAACTCTCTGGTATTTCATGAGGGAAAAATGTCAACATTTGGTACATCTGATGATTTCATGTTATATGTGTGAAAACAGAGGCAAATGCCTTTGTTTGAGGAGAGTAATTGTATAGATCAGTCTCCGTACTTTTCTCGAACACACTGTTAAAATAATAATTAAGCCTCTCCACCTGTTATACCGTGAACAAATTCTTCTTCTCAGAAAACTGTGCCTTTCAAGCAGCTCAAAGTACCACCCAGATGAGGATAGGAGTAGGACACACCTCTCCTCTTTCCAAGGCTTCTTTTTCCTGACTCCTTTTGTCTATTTTATTTTCCTTCCCTTTCTGCCTCTTCTTATCCCTATCTCCTTCTTCCCCATCATTTCTCTTCTGGAGAGAGCTATTTCTTGACCCTGGAAGATGATTTTTGCTGGGCTGTCTTTGAGCCCTATTGGGATTCAGTGCCTCATTCTATGTGTTTTGAGCCAAGTGGAATTTCAGGTCAGCTCTGGAGGATGAAAAAGAAGATGCACATGAGGAGGAGAGACCGTCACCAGTGCCAAGAGCAGCATCATTACTTTCACCTGCCCAAGCCAAGGCTGGGCCCGGAGGATGGACACCAATCCACCAGCTGATATTTATTGAACACCTGCTGCATGTGCAGCCTTCAACTAGGTCCTGGGGAGGCACCATTTCTGCCCTTGGGGACCTGATGAGATTAGTTGTTGTAAAACTAAGGCACCTCCCACAATACCAGGTATGGATTAAGCACCTAGTAAAGATCAGTGGATTAATTTCTTAAACACCTCTTCAATATTAGTTTCAGAGGTCTTAAAAGACCCATGGGAGGTGGGAAAGAAAATTAGTTTAACGTTCACCTCTGGATCATCTGTTATCTCACTAGAAAACAGAATATTTATTTTTTTTCCAGTAAATTTACATATTTTCCTTAAGAAGTCAGTTTCCTAATTTCCAAACTGGGGATAATAAAAATACCAAACTCTGGGTGAAATACTTAAAACAGTGCCAAACATGTTGTTATGTTCTATTACTATCATAATTGCTGTTATTGGTTTCAAATCCATTGGCATCCTAGAATTTTTGTCCCCAATTCCAGGTAGCTCAGCAATTCTTTTACAACATCACACTTCACCTAATGATATCAGAGGACAGAAGTGCAACTGAGAGAGTTGGACACAAGGCGTCCAGGAGATAATCCTTCAGGAATGCAGCAAAAGAAGATTCAGCAGCTTTGTTTTACTTTTTTGGAAGCAAGTGTTTTCACACCAGGCCCTTTTTTTAAATGAAGTTTTCTATGTACTGCATGTGAAGTTTCATATCTTTTCTTTAACTTGCAAACTGATCATTTCCCAGAAGCTAGACTACTGTCACATTTTATTTAAAAAAACATTTCTGCGAGGAAAGCACTAAGTTGAATCTTGCATTTTTCCTTTATCACATGTAGATCCTTTTCAAGATCAGATGTTCCTGATACAGGTAACAAGGTCATTGAAGGGGAAGGAAAGAGCAGAGTGAGGAAGAGAAACCGGTACACATGATAAGATAATTTTGTATCATGGGAATGTTGTCCCACTTGCTGCAAGTCTGTTCTGAATATCAGCCTGGATTTCTCTACAGTCCAATGTCTCCCAGGGTGCTGGAAACACACCGGGTGTCTAATGACCATCGCAAAGCTCTTTTCTAGACCTTAAAGAAACTTCCTAACTTTGATTTTATTACTTCTCTCTGGCTCATCTTTGAATGCAGATACTCCCTTTCAATGAGATAACTCTTCAGTGGTTGGAAGGCGACATAACATGGCCAAGAGCCTAGTCTTTGGAGACAGACTTCCTACCCCAGAGCCTGAATCTCACAAGCTTGTAACTAGTATAACTGGGTAACTTAGTGAGCACCCTGTGCCTCAGTGGTCTCATCTATGAAATGGGGGTAATAAGAGTTCCTCTCTGACTGGGATGAATATATATACAGGGTGCTTAGAGCAGTGTCTGGCACTTAGAAGTCCTGGAGAAGCATTTGCTTGTGTTATTGCGCTAGCTATAGAGACTTTTACCATGTGCCAGGCACTCTGATAACTGCTTTATCTCAAATATGTCATTTTGCCCTTATTTCCGTCTGGTCCTCATTACATCATTTCTACTTGGAGTATTGCATAAGCTATTTTGTCTTCCTCTCAGCACTTCTCAGAGCCTGAGGTCATTTATGTTATTTCTTTGCATGTTTATTGTATCTTCCCCAAACACTGGGAGGGAAGCTTATTGTGGGCAGAAGTACTGTCTGTCTTGTTCATCATGTTATTCCTGGCACCCAGGACAGCCTGGTGTGCTGTAGGCATTCATAAATATTGTTCGACGTGGTTCTCTTGTTTTGCAGAATTATCCTGAATATCTTGACCATTTTATCAGGTGACTTGGTTTCTAGATTTTTCTCCAGCCTTATTAACCTTATTCCTCTTAAAGAGGGGTACCAAGCATTAGAGAAATGCAAATTGAAACCACAGTGAGATATCATCTCATGCCAGTTAGAATGGCGATTATCAAAAAGTCAGGAAACAACAGATGCTGGTGAGGCTGTGGAGAAATAGGGACGCTTTTACACTGTTGGTGGGAGTGTAAATTAGTTCAACCATTGTGGAAGACAGTGTGGCAATTCCTCAAGGATCTAGAACTGGAAATACCATTTGACCCAGCAATCCCATTACTGGGTATATACCCAAAGGATTCTAAATCAGTCTACTATAAAGGCACATGTACACATATGTTTATTGCAGACCTATTTACAGTAGCAAAGACTTGGAGCCAACCTAAATGCCCATTAATGATAGACAGGATAAAGAAAATGTGGCACATATACACCATGGAATACTATGCAGCCATAAAAAAGAATGAGTTCATATCCTTTGCAGGGACATGGTTGAAGCTGGAAGCCATCATTCTCAGCAAACTAACACAAGAACAGAAAACCTAACACTGCATATTCTCACTCATAAGTGGGAGTTGAACAATGAGAACACATGGACACAGGGAGGGGACATCACACACTGAGGTCTGTCGGGGTGGGAGCAAGGGGAGGGAGAGCATTAGGACAAATACTTCATGCATGTGGGGCTTAAAACCTAGATGACGGGTTGACAGGTGCAGCAAACCACCATCGCCCATATATACCTATGCAACAAACCTGCACGTTCTGCACATGTATCCCAGAACGTAAAGTAAAACTAAAAAAAACAAAACAAAACAAAAAATGGGGTGCCAAGAACTGTGTGCAATATGATAGATGTGATCTTGTCTCCTCAGAAGGATACGTTCCTTCACAGGATAACGGAACTTTCTCTTGTTTTCTCGGGGTAAGGTCTCGATGGCTTTTGTATTGCTGTTTCAGTCAGGTACCGCTTATTAGCTACTGGCCAACTTAGACCTTAGGAAGCTAGATTTTCTTGCTTGATTACAGTTGACCATGTAGGACTTTATTTTTATTCTTGTTAAATTAAGTTTTCTTGGCTGTGTGCCTAAGTTTCTGTTTGTCAAGATGTCTTGGAATTTTCATTCTGACATCTGTTGTATGAGGTCTTTCTCTTAACTTCACTCATCCATACCTAGTTAAGGCTGTGTGAATTTTGCACCTTCCTCCATGGAACTGGCAAACATGTGGATTTGGATAGAGTCTGTGGCACCCAATTCAGACCTCCCATATTGACATTCATCAAAAAAAAAATTACCATAATTACCTACAATAGTAATAGCTAGTGTTAATTAAGTACTTAGCATGTGTGAGTTTTTGTTCTAAGAATTTCAAATGAATTAGCTCATTTAATTCCTACAACAACTCTATAAGGTAGCTACCAATATTATCCCATATATTCACGGGAAAACTCAATAACTAATAATATGAGGGAAATAAAACAATTTACCCAAGACACTTAGGCAGAGTTGGAACTAAGTAAGTGGAAAATTTGAACCTGTGTTTTTCACTGCAACACAACTGGGCTATGATCGCTCTTGTAGATACTGACTCATTAGTCAATACTTCCTGCTTACGGTGATTTTTAACTATTAGTAATTCACCTATGAGTAACAGCTTATTCTCAAAGAAGCCAGGGAGCATTTTATCCAATGTTGTGACCAAGTTAAGATTTACTTGTTTATGGCATTTCCCTGATACTGTTTATAGGCAATAATTGAAGGGACAAAAATATGTTCCCCAAACTGGAAGCTGGTTTATTGTGGACTTGCAACTACTTGCTAGATGAGGCAGAGGTAAACTTCTTTGTCCCAGAGGGATGATGTTTTGCGTCTTGATTTTGTGAATGACACAGGAACGATAGCTTTAAATGCTCCCACTTAAAAGCTTATGCTGAGGATCAAAAGTATCCCAAAATGCCATGGGGCATTGGGACTAGTCCAACAGCCTTTGCACATTTATATTCCAGTCCACATGGGTGAGAATGACCAGTTTCATAGCCTCAAAGTCATGTAAGGGCCTGTGATATTTACCATGCCCAACCTCAAGTTGCTTATTCAGATCGTGAGTGCTGGAAAGAGTAAAAAAGTCAGTGGGGACCAATAAAATAGTAGCTGCCTATGGGTCCGGGGTTGGAACCCTTGCACATTCAGATGGCAGGGTGTTGCTAAAGTAAGTGACTGATAAAATTGTCCTTTCCATCAGAGATCCCTTTGCCTTTTCTGTATAGCTGAGAGCCAAAGGTAAAGAGTTGAAGCTCATCAGAGGTGGCTAAAGCAATGGTTCCCAGAGTGTAGCCGGAATGATGATTTTTAAGTGGCACACAGGTGAATATATACATTTTAATTTTAAGTTATGTAGAAAAAATGTAACCAGTTTATGAAACAAATTATCTCATGGTTATTATCACTTAGGATTAGGCAAAGTAAAAAATGTGAGTCAATTTGAATTTCATTTAAAGAAAGATGTTCAGTAAATAACAATATATAGGTAGTTTGCAGATTAGCAAAGATTGCGAAAGGGAGATGTAAATGAATACGGTTTGGAGACTATTGGGCTAATGCAATGTTAATTAAAAATGTAATGTTATATATGTAAATGATACTAAAAGTTTTTCATGCTGATTATATTTTCAGAGCTCAAATTCAACATGTAGTCAGAGTGGATACAGTCATTCACTGGAGGAAGAAAGGTTAATGAATAGAAGAAAAGCAGTGACAATGGTACATCCTAGACAGACAACACTCCCTGGTAGCATGGTGGGTTGGATCTATGAATAAAACACAAACACAGGAATAATTAATCTCTACTGATCAAATAATCCCATGTTTTTGTCTTTTAGTGTGACATTAACCCTCTCACTCCCAACTTCTATTTATTAATTATAAAATAATTCTTATTTTTCTGTAACAAATAAAAAACATGTCAGTTGAGACAGGCTTGACTATCTGAAGTACGTTTTTAGCAGTGGTACTGTATCAGCTAGCTCCTGCTGTGTAACAAACCACCTCAAGATGTAGTGGTTAAAATAGCAACCACTTATGTATCTCATGATTCTGTAGTTCTGCAATTTGGGCTTGTCTCATCTGGGTTCATGTATGCTTTTGCAGTGAGCCGATGGTTAGCTAGGCAGTTTTTTATTGGGGGGCTTGGCAGGCTGTCACCTGGGCTAATGAGGGTAGCTGAGCTACATGTCTCTTATTATCTAGCAGGCTAGCATGGGCTTGTTCTACCAGCAAGGGTAGGATACTAAGAGAGAGAGAGAGCATGGAAGAGTGCAAGACCTTTTGAGCCTCAGAACTGGCAACAATACTGCTCTGACACACTAGATGGGTCAAAGCAAGTCCCAAGGCCAGCTCAGATGCAAGGGGAAAGAGACTCTGCCCTGGGAGGAGAGGAACTGCACAGTTACATGATAAAGGGGACTTGCTCCAAGGGAAGGAAACATTATGACCCTTTTTATTTTTGTACTTTTGCAATTTGTTACAACCAGTTGGCAAATAGGTCACCTTGGACAAGTCTCTTCACTTTTGCAGGTCTTGGTGTTCTTGTATGTAAAAAGGAGATAATATACTAGTTCCTCAGCTCTCACAGTTGCAACCATGCCATGTAAATCAAACCAGTCACAGATTACTCTACAGAACAGAACTTAACTCATAAAGAGATGTGAAGAGTCAGTAAGACAATGAATGCACACTGCTTAGTCCTGGCACAAAGAAAGATCCCATAAACAGCAATGGCTCTTTTGTTATTAACAACAACAAAAAAAATTGAAGATAAGCTGTAGGTGAAGAATACGGAATAGGTTATGATTAAAAAAGAAACAAAAACAAAAGACAAAACAAACCTATTGTAGTGATATATGAGTTCACCCAAAAATCTACAACTGCTTTGCTATAAAATGTATTTGTTCATCACCAGTTGATGGTTTTTGAAATCAATTATTTTTATTGTCTAACAAAGGGCACTTTGTTGAGTGCTTCATTATCTGCAGAAATGCTTTAGCATTCGCACCAAAGCTCAGCACTCAAATGCTGGCACTGGCAGTACCTCTTAGTGATAATTTTCAAGTTAAGTATTATGCATCAGGTAAATGATTGTGCATATAAATGGTCATTTTAGATTGTGCATTAGCAGGTAGAAATGGACAATCTCTTTCAATAAATATTCGACTTATTTTTTCCCTACAGTTAACTGCTTCAAGTAAGAGTGCAGATCATGCTGTGATGTTGTACAAGAAATCAGATTAAAAAAAATAAATAAAGGTCTTCAGACTGTTAGCTCTTCCAAGAAAAGGCTCGGTACTGTTTCCTTTTTTTCTGCTGTACAGCCCCATGTATGTTTATGATGTCATTTGAGTAATGCTAATAAAAAACACCAATCGCCATATGCCATTTAGAACTTGTGGCATTTCCTCATGACAGGCATTGTTTTAAAGTCCAGACACCTAGATATAATGATAGCCTGTATCTCCCTCTAACAAAAGTGCTGTGCTGTTTCCTTCGTTAGGTTCCGGAAGGCGTTGATTCAATTTTACTTAAATCTCAGTGAGTTGCAAACAGTAGGTTAAAATGAAGAATGAATGAATAGAATTTATGGGGGAATAGTTGCATTTCATTTATACATTAGGCTCAAAGGCCATCTTTTAACTCAAATCTTTTCACCAAGGATGTTTACAGACGTGCTGTTTTCCTGCAGTGGCGATTTAAGCATGCTGTTGGCAGGAGTAGAGTACTGTAAGATAACAAATTTATGACATACAGAGAATCCAATTCCCTCACAAGGTAACCTTCAAAATTGAAGATGGTTTCCCAGAAACAGAATCTGCATCATTCCACACAAGCAGTGGCTCACTCATTCCATAGTTCTATCCTAAGACTTCTCATATGCAATTAAAATGGCCACTTTTCCTGTTGGTCTCTTTCTTCAGAAGGTAGATTCCTTGAAGACAGAGCAGCTGTATCTTATCACTTGTAGGCCTGCCAGCTCTTATCGAATGATTGGTACCTATCTATCTACTAGGCACTAAGAAGTCCAAGATTCTTTGATGGACTAAAGACGCTGCCCAAGCCCTGCCCTCAAGGAACTTACCGGCTGGTGTTGAGACAGCAGAGAATTGTAAAGGTTGAGTTTCAAAAAAGATGAGAACCTTTAATGGATTTCTGTGCAGAGTGTGTAAAACAGGGCAAACTGGTGTCATGCTGGTGGTTTGAGGTTTGTGCCTGCACCCCCACTTGTTGACCTTTCTGTTTAGGCTCTGCCACCTTGTCCCCAGTCCGACCTCCCATGTGACTGTCTGAGCTGGTATTATTATTATTATTATTATTATTATTATTCTGGGGTTATGCTTCTCTGTGGGAGTTGTAAGTGAGGAATATTATGAGACTCTGGCTAAGAAGCGATAGCTCTTCCCCATGTCCCATGCCTGGCACAAGGCTTTTCACACTCCAGGGCTCCAGGAAACATATTTTTCAATGAATAGATTCTATCTTCTGTTTCTGGCTGTTTTTTAGTTCCTTACTATCCCTCTCTATTGTCATTTTCACGGCCCTCTTCTGCCTTTGAAGATCTCCTGGCTCTCCTTTACCCCACTTCACATTCCAGGATGATTCTTGTGTCACGCCCTCCATTCCTCCTCCCATTATACCTTTTTTGTTGTGTGGCAAGACTATGGGTCAGCATGGAGGGTCAACAAGTAAAAGCCATGTAATGAATCAGTTGAGGTATGTTGCAAAATGAAAAATAAAACACCCCACAAGCTAAAAAGGAAATTCTCTTCGGGGGCAGCACTGTTCTAAATGCTGGAGACAAAGCAGTGAATGATAGCAACTGAGTTATAGAATGCTAGAGCCAGAGGAAGAGATCTTTATGCAACACGAGTTTATTGCATATCCTCAGAATGCCAGGAGCTGTAGTAGGTCCTGGGGATTTAACCATACTCTGGTCTAAAGGCTCTGAGAAGTGGCTCTTTCTGGGAGAGAGGTAACCCAGCCCAGTGATCCTTGAGACTTGAGATGGCTAGAATGAAGATTAAGTCCTTGTTATTCATTGTGTTTCTACTTGGAATCCCCAGAGGGTTTGCACTTGAGGATGGGTCAGTTGACTCTGTGCTCAGGGCTGCTAAGCTTCCAAAGGGCCTGTGAGGTGAGAGGATGCCATGTGCTGCCCGTGGGAATGGTCATGATAGCCCTAGAGAAATAAACGAGATTCTGGAGGATTTCACTCTTTTCTGATTAGTAAAGCTAAGAGTGGGATTAAGATATTTTTAAAAAATATTTTATTATTTGTGGTTACCTTGGAGCTATCAGCTATGTACAAAATAAAAAAAGAAGCAACAAAAGGATAAACAACAAAAAAATCGACTGGGCGCAGTGGCTCACGCCTATAATCCCAGCACTTTGGGAGGCCAAGGCGGGCAGATCACCTGAGGTCAGGAGTTTGAGACCAGCCTGGTCATCGTGGCAAAACCCCATCTCTACTAAAAACACAGAAAAAAATAGCTGGGTGTGGTGGTAGGCGCCTGTAATCCCAGCTACTTGGGAGGCCGAGGCAGGAGAATCACTTGAACCCGGGAGTCAGAGGTTGCAGTGAGCCGGGATTGCACCACTGCACTCCAGCCTGGGCGACAGAGTGGGACTCCGTCTCAAACAAAACAACAAAACGAAACAAAATAAAACAAAACACCCACCAGAAATCAGTGTAAACTCAACGGTTGTTATCACAAAATGGGATCATCTCTTTATCACTGATAACAGGATGGGCCTTCATGCCTCCCAGGGCGGCATTCCATTTTCTCCAGTAAATAATACGAGGTTTCCCCCATAATTACCTGATAGACTGGAATAGCTCCTTGGGGTCCCTTTTAGTCTATTGGGTAAATGATATGTTTTCTAATGGCATTCTTACCCAACAGTGAAGCTCGTGAACTAATGATATATATAGCGAGGCCTCTGTAGGGGACTGTGTGGAGGCAGTAGTTACTTTTATAAAGTTATACACTAGGCCCCAAGCTACAAGATTCCTGGGAGACAACATTTGTATTTAGTATTACCAGATAAAATAAACACTTTGCGAGAGCATTCTTAGGGCATTTTCACAGGATATCTAAAGAGGCCCTGCGTTGGGCAGGGCACCATTTCCAGCCAGTGACATTCCATTGGAAATGCAGCTGCTCTTTGTTGCTGTGAAAGACATGTTCAAATTAGTCTGGGACATTCCCATGACTAGTCTCACATGGCTGCCTGGATCATCGGCTGTGGAGCTGTTGATAGAGGAGTGATTTAGATGACAAAGGCAACCATGAGATCATGGAAAAATGCCCCGAGCAGCAGTACTAAGACATGGGTTGGAACCCAGCTCTGACATTTAGGGATAAGTCACTTACCTCGCTGAGCTTTAGGTCTGTCTTTCAAATGGGGACAACCATGACCACATAGCACGGGGATTGGAAGGATTAAGAGGGATGCTTCATGTGAATTACTGTGGGAAGGTTCCTAGCATGTACCAGGTCCTCAGTGAGTGCTTATTAAGAAACCAAACCTATAGTAAATCCTTTGGCCACTGAGACAAGTGTTCTGCAAACTTGCCTGCTCCCATAAATCACCTGGGATGCTTGTAAAAATACAGATGATCAGGCCTCCTAACTGACTTCTTAACTCAAATGTTTCGAAAGAGATGCCTGAGACTCATTCTTAAATCTCTGGGTGTTTAATAAGCATCTCAGGTGATTCTTGTGGTCAGGTTAGAGTGGAACACAGTGGTGATGACACAGAACCTGCAAAGGGTTTACTTGATGGCTTTCTGTCACCTAGAATGCTGAATCCGGATTGATTCTGTTATTTGTCCCATTTACAGGGCCCTTGATTTCTGCAATTAGCAATACAACTGAGCCATCATGGACAGTTACATGTTGATTCAGGTGTGAGGTGCAGATGTGTCCTGTGCCTTTATATCAAGACCATCTCAGCGTGGCTCAGCTGCCTTTCTTGGACAGACTGAATTTTTTGTTGTTGTTGTTGTTGCAACTTCAAATTCCAAGGCCCTCAAATGTATTCTAAGCTTAAAACAAATGTCAGTTGAAGAATCATGGTTCCCCAAAAAGAGAGAAATTAAAGTGACAAAGTCCACTCTAGTATCAGTGCTGGTCATCAGATGGTGTGGAGTTATCATTAAAATAGTCTCCCTGTAGTGGCAATGATGGGCGATAACTCTTCAAATGTTATGCCATTGAATCTTCATAACAACTCTGAGTTATTATTCCCATTTTACAGATGAGGAAGCTGATGCTTGGAGACTGGCTATGTAACTTGCTCAAGATTGCTGAGCTGCTATAGGGAATGGCACAAATGTTACTAGAACTCAGTTCCAACTGTTGTGCTGTAGTATGTTCCTCACGACATATCCTAACGTTTCAGACTTTTCCAGCTGCTGGGTTCAGATGTGGTCTCATTGATAACTAATGCTCCCAGGCTCCTTGACTTCAGTTTGTCTGATTTTGTTGTTGTTGTTGTTGTCGTTGTTGCGACAGAGTCTGCTTACGTTGCCCAGGCTGGGTTCCAACTTTTGGGCTCAAGTGATTCTCCTACCTCAGTGTCCCGAGTAGCTGGAATTACAGTTGTGCACCTCCATGCCTGGCTGTAGTTCATCAGAGTTTTGACAACTTGCCTTCTCTAAATGTTTTGGAATTTTTTTTTTTTTTTTTTTTTTTTGTGGAGAAAGGACTTATTTGTCCAGTCCAAAACTAGCCACTGCTATTTTGCTTTCATAATGCGGATATTTCACCTCCATTTTGAATAACAGAATCTCAGAATTAGAAGTGGCTTTAATGATCATTTAGACCAACCCTTAAACATTGTCAGAATTTCAACTCTGCACTGACACATCATTAGCCCTCTGTCTGGGTACCTCCAAGGACAGAGAGCATGCCCTGTCACAGGCTGCCTGTAACAACTTTGGAAAGCATCACAACCTGTTCACATTTACTTCCATATATGATCTTTTGTGCTCTGATGGCAAAGATTAGAGGTACTAAAAGACAATGTTCCAAAAGTAATGGTTGGTTGAATCCAGGACATAGAATCCCTGGGTTTTGGAGAAATTGTCTTCCTTGGATAAATGCCAAAGCAACTTCACATTGCAGCCAAGCAGAATGGTAAGATGGCAAAACTGAAGAGGCTTTTAGGTAGCCAAGAGGGCTGATGTAAAGGAAACACGGCGGTGTTTTTAGGATTGAAGGGAGAGAGACTAAACCAGCAAAGGTAAAGTGCTGTGTTTGCATTTTATTGATTTCTTACCTATTGATTTCAACGGATGAACTGTCTGCCTGAGAGAAAAGAGACTGACAGTGAAGGCGAAACCCAGGCCCTTCAAGGGAGGGAGGGAATTACATCTAAAACACACCAGGCATTCACTTTCACATTCAGCCCATGAGCACATTCTAGGGCTTTAATCCTCCTCTTGGAATCCTGGAGGGAGACAGATTTGTGGGCAAGCCCTCTACTCTCTTCCCTGGAAATCTCCACTGTGGAGATAGGAGTGGCAGCTCTCATTTTGATCTTACTGAGCCCCAGGGTGACACTACCAAGACTATTCCCAGCTTCATTGTGTCTGATGCATCTATGTGTTCCTGAGCTAGCCAGTGCTCATGCAAAGTAGATGCTCAATAAATGTTTTTTAAAAAATGAATGAATGAATGCCTTGATGAATTGTTCTCTTTGGCTGGGGGTTGGAGGGCGCGTGGGGTTCAGGCATTAAAACATTACTGACTTGGAAGTGTATCTGAACATCTCATTTTCTTCCAGGTGGGAAATACCCAGAGTGACAGGGACTACCCTCCGACTTCTCTTTCAGTGACCTGCTGTGATACTGTGCCATATCTTGGGAGCCTTGAGGCTTGGCCCCAGCCTTTTTCTCTTTGGTAGATACTAGATGGTGGTTTTTGCCATAGTAGAGGACTGCTGTTGGGGGCTGTTCTCCTGCCTCCATCTTCTGTATTGACTCAGAACACAATGGTAAGATAGTGCCTGGCTGGATCCTGAACACTTACATTATGGAGAGTCATGTGCTAGGCTTGCTGCAGAAAAGAGGGGGACAGAGATGAATAAGAAGTGACCTTTCCATGTATTTGTGAATTTCCCATGCAGTACCTAAATAAGAAATAAAAGAAACCCATGACATGATTGTCACTTTCAACACGTAAGGTGACTGTGTTTTCCACAACAATAGTCAATCTTCCAAAGATATATGGATAAACATCTTTCTAATACTGTAAAATGGAATGCCATAAGTACATCTATCATGAATTAATGTTTTTATAGGGATGGGATGTGTGCTTCCTGTAAATATGACTGCTTATCACATAGAAAGTTTGCTTGAGAGTTAAGAATTCATTCATCTGTGAATTTATATTTAGTGACACGTGCCAGCCATGTTTCTGAGTGATGGGAAACAGTAGTGAACCAAGAGTCCTGATCTCATGGAGCCTGTTCTCTAGAGGGGACAGGAAGACAATTTTAAAAAATCGGGAACATATATGGTATGTTAGGTGGTGATAATTCCTGTAGAGAAAAATTAAGCAGTTAAAGAAGATAGAGTGTTGTAAATGAAGATTAGCATGGGACACTTTTTTCTTTTTTTTTTTTTTTGAGATGGAGTCTCGCTCTGTCACTGGGCTGGAGTGCAGTGGTGTGATCTCTGCTCATGGCAACCTCTGCCTCCTGGGTTCAAGTGATTCTTCTGCCTCAGCCTCCCAAGTAGCTGGGAGTACAGGCACGTGCCAGCACGCCCAGCTACTTTTTGTATTTTTAGTAGAGATGGGGTTTCACCGTGTTGGCCAGAGTGGTCACAATCCCTTGACCTCATGATCCGCCTGCCTTAGCATCCCAAAGTGCTGGGATTACAGGCATGAGCCACCGTGCCTGGCTGGGACACATTTTTTTCTTTTGAGACGGAGTCTCTCTCTGTTGCCCAGGCTGGAGTGCAGTGGCGCGATCTCGGCTCACTGCAAGCTCTGCCTCCCGGGTTCACGCCATTCTCCTGCCTCAGCCTCCTGAGTAGCTGGGACTACAGGCACCCACCACCACGCCTGGCTAATTTTTTTTATTTTTAGTAGAGACGGGGTTTCACCATGTTAGCCAGGATGGTCTCGATCTCCTGACCTCGTGATCCACCCGCTTCTGCCTCCCAAAGTGCTGGGATTACAGGCGTGAGCCACCAGACCTGGCCCTGGCCGGGACACTTTTAAATAAGGTGGTCAGGGAAAACTTGACTGAGAAGGTAACATTTGGACAGAGGCATGTAGATTGCAAGGGAGAAAGCTATGTGAGTAAATGAGGGAAGAGCATTCCAGGCAGAAGAAAAAGCAAGTGCAAAGGCCCTGAGTCAGGAGCGTGCATGACATGCACAAGAATCAGTCAGGAGGTCAGCTGGCTGGAGCAGAAGCAGAGAGAGTAAGAGAGGATGTCAGAGAAAGGGGATACAGTAGGGGCAATGATGCCTTTGGAATATGCCTTGCAAGATATTGAGGTTCTTGTCCCAAGGAGAGGCTGAAGGAACTCTTGGCAGGGATCTTATAATGATGGATCAGGTGTTAAATGCTCAGCTGGATATGACAGCTTTTCAGGTCCCTTGCAAAACTGCGATGGCACCATGATTCTGTGAGATAGAAAATGGTTGTTCCGTACCAAATGGATGGAATGTCTGAGTGAATGAGATTTGAGCCAGAGGGCCTCCACTCTATCAACGAGCTGATTGAATATCATCCTGGCATTTGCTGTAGGTGGGTGATGGGAAGTGAGCAGGGCTCTGAGAAGCTCAGCACAACATTTCATTTCACCAACTAAAGTCTTAGTTAGGCCCCCTCCCTGCCATGGCATTGCAATTTAGCTCAGTTTAAAAAATCAAGAATTCTTTTTTTCCCTTCAGTAGATTATACCCTCTTGGTATATAGGTAGGAGGGAAAATAATTTAGTTTGTGAGGCTCCAACAGGTACTTTATAGTACATTAATGTCCACTTAGCTGCCACATGGATTGCTCTGTCAATACCCAAGACATTTAAGGTTGCAATTTTAGGATCTCTTTCACACTGGATATAGACACACTTGAACTGAAGTTGTTGCCTCTTACACCCCCAACTGTGAGTGACTAACTGATTTTTTACCCTTCACCACCACTCAGTCGCGGATTGTTGGGTAGAAGCAGATAGCACAGGTGGCACCACCTGCTATGCTTTCTTTTATTTTTAAAGCTTTCCTTTTATCTCTAGAAGCTGTTGCCTCTGCTCTTTTGCCAGTTTGCTCAATGGTGAGGAAGGATGGGCCACCTATTATGGATGATCTTATGAGTTTTAAAATGTTCATTGTCAAATATTTGGGTGACTAAGCACTGGGATTGCCATGATGACCAGTGTATAGAAATCATGGTTAAATTGCCTTGTTTACCCTGGATTAACGCTCATTTGTATGATCATGTAAAATAGTTTATGTGTCATGTGGATGGCTTTGGTGCAGAGAGGTTATTATTATTATTATTATTATTATTATTATTTTTGAGACAGAATGTCGCTCTGTCACCCAGGCTGGATTATAGTGGTGCCATCTCTACTCACTGCAACCTCCTCCTCCCAGGTAACTGGGATTACAGGCACCTGCCACAGTGTTCCCTAATTTTTAAATTTTTAGTAGAGACAGGGTTTCGCCATGTTGCCAGGCTAGTCTTGAACTCCTGACCTCAGGTGATCCACCCACCTCGGCATCCCAAAGTGCTGGGATTACAGGTGTGAGCCACCATGTTTGGCTGAGATTATCCCCCTTTTTTTTTTTTTTAATAAACTTTTAATTTTAAAACACTTTTAGATTTATAGAAAAACCACAAAGATAGCATAGGGTTTCCACCTGCCCTGCACTCCGTCTCCCCTGTTACTAACATCTTACACAAGTAGGGTACATTTGTTACAATTAGTGAACCAATAGTTATATGTTACTATTAGCTAAAGTTCATACTTGATTCAAATTTCTGGTTTTTATACCTCGCATCCTTTTTCTGTTCTGGGATCCCATCCAGGACCCCATATTACATTTATTTCCCAGGTCTCCTGAGGCTCCTCTTGTCTGTGACAGCTTCTCAGACTTTCTTTGTTTTTCACGGACTTGAGAGTTTTGAGGAGGACTGGTCCGGCATTTTGTAGAATGTCCCTCACCTGGGATTAGTCTGTTGTTCTTTTCATGATTAGATGGGCTCATGGGTGTTTAGGAGGAAGCCTACAGAAGTAAAGTGCCATTTTTGTCACATCCTATCAAGGTCACAAACATACTATCAACCCAACTTATCGCTGTTGATGTTGAACTGGATCATGTGGCTGAAGTAGTGTTTGACAGATTTCTTCACTGCACAGTTATTCTCTTATCTTCCCTTTTTTAACACAAGACTTTTTGTAAGAAAGTCACTATGCACAGGTCTCCTTCATGACACAGGTTATTCTCTTAAAAAAAAAAAAAAAAAAAAAAAAAAAAAAAAAAAAAAAAATAAAAAAAAAAATAAAACGTCTCCTGTAAAAAAACTCTACTGCCTCAAAGACGGCAAAGTTAGATAAATTCTGTGCAATTTTGCTGAATGGGTGATTTGTTCCTTTTTCCTAATTCACTTATTTATTCAATGATGTATTTATATCAGTATGGACTCATGGATATTTATTTCATACTTTGAGTTGTAATTCAACACCGTGTTATTTTTCTTGTTTTACTTTGGCCATTGGGAAAATTAATCCAGGTGGTGGCTAGGTCCCTTTGGTATACTATCATCGTTTTGTGTGTGTGTGTGTGTGTGTGTGTCTGTGTGTCTGTGTGTGTGTGTGTTTGTATATATGTGTGTGTGAGCTCCTCCTTACCTTCTGGCACTACAAGGTGCTCCAGAGTCATTTTTGTATATTTGCTGCTCCAGTCTAAGAATCAGCCATTTTTGTACAGAGTCCTGATTCCTTTTATTGGAGAATGATGTGAGAAACCAAGAACTGAGTGTTAGGAGTGCTCGTGGTTACTAGGTATTAGTTTTAGGCTTCGAGGAGTTACCTTATCTTTAACACAAACATTTATTGAGGAGACAAAGTTGTGATGCGGTAGAAGGGGCTCTGAACTTGTTGATATTTGGGGTGCTAGCCCACCTTTGCTCATGTAAACGTGCCTGTGAACATGCGCAAGACACTTCACCCGTGAGCCTCCATTTCCTCTGCAATATGGAAGCATTTCTTGGAGATGTTGCAGATTCGGTCTCAGACCATCACAGTAAAGCAAGTATGGCAATAAAGCACGTTACCTGAATTCTTGATTTTTCTGTGCATATAAAAGTTATTTTTATACTATACTGTAGTTTATGAAGTGTGTGGTAGCATTATGTATAAACATTTACATACCTTAATTTAAAAATACTTTCTTGGCTGAGTGTGGTGGCTCATGCCTGTAATCTCAGCACCTTGGGAGGCCAAGGCAGGCAGACTGCTTGAGCAGGAGTTCAAGACCAGTTTGGGCAACGTGGTGAGAACCCTATCTCTATCAAAAATATAAAAAAGTAGCCAGGCATGGTGGTGCATGCCTGTGGTCCCAGCTACTTAGGAGGCTGAGATGAGAGTATCACTTGATCCCAGGGGGCAGAGGTTGCAGTGAGCTGAGATTGCACCACTGCACTCCAGCCTGGGTGACAGAGTGAGACTCTGTCTCAAAAAAAACAAAAACAAAAACAAAAACAAAAATGCAAAAAACAGCAAACAAAAAAATTCTTTCTTGCTAAAAATGCTAATCATCATCTGAGCCTTCAGCAAGTTGGACTCTTTTTGCTGGTGGAAGGTTTTGCCTGGATGTTGATATTTGCTGACTGATCAGGGTGGTGGTTGCTGAGGGTTGGGTGGCTGTGGCAATTTCTTAAAATAAGACAGCAAAGAAGTTTGCCTCATGGATTGATTCTTCCTTGCACAAAAGAGTTCTCTGTGGCATGTGATGCCTTCTGATAACATTTTACACACAATAGAACATCTTTCAAAATCTCAGTCAGTCCTTTCAAACTCTGCTGCTGCTGCTTTATCAACTAAGTTTATGTAATATTCTAAATCTTTTGTAGTCATTTCAACAATGTCCACAACATCTTCACCAGGAGTAGATTCCATCTCAAGAAACCACTTTTTTTGTTCATTCAGAAGAAGCAACTCTTCATCCATGAAAGTTTGATCAAGAGATTGTAGCAATTCAGTCATATCTTCAGGTTCCACTTCTAAACCTAGTTCTCTTGCTATTTCTACCACATCTATAATTTCTTCCTCCACAGAAACCTTGGACCCCTCAAAGTCATCTATGAGGACTGGAATCAACTCCTTCCAACCTCCTGTTAATGCAGATATTTTGATTTCCTCCCTTGAATTGTAAATGTTCTTAATGTCATCTAGAATGGTGAATCCTTTGCAGAAGGTTTTCAATTTACTTTGCCCAGATCCATCAGCAGAATTGCTATGTATGGCAACTATAGCTTTATGAAATGTATTTCTTAAATAATAAGACTTGAAAATTGAAATTACTCCTTGATCCATGAGCTGCAGAGTGGATGCTGTGTTAGTAGACATGAAAAGAACATTCTATGAAAAGGACTGTATATTTCTATCAGGGCTCTTGGGTGACCAAGTGTATTGTCAATGAGAAGTAGTAACATTTTTGAAAGGAACCTTTGTTTTCTAAGCAGTAAGTCTCAACACTGGGCTTAAAATATCCAGTAAACCATACTATAAACAGATATGATGTCATCCAGGCTTTGTTGTTCTATTTATAGAGCAGAGACAGGATCTATTTAGCATGATTCTTAAGGACCCTCATTATCTGGGTTGCTTACCTCATTATTGCTTACTTCATCATCTGAGTTTCAACAAAGATCCAGGATTTCTGAAATGGTAAATGAGCATTGGCTTCAACTTAAAGTCACCAACTGCACTAACCTCTAACAAGAGAATCAGGCTGTCCTTTTCAGCTTTGAAGCCAAGCATTGACTCCTCCTTTCTAGCTATGAAAGTCCTAGATGGCACCTTCTTCCAGTGCAAGGCTATTTTGTCTGCATTGAAGATCTGTTGCTTAGTGTAGCCCCTGTCACCAATGATCTTGGCTAGATCCTTTGGGTGACTTGCTGCACCTTTGACATCAGCACTTGCTGCTTCACTTTGCACTTGCATTATGGAGATGACTTCTTTCTTTCTTTTTTTTTTAAATTATACTTTAAGTTCTAGGGTACATGTGCACAACGTGCAGGTTTGTTACATATGTATACATGTGCCATGTTGGTGTGCTGCACCCATTAACTTGTCATTTACATTAGGTATATTTCCTAATGCTATCCCTCCCCCCACCCCTTCCCCACAATAGGACCCAGTGTGTGATGCTCCCCTTCCTGCGTCCAAGTGATCTCATTGTTCAATTCCCACCTATGAGTGAGAACATGCAGTATTTGGTTTTCTGTTCTTGCGATAGTTTGCTGAGAATGATGGTTTCCAACTGCATCCATGTTCCTACAAAGGACACAAACTCATCCTTTTTTTATGGCTGCATAGTATTCCATGGTGTATATGTGCCACATTTTCTTAATCCAGTCTGTCACTGATGGACATTTGGGTTGACTCCAAGTCTTTGCTATTGTGAATAGTGCCACAATAAACATATGTATGCATGTGTCTTTATAGCAGCATGACTTATAATCCTTTGGGTATATCCCCAGTAATGGGATGGCTAGGTCAAATGGTATTTCCAGTTCTAGATCCTTGAGGAATTGCCACACTGTTTTCCACAATGGTTGAACTACTTTACAGTCCCACCAACAGTGTAAAAGTGTTCCTATTTCTCCACATCCTCTCCAGCACCTGTTGTTTCCTGACTTTTTAATGATCGCCATTCTAACTGGTGTGAGATGGTATCTCATTGTGATTTTGATTTGCATTTCTCTGATGGCGAGTGATGATGAGCGTTTTTTCATGTGTCTGTTGGCTGTATGAATGTCTTCTTTTGAGAAGTGTCTGTTCATATCCTTTGCCCACTTTTTGATGGGGTTGTTTGTTTTTTTCTTGTAAATCTGATTGAGTTCTTTACAGGTTCTGGATATTAGCCCTTTGTCAGATGAGTAGATTGCAAAAATTTTCTCCCATTCTGTAGGTTGCCTGTTCACTCTGATGGTAGTTTCCAACTTCTTTTTGTAAACCTCACGAACCAACCTCTGCCAGCTTCAGACTTTTCTTCTGCAGCTTCCTCTCCTTTCTCTGCCTTTTGAATTGAAGAGAGTTAGTTAGGGCTTTTCTCTGCATTAGACTTTGACTTAAGGGAATGTTGTGGCTGGTTTAATCTTTCATCTAGGCCACTCAAACTTTCTCCATGTCGGCAATAAGGCTGTTTTGCTCTCTTATCATTGGTATGTTCACTAGAGTAGCACTTTTAATTTCCTCCAACAACTTTTCCTTTGCATTCACAACTTGCCTAGTTGTTTGGCACACAAGGCCTACTTTTCAGCCTATTTCAGCTTTCGACATGCCTTTCTCACTAAGCTTCATCATTTCTAGTTTTTTATTTAAAGTGAGAGATGTTCATCTCTTTCTTTCACTTGAATACTTGGTAGGAGTTACAAATTAGTTTAATGTTGTTGTGTCTCAGGGAATAGGGAGGTCTGAGGAGAAACAGGAAGAGAGAGAGGAGAACCATTGGTCAGTGGAGCAGTCAGAACACACACGTTTATTGATCAAGTTCAATGTCTTACATGATCATGGTTCATGGCACCCTGAAACAAATACAATAGTAACATTAAAGTTCACTGATCACAGATCACCTTAACAGATATAATAATAATGAAAAAGCTTGAGATATCATGAGACGTACCAAAATGTGACACAGAGATGTGAAATAAGCACGTGCTATTGGAAAAATGGTGCTGACAGACTTGCTCATCGCAGTGTTGCCACAAACTTTCAATTTCTAAAAAATTGCATTGTCTAGGAAGTGTGATAAAGCAAAGCACAATAAAACAATGTATTCCTGTATAAAATGAGATCATTGGTATCTTGCTTATGTCATTATCAATCAGGATCGCAACAAAAATCTAGAGAGTTTTATCATTTGAAAAACGTTTGCAAATTGAAAAAGTTCTATACAAAGATTAGTTTTATTTTCGTTGTCCTAATATTTTTGCATATAGTGTGCTTGTCACAATTTTAATTTCAGTTTGATCAAATTTCATGCACTTGCAAGCACAGGATCCCAAATACCAGCATTCAGTTATTTTTTTAAATAAAAAAATTCTAAGTTTTCAATTTTTGGAATTTAATTGTTAATATGTCCGTTAGAAATTTCCATTATGGAAAAAGGGTCCTAATATTTTTATTTAAATTATTTCACTTTCCTCAAATGCTTCCATCTTTTGAGAGAGTTATAAAGGAGTCAGATAGGTCATATACTGACCAAAAGATGATTGTAGCTACCCCTTTTAGTCGTGTCAGCAAATCTTGGAGGGACTTTGAATCGACCCCCTCAGCAGGCTCCCCTCCCACACCAAATAAATGTGCTAAGTCAAAATAGTGCGCTAGCTCTGCAAAATGTCACATTGAAACAACCTCCTTACCCCCATCTCAATCTGCTTGCCTGCCCTCCCCTCCCTTATAGAAATTCTAGGTCTGCCAATGTGTGTAGCCAGAAGGTTTATATACCCTTCAATCTGTGCACCAGGAACAAAGCAAAGACTCAATCATACTTTTCCCATGCGCTGCAAGCTATGATAGCTGTGCATTGTATGTAATGTGGCAGTGCTTTCAGTAATTTTAAAAGAGAGTCTCTAAGGCAACTAATTTGAAAGGACAAAACAAAATCAAATCAACCCCTTTCTGTTTGATGTCCCTGTGTAAACCAACAAGATGGCATATGTATATCTGTGTGTCTATATACATGTATATGTGGCACCATGGAGATACAGTCAGAGATTATGGACAGGAGGCTCAGCTCAAAGCTGTCAGTCTCTGGGCATTGCTCCCCCGGCCTGGGCAACCCGGTGGAATAACTTCCAGCTGTGGGCTACAAATGATATAGGAGAGGCAGCGAACCTTCTCAGCATGAGGAGAGACACATTTTGCCAGTGCTGCTGTGTTTGTGCTGCTTATTGGAATTTTAAAATGTGGTCTCATCCAGGAAAAGGCTCCCCTGCTCTGTCCCAGCAACTGATGACTCTGAGGGTTTGCTTCTGCACCGGGTGCCAGCTCCACTCTGCTACTGACTCATTCAACTTCCTTTCTTTCTGCATGGAGCTCAGCTCACTCATAACACCTGTTTAAATCAGTTTATTTGCCTTTCCTTTTCATTAAGAGCTCATATCAGAGAAGAAAAATAAGCATGCAAGGAAGATAGTTGCCTGTTTTTATTATGGGACACGATGCAGAGATGCTCATTTTGAAAATGAGAATTATTCTATTCAAACAGGATTTTCTTTTGCTGTAAATAAACCCGCCTGTGGTCAAATGACTAAGGAAAGAGAAAGCAGGGCAGTGGAAGTTCAGACTGCTTCAAAGTGTGTTTATTTAAATTAACACTCACGGAATTTCAAGTTTGAGATGGGCAGGATGCCTTCTCATTGGTTTGGAAAAAGCTCCCTATGGGCTGTTCATCTTAAACACAGCCTAACAGAGTGGTACTTAATGAGAGTGATGCAGATCTCAAATTCAATTTTGTTTCTAACTGGCTAAAGCATGTGTTTAGCTTTGATCTGTAAGTAGGAAGCAGAAGCATGATTGGCTAATGTTTGACTTCTAGTTGGCCTAATGAGATTTTATGAATATCAATATTGCTACAGTATCATAATGTATTTGCTAGCTTTTTGCGGCAGTGAAAAAATATTGCTATTAGTCAAATAACTGAGTTTCATAATGCCACAGTAATTATTCCGATTTCCCTTTGGTGAGTATGGGGCAACTGCTTCTTAATTTTCGGAAAGGTCAGCATATTTTTTTAAATTGATGCTTAGTTTGACTACCTCTAATGTCAGTCAACTGTTGTTAATAGGCTCTATTATACCACAAAAGTGCTGATATTTTAAAAGTAGTTGGTGAACCCCAACAGGGCTGCGTATTCAGGACTGCACTATGAGGTTGCATTAGACATTCAGCAGTGGTACGAAATTTATGTTGTTAAATTCAGTTCAGCCATTGAAACTTGACAACTAATTTTGGATAAGAATGATTAGAATTGATACACTCTCTTATTTTTGGAAGTGGCTGTTTTTCAAAACAAATCTTTTATCTAGTATGGCACATAATTTAGTGGAAACACACACAAATGGCATTGCTGTTGATCACAGGGCTTGGGGAGCATTCAAATCATTAGATCCTGTATTTTTGAGAAATAAATAAAGACTAGTGTATGAGAACCATGATGTGTATTCAAAACAATATGATTATGATAGTATTTTATAAAATATTAGTTTTTAGAAAAGGAGATGGACAAAAAGTACTTGGTGTTTGTTTTCCTTGAATTTTATCTTGTTGTCATTAACATAAAATGTAACAAAACAGTTGAACATTTCTGGCATGGCAGAAAATGCCAATAAGAAGGAAGTAAGGGCCGGGCATGGTGGCTCACACCTGTAATCCCAGCACTTTGGGAGGTCGAAGTGGGTGGATCACCTGAGGTCAGGGGTTTGAGACCAGACTGGCCAACATGGTGAAACTCCATCTCTACAAAAAAAAAAAAAAATACAAAAATTAGCCGGGCATGGTGGCGGGTGCCTGTAATACCAGCTACTTGGGAGGCTGAAACAGGAGAATTGCTTGAACCTGGGAGGCAGAGGTTGCAGTGAGCTGAGATTGCACCACTGCAGTCCAGCCTGGGGGACAAGAGTGAAATTCCATCTGCAAAAAAAAAAAAAAAAAAGGAAGTAAGGAACATCTATTTCATGAGTGACTTCTCCTATAGGAAAGGCCCTTAACATATGTATCCCACTTCATCTTAGTAAGATTATTCAATATAGCCAATATTTACTCTACAGCTGAGGAGACAGCTTTGGTGAGTCTGGCCCGCTTGTCCAAGGCCCATTGTCGGAATATGGCTAAGGGGAGTACATACTCAGATCAGCCTGGCTCAAAAGCCCTTTTATTTTATTTATTTTATTTTGATTTCCATAGGTTATTGGGGAACAGGTTGTGTTTGGTTACGTAAGTTCTTCAGTAGTGATTTGTGAGATTTTGGTGCACCCACCAGCTGAGCAGTGTATTCTGAACCCTATTTCTAGTCTTTTATTCTTCACTCCCTTCCCACCCTTTCCTCCCAAGTCCCCAAAGTCGATTGTATCATTCTTATGCCTTTGCATCCTCATAGATTAACTCCCATTTATGAGTGAGAATATACCATGTTTGGTTTTCCATTCCTGAGTTACTTCACTTAGAATAATGGTCTCCAATTCCATGCAGGTTGCTGCGAATGTCATTATTTCATTCCTTTTTTTTAATGGCTGAATAGTATTCCATGGTGTGTGTGTGGGTGTGTGTATACATATATATACACATATATACATATATATACATACGTATATTTTGCAGTTATGAATTGTGCTGCTATAAACATGTGTGTGCCATTTCTTTTTATTAAAATGGAAGCTTCACAAGTGAAAGAGTTATATCCCCTTTGGTTACCTCTGTGTCTCCTAGTGCCTGATGCAGTGGTTAGCACTCAGTGAAGCCATAGCTCCCTGCCAACCCCTTTCCTGCTGACCTTCTCTGAATTTACCATCGGAACCTCCCTGAACTATGTAGGAAGCTTAGCTATCTCTTTATGTTTTATCTTCAATGAAATGAAAACCCTCTTATAGTGCTTATTTGCAATTTGCTGCCGGTCCAGCCTCCATTCCCCTTTCTAGTAATTCCCTCATAGTATCTCATGACAACCCCAAGAATGAGATCCTGATAGACCCATTTTCCAGGTAAGGAAAGTGGGGTTTGGGGGGGTGCAAGGAGTTAAGTGGCCTCTTATCGGCACACAGCCCCACATCCCATAGGTGACAGACTTGGTATCTGAATCCAAATCTGTCTTCCTTCAAAGCCCAGGCTCCTTCCATGTGAAACCTGAGCTGACTCTTGCTGGCAGGGGTAGAATTGCGATGAGCTGAACTTTCTAGGTGGGAGAAGGCTAGAATTCCTAAGTATGAGCAAAAGCTCAGAGGTGGGAGAGTATGTAGCTAGACTTGAGAAGAGAGACCGTTGAATAAAGTCATCGAGATTCGAGTGTTTTAGCTTTACTTGCTCAAGGGGGACCTGCATCATTTAACCATGCTATATTCTTCCTTTTGACCACTGCAATCCCAAGTCATGCTCTTCCTTATTTAGGACCAGTCAGTAGGACTTGAGAACCATTTCATTGAGGGTAGCTTTGACTCTTCGCCAGACTCCTTTTCTGATCACTCATCCTATAGTCAGCAGCTATGAAAGATCTGAAAACGTTCATTCTAAGAATTTGCAGATCTCAGAATAAAACAGAGTGATTTTATCTTTCCAGGATCTGGATCCTGCCTCTGAAGCCTTCAGTCAACCCTGTATCACATTGGCTACCGGTAGCCATAGTTTGAGTGTTTTGTTCAGTAGGTCCCAACTTTACCCTTGAGTTCAAAGCGTATTTCTAAATTGCAGCTTGTTTCTAGAAATGGAAAGTATATCACTGATGCTCATTCTGCAAATATTGAGTGACAGAGCCTTTTCTAGGTATGAAGAACAGGAGTCCCTGAACTCAGGTGCTTATTTGTTACAAGGGGAAGGGACAATATATAAGGAAACACATTTAAAAATGAGCATTTCAGATTGTGGTGAGGTATGTGAAACAGCTGAGTTGAGATGATGGCGACATGGGGCCAGGCAGGAAGAATGAGCTAATTTAGAAAGCATTCCTCTTTGAAGAGATGACATTTGACTGAATATGGCACGATGAAGAGCCAGCCATGCAGCAGTCTTGATATCCTTCTTGGTAGAGGAGACATAGGCATGATGGAACAGCTTCATACTCTGTTCAGAATCCCTGGGCAAATTTAAACTGCACATCAGATCCAATTACAATATACGATGGTAATACTTTTACTTACTTAATAGTTTTAATAGTCTTAATAATCACCAAGTAATATGTTAGATACTCCATATGTATTAGCAGTAGTTGCTAAAATGTAAGATGAATAAGAACAAGGCTTTTTATGTGTTTTGTTCAATGATGTATCCCACATGCGCATAGAAAGTGCTCGATGAATATTTGTGAAATGAACAATTTGTTACTGCAACCCTGCAGAGGAAGCAGTACCTCTTCTAATTGAGAGATTAGAAGCCTGAAATCCAGAGAGGTTAAGTGGGTCAGGTGGTTGAGAAGGAGAGCTGGGATTTGAGTTTGAGGCTGTCAGACTTGAAAACCACTGAATTTCCCACAGTGCTCTACCTCACTTGCTTGGCATAGTAGATTTGTCCTGCCTACTTCCAAAGTCTAATCTTGTTAGTGTTCCACTAGTCAGGACTTAGGCAGAGAGTTAATTTGGCTGCTTTGCTCTCTCTTGCTCATCAGGGAGTGGCCCTTTAGCAGTGTGATCACTATATGGTCCCACTGACTTCCCAGCTAATTTGCTGCCTTTGATATGGGCTCAGATATTTTCAAAAGCCAGACCTCAAACTCTGACTGCCAAAGTTTGCCCTCTAAGAAGTTTTATATAAATCATGGAATCAGAGTACAGTTCGTGCTTGTACATTCAGGAACATGTGTCACAGAGAGGAAGGGAACCAACATGAGGTGAAAACCTACTATGTGACTTGTTTGTGATGGGCATTTGCATTTTAGGTACAAATTCTAATTTAACAATAACTATTATAGGAAAGTGGTGATGAGAATTGGTTTGGAGGTCAGATAGACCTGGATTAAATCATGGACTTTAGCATTTATAAGCTATGTGACTTTAGAAAAGTTACCTAATCTCGGCCGGGCACAGTGGCTAACGCCTGTAATCCCAGCACTTTGGGAGGCTGAGGAGGGCGGATCACAAGGTCAGGAGTTCGAGACCAGCCTGACCAACATGGTGAAACTCTGTCTCTACTAAAAATACAAACATTAGTCAGGGGTGGTGGTGCGTGCCTGTAATCCCAGCTACTCAGGACGCCGAAGCAGAAGAATTACTTGAACCTGGGAGGTGGAAGTTGCAGTGAGCCAAGATTGCACCATTGCACTCCAGCCTGGGCAACAGAGCGAGACTCCGTCTCAAAAAAAAAAAAAAAAAAAAAAAGTTACTTAATCTCCCTGATCCTTAGTTTCTTATATATAAAATAGGTATGATGTGATTTATCGTATAGGCTGATTGTAAGGATTAACAAATAAGACATTTATAAATGTTTGTCCAAAGCCAGCATTCAGCAAATGTGATATCATAAATGATTATACTTCATCGAGTCTAAGATGCAATATATTAAGTACCGTTATTTTACATACCACTAAGAAAATGCTGTCAGTTCAACTATCATGCGCTATCATCAGTTGTAAGATACTTTGTGATATCAGAGGTGGTAAGATGTAGGAAAAGGTATATTTTAGAGTGATTGAAATATTGTACATATTCTAGGTTATATAATCCATTAATAATGGCAATAAATTAACAAATTACTGAAGCATCTAAGGCAAATAATTGGCTATTGTTTGCTAAGTGCTTTAGGAATCAAGTACTGACACCTTTCTTTATAGCCTTTCTCAATTATTCATGACCCTCAAAATCAAAAAGATTTTCCTTACAGCAATTCAAGCTGTCCCACAACAATTTAAGCCAGCTTCTACCTGTTTATTTCACTCCAGAGCTAAAGAGCAATTGGTCAGTGTCTTCAGAACAGCCATTCATCTGCTTGTTAACTTATAACTTAAATGCCTTTCTTTCAGACTAATTACAGTATAATTATCTAGGCCTGTAAAAGCTCACCAGTGCAATGTGGATGAATTCAGGGAAGTGAGCGATTTTTAAAGTTGGCCATTTAGTGATTCAACAAATACTACTGGAGAGCATGACATATGCCTGATCTTGTTTTAATGTTGAGATCGGGACAGTGAGCTAGACAAGCTCTCTACTCTTGTGGAGTCTGGGGGAAGACAGATAATAAGTGAGTGACAAAGAAAATAATATTTTGTTTGGCAATGAAGTCTGAGAAAAGCAAAGCAGGATAATGAGAGAGAAGTGACTGATGAAGAGGCTCTCATGGTATAACAGCAGGGAATTTGCCCTGGGGGATGTCTGTTGAGCATCCTGAATGATGGGAGGGGAGGGAGAATATTCTGGTCAGAGGCAATAACTACTGCAAAGATCTCTCGTAAGGTAGAGATGGGCTTAGAGCATTTACAAAACAAAAAGGGGTGGAGAGTGTAGTGAACATAGGAGGGAGGGGGGAAGGAAAAGTGGGGAGGTAGGCAGGGGCTAGATCATGGCGGCATTCATAAACCTGGATAAAGAAGAGTGTATTCTAAATGTAAAAAGGAAGACAGCGTGTGTACGTTGGAGGGGTAAGGGGTTAGGGGAGTGGTTTGTTAAATTGAAAAGTGATATCTAATTTGCTTTTTAATTTTTTCTGACTTCTCTGGCTGCAGAATAGAGAGGGAGAATTGTGGGGTGGGGGATGAAGGCAACAATCAAAGCAGGGAGACCAGTTAGAAGGATGCCGCCAAGATCCAGACCAAATCAACAATGGTGAGAATAGAAATGGAAAGACGGGGTTGGATCAGGACAGGCTTTGGAAGTGGAGCTCTTGGAATATGGATTTGGGAGGGTGAAGGAAAGAGAAAAATCAAGACTGACTCCTAGGCTTTGGGCATGAACAACAGAATGGATGGGCATGCTGTTTATTGAGGTAGGAAGAAGCCAGGGAGGTGCGTATTCAGGGGGACACTTGTGGTCAAGTTCAACTACTCATCCAAGAAGAGGCAGATAGGATATGCAGGAGTTCAGAGAAAAAAATCACTCTTAGAGATATACATGTAGGATATTATTTAATGCTCAGGTGAGATTTTCTAGGAAGAGAATAAAGATGGAGTTGAGAAGATATTTAGAGGAAGAGAAAATGGAGCACACCAAGGAGATTCTGAAGGAGCCCCCCAGAGGCTGACACTATTAAAGATGAAGAGCTTTACAAATCGATTCAGAGAAGAAGAATAAACAAAGGATTAAAGATGCTGAGAGCTGAATCTTAACTGCAGAGCAGTTGACCCATGATGGACTGGGAATGTGGTCCAGGGGGACTTTTCCTGGGAACAAAATGGATGATCATCAGAGGATCCACCATCTTTAATTTTTCAAAAACACAGAAAAGTGAAATGACTTGGCCAAGTTTATGCAGCTAAGAAGTAATAGCTGGGATTTGAACCCAGAGATTTTTGCTCCAGCATGTGGATCCTTAATCACAACCTTATACAGCTTCTATGTGGTATCCTTGAATAAATTAAATTTGAAGGAGAAAAATAAGTGTCTTGTATCAAAGGAGTGAAGGGATGGGAACTGTGGATTAGCTTAGTAAAAAGATATTTTGGTCAGCAACACCATTTGGGTAACAAAGCCATTTTGAAGGAAGCCAGAAAGAGTTACAGTGAAAATAAACATTGTTTCGAATGGAGACAGCAGGCAGAGTTCATTTTCCCTCTTTCCCTTTCAGGTAGTTCTTAATAATAAAAGCCACCAACCACTATTCATATCTGATTAAACAAAAGTTAAAAAAACAAACAAACAAACAAACAAAAAAACGCACACACACACACACACAGAGAAAAGATCGCAACAGCCAAGAGGCAAGCTTAATCTTTGGTATTTAGAATGATAAAGAGGAGCAATATGTGAAATCCACTTAAAATATGATTTCATGTTCTCATATACATTTTGAATTTATGGAGAACTGACTTCTGCCATTTATTCAGAGAGCAAAAAAATGCATATACTATGCAGCTGAACTTATCATACCATAATGGGACACCTAGCATTTTCCACGAGTGATTGATCTTCTCCACCCCTTAACAGTCCTTTCCTAACTGTTACCAAAAAATGGAATACATTTCAAGCTTCTCTTGAGTTGAATTGAGCAGGCACCAAAGAAGACACTAACACTTGCCAGCTATAGTAAGAAAAAAAAAAAAAAAGATAGCAAACGGGGAGGGTGGGGGAGTGTCTCCTTCAGTTTACTAAAAAGGAAGAAAATTTCAACTGGGAGAAACACCCGGGGGTGGATATGTTAATTGGAATATTCCCCACTAAGGTTAAATAGAAGTTAAACACTGTTTGAAGCCTGTGTTATATATCCCAAAATACATACTGAACCAGGAGGTAAAGAAACTGGGTTTTATTTCCAGCTGTGTCGTTGATTTGAACAAGTTGTTTAACCTGTCTTTGGTGCTCAGTTTATCCATCTCCAAAATGAGAAAAACAGAAAGCCAGGGTTCGTATTCAAAGCTAAGGGTCCTGTTCAAATTTGAGTTTTATGATGAATGGATCTTATTTCAAAAAATATTCATAATCATAATAGGAAGAAAGAAAACAGCTGGGTGTAGGGATCTGTACTTTCTCATTTTGCATGGACGCACCCCCAGTTACAGAGATCCTAGTGCTTGCTAGTTCCTTTCTTGGATCTCTTGTGAATCTTGTAACTTGCACCTCCCCACTTGGGTGACCAACTCATTATGGTTTGCTCAGGACTTCCCTGGTTTTAGCACAGAAAATTCCATATCCAGGGAACCTGCTCAGTCTGTGTCAAACCTAGAGGATTTTTCACTCTAGTTTCCACTGAACCTTAGGTCATACTTGCCTCAGTGTTTTTGTGGTTTTGTTTGCAGCTAAACCACAAGCCTCATGAGGGCACAGAAAGTTAAACATAATGATCATAATCCTCCTGTATTTTTTTTTTTAGACAGGGTTTTGCTCTATTGCCTGGGCTGGAGTGCAGTAGTGAGATCTTGGCTCACTGCAGCCTTGATTACCAGGGCTTAAGCAATCCTCATGCCTCAGCCTCGCGAGTAGCTGGGACTACAGGCGCATGCTACGTTTTGTAGAGAAAGGGCCTTGCCATGTTGTCCAGGCTGGTCTCCAACACTGGGCTCAAACTGTCCATCCACCTTAGCCTCCCAAAGTGCTAGGATTACAGTCACAAGTTACCGTGCCCCACCCTCTGCTTGTCTTTTTGACAGGGAGTGTTGGATACATAACATATCCCTATTATAAATACTTCACAGATTGATTTGTTTCTCAAATGCACCTTAAGATCTTAAGCATCTGCCTTCTTCAATATATTTTGCTAGACATTTAAAATACATTATCATATTTTAATTCAAGAGCCTGTTGAGGTTAGCAGTGATACTCCTACCTATAGATTAAAAAAAACGAGGTTCGAAGGAGAGAGTCACATAAGGCTAACCATCTTCTTAGTGGCTGACCTGAGATTGGAACGTAGCTCTTCCTTGAGCAAAACCCAGACTCTCACCACTACATCATGCTGGTTTTTGCTTCCTGGGACTGGAACACCCTTTCCCCTCACTTGACCGGAGGATGTCTGATACATTTCTCAGGGTGTAACTCAAGGTTTAGCAACTATTCCAAAGGGCTTTCTACAATGCCCTTACCTGTTAGAATCTCTTTTGAGTCAATGACATTTGTTTTTAGATATTTAATTTTTCCTGCCTTTATAATGTTGTTTTTTTATCTGCGTCTTGCTTTGCGTTTCCGAGTGATTGTGTACATCTTGAAGACAGAAATGAGAGCTTTCTCATCTTTGAATTCCCAGCTCCCACATGGCTACTTATTCATTCATTTACTCATTTATTCAAGGTGTGATAACTGGGCTTAGCAGCATCTTGCCTGAGAAGGGAACGGGACATGCGCTTCACCTGACTTGAAGTCAGTGGGAAAATGTGATATGAGAAAGCAGAGAGGAAGTCTTAAATTGGGTTGACTGGCCATGTATTTTGAGTTGTAGTCAAGTGCCAGACCACCATGACTTACACAAGGCTCTTTCCATAGCATTTTTCCCTCTGTTTTCTCAACAATTTTAAAGCTCCGCCAGACAATACAAATGTTCGGATTCTCTGAATGTTAGAAGAAGCCATTTGCTTGATTAATTTATTTGACAGGCATGTTTTGAGCATGTGCTTGTGCAGGATGTCATGTCCAGATCCCGTGGGGAATTTGAAGAGAGCAAAGTTCAGCTGCTGCCCATCAGGGGCTTGGGATCTGGATGGAGAAGCAAGATGGACACTTAAGTCACTGTGGTAGAACACAGCTTATGAGCATAAGATGCAGTTGCGTGAGTTTGCAGGGCCAGGGGAAGGCATCACTCAGGTAGGTTTGGACAACTACTTAGAGGAGATGGGACTCAAATTGGGCCTTGACGTTGGAAGAAAATTAAAAATAACAGTGGTTGCCAATTTCAAGTGTCTGCATGGGAAAAGTGGGTTTGGGTTTGTGAGTTCCTTTTCTTTGTCCGTGGTCCTTTATCTTTCCTTGTGGGAAAGCCTGCTTTTCTGAGACAATTTGTCCTGTACTCTCTTCTTTCCCTCCCTTTCTCGTATTTTCTCTACCTTTTTGGTTTTTTCTCCTTATTTTTCATTTGGAGGGATCTGCTTTTGTTTGACAAGTCCAGTATTCCTTTCTGGGACTTGTGGCCCAGTTCGGTATCAATTTGGTGTTGTTTCTGACTTGCAGTAATAGAAATTCTACAGTCCAGCCAACAAAATTCAGATCACACCATCTCTATACATCAACAGAGTCACCATTAACCTTTATTAACATAGCACAGGAAATAATGTCATCAGATTTTCATGTGAATGAAGAACATGGGGAAATGTTTTCAGCATTTTATGAAATTTTTATGGACTACGGACTGATTGGCATGTTAATAAACAGCAGAAAAATATTTCGGTTTGCTTTCTAGTTATCCTCGTATTTTCTATTGGAAATTTGTTGTCAACTGGCATGTCTTCTATGCCCAGTGTACACATGTCTGCGGATAATTGCTATTTATACTTCATTTATAAAGAAATCCTAGAGGAACATTGGAACACCAATCTACACTATTTAATTTCATTTTTGTTCGGATCAAATCTTTCTGATGCTGAAAGGAAGGGAGGTGGTTGATTTTTTTTTTTTCAAAGTATGCCCTTTTTTTGAGATGTTTTCTAAATTATTTTATTTCTGAGTGCTGGGAGCCTGGCAAAAATAATTGAATTGTCAGTGTTTGGTGCAAATTCAAATGTTCATCGACGAGGCTATTTTTGGATTGCCAGTATTCCCGTCCTCTTTCATGTAACTGTATAAACAGAGCAATTGTACAATTGGTATTTTCAGAAAACACTCCATGCTCCTCTATAGTTACCTTCTGTGAATCTGAGTTCTGCATTTTGCCTCCTGTATTCAAAGTTTCCATTTGAAATCAAATCAGTGCTATTATTACTGTTGCTAACAATAGCTCCTGTCCACAGCAGGGAAGAACAATTAACGAATTCATCAATTGTGTTTGTTTACATGTGTGAGCTCAAGGCTAATTATTTAATTAATGTCTTCTGTCTTGAACAGAAGTGTTAGCACATGAAAGTGTTGCTGAGTGGCAAACAAGGTGAGGGTTGAGAAATTCCAACTTATTTGTGACATATAAATAGACATTTATTTATTTAAGACCTAGAGTTGGGGTAGAAGTATTTTAGTCTCAGTAGTTAACTTTGGGAGTGCTTGATACCGAGTTAATTAATTAAATTAGCAAATGCGTTTTGGAGTGATTGGAATCTCAACAGTTAACTCTGGGAATGCTTGATACAGTTAATTAATTAAATTAGCGAATGCTTTTCATAGTGATTGGAAGTTACTTCATAGCTGTGACTAAATAATACTAATAATAAGTGGCAAACTATTCAAATATTTTACAAAGGTTCTGTCACATTTCATGTTGTAGTATTGGACAAATGTAGCTCCTGATTGTATGCAACCTCAAAAGCTCAACTCAATCTCTGCCTCCTCTGTGTTCTCCCATAACTCCTTATTTATACTTTTTCTATAGGGGTATACTTCGAATTGTGTAAAAAGGAACACTTTCTCTCCGTGGATGTTGGCTTACATCTTGATGTCCCGTGATCATTCACCATGTTTCACACATCAAGTGTTCCATAAATGTTTGCATGAATAGAAGGCTGATTTTCAGAGTTTCGTTGATTTTAATACCATGCAAGAAAATAGCTTGCCCTGAAAACTCCTCCTTTTTAAATTTGTAAGTACAGATAGAAAAATGAGACAGTTACTAGAACTTTGTGGTTAATAAAAAGCTCCTTTCTTTAGCTATCTTCATGTTTTGTGAGGAAGTGGCTTAAATCGAAGAAAGAAAAATCTTGAGCATGTGCTTGTGCAGAATGTCATGTCCAGATCCCAAGGGGGAATTTGTATCCAGCAATTCCCTCTGTTGAGAAACAACTCTTTCCTTCTTTGGTTTGCTCTACAAAGCATCTCTCTGCCACCAGGCAATGCATTTCCCCTTCCTGTGCATTATTTGTTAAACCAAGTGAACCAGATGCTTCCTAAGACCACAAACTCTGAGTTTTATTGAGTTTGATTATTTCAACTACTATTCAATTATTTATTTGTTTCTGCCTAAGTATGAGGTACTTAGCTGGGTGCTGTTTTAGAGGCATAGACTTATTTGAGGATGCCATAGTGTTAAGTTGAGATTGTGGCCTCTGGAACCATAAGGTCTGTGTTCACTCACTCCTTCCGTCATGGATGGTCTGTGTTACTAACCTCTCTGTGCCTTCTTGTCCCCATCTGTAGGATAGGGTTAGTAATAGTACCTACTCGTCATCGTGAACAGATTGTTGTGGTGAAAAAAATGAATTAATATATTTAATCAATATAAAGAACTTAGAACAGTACTTGGCACAAAAGTATGTGTTCTCAATTGGTAATAGCTAGGTGCTACAGACTGAATGTGTTCCCTTCAAAATCCATATGCTGAAGCCCTAGCCTCCAGTGTGATGGTAAATGGAGGTGGACCTTTGGGAGGTGATTAGGTTTAGATGAACTTGTGAGAGAAGGGCCCTCAGGACAAGATGCCCTTAAAAGAAAAGGAAGAGAACAGAGCCCTTTCTCTCTTTACTGTGCAATGACACATCAAGAAGGCAGCTGCCTGCAAGCCAGGAATAGAGCCCTCACCAGGAACCAAATCTGCCAACACCCTTTTCTTGGACTTCATAGCCTCCAGAACTGTGATAAATAAATTTCTGTTGTTTAGGCCACCCAGCCTGCTAAGACTGTGTACACTAAGACACTAGCTACCCAGTTTTTGTCTTCAGGTGACATATAATTTGTGGAAGGGGAGCAAGGTCAACAAATGCAAAAGGTGCTGGCTGGCAGCACCAAGAGGCAATAAGAATTTAGAGGCAACAACGTTTTCACAACAGGTGGGATTATAGCAGAACCTTGAGGGAATGGTAGACTTTCAAACATGGAGAAGATCCCGGAACTGGGGAATCACACATGGGAAACTGCAATTGGAACAGCATAGGCATATTTGGGACATGAAAGAAATGCGTGGAAATAGAGAAGAGAGGGTGTGTAGGGAGGCAGCCGAATATTAGTATGGGCCAATTATGGAGGTCGTTGGGGGCAGTACTCAGCTATGGTATAATGCATAAGAGAATGGGCTTTGGAACGAGACTGACTTAGATGTGGCCCCATTTTGCTTCTTTTGTTGTACAACCTTGGGTATGTCAGTATACTTTTCTTGGCATCAGAGTCCTCATCTGCAAAAGGAGCGTAATTTTACATGTGTCCTGATGCCCATAGCACTCAAAAGATTGCTAGTAGTAGTGTGTGTCTCCTGTGTGCAGTATGCGGAGTTTTGGAATTCAAGAGTTATGCTCTAGCAACATTATTTTAGAGTTAACTGGCACAAGAAAAGAAAGGACCTCTTGGTTGTAATATTTCAAAGGAGTTGGGCTAATTGGGGTGGGTCAAACCCTCTAGTTTTAATGTGAAGGTTTAATCTATGTTGATGAGTTTTTTTCTGAACGTTGTTTAATCAAAAGCTAAAGCAAGAGGTCTCATTCTTGCTCCCACGAGAAGAACAGAGGCTTCAAAGCCACCAAAATACTTGTTAAAAGAAGTTTGTTGAAGAATAATACATTAATTGACATTTATGTAGAGTGCCCTTTTATGTTACACCTAGTTGTCCTTTCTGCATTGCAAATCCCACAGTGAGTTGGTCTCTACTGACCTTCTTACTCAATAGTTCGCTAGTACACCAGCCTGGGAGCAATTTTTAACCACAAAACACTGCCCGGTGTGTCTCTTCAGTTCGTGACTGAGGATGAAATAAGATTCTCTCATCTTGTTTGCACTACTGATTTGTTAGCTTTTTATCGATTAAAGATCTCAATGCACAATTTGTTTTTCATCTTAAGTAAGGATATTCTGTATCTGTCATACTGTCTATGAGTTATTGATTTACTATGATTTGTAAAAACTCTTTTGTCCTAAAAGTTGGGGGCACTCCACCTTCCTGAAGGGTTTTGGAAAGATGGTTGTTTATCCTATTCCAGATCAATGAATTTCAACTTCTCCCATAAGGTTTGCTGTAAATCAATGAAAAATTAGATTTACATTTAGATGAAAACAGTTAAGGCCAGGAAGGCCCCTCTTAATTTCTATTATTTCATGACTAGCTGAATACAGGAGGAACTAAAAACATATATAACTGCTAAACAAAGCTTCCATACTGCTCAGGATTTGTTCTAGAATGGCAGGCACAGTGGCGTTTCCATTCTATTTGCAAGTCCATTTTAAGAACATCTGCATCTATTGGACCATTAGAAGAGAGTTTGTCTGAGCTCTTACAAACTGCACAGCTCATTCACATCAGGAAATGTGTGTAAATTATAAAATATATGAAACCCAAGCCTTTAATGGCAGCAAATTGATTCCCTAAATGAACAAAGTAAATTAGTAATAAAAACGGCAATCCAACAGACCTTTCTGCTGTAACCTCAGCCTAATTCTGTGGGTACAGGTTGTGTGTTTTCACTGCCAACTTATTTATTTTTTTTAATTAGAAGATTGTCATAGAAGATGCTAGATATTAAAATCTTTTTGAAATTTCCAAATCCAACAACTCATTAATACTGCTTGCTTTGGTTTTGTCTTTGAGAAATATTGGCTTTAGGAGCAAATAATGAATTATGGAAATATATCCAGGTGGCATATCTTCATTATTCTTGATTCACCATGCAAGATAGATAACGCTAATAGAAACTGTACTCGTATAGAAAATTCTTCTTCAGAGTGATTTTATTCTTTATTCCCATACATTTTTCAGGATTCTGTTTGTATTTTGCCAATGTTATTTTTGTCATTCATTTAAACATGTCCCCCCCAATTTACAAATAAGTACAGTAATAATTTTAATGGGCATAGTGAAAGAGAAGACTACACAGAGATGAACATTTGGATGCAGTATGATTTGAATGCAGCCTTTGATGCTAGTGAGCATGTTGGAGTTTTGACAGATAAATCAAACACATGTGTTTACATTGCATTTAGAGAGGCATTTAGTCTTATGTCAGTAATGAGTTGTCTCAGCTACTGTTTGTGAATGTCCTTACTTGTGGAGAAGAGGTATTTTTCATCTGCCTTGACAAACATGTATCATGTCCATGTCTACATGATAGAAGCCTTTCTAAGTACATTTCTTTTCTGTGTCTTACAGATACCTTTAGCTTTGATATATATGGTGAGCAAGTAATCAGTTCACCTGACTTAGCCTGTTTGAACTTAGGATGCGTCACAGACACATAGGCACCAGTTCTGACCCTGAACCTACCCAGGAGATCTCAGGGTTCTCAGCCCATTTGTTGTTTTGCTTAGTTCACAACGTTTTGTTCTATGGCTCATGTTGATGTGCTAGTTTCGTTTCATCTTGCTAGGAGCTCCTTGAGGTCGGAGGCTATGCTGCTTACATCTTATGATATCCGGAACTTGACAGATCACATAGTAGCTGCTCCACAAATAGGGAAAAGTGGGAAGGTGGGAGGGAATTTCAGTAGGTGTTACATGGAGTTAGAGATTATGACTGAGTTCATAAGAGGGAGTGATCATTCTACTGGGACTCAAAGATGTTGAAGAACAGGCAGGATTACAGCAGGACCATGAAGGAAGGGTGGAAAACAGAATTTGTGTAAATAGCCCTTAGGAACCTAAGATACAGGGACAAGATTTCAAGGATCTGAATGCTAGTGCATCTTAGATCCAAAAGCAGGTGTTCTAGCGAGGAATATATTTGGTTGTGAGATCAGGAAAGCCACATGGTCTAGTTAAAGTAATGTGTGTTTGTTGGGGGAGAAATGGTGTAGAATATGGGAAATGCAAGCTGATCAGATGTTAGGTGATCTGGATTTAGGCATCCTATTGCAGTGGAAAGCATCTCTCTCTGTCTCTAAGAAATTGGGGACTGGATTTTCAAAGTTTTCCAGTTGCAGAAGCCATACTGTACCTCATTTCTGCTTTATCCAGCTTCTCTGTTTTTTTTTTTGTTTTTTTGGTTTTTTGTTTTTTTTGACATGGAGTCTCACTGTGTAGCCCAAGCTGGAATGCAGTGGCTTCATCTCAGCTCTCTGCCTCCCGGGCTCAAGTGATTCTCGTGCCTCAGCCTCCCGTGTAGCTGGGATTACAGGCACACTCCACACCCAGCTATTTTTTTGTATTTTAGTAGAGATGGGTTTCACCATTTCCTTCTGCTCATTCATTGACCAATGTGACTGCATATCCTAAATAAGACCTCACTGTTCCATTGCTTAGGACTCACAGAGATGATGGTCTCTGTGGTTCCTTCCTAGATGTTCTCTCAGAAGAATTTGAGCTGATTGGCCACTAGTCAGTCTATGGGTTGACTGGCTCTGACCTTGTGGTCATTTTCAGTTCAGTTTGCCAAGATGGGTAGAGGGGTGGGCAGACCTGTTCAGGGTGACTGAATGATTCAGGTTCTTCAGAAGGGGCTGTGGGCAGGACAGACAATAAGCCGTGCCCAGTACAGCCAAGTGGGAAAACCAGAAAGGACACAGAGAGGAGCCCTCTCAAGTGCTTCAAGGCTTTGAAATGTAGCCTGTATCAGAAGGCTGATGCTAAACTTTGGCATTGTCTCTTCTGATTCAGAAAGCTGGGAAGCAACCGCTAGCTCATGGATCCCCTGTCTCACTGAACCCTTCTTGATCAACCCGACTTTGTGGTTCCAGCATGAGTCCAAGGGCCTATGTGACAATTTGCCTCTGCAGCAGAGCTCTGCCCGGTTTACTCTGGCCTTCCTGATTTCTTTGCCTCTCTTGCCCTGGGTTAGAATAAGGCCAGTGTAAATGTGAAGAGGACTGACAATTGGTGTCAATGAAAACCCAAGACTGTCACTCCTAAGGCTAGATACCTGTTCGCCTGAATCTGAGTTCCCTAAAAGCAGAGCATCCCTTAATACTGAACAAGTCTCTATGGGGTTGTTACTTGGTGGCAAGCACTGTTCCAGGCACGGGGGCTACAGTGATGAATGTGACAGTTACATTCCTGACCTCATGAAACTTGCATTCTACAGAGAGGAGGCAGGAAATACAAATAATAAAATAATATTAGATAATAAGTGGTGTGGAAAAGAATATCAAGGAAGTGGGCTGGAGAGCCACTAGGGTGCTTCCTCAAATAAGGTGGTCAGGGAAGACTTCTCTGATGAGGGGACACTGTCAGAAGCTGCTAATGTTTGTTGCATGAGAATTCCCCTAGTGTCCCATTCCAACCAACTCTCTTCTGACCCGCTGTTAAGGTCTGGTGTTGGCCATCGTATTGATTTTATCTTTCAGGCCTCATTTAGGCAGCATGCAGCTTGTCTGCTAATAACAGCTCATCTTTGGGAGAAAATGCTGATGCAGACTGGATCTTTAATATATGCCTCCTATTAGGATCTAATGACGTTGTGCCTCCCTAGTCAGTAGACCGAGGTGCCCCTGGTCCCAAGTGGAGGGATACTTGAGGTTACATGAGACTTCTGGTTTACATTGATAGAGCGGTGACACTCATCCAGAGTTTTGAGGTTCTTTGTTGAAGCTTTGATTCTAACTTTACTGAGTCCTTTTAAATGAGGACTTCACGTTTGCACAAATGTGCATGCCAGTGCTGCTAGCTAGGCATGCACATTATTAATGCTAAGTAATGAACTCATATGTGTTCTGTCTGTACTTTGGTTTTGCATTAAACACTGGTTTTGCTGCAGCTCTCCAATTCAACAGCCATTAAACTAGTGTTTTAATGGACTAATAGAAGAGTGACTCTTTGTCACCTTCTCAAAAGTTTCTTTGGTCCATACTTTCAGAAAACCTGACACAGTGTGTCTCATCTTGGAGGTTCAGAAGACACATTCATGTTTTCTAACTTGTTACAGATTTTGAGGTAAGACAAACCGACTTAACTTTCTTTAACGTGCATTCTCAAACTCAGTTGGCCTCAAGGCCACTCTCTGGGGCATAATACCCAATAGGTGTTCTAGGCCTATGTGTGAAAATACTCCTGGGACCTGCCTCTCCCAACATGGAAATGTAAGATTCAGAGAAAGCCACACGTCCTTGTGGAAGTTTCATGGAACATTATCGCTCACTTACAGGCACTAATGACTTCAATAACATAGTGAAGTTTAGCATAAATAGGCTCATCATTAAAGTTGATGGCAGAAGTATAAACAAGGCCCACACTATTAAATTTGCTATTTATTTGTTATGCGTCTGGAATTATCCTGCTGTCTCTAGCTGTCTCATACTGGGTGTTTATAAACCTAAGTCGAATGTGGTATTATTTTGTTTTTTTGTCCAACCTAGAGGAATGAGGTGATTTTTAAACATTGCTTCTTCTACAAATGGGATTACCCAAGCTGGGAAGGACAGTCCTCGCATTTCCCAAGGCAGCATCTGCCATTCTGGTCACAAGGCCTTTCAGGGCACGAGGGTTTTACAGAAAACAAAAAGAAACAACTGCAATAGATGCGAGAAGCAGGTTAAGGGTCAGATGATGTGATGTTGGCAAGACACTAAGATTTGAACTGTTGTGCTGTAAGCAGAGATGGTCAAATGGCGTTATCAACTATTATCTGTTAGCAGAAATGGTCATATGGCGCTATCTACCATGAAAGGGTAGCTCAACGCACCATGCTGTGAGGGTTACAAGTGCAGAGTGGGTTTGAAGCCAGACTGGCTGGGCTTGGGTGCTGGTATTAGCTGAGTGTTTTGGGCAAAGTGCTTCATCTCTTCATTCCTCTATAAAGTGGAGCTAATAGGAGAGTTATGAGGATGAAATATGTAAATACATGTAAAGTGCTTACCCTGTGCCTGGCATGTATATATATATATATATATACACACACACTCACTCAACACTAGCTTTTATATAAAACAGATGTGCTTGAAACTGCAGGAGGGTATGGAGAGTCATGCAAGATATTGATTATTGCTGGCACCCGAGATCCAGACTAAAAACGTTAATACTTTTACTAAAAGAAAAAAAAAAAAAAAAAAACCCGAAATGTTTATTGCCTGCACAGAGCTTGCAAAGTGAAAACACACATGTCCCTGACTGAGACACAAAATACCAAAATACCACCTCGGTGATTTTGCCAAATGTCAGCCTCAGAGGAGGGCTAACATTTATTCGAACAGACTATCTGTTTTCTAGGGTTGCTCACTGTGTTCTAACCTCCAGATGAGGTGACAATAAAGGTCCAAAGGAGGATGGATAGAAAAGGGGAAAGCGGAGGGAGAAGGGCAAGGCTAGTGGGGCGAGAAGGAGAGAGGTGAGCCCTTTCTCAGTGGCTCCCTCTCTGCACTAGTCTGAAGCTCAGGTTTCCTTTCCATGCAGCTTTCTGGAGCAAGAAGCAGGGATCAGTGTCATCCCCTGGGTCTGCACACAAGGCCAGACATGGTACGGCGTAGGGTCCCGGCTGTAAATCTCAGGTTGCACATCTGAATATGAATATCCCAAGCCACTGAATAACTTCCACTTGGTTTCAAAACAGCTCCAGCATCACTTCTCCTGGGAAGTTGTCTTTAAGCCATCAAGTAGGCATTTCCCTAATTTTTAATCTCAGACCTATGTATATCTCCATCAGAGTTTTCCTTAGGTCACTGAATGTCCTAATAAGAACGTATACCTTTCTGAAGTTTACATTGTAAATCCTACACATTGGCACTAGCGGCAGGCATCTTGGACATTTATAATTTTAAGGTAATCAAAACAGTTACCATCTGTCCATTCTATTCACTAAAATACATGTTAATCATCACAGGACTAAACTGTGCAGACACTTTTTTGGGATGCTGTCTATATTGCAATTGTTTACCTGCATATCCTGGCAAATAGGCCATAAGCCCCTTCAGGGAAATCATTCTTCCTTCATCATCCTTTTACCTTTTAGCACTGTAGCAATGCAGAGCATGTGGCCAGTAGGGGCTGGTTGAATGAATGAGTGAATAAGTGAAAAACACATGTACTTGTTGTTCAGTCAAAAGCATGCTAAAGACAACCAGTTTTGCTGCTATTTTTGCTTCAAGCTTGAAGCAAACTTGGAGTAAGACTGCCAGGTTCCTGAAATTCATCACTGGCTTGTCCCCAATTTGCTGTAATGCCAAGTGGCAGTTCTGAGATCCTGGTCTTGCCTCTGATTTGACTTAAGCCTTCCTGACAACAGGGACCGTGTCTGTGTTATTTATAACTTTATTCCTAGCTCAGTTGTTTGCATATATGTCTGATAAATGCTTATTTAATGAACAAGTGACCAAAATGCTTGGCACAGTCATGTAATTAAGACTGTGCATCTGTCTATGTATCTATCTATCCATCCATCCATCCATCTATCTGTCTAATATGTAGGCTATTTTTTGTTACAAAAGCTATTTATATTCGTATCATCAGATACTTTTCCAATTCAGAAGCTCTTCCCACTATTCTTGCTTGATCAGCTCTTCTCTTTTTGATCCTTTTGGGTTCACCCCAAGTCAACTCCTCAGTGAGACCTTCCCTTACCATTTTCTCCTAAACCGGCTCTTCTCAATTGCAGCTATTGCTTGATTCTTCACAGCACATGTTACAGCTTGCAGTGGCGTTCGCCTATTTCTTGAAGTTTATATTGCCCCCTCCCCTATTGGAAGGTCATGTTAGGAGGGAGAGGCTGTCTGTCCCTACACCATTACGTCCCCAGTGCCTGGGGTACAGCAGACTCTCCATAAACGTTTTCTGAATGAACAATTAAAGGATTGAAAAAGAAGAGAATAAACATCACTCCTAATCTTCATAATTCTCCTTTACCCCAAATAACCGCCGTTAACATTTTTGGTGTGTATTCTATTTTTGAAAGATACATATATGCATGTTTTTCAATTGGTATAGTTTCACTGCATGCTGATAATTTCCTTACTTGCTTTGTTCCCCACATAATAATAACATATTTTACTCCTCTGTGTTTCTGTTACTGAGCACACTTATTATTTTATAAAAACCACGGTGGCTTCCTTACTGGTTTTTGAGCATCCAGCCTCAGATAGGCGCCAGGCTCAGGCCTAAAAGAGAGGTTTTAATCTCTTTTCCTTTCCCTACACCTATAATTCTAAAACTTAGAACTCTGGTCTCAGTGCCTTGGCTCATCCCACTCCGTCTCTCTGGAAAGCTCTTCTTCTGGTGACCCACATGATCAATGCCCTAATCTCCTTGAGGTCTTGTTAAACTATCGTCTTCTCTGTGAGATCTTCCCTGACCACCTCCTCCCCGTTTGTATTTGTTTATTTTTTGAGACGGAGCCTCACTCTGTCACCCAGGCTGGAATGCAGGGGTGTGATCTCGGCTCACTGCAACCTCCACCTCTGGGTTCAAGCGATCCTCCTGCCTCAGCTACCCAAGTAACTGGGATTACAGGCGCCCGCCACAACACCTGACTCATTTTTGTATTTTTAGTAGAGACAGGGTTTCACCATGTTGCCCAGGCTGGTCTCAAACTCCTGAGCTCAAAGCGATCTGCCTGCCTCAGCCTTCCAAAATGCTGGGATTATAGGCATGAGCCACCGTGCCCAGCCCCTTCCCTATTTTTAAAGTCCAACCTCAGCACTCCTATTTCTCCTTTCCCCGCCTTGTTTTTCTCCACAGTTCTTATCACCCTCTGATGTAATATACATTTTGCTTATTTATTAGCGCTCCGTCTCTACTTCCTAAAATGTAAGTACCACAAGAGCAGGGAATTTTGCCATCTTTTCTTCTTTCCTGCAACTCCAGTGCTTCAAATACTTTATGGAGGCTGGTGTCAATAAATGTTTGTGGAAGGAATTACACGTCAACACTGTCATGTGAGGTGCTTGGACTGTGTGGGCCATGGTGAGTTAATTTGTTTCGTGTATGTGGTACTACATGATGACTCTCTTAGAATAATATTATGAAAGCTAAATAGTTCTTTGAGTGCCTCACGAAAGGTTCATAAATTAGTTTTATGGGTGATCATTTTTAGCTTGATGCCACGGTTTTTGAGTCACTATTTGGTAGCTGACTTTGTGCCCTGATTAGAAACGTGGCTCCTTTTCCTGGCAGTTATTCTTAGAACCTATCAACCTGCAGAGATTTTTATTTTCACGGAAGGAAACTGAGTGTTTCTTTCTTTGCTTCAGATGGTCACATCTTTAGATCCTGAAGGGAGAGATGCAGCTTGTTCTCTCTGGAGTCCAAATGCAGCAACAGATTTTGCCTCCAAGCAAGTAAGATATGCTATAAAAACAAGCAACATTCCTTCACCAGCCGCTCTCATTTGAATTTTCGATGCCTCGATGGTCATTTTGAGATGACAGCTTGTAGTGAGATAGCTGTGGCATTGGAAGGAGGGAAGCGTGCACCATTTTCCCTAGGGCCTTCCTGCTTTTGCTTGATAAGCAATTCCTTGAATGGCATATTCTCCACCTCTAGCCACTTTGTTTGTGGCCCCTACTCATTAGTCTGAGACGTGCATACCTTGGCAGAGCTGGTTAATAAACCCCAGATCTGGTATTATACTCTATAAGCCCAGCAAATTTTAAGCACAGAGTCAACGCTGATGATGGTGAAGACATTTCACAACCTCCACCTGTGTCCACTGTGTAGATGCTACTAGCAGTGAATTCCCTAAGGGATGGGCAAACCCTGCGTAGGCAGGGGACTGGTCATGTGAACCCTGAGGCCACTTGGCCAAGGTCTTGTTCTCTGTGACTCTTCCATGCACCTGGCATCTCGTGAGCCATAGAAGGCATCATTTGGTCAGAGTTGCATTGGAGTTCCTCTGGAGCAAGGGATTTTTTTCTGCTTTCCCCCCTCCCCCAACCTTCTCTGCCTAACTCACAGCTCTAGGGATCCTGACTCAGCATCTTCCAGTGCCCTAATGGCTGTTCGAAGCCTGCATTTGGTGATTAGCACTCCCTAGAGTTTCCTAACTTCTGTTAGTCCCTTGTGATCGGGAGAATTATTTGAGATGGTTTAGAGAAGGGAAAACAGATATGTCTGCATTGCCAAGAGCACTCTTGGCACCCTCCTTTTTGGATGGGACTGTCTCTATCTTTGTTCTCTTTTGGGGAGGAGCTGATTGGAATGGGGGAAATGCCTCCTCCTAGTCTGAAAGGGCAAGTGTCTCTCGATTGTTTCTGAGGATAAGCACGTTCATCAGGAACTGGGGGTTTGAACAAATCCTCCTGAGTCACGTTTCTCTCAGGTATGTGAGCACAAAGAAAGAGATTCACCTTTCTTTGTCTCCCTTTTGTCAGCAGAATATTCTATTTTTAGGCCACTGTCATATAATTCAGCTTTCCTTGCGCCCAAGTCCTGGCATTCCTTTTAGGAATTTCTAGAGCCACGAATGGTGTCTAAGTTGAGGGCAGAGTGTATTATCATCATCCTCTTCTGGAGACAGGTACCTTTGAAGAGAGTGCTATTTTCAGAAAGTTTTCAATGTAGCATTGTCCAATGACCCGGTCACAAAATCACAGATCCTTGGCATTGTTGTGAACAAAAGAAATTCCTTGTTCCTGTCTTAAAGCAATGTGATTACAGGGCCTGTGATCAGATAGGTGACCCGAGACGAATGCTTTCCTGAATATAACTCAAGTTTATCTTTATCTGTCCCCACCTTTATCTCTGCCTGTGTTTTTTGCATTCAAAGATGGATTTATTTCCAGTCCTGGTCCTCCACCACACCTTGTGTTTACCCTTGGCTGTGGTGCTGAGGGCGAATGCATTCTCTTACCCACTCATGCCTTGTGGCCTAGTGTTTCACACAGACAGATGGCAAGGAGACATCAAAGGCGGGTTTTGGCTCCTGACCGAGTGACCCTCTCTCCCCAAGACCTCTGGAATGGTAGGGCTGATGGTGGGCATGGTACCTGGAGAGACCCCAGCACTTTTCCATTTGTCACAGGGAAGGAACAAACCTGTTTTCATTTGTTTGTTTGTTTTTTGGAAAGGCTTTCAGCTGGGTTTTCAGATGAACTTGTTTCAGAGATGTTGCCTTTTAGGTTTAATCCTGTGGATAATTAAGCCGTAATGGACCACAGCTTTACAGACCTCCTTTTTGGTGCACTCAGTTCCAGCATTTAAGCTCACAAATGAGCACTTCCCTTGTGAGTCATCGAGTGTGCAGTCTGCCTGATGCTTGTGCTCAAATGCTTATTAATATGTGCGAAGGAAGTAAGTGTACCCTCATACAAGGGCACGCACAGGATGCTAACACACGTAGTCAAGAATCCTTGGGTGTCCTCAGAGCCAGGAGGATGGGAAATACGTCCGGGATAATGATCTTCATGTTGAGATTCTGCGGATTTCTCACTAAATGGGATCATTTGGATGATATGGCATCAATTAATAGCAACAGTCTGTTTTTCTCTTCACTTATTGTCTGTAAAAAGTGTTTTTACTCAAACATTCTGAGTATTTTACATTTAGAGTGATTTCAAGCCAGTTGATTTTTAAAGAAATAGCTATTCAACAAAAATTTTCTGGAAATGTGTCATTAGAAGTTTCTTGGCCAAGGCGGGTGGATCATGAGGTCAGGAGATTGAGACCATCCTGGCTAACATGGTGAAACCCCGTCTCTACTAAAAATACAAAAAAATTAGCCAGGTGTGTTGGTGGGCGCTTGTAGTCCCAGCTACTCTGGAGGCTGAGGCAGGAGAACGGCGTGAACCCAGGAGGTGGAGCTTGCAGTGAGCTGAGATCATGCCACTGCACTCCAGCCTGGACTACAGAGGTAGACTCCGTCTCAAAAAACAAAACAAAACAAAGCAAAACAAAACAAAACAAAAAAAGTTTCTGATAGTGGAGGAAAGCAACTTAGTAACTTGCTTCTGGTTGAAATAGTTTAACACACTTTGCATCCACCCTTGATTCAAAGGAAGAAAAATTGCACTGAAGAACTCCACAGAGTTTTCAAGGAGATACTGCTAATGGAAACAAGCTTCCCTTGGTGGATCACAATATCTTGCCCAAAACATAAGAAGTTAAAGGATGTGCTGGGACAGGTGCCACAGAGTGTCTTGTAGGTTAAAGGAGCCAGTCTCAAAATCAATACTCTAGTTTAATAGACAGTCTCTGTGTGTTTTCAGACAGGGTGAAATGTATTCATATGCACACACTAGGATCTTTGCATTGCCATGGATTTCTGCTGTTTTTCGTTGAATTGAGTTGGTAGGCTACAGGGAGAGCTGACCATTTTAACGGCCAAAGACCTTTGCCATTGTGAGAAGAGAAGGAGAGACAGAGTTCTTCTCTTTTGCTTCTTAACAAGAACAAGCAGGAACTAAATCCTGTTAGGCTTGCTAAGACTTCAGTGATTTGCAAAAGAAAGTGCATTTCATGTGATCAGGTTGGTTGCTTCCAGGCACTTAACTCTGGGGTTTCACCAGGAACAACCAGAGGCCCCAAAACAAACAGCCCTCAAGGATTTGTGAACAGGAAGCATACCTTCCCATGTTGACCTTAACTTATATGTTGAGTAAACAAGTGCTTGTTCTGTATGCCCTAGTGTATCTAAGGCAGCTTCTAATTTCACTGCAACTGGACTGTGTCCAATTGTCCCTTTGGTTCTGGCTCTTAAAACTGCCAAGAATTGGAGGTTGAGAGAGACCTGACTTAACTAGAGAAACTGACTTGGAACAGGCTGTGGGTGGATATGCTCTCAGGTTGTGGGTGAGTTCTCTGACCTTCGGGGGGAATTAAAAGGTGGGGGACGCATGACCAGGTGGCCCTGTCTGACTGCAGGTTAACTGCAAACCTGGCAGTGTGTTTGTTGTTCTAACTTTTAGACATATTGTAGCTGGTTTAATCTGGTGAGCACACAGACCAGGGGTGTGGGTAGTTATATGCTCTGAACTTTGGGTTCTATGCTCACGTGACCTGGCCTTCTAGTGTCCTGGTTTTCCCTCTGGCAAGGAGCTCTTCGGGGGCTTGCATGACAATCCATAAATCTGACTGAGAAAGGTTTTTATGATCATGTTAGATGGGGGTGGTGCTTAGTAACTGGGCTTGTTGTCATCATAGAATTATCAAGTTGTTTTACCTGGGTTTGAGGGGGAAAAATGGGCTAGCTCTTGTTTGATTGTTTGGATAGCATTTCAGGGAAAGGATTTTGAAAAAGCTGTTTGCTTGTACGCAATGATCTGCCACTGACCCCTTGTCGGTGGCTTAGGAACATTGAAGTTACATTGCGATATGAATCTCCCCATGGCCAGAAGCCAGGAGTGGCATCTAGCCTTTTGTTTGAAGCGATTCTCTATGCCCACTGTGCTACCATTTCTTGTGGGAGGCAGTATGGACCAGTAGATCAGGCAAGGGTCTCTGAATTTTGGAAGGTGACTTTCTCTTTTCTCACTCCCTGTATCCCCTTTAGGCAATTCATCTTGTGGATCTGTTTCTCTTTGTGCATCTGTAAAATGGGGTTGGGGAGAGTGGAATGGGAACTAGCATTCCTTGAGGGCCTGTGCTGTGCTGAGTACCTATTGTATCTGATTGCACTGGAGATTCCTAATGCCCTGTCTTAGTTTGCTCGGGCTACCATAACAAAGTACCATGGACTGGGTGGCTTAAGCAACAGAAATTTATGTAACCCCAGTTCTGGGGGCTGGAGGTACAAGATCAAGGTATTGGCAGGGTTGTTTTTTTCTGAGGCCCTTCTCCTTGGTTCATAGATGGCCGTCTTCTCCCTGTGTCTTCCCATGGACGTCCTTCTGTATGTCTATGTCCTAATCTCCTCTTCTTGTAAGGACACCAGGCATATGACATTAGATCCTACCCATATGACTTCATTTTACCTTAATTACTTTTTTTTTTTTTGAGACAGAGTCTTGCTTTGTTGCCCATGCTGGAGTGCAGTGGCACAATCTTGGCTCACTGCAACCTCTGTCTCCCAGGTTCAAGCGATTCTCCTGCCTTAGCCTCCTGAGTAGCTGGGATTATAGGCACACACCACCAAACCTGGCTGATTTTTGTATTTTTAGTAGAAACGGGGTTTCACCATGTTGGTCAGGCTGGTTTCGAACTCCTGACCTCGTGATCCACCTACCTCAGCCTCCCAAAGTGCTGGGATTATGGGCGTGAGCCCAGGTCCATTTTACCTTAATTAGTTTTTAAAGGCCCTATCTCCAAATACAGTCACATGCTGAGTATCGGGAGTCAGGACTTCAACATATGGATTTCAGGGGACACAGTTCAGTTCATGACACAGCCCTCCTGAGACAGGTCTAATATTACAATTTTCAGGTGAGGAAACAGTCTGGGAAAGGCTGTTTAACATTACACAGAGCGAGGGAGAGCCAAGATGTGAGCTCTTCTCTGACTCCACATTTCATGCTCTGTTTTATTGCTGTGCTTCTGCTGAAGGGGACCTCTCTCCTGAGGACATTTGGTAGATGACTTCCCACGTGCGGCATTTCCAAGTGCTGTTCCTGTGGCTCTTCATCTCTGATCCTGACTTTCCGGAGAGGGTTGAGTAACTTAGAGCTTGCCTATCTTAACGCTCCAGCCTCGAGATCTTACTTTGCATGTTTACAAGTTTAGTGATGCACTGTAACTCTACGTCTTTCCATGCTCCTCAGAAATCCAACTGTGGGACACGGATTGTAGAATTTAACAGATTATTCTTTGTGTAAATGGCAAATGGACTTACTACCTTTGAATGACCTCTTTATAGCCCAAGTTCACAGAATAAACGCTCATTGACCCAGTTGACTGTACCCTTCATAATCTTAAAACAGTTCAATTAAGTGCCTGTACAGCTTCTCCATATGTTGGCTGGATGCGAGGTGCCAATATTTCGACACTGCTTTCTCATTAAAATGATCAGGGCATAAGCCTGGAAGATTCCAGTGTGTGCCTCACCTGGGACCTCCCCAAGGGAACCGTGCCTGCCAAGCAAACCAGAAATAGCGTCAGGGAGGAAGCATGCCCCCTCTGCTTTCTCCCCTCCTGGATCGAGTCATTAATGAGCACTTTTTACCCTTGGCAGGGCCAGGTAAGTTTGAGAAGTGTACCTCCTGTGGTGTTTAAATGCATTCCGGTTACTCCCATGATAGCGATGCATGAAGAAGCAACATATTGACCCCCCCAGAGTATATATTAAATTCTGAAGGATTAATCAAAACTGCACCATGTTGTGTGCAATTAAACCCTTGAAAGGCAAAATAAATTTGCTGGAGCAGTAGCAGCTCTTGTACCACTTCTAGCCGGAATGAGACATTTTTCAGTTCTATTACTAACAGATGAGTTTTTGCTCAGGAGCGTTTTTCAGGAGGTGGGCTGGGCTAGAAGGAGGCATCTGCAAACATTTTGCGGATGGGAGGAGAAGAGGGAGTCAAACTCTACTAGTGTTACCCTTTAGAACTGGGTAAACACGAAGAAAAATCCTTCCATCACAAGGAGCACTGAGTTGTGTCATTTTCTTATGAGAGGAGAAAATGCCAGAGTTGCCACAGGAGTAATGGAGGGAAGGGAACTTCAGCCGTCCGCCAGGGCTCTCCGTGGTGATGGGTGTGGCCTGCAAGGAGGGCCACTGGGAAGGATTACTGCTTACTTAGCCATGCTCCTACCTTAATGCAGATGAGGATTTGGTGTGCATTTCTAATTCAGGCAAACAAAATCTTGGAGAGCATTTTATTTTCTCGCCTCCCACAACTATATCTGAAGCCACTCAGGATGGCTCCTCACAGAGACACCTTTGCATTCCCATTTAAATGTTGGTGGTGCCAAATTGCACATAGGATAGCCATTTTGGTTTACTGTATTTTTAATAGAGTCAATTAGAGTCTATTGCAAAGACCTAGGAAGGTGTATATTTAGTTCACCAAGGAGGTAAAAGAGGAAAAAGTTGGTATTGGATTGCTCTGGAGTGACACACGGTAGCCAAGGGGCCACAGGAGCAGTAATTCCAGGCTAGCCCTGTGAGCAGGTGGAGAATCAAAGCAGTGCAAGGTCTGCAGGAAGGGAATTAAGCAGCTCCAAAAGTCCTAATGCAGGCACGATGAGACCAGAATTACATTTTTCTTTGTCCACTTTTGACAATAAATTTCCTGTGCCAGCCAGGTGCCAAGGCTCAAGAGAGACTTGTAAGGATGGCAAGTGTAGCGTGCTGTTAAGAGCAGAAATTCAACTCCATGTCTCCTGTTCCACTGGAAAAAAAGTGAACCAAAATGCATAAGTCATTCCTATAAATAACTCAAAATCATATTCATTGCAAGAAAAATATTATGTAGAATGATGTGAAAATTTTGAATTAATAAATTCAGAAGCCCTCCCTGTGTTAAATTTAGCAATTAGAAAAATAAGGATAATGTGCTTAATTTATACAAAGTACATTTGTTTTTTTCCTTCCCAAAGTTCAGAAATAAATTTTATTGGGAGATGAATTGAAAACTCTCATGACATCTGGAATATGGAGATCTAATTGCTGATTCAATGGCATTGCGAACACGCAAACATATTTCCTTGGTGAAATGTCAAAAAGGCAGCAATCAAAATGAAGCGTTTAAGCATTAAAATGAAGAAATGATGACTGGGTTGATTTGTAAACATTTATCTTTAAGCTTACTTTATGAAAAAGAAGGAATAAGTTTAGGAACATGACGGTAAATTTGCATATTCTAAGTCCTCAGTAACGTGAGGGCAGGGACGTCTCAAGATGCATAGTGGGATCAATCAAAATTTGAATTTCCCTTAATTCTGATAACTCTACTTGGCTTTTGATAATGTGGTTTATTGCAATTTAATGAAAAGCAAAAGGGTGCAAGGGTATCGGAAGGAATGGGCTAAGACTTCTCCATCTTTGAAAGAATCACCTTTTATGTGTTTGGGAGTCATTTGCTCATGCTATGATGTTAGCCGGTAACAATATTTGCTTTCACCTGCGTTATTGAATGAGCTAGGTTAGGAGCCTCTGGTCTGGTTACCCTCCGTCTTTGGCCTGACTGTGTAACCTCAACCACTTCTTAGAACTAATTGTTGTGAGGACCAGTTTTCTTTTGCTATGATTGTATTCTGAAGAGGCAGTTTAGGATTTAAGGGTAGACCTGAAGATTGCTCCTTATTCTGATAGAAGGAGCTCCTAGCAAATGTTCACTGGGACATTAACTACAGAACCAAAATGGGTTAAGCCACCCTACAGAGAAGGCAAATAAACCTGTTGTTGAATAATGTCCCCTGGTGCTTGCCTATACCAGTCTTTACCTTCTAGAAAAGCTGTCCTGAAAGAAGTTTCCAATGAAAGGAGGAAAATTGTTAAATCAACAAAAATCCCCATCTAGGGAGGGACATACAATTATCTTGGCCACTAAATGAACAATCTTCCCAAATGAATGTATTTTCTGGGCCCCGAATTACGCCAATCATATACAATGAAACTTCTCTTCAACAAAGACATGATAACGAAACAAAATCTGCTTAAGGAGCAAAGTTGCTTTTCCCAGAGGCAGTGCATTTGTAAGGACTCTACTGTATTGTGCTTGCAAATAACGTTTATTTCTGTAGTGTAAATATGCAAGAGTTCATTTTAATAAAAAGTAAGTCCTAAAATAAGATAAAACCCATGACTAGACTTGCATTTGAAGATTTAGAGTGTATTCATCTGCTGGTTTTCGGTATAAATATTCATTGGTTTTGAGCTCTCAGGTGTTGGAACTTTTAATCTGCATTCAGATGGAGGTACTTTAATCAGACAGTTCATAAAAGTCTGCAACTTCCCCCCACTACCACCCCCCAGGGGGGAAAACCACCAGAGTAACAGATAGAATAAAGGGTGCTAGGGCTTCAAAACCCACCAAGCTGAACTGCCTTGCTAGAGGGGCAAAAGAAATAAACACCAAATGCCATTTTGTACCATAATATCAATATTCTATTAAAAATAAATCTCTTGCTGTTAGACCAAAAAGACTCAAAAACCTGTCACTTGACTGCATTCTTCAGAGATGACTGATAATGGGTAAAAATCCCATAGCATCTGTTTACCATGAACCCACACAAACTGTTAGGAATGTTTTTAAATGTCAGCAGTAATGTATGCGTGTGTATTAGCTACCGTAGAGCAACGCCACCAGCCAGACAGCACTAGGGACTGTTCTAAATTAGGTAGGTCAAGTGAAGAAGGTGCCAGAGGAACCCTTTGAAAGGATGTTGTTTGTCTGAAATAAAAAAAAAAATCTGAACAGCAAATGTTAATACGTGAATACCTGGAAAACCCCCTGCACCAGGTTTTGAATCAAGCTTTAAATCACAGGAAGGTTTATCTTCAAGACCCCAATGCAAAAGGTCAGTTTTGGGAGAGCAGAGGGTAGAGGAAACACATTTTGCATTAGATGTATTTTGCATTAACGGGCTCTCAGATTTCTCTTGGTAACCTAAGCACATATCAAGAGAAGAAAGTCATTGAGGTACAATCGCTGACTAAACAATGTGACGGTGACAGTGTGGTTAGCAGCTGCTGTATTACTCGAGAGTTCGGCACTGTTTAACTACTTAGAGGGAGACACTACACATTGTCCCAGCAAAGTCACCGGGACTCTAGGCAGCCTTCAAAATGAACTTTACAGCAGTTATCGCTTTCTTCACAAAACAGAAAGAGGGTTGATAATTGATTTTGATAATGGACTTTTTTTTTCTGATATAGAAAGCCTCATAAAGGTACTCTGGCAGATTGAGGACTGGAAGATGTGGCCTTATAAAGAATTGGGAATAAATTTGGCTCCACCACTTGCAACAGTGTAACGTTTAAGGTTTCATGTCTCTGCCTCAGTCTCCTCTATTTCAAAACGGGGATAATAACAGCACCACCCTCATGGGGTTGTTGAAAGGATTCAGTAAGAGAATGTATGCAAATTGTCTTCCTTGCACTCAGGAAGTGCCCGCGGCCAATTCAGAGGAAGACCAGTGTGAATTGGCATAAAGCCTGTACTAGGCCATGTTTTAACATAAATGTGGCTTCATTATTTTCAAGTGTGCATGAGCATTGTGCCGTGCCATCTACAGAGAGTTCTGCCTTAACAATCTGGTGGAATGATTTGTAATTCACATATCAGAGCTGCTGACCTCTGCTTACGTCACGAGAGGTATGTTTGGATGCAAAATGGTTCCTTCTAAAGTGCTTAAAAGAGTCAGCTTCCTTTCTGATCTCGTTTTCAACATTAATCGGCTTACTAAGCTCCTTTTTAAAAGAAGAGAACCAAGGTCACCTTTAGAATACCTCACATTTTTGTTTATATTTTAAACTGTCATGTTTTAGATAATGTGGTTTTATTCGGTTTGGCTAATTATATAAATTGCAGAAGGGAAAACACACAGAATCAAAGTAAGTGGTTTCTTGCTGTTTGTCCAATCTGATTAGTTGGAGAAATATTTGGAAGAGTGCTTAATCTTCCCTTTTTGTGGTCCTGTAGAAGGTTTCTTATAGTATGTGCCATCTTGCAGTATAGTTACTGATGTGCCCTGGCAAACATATGAGTTCTACCAGGACAGGGATCATATCTTACTTATTGGTGGAACAGATATTCTCAAAAGGATGCTGGCCCTTTCTAGACACTCATTATCTCTTGTTGACTGATTAAAGTTGTAACGGTAGTGTGGTGATGGAATTAGTGAAGTCAGTTTCTAATGCTTTTGGACCAAACACTGTGTTTTGGGTGTTAGATATAACTTTGCTGCTCAGATTAATAGTGTTTTAAACACTTCTTCAGACTATATATATATATATATTTTTTTTTTTTTTTGCTTATTCAACAGTTATCAAAGAAGCACTGTGTGCCTGGCACTGTACTAGGTACTAAAGATAGACATGGCACCTAGAGTCAAGCCAGCAGTTCAGTAGAAAGAGAAAGACATATCAATAAAGAAGTGCTGTAAAGTTGCAGTGTGATGAAGGGGACATTGATGAGGAAGGGGTCAGTTCTATCTGGAAGGAACAAGAAATATTTCCTGAAGGAAGAGGGTAGGAGAATCTCAGCAGGCTTTGCTGGGCACGGAGTGGTGAGAGCATTCTAGGATGAGGGGCCAGTGCAGACCATGGGGCTCAGCATGGCTGGAATGGAGTGAGATCAGCCTGGAGTGGAGGGTGGGGCTGGTACCCTGTACTAAGGAGCCTGGGTATCTTGTGGGTGGTGAGTGGCTGCTGATGGGTCTTCAGCAGCTTGTGGCATGAGTTAATTTCTATTTATAGAAGCATCAAATGTTAGAACTTTATACTTCCTCATTTGGCAGATGAGGACATTCAGATCTGGAGATGTGAAGTGACGTGGAGATGATGGTGCATAATGGGAAGCTTGGTGGGGCAATTTGTAGGAGGACAGTTTGTGGTGAAAAATGAATTGGGCCTTCTTATAAGTTGCATTTCATCAGACAAGTTACGTAATCTCTCTGAACCCCAGTTTCTTCATCTTTAAAACGGAGATAGGAATTCAATGTGTTGTGTAAGTGGGTAGACAGGTATCGTTGTAAGGCTCAGATGAGGCAATGCATGTGAAGGTCTTTGAGAGCGTGATGGGCTGGAGAAATGGGAACATTCTTTGTTAAAAGCCAGGTTTTCGGGTCAGATTGCCCGGGTTTGAACTTGACTTCTCCACTTTCTAACCGAATATTCTGGGCAAGCAGCTTAACCCGTTTTCTGGGGTATAAATGGAGATATAAAAACAGTACCTACCTCAGTGGCTGTTGTGAGCATTAGATCACAATGCGCATAAAATCCAGTCCCCTGAGCATTGCAAGCTGTGAATAAATGCTGTCCACCATTATTATTTTTATTGTTATTGACCTAGTATTCTTTCCAACGTACTATGCTGCTTTTCTTTGACCCTCCCCAAAACAGCTGCAAAGCCATCATAGTCTTATAATTGACCAAATGTACATTCTAGACGTTAGAATAATGAGCCATTTGCTAGGTGACAACATGTAGATTTTGGCATTTAATCCTAACCCTATGGAACATTTGGTACAATCTGTAGATCTCTACTAAGTATTTCATGGAGGCCTTTGGCTCTAACTGTAGGGATAGCTAAGGCAAGTCTCATAACCTATGTACTCTTTGGTCTCAGTGGATGGATGAAGCATTGAAATCTGGAAGATGAAATACTCTGCCTTCCACCAGTCCTTCCCCCTGTGACCATTACTGTTTATTAGATGCAGTCTTGTCATATACATGCATGCTTCAGATGACAAGAACACCCAGAAAGTTCATTTTAACCTCAGTACAAATATGATTCCTTAAAATATGGCATCATCTTTAATTTTTTGCTATACTTACATGATACATTTCTGCCATTTGATGTGCTATGACTCCTCCTTGAAGTATTCTGGTCTTTCTGGTGAAGTTTGTGGGTTGCACACCTACTCAGAGAGTGGAGGGTGTTTTGTTACGTTCTGTCATTCTTTTGGTGAGGGCTTGTTGATTGTTAGAGGGGGCTCTACTTCATTTTACCCCAAACTTCAGATCCTTTCCTCAAATTGTAGATGAGAAGTCGAATCCTATTTAGGGGATTAGGGAAGTTATCAAGGCTCTCACCTCACTAGACTGAAGCCGCTTTTAAAAGAGGATGGGGAGAGAATTGATTTTGTGTTTCTAATTGTTATGAATCTAATCTGATAATACCATGGAAAATTTTAAGAAATAAAGGTAGAAATCACCTATAATCCCACACCCACACATATACTGAATTTGGTTTAATATGCGTCCATATCATTGTACACAGATGCACACACACACACACGCGCACACACACACATGCACACATACACAAGTGATGGGCTTGAATGTTGATTTCAGCCCTGGGAGCTAACATCAGCTTTAGTTCTTTCTGTCACTGACATGCAACTTCTCAAGATTGGAGGCATGAATCACTCTTTCACCCAAATCATAATAATTTAAAATGTCATGTATTTAATACTTAGAATTTATGAGGCACTGTTCCAAGGTTTCTATAGATATACATCAATTCATTTGCTTTTACACAACACTCAGTATGAGATATATGCTAGTATTAATGTCTCCATTATAAAAAAGGAAAAACTGAGTCACAGGGAAGCTAAGTAATTGGCCCAGAGCTGGTGAGTGGTAAACCAGGACGAGTGTACAATGCACAAACTCTCTGGCACCACGCTAGAAAGCAGGGGGTGCCAATCAGAGCATGCTCCACAGAAGCAGCGACCCTGGTCCTTTTTCCTCTGTCCTTCCTTTCCGCAGATATGTATGGAGGATGCTAAGGGGAATGGGAGGTCACTCCCATATGGTGTGCAGATGCAATGACTTGGGTGAGAGGAAGTTCGACAGAAGCATTTGGGATTTGTATTTGGCATAAACACTAGCTATTACAGGAAAAAAACAAAAAACAAAAACGGAAACTAGTCTTTGTCTGATTCTATTCTCTGGGACTCAGTCAGGCTTTGAGCTTCTTATTGGTCCTTTAAGGCTGGATTCTGATGCATTTTCCTTACTATTTTTTTTTCTATAATGGCACCTTTCTTGAATTGCTGTTGTACTAAGGTACTAGCCGTGTTTGTGTAAGTCTTCCACATGTACCTGTGAGCTCCTATTCATTGATGCTTATGAAACAAGATATGATGAAGAAGGAGGTAAACTGTCCTCCAGGCCCAAGTTAGTATCCTTGATTGTGGAAATTTACTCTAGGGAAAGCTGTGATGGAACTTAGGGGGTTAAATTTTTATGAAGTTCAATCTCTATCTCTATATATGATACAGTGTCTGTATGTATCCACATGCGTGTGTATATGTATATACATATATAAAATTAATCATATGATTCTTGATAATTGTACTGAAATTCTAATAACAAAAAGATGATCCACCCTCATCTCATCCTCACCCCTACCAGATAAACATATTTCTAAACAATACTTTGAAGTGATAGAAAACCTTCAGATTTGGAAGAAAACTTGATACTATGGCTTATGGTATGAAAAGGCTATGGTTCCCCCCACCCCCACCATACCAGTTTTTATTAGTTGAACTTTCTAAGTGCGGGCAGTTGGAAACTTTTTAAATACTCTGGCCTTGGCAGCTAATGGTCGCTGGTGCCATGGTTAAGAAGTTTCTCAAGGCTAATCATTTTTCAAAGGGGGAAAAATAAAAACAAAAAACCAAGTAGATTGATAAAAAGGGCACGGTGTTCTTGATGAGGCAGACAAAATCTCACGGCATGGCTCATCCCCTCTTTTAATTATCCAGTTCATTTAGTCAGCTGTGACCCAGGACTTTGGGAGGTCACCTGCAGTACGAAAGGAAGGCATAGCGGCTGCTGGACCCACGGCTTGGCTCAGGGATAGGAAATGGCCACCCAGACCGACGTGTCCTTTTACAAATGGAAGCTGGAGAAAAGGGCTGAGTGTGATGTGTGGGTCCGAGAAGTCCTCGTGATGCCCTGAGCTTCCTTGAACCTCATCATAAAAAAGTAATTGTATCTGAGAAATTGGCCAGCTAGCCAGCTTCTCTGATGGCTCACTCACTGGAGCAGAGAGAGCTGAGGCTCTGCAATTGCAAGTTACAGGTAATGGCTGCTGGCTTGCAGCCCTTGGGAACTCATAATTAACATCAGTGATGGTGTCAGACCCCTGGGTGCACCCCACCTTTTTCCACCCTTGCTGACCATTTGATACACGTGGCGTAACCTTTGGGGCATCCTGCCATTATGTCTGGACAGCCTCTGGGACATCATCTTTAGGCAGAGGGAAAAGGTCAGGAAAACTCACCTAGTTCCTGCCTCCCTCTCTCTGAGACTCATATGTCCTAGGGGGATTATCTCATCCTGCTACAGGCTTCTACTCGGTCCTCCTGAGGTCACACATCCCAATTAAACTACTCAGTGTCACACAGCTCTTTCAAAGCCAAGGATCTAGAGGAATGATTTTGTCCGCTTGTGTAACTTTAGACTGCAAAGGGCGTTACTGATTAGTTAACTTAGAAGACCTTTTGAATCAATTTACCCATGTAAAAAATGATTGTGTGTGTGTGTGTGTGTGTGTGTGGGTGTGTGTGTGGGTGTGTGTGTGTGTGGTGAGAAGCCAGGGCCAATGATTTAAATTACGATTTCAGCACTCACCAAGGTGGGGAGAAATTAGTTATTGTCAAATAATGCACGTTTGGCATCTACACGGGATTGTAGACCCAGCAAGATTTGGATTTGAATCTGATTCTGCTACTTACAATGGGCAGTCACTACGCTGGGCAAGTCACTTTACTCTCTGATCCTCAATTTTCTTTTCCTTCTCTGTAAAGTGGTAATAATAATGACTACATCAATAGGTCATTGTGAAGATTAAAGAGCAGCCTCATTTCAAAGCCAGCCAGGAGTTTAAGAAAATTACACTTTGAGCCCATCCTCCTCTTGGTTTGGTTTTAAGTCATAGAAGCAAGGAAAGGTGTTTACTGATTTATTCAAGGAGCCCTGTGGGACTCCTCTTGGGAGGTGGGAAGGGCAGATATGTGAGCCACACTCCTTGCAGCCTCACCTCAAGAGGCTTAGGAGCTAGTTGTCCTGCTGTAGAAATAAGCCAATTTAACAAATTGGGAGTATAAGGTCTCTCTTTTTCTCTCTCTCTCAACTCTTATAGGAACCTCTAATCTTCTATACAACTTTTCAGCAACTTTGCAGATTTGATGCCATTTTTTTGTAAATTGATGATCTCTCTTGTAAAGATAATTACAAATACAGGGGATAGGAAGTCGGGAAGGAGAAAGAAACAATGCAGGAGTGGAGTTTTCCATTGGACCCTACTAACATCAATGGGAGTAGACCGGTGGTTTACTTGCAGAACTGCTTCTGGGAGAAGAGAGGATCCCGGGCTAGATATCTTTGAGACTAACAGCAACTGCTTTGAGGTGTGAAGCTAGGGGTCTACAGCTCCAGGTTACATAATCAGGAAGGCAGTGAATACTTGCATGGAGACCACCTTGGAGAAGCAGATGGGGAGGGAGCCTCTCTGTGTACTCACTGTGACAAAAATGAATTTGTAGGCATTTTGTTGGAGCTCTCATTGGGGGAGGACCTGGCAAGTTTCTGGAGAGTCCAGAATGATAAAGATAAGTGGGAGTTAATTATGTGATTCCCATCACTATTAATTTAAGATGTATAAAATACCATTGTTGGACTCTATATAACTTGGGCTCATTATTCTGCATGAAGTTTGAATTGATCATAAAACATATTTTGAGATTTTTTCACTACTCTTAACTGCAGGCTCTCTAACCCAATATTTTCTATGAAGTCTTAAGTTTGTAACCCTGAGTTTTAGGAGTTTCCTGGATTAATTCTTATCCCATGTTTTCTTACATTCGAGGAAGGAGTGTGAAGTATTTACTCTGAGAAATTGCAAGATCCAGGGAGGTTTTCTGAAATTCCTGTGCTCTCTTGTGTTTACCATAAATCTGAGACAGTGATATGATCAGCAAGCTTATTTATGTCTGAATACAAAACACGCATAAAATGTAAGCAGAGCAGTCTCCTTTTCTAGCATAGATTGAATATGACTGTCACAGCCATGGTGGACAGTCTGCCTACTACCAGATATTGATTAGTAATTTAGTTTGCAGTAAACTGTTCTCTGTACTAACATTTGCATCTCCTTCCTAAAAAATATGCTTCTACCTTCAGCTTCCTCTCCAATGTCATTTGAAGACTGTACCTGGCCAGCAAATAGGAGCTCCCTCTCCCCTGCTTTCCAGAGAACAAGTCACTTCGGCAAAGACGCATAGCTTAGGGTTTCCACGCTGCTCTGAAATGACACCCAGATTGCAGGTCACGCCATAGACTGTCAACATAAAGTGTGTGTTGGCACCAATAGGATGACTCTTCAGGAAGTGATCACTTTAAAAATGTATGATGAGTACCACTGAATTAAGACAGATGGGCTGATTTGTGTTATTCCTAAAATAACTGGCAAGTAGGTGTTTATCTCATTTTACAACAGGACAAAATTGCTTTTGGAGTGATTCATTTGTGATCCCAGCTAAGCTGTACTATTAATTTACTTTACTTCTGACTGGTGTATTTGCCTCAGTATTTATTGTGTTTCCCATCAGTATTGTCAAACTGTGGTGCTGCTGTGACACCTCGACATTTGCATTTAGATTATGGGGTTATGGGTTAGCATTGCAAGATAGTGTATCCAGCTCTCGTTTGGTTTTTGAAGGTGGTATTCACAGCCATTTCTGACATCTTTCCTTGGGTTCTGCACGTAGAAAGAACCCTGATGATTATTATCACCCTCCAATAGGTTCTCCTGCCTCTCATCTCTCCCCGTCCTGTCACCCAGTCTCAATACTCTTGCTCCAGTAAACTTTTTAACATGCAAATCTGATTCTGTCATAGCTCTTTTATTTTTTTTTTGCCAACTTAGATTCCTATAGGAATCAAGCTTAGCAAAGGCATAAAACCGAAACCGCTAGGGTATGGTGGGGCCTATAGAAACAAGGAGAGCACACTCCATCTGAAAAGAGCAATGCTACTCCAGCAAATGGAAAAGTCAGCCCAGCTTCTTAGGTGAAGTCAGAGATCCACGTTTAAGCAGAATGACTTGATTTTGAAAATCTTTCACAGGCTAAAAAAATTGCGTCTGTGCCTACCTTTGACTTTGAACCACTGACTTATATTTACCCACTGGTTCCCCATTGGACCTCAGAATAATGTCCAAACTCTTTAGCATGGAATATGCAACTCTTTTTTTTTTAACCACAGTTCTGACAAGAACGATGGTGCAATACGCATCTCTTGAGAATTGGGGCTTTGTCTCTTTGCTTTTTTCTGCCTTACACTCCATCCATGCTACTATTCACAATGAATAAGGCTATAATAAAACCTTCCATGATACAATGTGTGGGTTCCAAAAAAGTCAACTGTGTAAAACAAGGGAGAGGGAGCATTAGCTGCGAGGTGCAGGACATTACAGGGGAGGCCCTCTACAGCTAAGCTCTTGGGTTTCAGGGATCTTGCTGCAGGATCCAAATCCATCCAGTCCCATCTGTAGTTTGGTACCACCTGGTGGCAGAGGTCTGTTCTGGCTTAGTTGTTGAGTCGAACAATTTTGGTTGGCCAGGACTTTCAGGATAGCTGCAGTGATTCCAGGAATCTAGCTAGTTGTCATCGATTTCATTGGCTCACTCTGGAGCAATTGGGTTGGGAGAATACTTGACAAGTGGGGACCCACTTTCAGCCTCTCTTCCATGGGCATGATCACCATGTGTGTGTGCTCGTGCACACACACACACACACACACTCAACAGAACTTTAGCCTTCCCCATTTGAGAACTGGGGCTAAAGAGAGGACAAGAGCCAATTCTAAATTATGCCCATATTCACATGATTGCATGACATGTTATCCTGGGGTCTTCTTGTATCTGTAGTTCCTCAAATTGCCAGCACCTTTTTGCATTTAGCCTCTGGGCCTTTCTATGGGCTGTTGTCTCTAGTGGTATCACTCTGGTTCCTTCCTCTTAATCATTTAGGATTCAACTCCTATTCAGTCACCTCCTCGAAGACGTCTTTAAGCCCTTAGTTGGAGTCAGATACTTTCTTTTCAGAATTCTTAATTCATCTGAACAACTTATCACATCTCTCTAATTGGTATGTCCCATTTCCATGTCTAGTTCTGAGTTGCTCGGAGAGCAGGGACCCTGTTCTCCATACCCATTTCATTTTCTCAGTATCTTATGGCACTCAGTAAGTGCTCATTAAATGTGTGCTGAATGATGGGATGAGTTAAAATAAAGTGTAGCCAAATGGCTGCAGAAAAGTTTACTAAGTAAGAGTGAAGCAAAATTTATGTAGATCTCTCTCTCTCTCTCTCTACACACACACACACACACACACACACACACACAACATGCATACCCACACACAGAGGGGCTAAGAAGTTAGAGCACCTTCCTGTCTACCCTATCCACCAGTGACATTATTCTGCATTTTAGTTTTTCTCTAAACTTCCTGGCCCAGAACAAAGTGCTCCATGAGTGAGTTCTTTCTTGCTGCTTCCTGGCTTGGCCTGAAGTCAGATGCAGCAGAAAAGAGCCTCACAAATAGGTCTGCTCTTACCAGCTCGCCAGCCAAGTTGTGAAGACCTGATCTGCTCGTTGAAGTTCTAGGCACACTGTCACCCCGAACCCAAACCCTTTGCTGTCCACTTCCCCTATTCCCCTGTCTCGTGTATTTCTATTTATCCAGCTCATCCCTTTCTCTCTCAACTTTTCCACTCCCTTTGAGTCAGCATCAGTGACGTGCTCTTCCCAGTCACTTCGAGTCTTGAATCTTGCTAAAATGAGGTTCTCAGGAACAAAGGGAACTCGAGTTCAGGGTTAAGATGCTAAAATCAGATTGTTCTCCTCTGGCAGTAAATTGGTATGCCACGCTCACCACTGCCGCAGATAAAATTAACCATGCGTTGAAATCATTGCAATAGGCAGTGTCATCAAAGCTTATTTGTAATGAAAATATGATGTTTCAAACCTAAACTCAGGAGTATAATGAATGTAGGACCATATGTTCCCCTCCCACGTAGGGCTGCAGAGAGGAGATGCTATTTAAAATATATAGCTGTGTATGGAGCTCGTGGTTTCCTCTGCATTCCTCTCCCCTGGTCACCTGTGGTTGTCCAGAAAGTGTGGAGGCTGGGTCTCAGGTGCCTAGAACTGGCAGGAGTGGCTCCTGGGTCCAAGAGGGTATGGCGGGGGTCTCCGGCTTGATCAGCTTCTCTCATTCAGTGGTACTTGTTCAGTCCTTGGTAATCTTCGTGTGGTTGCTACTCTCCCCCTAGCAGTTGTGTCTGGAAACTCTTGCAACGAGGAGGAGGAGCAAAGAAAGACCAGATGGAGACCCTAGTGAGCGTGACCCTTGAGAACTGTGATCATGCTCAGAGGTTCCTGAGGGCAGGTTTGGCAGTGTTCTAACTTGTCTGAAAAACAGGAGTGGGAGAAGTCGCCATTCAAATAGCTGGGAGCCTGTATACTCCATAGCCTTTTCCTGGCCAAAGCTGGCTCTCTGAAGAGGCTGGTCACTGTCACTGGACTGTGAGCTCTGGTCACCCTAGTGGCTTGGACTTCTGCTCTGGCCCCACTGGAAGTCCCTGTGGTGTGACAGAGAATCCTCACAATAACCTTGCCAGGCTTTTATTACTACCCCTGTTTTTCAGATGAGGAAACTGAGAGGTTACGGAGCTTGCCGGAATGGCGACTAGCAAGATGAATCACTCTGTGCTTGTTGCTGTTGGAGAGAGAAAAGCAGCTGAGCAGAGAAGTCCAATTACCTTGCTTTGCCATTGTCTTAGTCCACAGGCTGTTATAATAAAATAGCATAAACTGGGAAGCTTATAAACTACAGAAATTTATTTCTCACAGTTCTGGAGGCTGGGAAGTCCAAGATTAAGGCAGACTCATTGTCTGGTGAGGGACCACTTTCTAGCTCATAAATGCTCATAGCCTTCCTGCTGGGTTCTCATGTGGTGAAAAGGGGAAGGAGTCTCCACAGCCTCTTTTATGAGGGTACTAATCCCTTTCCTGAGGTCTCTGCCCCCATGACCTTATCACCTTCCAAAGACCCCACCTCCTAATATCATTGTCTTGGGAGTTAGGGTTTCAACTTATGAATGTGGGGAGACACAAACATTCAGACCATAGCCGCCATTTAATAGCTGTAAGATCTATTGCAAGTTACTTGCTCTCCCTAGATCTTCATTTTTTCATCCATAAAATGGGAACAGTGTTTATCTACAAAGTCTGTGTGGGGATTAAATGAATATTGCATGTAGAGGACAGGAATCAGTACCTAATAAGTGCATAATAAATCTTGGTTATGAATATTATGCCGCTGTCTCTGCCAGGGTTCGCAGAGTTACTGTCTTCCTGCTGTCTCTGAACCATCTCTAGCCACATCCCTGTCAGCCAGCCTGACTGGGAAGGAACCAGATGGGGGCTTCTCTCTTCATCCATCCTTCCATGACGTCCCTGCGACTTGGAGTTTGGGAAACAGACAGACCCAGGTTCAGATTCCACTTATCAACTGATTGAACTCTGGAGCCTCAGTTTCCTCACTATAAATTAATAACACTAGTGTCTACTTTAAAAGAGATTTATGCAAAGATTACATAAGACCAAATATGTAATGTTGCTCATACATCGTAGACATTTTATTTGTGCCTGTAAGATTCTTTTTGTTTCCTCCTCTACCCTTAGCTGCCTTCCTGTACTACTTAACATTATTCTCGGGCCTTGTAGAGCATCATCTGTCCCAGGGATATTTGTAACTTAAGAAAATAATTTATGATGGCTAATAAAGCTTTTAAGACTCTAGGACTAAGTTTCAGGCAGAAGAATTTCAGGCACCTTTTATAAGTATAAGACAATGATTTTGGAGGTAGGAGTCTGCAAATAGGGAGTGGGTTTTTGGGGAGGGTGTGGGTAGAGAGTGGCTTACACCGTCACTCACATTTCAATTCATTCTGGAGTGACTGCATTCATTTATCTTCGTTTATTTTTTGCTGCCTTTTTCTATTAAAGTATGCAGCACATTTTTCAATTAAAATCCTCCAATCAGTTAATTTATAAAAATAAGAAATCTTTATAAGTTTTTTGTGCCACGTGTGTTTAGTATATTATTGTAACATTGGGCAGGCCTTCAGCTTTTCTCTAGGCTTGTTAAGGTAATGAGGTGCAAATGAGGAAGCGACCATCTCTGGTCCCACTTTGGATGCTAATTTGATATCCTGACAGTTTGTCTGCTCAGTTGCCACAGAGAAGGCCCCTTATCTTTCTCTCCCTTCCGTTTTTACAACTGAGAAATTGGAAGAACAATTCCTGCCTTCTAAAACCAGGTCTTTCGGGTCTGGGGAAACAGTTAATATTTGAGAAACATTCCAAGTGTGCTTCTGGTGACAGGATGGCACTGAGAGCCAAAGGGCCCCTGCTCTGGGCTTGATTCTTAGCGCTTAGATGGAGAGGTTTTGTGATCCAAAGGTGGGGGCAGCATTTTGGGGAAAGAGGAGGAACGTCTCCCTGTCTCATCTTCATTTTGATCAAAGGTCTTTTAGGAAGGTTTCCTGACAAAAGAGCCTCCTTCACTGTGTAAGGAAAGCAGGCTCACCATCCCACTTTATGTTGAGGCAATGCAAAACAAAGTCCCTCCCCAATGACTGCCTGATAAAGGAATAAATTGACTGTACAAGGTGATGCGTTTGATAGGTCATTCTGGCCGAGGCACTAGAAACACCTTCTATTAAGAACAAAATGAGGACAAATTTGTTATGCACCTTTTGTTATTTTTAGATTGCATTGACTTTTTTTTTTCAGGTTGGAGCCTATTATTCTGAACTTCTTAATAAACAGCAGTGACTTAGAAAACGTTTCATTGTGTTGACCTCCACTTAGTTTTCTATGCAAGTGGAAAAAAACTATTTCAGAGGACCAATCAACACTTTAAATATCCCATGTGTATATGTTCAGCTTATAAATAGATGTGGATATGGCTTTTGAGTATATTTTTATCAGCCTGTATAAGGGTAAAGGGCGTATTTAAAAAAAATATATATAGTCTCTATATTTATCTCTTTCTAGAATGGAGGAAAATGGTTCATTTAAGAACCATTGTGGTTCTAGGGATCACGTGGTTGCTAAAATGTTAAAACCGAGTAGTGTTCTAAAAATAACAATATTCTACTGTGGCTTGACTTCGGTGAGCACTCTGTGTAGGGCAATTAGACAAAAATGATATTCCATTGCTGTTTTCCTGTTTAGCAGAGGGCAGTGACCAGGAGTTGAGCTAAAAGTGTTTGCAGGGCAAGGAAAACTCCACAAGGAGATGCACAGGTTGGAGCAGCACCTTCTAACTTTTGGGTTTTTTTCTTTTAATTTTCTTCAAACGTTCAAACTGTAGAAGGGTGGGTAGCGCAGCTGTTCTTTGTAGCTCCTCCTCTGGCAGGCTGACAAGAAAATCAGAGCTGCTGGAGTCCCTGCCTTGGCCCATAAATAGTGGCAAAGTGCTTGGTTTTGAAATGCCTGTGTAGCTCATTGACCGCACGTTATGGCTGGGATGCTAATGGTTTATGTGGCCTGCAGGTGACAGGAAGATTTCTGTAGGCAGGGCTTTGTTGTAAATTCAGTCTGCCATCACCTCCTACGGATCAGAGGTGGTTTCCAAGTGATCACTGGCTTTTTGAGTTACGGCGAGAGGAGCCAAAATGAATGATGGGTTGGCCTAACACAGCTGTTGCTCTTGTCGTGTAGAATTCCAAAGGAAGCATAAAAGAAGATTGTGCTGTGGAGATCTGGGAATTAGAAATGAGGCCCAGCTTGTGTGACAAAGTAGGGACTTTTGTGAGGACGCCGTACAAGAAATGCTTAGAACTTTCAGGTTACTATTCCCAAACTGCCGTGGACATGAGGATCATCCATCCGACGCGTATTGATCTTCCTTGTTACTAATTATTATTAATAGCAATTATTTCTTGTTCCTGTAAAGAACTTTGGCTCCACAGGGTCCCTCTGTCATCTGGTGTTATCCTCATATCAAGCGGCAGATATTAATGGAAGGGGCAGCGATCTTTCCAGGGGAGTCCCTGAGCTCTTTTTGTAAGTGTCAGTGTGTGCCTGGTGCTGTTGAAAGTTAATTGGAAAGACATGGTTTTTTTTTTTTTTTTTTTTTTTTTTTTTTTTTTGCCTACTAGAAGAGTATGGGCAAGAGAGGCGAAACTGCAAATGCTGAACTTTTAGTAGCTTCCACTAGAAGGCCCTTTGAAAATAAGGGAAAAAAAGAGCACAAGTTTTTTTGTTGTTGTCTGTTGCTCTCCTCTGCTCTAAAAGAAGCGATGTTGATATCAAAACAACAGCATCATCCAGCAACCGTAGTTTGTTCCTGGCCTTGTCCTAACTGGAACCTCACCTGAATTCCTTCACCGAATGGTCACAGCCACCAGACAGTGTTGGTACTCCTGTTAGCTCTGTTTCATCGAAGAAGAAACCGAGGCACAGAATGATCTCAAGGCCATGAAGCTGGTAAAGTCACTGGCAAGATGTGAATCCAGCCATTTGGGCTTCTTGGAAAAGTATAAAGCTCTCTGTTGATGGGATATTATTACTTTGGGATTTCAAAAGACTTCTGGGAATTCCCTTGCTCAGTACAAATGTAATCCTGTCAGGGGAACCTAATATATATATTTTCCAGTGATTTTTGTTTTTTTTGACCAACTTTACTGTGCATGCTTTTGGTCATTGTTTTTTTTTGTTGTTGTTTGTTTTTAAACTTTGTGATGGTCAGGAGAGAACCCAGTTGGGGAATGCAGCACAGTTATGAGACTGGACTCCCCCAGGGTTATTAGGAACTCTGTACCAAAGGACGTAACTGAATCTTTTAACATACGACGAGCAATGCTGTGGCGTAGGAGATAGACAGGGTTAGGAATTTGAAGGTCTGGATTTGAGATGAAGTTTTCACAGAATCCAGTCTGAGCTTTAGTTTCAGCCCTTGTTACATAGAAGCCATGATGCCGTCTTGCCTGTTTCTTCGTGTTCCTTGGTTCTTTGCTGAGCATGTTCTTGCTTCTGAGCCTTTGCATGTGCTGTTCCTTCTGCCAGGAATGCTCTTCCCGATCGTTGCATTGGGTGGTTGTCTCTCATTGTGCTCACAATCAGCTTCTAGAGGTGTGTTCTGAAACCACTTTATTAAAGGAACTGTCTTCCACTCTTAAGCCTCAAGTGAATTATATGTTTTTCCATATTCTTCATAGCACCTATTGCTTTTAGAAATGATCTTCTTATTTGCTAAGTTGTTGATTATCTGTGATCCCAAACACATAGAGTGGGGGCTCCTGAAAGTGAAACCGTGACCTGAAGGTCATGTGTCTATGGTAAGCTTATCAATAGGTGTGGGTATGGCATCTGAGTATATTTTTATCAGCCCGTGTAAGGGTAAGGGGTTAACTATGTAATTCCAAGTGCCTAGAACCAGTGCCCAGACAGGGCACTCAATGGATATTTGTTGACAGAATGAAAGAGAAAATAAATTAATGAGTTATCTAGTTGGATGGTTATCCAAGATAAAATAAACAAAAATCATATATACAAATTATTGTCAAAATCAGGCACAAACACAAGGAAAACAAGGGGCTGGATTTGCTTAGGATATTTAAATGCACCAGTGTGCTCTGCCAGAACATTTGCTTAGGTGGCTGCACAAGGTCTTTTCTCTCATCTGCTTGTGTCAGTTCCAATCACTGGAATGCAAGGTAACAGCTAACTTAGAATTAAAGAGTCTCTTCCCCCATTATCCTCACCATAACGCTGGAATTGAGTAAGTAAATTTCTTGGATGAGTTCTTGATTGGAATTGAATAAAAATCAATGTAAAGTGAAGCCCAAAGCCTACCTTTAGATCTTCCTTTAGACAAAGTTTCATGTCTCTGATCTTATCAGAGAGGAAGATCAAAGGGAGGTTGTGCTGGGTCAGTCTTTGGATAAGAGAGAAATGAAGAATAGCCATTAATGGTTTTCTAATACTTTGTCAGCATTAAAATGCTATGTCATTGATATATGAAAACAGTTGCATTTCTGGCGGCCATATAGAATTCTCATTTTACTGGGAGCTGGTCAGAGAGCTTCCTAGGTACGCTGCCATCTTGCATTCGATTTTAATGGGAATAATATAAAACCTGGTTGATAATGCTCAGAATCAGAAAACCCTCCAAACATGGGATAAACTTTCAAGATAAGATTAAATTTGAGATGTCTGTTTTTGCCTATCACATGCACAGTGATGTACGCCAGGGCACTCAGTTTTTTTCCAAGTCATGGGATTTTCCTAAGCATGTAGGACTGCCTTTGCTACCTGCCCTTTGCCAGAAAAATGTTTATTTAAATATTGTACCGTCCCCACAAGCACTTTTATTATTTACCGATTTAAAAAAATGACATCATTACTTTTCTTCTGAATTTTTTAAAGCGACAATTGTGCAATTAAATTACTGAATTCATTTATATTTAATTGTGCTTTTCGTTTTAATGTGCTATTGGACGACATTTCTTTCTGAGGCTGTTAGTTTTCCATGCAACATGGAGAATCTAAGGCTATATCAAGGAAATATATTACATGGGCAAGACAAAGTCTCATTAGTGTTATTTATAGCATGCTGAAACCTCATTAGGGGAAGGTATGCTGGATTCAAAAATGCATTACCGGGAACGCTTTATTTTTTTGTACTGGAGAAATTGCTTTTATTGTGTTTCTTTGTCACAAGCATAGTGGCTACTGGACATTTTGGTTTCTTAAAGTATGAAATAAATTAAGTTAGAAGAAAAGAGTAATTAATCCACTAGCAAATGTAGCCTCATCATATTAGTAGAATGGCCTACACACGATTCTAAGGAATTTCTATTTACCCACGCACCTTACCCTCCACTAACCATTAATTTATAACGTGTTTCACCTCAGGTAAAGAGAAATATTTTTCAGGGCAGTAGTTTGCATCTTAAACAGTAATAATGTGCTTTTAGTGCATTTTGAATCAGGGATGAGTGAAACTTGAGGTGCAAAGTCACAAATTGCCCAATTTAGGAAGTTCTGTTTGTTCTAATGTGAGCCATATATTCAACCCTGCGTAAATATCGTCCAGAAGGCATGTGGGAAGGCTGTAATTTGAGGCAAATGGGAACAAAAGAATGAGTCCCTGAGTTGTCAGACTCAGGAAGGAAACTCGTTTGGAGTGTGGAGCTGTCACCACTCACTTACCACACTGTCTGGTGAGGTGGAGCAAGGAGACTTGGGGCTATAGCAGTTAAAACTCTGCTTTTTCCAGACCTTTGCCTAGCTGCAGGGTGGGATAGTGAAAGTAATTCAGACCCACTCACTGATTTCTCTGCTCCATTACCATCCTGTCTGTAGTTGTTCATTGTCATCTGTCTTTGGGTGAAAGACCACAGCAGTTGGAAATAGTTTCCACTGGAAGATCCAGAACGCCCAGCTAACAGTGGTTTACTGTATCAGGTCATTTTTTACTTAACAGGAGCTAGGTTGTCCCAGGGTTTGTTCATTAGTTCAGCAACATCATCTGGAACCCAGGTTCTTTCCATCCCTCTTTCGTGTGTGTGTGTGTGATGGAGTCTCTCTCTGTCTCCCAGACTGGAGTGCAGTGGCCCGATCTCTGCTCACTGCAACCTCCACCTCCTGAGTTCAAGAGATTCTCCTGCCTCAGCCTCCAGAGTAGCTAGGACTACAGGCGTGCACCACCATGGCCAAGAATTTTTTGTGTTTTTAGTAGAGACGGGGTTTTGCCATATTGGCCAGGGTGGTTTCGAACTCCTGACTTCAAGTGATCTGCCCTCCTAGACCTCCCAAAGTGCTGGGATTCCAGGTGTGAGCCACTGTGCCCAGCCCCTCTTCTCTATTATTCTCAGCTCTTTCTCTTCATGTTTATTGCCACATGGTCTCAAGATAGCTGCCACAGCTCCAAGTATCACATCCTCGCACTAAGTGTTACAAGCAGAAAGGGAAAAGCCTTGTAAGGCTTTATTTATTTATTTTTCCCCATAGAAGAGAAGCTCCTCTCCCAAATTCTGCAGGCTTCCTAAGTTTCACTGGCCAGAACTGGGTCACTGGAACCCTTCTTTCCCTAAACAAATTTCTAACAAAGAGCAATCAAATGATCAGGATTGGACTAAGGCATGGAGAGGGATCCCTACTCACTAAGATCAAGGGTTCTCTATGCACAGAGAAAGTGGGGCTATGACTGTCAGGCAATGAATACCCAATGTTTGTTGTCTCCCTTGTTAGCCACAAAGCGATTTATAAGATAGTTTGTGCACAGTAAATATTTCTACTAGTTGCACTTGTGATCACTCTCTCTGGGCCACAATAAAGGAGGTTGTTCTCATCTATCCTTTCTATTTCCATCCATCCATCCAGCCCTCCATCCACGCATCCATCCACCCATCCATCCATCCATCTATCCATCCATCCGTCTCTTCATCTACCTACCCATCTACTGAACATTTGAAGCATGGCTACCACTTGCTGGGTACATATCAATTGTTTTGTAAGATAGAGAGATAGATAACTCAGACATGGATTATGCTCTAAAAGGAACTCTAATACATTTTGGAAATTATATATATGCCCAAGTCATTGTAAGAAAGAAAGTGTATACCTGGAAGTTCAGAGGTGGGGGAATCAGGGAAGATTTCTGGAATAAAATGGGATTTGAGCATTTCATATCTATCTAACATCTATATTAAACACAGTAGCCCTTTCTGCAGCTGTCTCATTGAAAGAAATTTCCGTGATTCTCTCAGGAGTTGTTTTTGACAGCTTCTCTTGCCCTGGCTTCCTGTAGCTGTCAGTGACACATCTAGCTGCAGCGTGGTCTCTGATTGAGAAAGAAGTGGTGATAGGGCAAGAGATGGGTCTTGACGTTCTTTTGCCACCCTTGATAATGAGCACATTTAAATTTGTGGATGAATTGGGTGGCTGGTTTTGATGAGATTGCTATTGGAATTATGTCACCAATGACTTCAAGTGATGCATCCAGGGCGAGATCACTACAGCAAAAAGCAGGAGAAGAAAAAGAAATCATCAACCACATTAACGGTGATGAATGATCTTGGCATTGATGTTGTCTATTTCTTTTTTCCTCTTGGAAGCAGATAGCCCTGTATTTGGCTACATTTCCAAGACAAAATGACATAAATAACTCCTAGGTGTACATCTACAAAATGGCCTACTTGCCAACTTAGTCTTGATGTCAGAAACCGTTTAGGGCAGAGGGGCAAACTTGAGGCTTATGGTAAAATTCAGCCTGCTTCACATTTTTTAGGGTGTACATGGTGTTTTAAAAATAAAGAAATGTAAAAAAATATTCAGATTTCTGACTTTTCTGTAAAAAATAGAAAAATGTAGAAAGTCTGGGTCCACATTCCCACAATGCAATAACTTACTGTCTGAAGCTAAGAAGCCCCAACTTCTTTAGATAAGGCATGTCCTCTTCAGTTTGCCACAATCACTACCATACCTTACTGTCTTACATTGGCACTACTTGAGTCATTTATATTCCTTGACTGACAATGAAAACTTGGGAGTTTGTCATTCCTGACTTAGAGGTTTTAATTCATATTTAGACAAAGCAGAATGGACAAACTTTACCTATTTAGAAATCATTCTACTTCTCTAATCTTTCCTCAGAGCAAAGCCTACTATTGTCTTCCAAAGCCTTTATTCTATTGTTTGTTTATATTGTCTAAAGTCAAGAATAACTTCATATTTGACTTGTTAATAGTTCTGTTAATAACGTGTTGACATTTCGGTTAGTTGTAAATGAAGTAAAACTATTTGGGCAGAGTTAATCTAGCTAAGTGTAAATTAATATGTTTCTTCAGAGCTATATATGTGTGGCTATATGTGTGCACGTGCACATGTGTGTTGACTGTCCCCACCAGGAGCCATTGTAGAAGGCAATTAACTCTTTCAAGAAGTATCATTAAACAATCTCAAGTGGCTTGAAAGAGTTAACCCACCTCCTAAGCATGCAATTAGTTTCTTTGGGGCGCTACAATTTACAATCTTGGAAAATTTGGTTGAATTATTGTGGCTGTTACTACTGCTGTTAAATAGTAGTAATAATGGATTTATGTAGTACCTTGACACCACGGAGCTAAAAACAATTACATTTAAATATCAATTTAATTTAATGTGAAACCATGTTTTGTCTAATCATTGTAGCTAATTGCCATCCTTTAGAAGCAGTTTCCACAACATTTTTATTAACAATCTGGTAGCAAGTTAGTTGTTTGGAAGTTTCTTGCAGGAAGTATCATGCAGTGTGAATTTATGTGTGTCAAAAAATATCTTTTTAAATGTATTTACTAGCTATGTGTATATAATGTGTGACCTACTGAAGATTAGAAGCATCAGTAGAGAGAACATGTCTTTGAATCAAGTATGTCTGGAGAATGTTCATGAGTCTGAGATGAAGGCTTCAAATAATGAAGTCAATATACACAACAATGAAGAAAGAAAGCTGGCTCTCCCACTCATTTCATCAACTAGGAATCTCTATTAACAATCAATAGGTGTTTAATAAATACACAGAGTTCAAACATTATTGTAATAAGTAACGTTTGCAATAACCTCCCTAGGGCAATGCAAGATGTGTGACCTCAGAGTAACAACAAAGAGAGATTAAATATCTTAAAATGCCTTCTCCGTTTAGCTGCTAAAATAAGAAATGATCAAAAAGTCAAAGTCAGTGTGAAATAAAACAGTATTTAAGTTATTTATGTAGAATGACCTACCAGAATATCTAGTACTGGGCTTAAAAGTCAGAAGGCCTGGTTTTCAGACATGTTTCTTTCATCTTTTTAACTGTAGGACCTTAAGCAAGATACTAAACATTTCTGAGCCTTTTTCAGCTTCCATTTTGAAAATGAAGATAGATATAACGTATATCTCATTGGGTTCTTGAGAAGTTTAAGATGATGAATGTGTTGAGCTTGCATAGTGCTGGGCACATTGGGGATGTTTAATGTGCTTGTCAAGTGTTAGTTCTCTCTCCTTTTACATCAAGAAAAACTTTTTTTGCACCTTGTATGTTTGGAATTTTCCAAAAATGGCCATTACTGTACCAAGTTCATGAAAAGGACATTGTTTTTACTTGTGTTTCTTGCCATGTCCCCAGATGCCTATTTGGCTACCAACACCTGGGCCTTCTTTCCTTTTGATTATTTTCCTGTTGATCATTTGGTGATCCTTCTTGCAGAGCTGGGGTAGGAGTTGGAAGAGTAGGAGCTGAGACTTTTAAGTCCCACAGCACTAAATTAAGTGATTTAGACAGGTGTTTGTTTAGTATGGCAATTCAGGTATCTATCTGATTTCATCTGAGTTGCTCAGGGCAACCTCATCCTAAGAACCACAGGTTGAGATATGTAAGTGAAGCGTAACTTATTGAGCTCTTAAGTTAAAATCTGGTGGTGTTTTAAACTACATTTGGGTCATCTCCATACACAATGTGTCCATTGATCTTCTTACCTAAGGCTAAGTTGGGCTCGAAATGGGTAGGGTAGACCAGATGGCTAGGTGAGGGCACTGGAATTCAGGCCAAGGAGTTCAGGCTTGCTGTGGTAGACAGCTGAGCACTGGAGCAGGGCAAAGAAGTCATGTGGAAGAAAGTACACTCTGGTCTTCACCTGTAAAAAGATGGAGAGCTCAGAGGGCAGAGTCAGAGACCCCTGCTGGAGGATGGCTGCCGGGGGTTCCTCCTCCCCTCATGGCTCACTTCCTCTCTAGGCTCCTGGGGCTTCTTCTCTACCTGCTCTGTGGGGATGCTGAGCCCATCTGCAGCAGCTGGAGGAGAGGATCTTGGCCCTGCTCCATCACTTCTAAGGAGGCAAAGGTAGACCACGGAATGCATTTTCAAGAACACATGCCTTGCCTTCCTGCCCTTCATCCTTGAACTTGTTCCTCCTTCCTAGCCCTTTGCTTACACCTGTGGGGAAGCCTAGGAAGGGAAAGTGGTGTGGGACACTCCACTACTCAGGATCTATTTTCAAGGTCGATTGTGGGGATCAATAATTGAACAGTGAGTTTTAAATATGAAGTGCCATATAAATGCTAAATAGACTTGTAATTGATGGGGACTCTAACATTTCAGATGCCATAAGTTGGGATGGGAATGAATAGATATGAAGGCTTATTCCATAAATACCATGATGAAGTAATACATTCATTTGTTCAACAAATATTTATCCAGTGCCTCTTAGGAGCCAGATATTATGGAGGATGCTAGAGATACAAAGTGAATAACCACAAAAATAATGCTGAGCCTCCTTCCCACCCACCCCCCAATCCACAGAAGTTGCATTCTGATGGAGAGAGGTGATAAGCAAATGGGTAAAAGTATATGTACATAAAATGAAATGGTGTTAAGTTCTATGGAGAGAAATAAAGTAGAGAGGGGTATAAAGAGTTGGGGAAATGTGAAATTTTAAATAAGGCAGACTTGACAAGGCCTATTGTGAGCCATATTTTAATAATTATTACCAATAAGTTTAGATTTTCCGAATGAAAATCAATTTCAGCCTGGGGTAAAGAATGCCTTTTCTGTTACCTACATATCCTTTCTAGCGATGACATTTATGGTCTCAGGTGTGTGTGTGTGTGTGATTTTTATAGCTCCCACATTAGGATTTGTTTTTACCAACATTTCCAAGGTCCAAAAGTTCACTAGTACTTTTTTCTAATTCTTTCCAGTATTTTAAACCTTCCTCTTCCCATCTTTTTCTCTCAACACATCCTTTTTTTCCCCCTAAGTTTAGCAGCATCTTCTGGCCAAAGTTACTGCTGTATGTGCTCCCAGAAATTCAAATTCAGTGAACCTTGGGAACTCATGGATGAAGCCCAGGCTCCACTGGGTATTCATGAAAATGTGCACAGCTGTGACTTACTGGTCAAGAGTCCAGGCTCTGGATTCAGCACTGAGATCTTGTGCAAGTTATTTCATCTTTCTGGGCCTCAATTTCCTAATCTGCAGAATGGGGATAATGATTCCTCCTGCAAAGAGCTGTGTTGTGAATTCAATGCGTGGTCCATGGATGGACAGGATACAGCACATTGTCTAACCTATATGTAATAGGCTCAAGAGATGTCAGGTGCCCACCTCCTGATTTTCTTCTCATTCTGAGTATTGAAAGATAATTAGTATACTATTATTATCTTAGAACTAGAGTGGATTGTGGAAATTATTTGGCCTAATGGTTTTAAAATTAAGAAAATTATTTTTTAATCAATAGAAGAAACCCTAGTTTTTCCCAGTGAAATTCAGAAAAGAACACTTGTACATAAGGAAGATAATTGGGATTAAGCTTGTTGAAATGGGAGCAAGATGTCTGGATACTCTCAGCATATGTCCCTCGAGACCTCAACCATCTCTTCTCTCCCAGGCACACCCTCTAAGGTGCTAAGCTAACCAAAGCAATTTAGGCATATGGGAAAGAGACTGACTCTAATCTTCCCTCAAAGGCTGTGCTTCCTCAAATTCTCTTTGTAAACAGTCAATCACAACTGCCTTCTCCATAGAAAAATTTGAAGTAGAGAACAGTCTTATCCCACCTGCTCTATTTCCTTCACCTTTTGTGTTCTATTGAATTTTTTCCTTCCAGTGTCACCAGTGGCTGTCTACTTGGCAGACCCAATGAATTTTTCATCCTCTTTGATCTCTATGCAGCTTCTGCAATTGACAGTCTCATCCATTCTGAAACTCTATCACCCTGGGTTTCCGTGATCTTATAGCAAGGCCCTGAGGCCAATCACCCTTTCTAAATGATAGCTTTGATTACTTCACTCCCTCTCTCAGAAGTTCTCCATGGCTCCCTATTGCCTGCAGAACCAACTACACATACTACAACTGATATTCAAGGCCCTTCATAATGTACCCAGTATTAAGCTTTCCTTTAAACCTTAAATTTTGTGACTCCCCTAGATTATTGTCTGAACCTGCTCTGCACCTTCCAAATTGTGTTTTTGAAGCTGAGAAGGCCTACTTATAGCTGGGGAAAAAATAAGGCTGGTAGTAAAGATGTGAAAGAGAAAAGACTATTTCATCTGGACCTGGTAAGGTGGGTCAGATTGAAAATAATAAAGTTGACAGAAAGAACCTGACGTACTCCCTGCCATTCATTAAGAGTCTTGGAGTATGTGTCTTTGTCAACCCTACTAGATGGAAGTCATTTGAAATCAGGGATCAATGTGTTATTCATCTTCAGAGCTACTATTGTACCCAACTCACAACTCGGTTCATCATAATCTTCAACAAATGAATGCACAAAAGAAGAAATGAGTGACTCAATTTGAAGTCTAGAAAACTTTAAAAAGTTACACAAGTGAGTATAGTCTATTAATTAATAGATTCAACCATTTGCAAAATGAAAAGTAATATAGGAATGTGCTTTTATTATCCAATTTCCTAATGTGTTTTTGTGTTTATAAATGATGCAATTATGCTATTACAATGTATTTGTGTTCATTAATAATTTTGTCAGAGGAAAGCCAATGCCCTTTTGGAATTACTTGTATATCTGGCCTTTCTATCATGGCTTTTCCAAAGGAAGGTATGTCAGTTATTTTTTTGCCAAATAATGCTATATCACAAAGCACTCTAAAACTTAATGGCTTGAAGCAACCACCATTTATTATTGCTCATGATCTAGGGGTTTTCTGTGCAGTTCTGTGGCTAGGCCAGGCTCTGCTTATCTCAGCTGGGCTCAGTCTTGCATCTGGGCCAGCTGGTGGGTCAACTGGGGGCTGGCAGGTCATGTGAGCAAGGATGCCCTTGGCTTTGCTTTAAGACTATTGACCGAAGCAAGGGATGAGGCACCTTTGCCACAATCTATTGGCTAAAGCAGGGGACAAGGCAGCTGAGATTCCAAGGGTGGGGAAATCAACTAAACTACCTCATATGGTGGGAGTCATTGCAGAGTCACGTGGCAAAGGAAATAGATACAAGGAGGGACAGAGAATGGGGGACTTCTTTTGTAATCAGTCTGCTATAGAAGGTCTACATGCTTCTTTAGTTTCTCTTGAGATTAAGAAGGAAACTAGGGAAGATTCTTGAAAGACCCTGGGCTTCCTTTTTCTGTTGAGGCTCAAGTTGCTACTTGAAGGTGCTCAAAGTGTTGCCATTCGACCTGCCCCGAATCAGGTTCAATTCTTTAAAACCTAATTTCATATTCTGTCCTTTTCATGCCCTCTTCGTTTCTTATCTTCTAGCCCAGGAAATGATAGATCAGTTGATTTGTTGCCTTTATGTCTATAATGAGTATAGAAGAAAAAAAGACATTGGGAAGTTCATAGGAAACAGATACGTGGAGAAACTTAAAGGAGGCATCTTTCAATTTGCCTCTTTCTGTGCTTGTTTTATTAAAGGCAAAATCTAGAAGAAAATAAAATCTGCGGGCATCTTTTTTGACTTGGGCAGGATCTGACTAGGTGTGTGAGGGCATCTGGGGGTGGGGAAACGAATGGAAGTGCTGATCTGGGGTATTGGAAGGCACCAGAAAGAAGGGACTGATCAATAGCTATTTTTCAACTGCGTAGCATAATTTGTGTCAGGCTGCTGAAATGAGTTAGTGCTTCATGGTTAATGACTGTGAGCACATTCCTTTATCGCAGCACTCTCCAAAATGTTTGCCGTCAACAATTCTAAAAGGCTGTGAGTGACTCACAGCCAAAGTGAGTAATGCACTGGAACTTCGTGAGCTGGGGCCTCTTCTCCGAAAACCTTCCCCTTGGACACCATGTCTCTGTATTTACATCTCCGGCTTGGCTGCTCCTCAAATCATCTAGTCTTCTTGCCATCTTGTTTGGATATCACTCTCCTTTCAAGCTTCTTTTCCTTTATTTGGGGATTTCCTGGTTCCCCCACTCAACCCTTGCTTAGACTCTACACAAACACCATTCCTTTATTATAAAAGGGTGGTCCATGGACCAGTAATAGAGGCATCACGGAGGAGCTTATGAGAATATAGAGTTCCGGGCCTCACTCCAGGCATACTGAATCAGAGTCTGCATTGAAACAAGATACCCAGAAGATCTGCGTGAACAGGAAGGTTTGAGAAACACAGGACTATTTCATAAACATTGATTTTCGCCCCTGCTATTTCCATTCCCTCACTGTTAACCTCCTCAGGCTCTTTTATCTCTTACCTTAGGTTAGAAAATACCTCCCCCCAGCTTTCCACCAAACTTGATGAGTGATCCCAAAGTGCGATGAGCTGCCCAGTCAAGGATTGAAATAAAGTCCCATTAGAAGAGTTGCTTTTTCAAGGTTGTGTATTTGCTTGTGTCATTGGAAACTGGTGGTGGCTGTTTTCTTCCTCTGTAACGTGGGATAAGCCATAAAGAAGTCTGAAAATTACACAGTTCTAAAAGCAAGAGTCCACACTATCTTACCCTCACTGTGCTCTCGTGTTAATCAAGCCTTTCTGCCAGAAGAGTGGGTGCTGTTTGTGACTCGAGGCATATTAGAAACATGTTCCAATGTAAATAGCTCCCACATGAGTGAGTTACATCCATTCATTGAGTGCCCACCTTGAACCTCGCGCCATACACGGGTGTTGTAGATTCACACTATGGTTTAATATGCACATCAGCCGAGTGAAGTATGATCCCCATTTTCCAGATGACGAAATTGAGGCTCAGGGAAGGGAAGTAAATTGCCCAAGGTTACACAGCTGGTGAACTGCAGTATTTGAAAGAGGCTGCATTTTTAAGTACTGTGTGATTTCTCCATCTGCAGATTCCTTTCTTTAGCTATAAAAGGCTTTTCCTCAGGGTTTACTGGGCATATATTTTTGGGGTGAGTCATTGCACCAAACTAATTGTTGACCTTCCTCCAAATCTGGACACAGGTATACAAACAGCCCCATTTCTGCTTTTGTCTTTATTGTCTGATTCACATGCTTCCTGCAGTTTGATGTTCCTTCTGATCCCTTCCAATGAGATGTCAACTCTCTCTTTGAATTGCGTTGCCCACGGTCCTCTGGAAGCTCTACTTCCTTGTGGAATTACCTGGCACCCACCCTAACAAGGACGGTCCATCCTTTGCTCCCCTCTTCTCCCTTTGCCTTGCCTGGCACTGTGCCTGGCAGATCACAAATAACACGTATTTGTTCAGTGAATTGAATCTGAGCTGATTTCTCTCTGACAGGGACCTTGGGAGCGTCAGAGTCCGAGTGGGGGAAAGGTAGATGACAGAGGAGACTTTTTCCACACAGCCTATTTCGCACTTTTCACCAAGGACCTGCACAGATCTCTCTCAAAATACAGTCCACAAAGCACTGAAGCTGCAAGAAGGATGAATAGGAGATAGAGGATGTGATCAACCTCTATAGCCACCCGGGCCTGGCCTCCACAAAGGGGGTGCCCACTCTACTCTTAAGGAGCTTTTGCTGCTTAAAACATCTTAACTAGGAAGAAAGCAGAAGACATGTAAAACTTCCTCTTGGAAAGCTATTCCGTCTTTGATTTTTCAGAATGTCTTCAAGTGATTTGAGTCTATTTTTAATACCTGTGAGACATGATGTTGTGAGGAGAGCTAAATATAGGGGCCACATCCCCCTTTCTTTTATTCATTGGCCTTAATCTTCCTAGGAGGAAAAGATAATGCACACGATGTTTCACCATGGAGTGGTGACGTTTGGCCTGACGGGCCCGGCTGAAAGGAAATTCATAAATACTGTGTTGGAAATAAAGATAATGAATGGATGCTTTTTAGAGAAAACGTTAAGTGGGAGTTTATTTATGTTAAACCTCCCCTGTCTGCTGAAGACTGCGAGATAGTTCCTCTTGTTTTCCTAGGGGTCCTTTGGGGACAGCAGTCAGCCTGTGTTACTAGAGTAGGCTTCAGCACCCTACCAACAGCCTCCAGAAGAGCAGGACACTCAGCCAAAAATAACACACGGCATCAAAGCGGCAGCTATAATTCCGGTTCATTTTATACTGACGAGGCTTTTTTTTTTTTTTTTTTTTTTGGAAGAAGGCATTAAGCGCATCTTAAAAGCAAAACAACTTTGTGAGTACTCATTGGACCAGAAGGAGAGACTAGCGCTTCTTGCAGCAGCTGTGAGCCCGAGGGCTCTGTGTTAGAGGGCTCTGCTCTCTGTCCTGGGTGCTCTTTCGTGCCTGTCTGTATCCTACACACCTTCAGGCTCTATTGTTTCCATTTGTGTTGGGTAGACCTCTATATTATCAGCATCTGGGATGTGGCTTGCAGAAGTCCCTGAAGTGAGTCTTTAATCTGCTGCCAGGTGCCGATACCATCTTGAGTCTTTTGTTGAGGAGCTGATTGAGAAGGGAAGGCAGTTGAGAGTGTGGCTAATGGAGAGGGCTCTGGAACTACCCACTTGGCCAAGGCTTCCCCCTTTCAAAGCTATGAAAACTTTTGGAAGTTATTCTACTTTTCCATGCTTCGGTGTCCTCATCTGTAAAATGGGAATGATGGTGATCTCATACAGAATTGTGTAAAACATTGAAGCCCGTGGCATGGTGCAGCTGCTCAACGTTTTTGAGCCTCTGAGCTCATCCTTGTAACAAAGAGTGAGGCCAGAGCAGTTTCTGGCAAGGTGGCATGATTTCAAGCCCCTGGTTTGATATGTTTACTATGGCTTAACAACCATCTCCAGGGCAGACTTGGTTTAATTTGGTTTCTAAATCTGTTCACAGTCCTGATTTGCAGTGTAGCTTTTAGTAGGATGGCAGCCCGGCTTTCACTGGGAAGTTGTATCTACAAGTGTTGTATCTGTGCTCCATGTGGGCTGCCTTTCGGAGAAGAGGCCTCCCACTCTTTGCCTCCCTGCCGTTCCTCTATAAATAAGAGCAGCCCACAGTCCCTGCCAGGAAGATGGAACCTCAACTGGAAGTATTTGAGGATGTCTTCCAATGAGGTGGAAATCAAAAGTTCCCAGATAGCACTCTTTCTGCCCAAGTCCAAGAAATACAATCCCCACCTACTCCATAAGCCTTCTAAAAGATGTAGTTTTCCGTCTCTTTGCTGTTAAATACAATTTGGAAAGACTTAACATGTCAGCTACTCTGGGATTGTCCTACCTCCAAAGGGGACCCTGGAAGAAACAGGGCCTCAGGAGCTATTAGGTCAGAAGGACCCTTGTCGCCAAATTTCTCTGTTCATACAAATCAGTGACTGAAGTCTAGATGAGGAGAGTTTATTAACCTGTGTGGACATCAGTGTTACGTATTAGTCTGTGTGGACATAGTGTTGTGTAGGTATCCCTGGATATTTGGATTTGGAAATGAGCCTGAAAAAAAAGAAAGTAGTTTATAGGTTGGGGTACCATGAATTGTTCCCTGTCCTGTGGTCTGTATTGATGTGAAACATTTTAGAAACTATTGTATTTTAAATACTACCATGATACTCTAGTTTCAGTGGCACCCACTAAAGGTGGGACTGGGTCTCCGTGCTGCTCTTCTCCAAGGACATTGTGACAAGAGTGGTGATTTCTGGAGCTGAGCTATGTTGGGGCAGGGGGCTGGGCTGGGATGGATCCCTGGGGTCGTGCAGCCATATTCTCCTGCCCAGAGCGCTGATCTTACTTGCAGCTGCAATGGTTGTTTATCTGTCTTTCCCTCTCACAAGACCATGAGGGCATGGATATGTTTTTCTCATCTCTCAATCGTTAGTACCTAGCACCATTCTTAGCACACAGTAGGTATTTAATTAGTGCTTTTTGAATCCATGAACATATTCTGGGACAAAAAAAAAAAAAATGATGTAAAAACATGACTTTGCATCTGTTTACCCAAGAAGAAAGACATTTATCTTGATTTCTATTACAGCACTGGGTGTACCTATGATGTCAGTTTCAGACTTGGAAACACATTTGAATTTGAATTCTGAAATCCAGTTTGGTCTGTTTATAAATTTACATTTTTCTTAAAAAATGGATACCTTATAATTTTGCATATGTATGGGGTACATGTGATATTTTGTTACATATATACAATGTGTAGTGATAGGGTAATTAGGATATCTGTTACTTCAAACATTTATCATTTCTTCATGTGGAGACCATTTCTGATAGGCATACTTAAAATCTGAAATAAAGCTATATTAGTTCATTCTTGCATTGCTATAAAGAAATACCTGAGACTTGGCTATTTATACAGAAAAGAGGTTTAATTGGCTCACAGTTCCGCAGACTGTACAGGAAGCATGGCTGGTGAGACCTCAGGAAACTTAAAATCATGGCAGAAGGTGCAGGAGAAGTGCCTTTTTCACATGGCTGGAGCAGGAAGAAAGAGGGTGAAGGTGCTGCACACTTTTAAACAACCAGATCTTGTGAGAACTCTATTATAAGACAGCACTAGGGGGATGGTGCTAAACCATTAGAAACCACTTCAATAATCCGATCACCTCCCACCAGGCCCCACCTCCAACAGTGGAGATTACAATTCGACATGAGATTTGGGTGCAGATGCAGATCCAACCAAAAGTAAATTGAATAAATCATAGAATTTGTCTTCCTACTCTTACCACCTCCTCCCTAAAAGTGCTGAGCAAATGCATGCTCAGTTTTATGGATGCTAAGTTAATACAGGGTCTGCACCTGTAAATTGTAGTTTATTTGTTGTAGAACCTTAAAACATTATGACTGTTTAGACAGAAGCTAGGAAGTATGAATTCAGCTCTTATTTTGTAGTTCCTGTCATAATGGTTTCCTGGAAAAAAAAATGAACAACCCTGTTACTCGCAAGTGGCCTTACCTGTAAATTACATTTTTTTGTGTGTGGTTTTATGCCAGACCCTTGATATTGCTTTAACCTGGTTTTCATAGTTTAATTTATTTTAGTTGGTAAAGATTATTCATCACTCATTTAATTCCAAGGTTATCTATTGATTCTTTTCTCCTCATTTGGTATTTTCTGACATTTTGTGGCACTCAATATTGATTTATACAAAATCAGTCATCTGAACGTCCAGAGGCGGCGTCATGCACTTGTCATCAGTTGTTTTTCTGAACTAATAAGTGGAATAGCCATGTATGTCGAAGGTGTTGGGTGATTTAAGGGCCGGAGTCCTGCCATTTGCACCCACTGGATCATGCCTCTAAAAATCCTTGTAGAATGTTGAAAAATGAGATCCCTGAGAAAGTTCTCCAGAGGTAGTAACAAGCAGTTTCTTGGTAGGGGGCTAAATTCTTCCCCAGAATGTTGACCAGTCATTCTGTTCCAAATCCACCCTAAGCCTGTGCTCTTAGTTAAAAATAAAGAAATAAAGCTTCATATGCAAATAGACCTTCAAGGTAAGTGTCCCTAGCCCATTGCTGCTTAAACTTAATGAATCAGCCTTGCTAAAATGAAAATAAAATACTGTAGGTCTGGAGTGGGGCCTGAGATTCTGCATTTCTTACAAGCTCCTAAGTGATGCTGGTCTGTACCTCTTTGAGTAATGCAGCCTTAGTTCACCTTCCAAATTGCCGTCTTAATTCTCTCCCATTTTGAAATACTTGAACCCGATCTGAGGTTCCCCTCACATTAGGATGTTGGTACTAGGAGTAAATGGAGAGGGAAGAAACATCCCATATCCCCTCCCCAATTTACATTTTACAACAGCCACAAGAACCTAGTTATGTTACAAGTACGTAAAGCAATTGGATAGTTTCTAATAATCTGCAATCAAAAGAATTTGGTCATTTCTAAAGTCTCAATTTTCCAGAACCTTTAAATTCATATTTTGTAAATCAATTTGTGCCTGGGAGAGTTTAGCAATCCCCCAGCTCCTCTCGTCTAGCCATTTTTAAGGCTCCTTTCATCCCATCCACGCTCCTTGCCTGGGTGCAGAGAGTCCTGCTTTCCAAGCTGAACTGGAAAATAACTTGTAACACAATGTCAGGAGATAAAGCTTCAGGCTACCCCTCCTAGGAGTGTTTGAATTTCATAGACAATGACAGAAAAGGTTTTAAAATCAAAAGATATGGCTGGTGGGATTTTTAGACTGCTGGGGCCTTTTTTTTTTTTTTTTTTTTTTTTCCAGGAGGGAGAGAATGAGGGGAAGAGTTTCCAGCGTCCCTCAAATATATCATATAGCCGTTTTGTTTTTCATTCAGCCTAGTCTTAAGATCTGCATTCCCACTCTACTCATTAGTTTATTGATTATTTCTGGGGGCTTATGACTTCAGATAGTCTTTAAAGGAAACTTTAAAGAAAGTATTCTGTAATTTATCTCTGCCGGGATTAACATTTGCTAAGGCAATACTCCATGTCTCTGGGCTCTCTTGATGCCCAGCATATCACAAAGTCAGGAACAGGATATAAACATACTAGAAAGGCCAATATTATTTTTATACTGAATCGGGAAGGATGATGTATTGAATGTCTTCACCTGGTTGGACTTATATTTGATTCTTTGCAAATCAGTGACAGATTCATATGTAGAGAAAAATTGAGGTTCTCATCTATATGTTGTTTTTTATTACATTATTTTGCTTTGGGCACAAACATATCAAAGTAATTTAGACACTGTGGATGAAGTCATCTGATTTCCATTAATAAATGTCAACTAAATCCTTGTGATCATAGTCAGTTGGTATTATTCCACAGTTATAGAAAGACATAGTAATGCCATGCAATAATTAATTGGCATCTACATGGCTCAGATTCATACAAAATTTAATGTTTGGAGTGACAGCCAGGTTATTTCTCACTTAAGCGATATAAATACACTTAAGTATTGAAATGGATTCTGTTTCTTGGTTTGAATATTTGGGTCTTTTCTTTCTATCCCTGTTCGTTATGTGTAGGTTAAGAAAAAGTCCTTCCTGGTTTATTACGTTCTTTTTTGTAATAGAAGCTTTCTTATTCCATACAATTGAAAATGGTAGTTCACTGGTTAATCACATAAACTGATTAAATTGGGAAATCATAAATTATATGCAGGCAAAAAACATTTGACTTTTGCTTAAAACATATAAATGCACATTTATTTGCCACTATTTTGCTGTGGAGCCAAGGGCTTTTCTCTGAATATGGGTCCACAAAGAGAAGTTCTGAAGTTTCTCCTGTGTAAGCCATAGCCTTAAAGTAACCTCTACAAATTTCAGTTTTGGTTTCTCTAAAGTGAATCAAGAATTTAAAGACAATGTCCAACAATCTAAGTACAGAATCTGTATACGTTTTTAGGATTCCTAGCCCTCCAATAACAACTTTTTGAAGAGTAACTTTTCTTTCCAAATCATTTGACTTGTTTCATGAAAGCGGCAACTGTTTTTTTCTATTCAAACTCAGATTTTATAGATGTAATTGTTTAATTGGATTACGTAATTATATTAACAGGCACAATTGGCAATAACAGGATTGGGACAAATGCAAATGAATCTTCGTAAGTCTACAAGTCAGTATGTGGGAGCCAAGAGACACAAGTAGACCAGAAAGTCTTCACTCCACCAGCCATGGGTGTTCCATTGGCCATAAAGCCATGGGTGTCATTGCAGTTCAGGCTACGTATTTTACAGAGAGAATGCTGAGCATCACTGTTCCAGGGCAACGGTGAGCAGGAAGCCAGTGCTCTATTTTCCCATCTTCTGAAACACAATGACTACAGTTCTGGAATTCATAGTTTTCAGATTTGTCACTCTTAGGACAGAAATTTTTTTGGATTTATTTGTTTTATTATAGAGTTAATATATAGCCACCTCTAGTAGTGTGGGTTTGATACATGATTAGAATTTGTTGGTGAAGCATATTTCTGAAGGTAAATAACTTGCTATTAGCATCTAATGAAAAAAAAAACCCACCTAAAAACAAAAAACAGAAGTAAAAGTTTATGGGAAAACATACCCTATTCATGTCTACAAAAATTTCATTGAGGTGAAGTTAAACTGGAAATGTATAACGTGGGCAGTAGGGACTCATAAAAATTCTGTCATAGCTGTTAAGTGCAAGTATGTACAATATCCCATGGGTAGGTGAAAGATCATCTCATTTCTTCCATGCCTGGAGACTCCTTGGCTCTGTACTTAATTTTCTCAATATTCTCCTGCTCCCTCCACCCCAAACTTTTTTGTTTTCTCCTCTAGATTGAATATTTGCATCTAACAGATCAGGGTAAATTACCATCTTTTACCAGCATTTGGCACTGTGGCATGCATGTTTTAATTCACCTGGAAAACTATTTTTTAGTTGCTTGATTCTTACGATGACTTCTTAACCACGTTTCCCCCACTTCCTCGTTGTTGAGACAGGGTCTCACTCTGCTGCCCAGGCTGGAGCACTGTGGTACCATCATAGCTTACTGTGACCTCAAATTCTTGGGCTCAAGCAATCCTCCCACCTCAGCCTCCCAAAGCACTGGGATTACAGGAGTGAGTCACTGTGCCTGGCTTAATTCTATAAGCTAAAGGAATTTATCTTAAATCATGGGAGGACTGACTGATGCATTTTGTATAGATTTTTCATATATATAACTTTTTCATAAGGAAAATGTTACAAATTCTAAAACTCTATTTCTCATTAGTCAGCATATTCTTAATATGCTGCTTATCTGGAGGGAAAAAACAGTAGGTACGGAAAAGGTTTTCCATGACTTTTTGGCATCAATTTGATATTAAATTTCACATGGTACCAGCAGCTTAACTGCATGACTGCAGGCCCACATTCCTGACGTACTGAAAGTGTGTTGTTTATTCTGAGCCAAGAAGTGGTAGAGTAAAAGTTTTTATAAGGTACCTAGTTTACTCTGCTTAAATACTACATTCTCGCCATGACTTTTACTTTATTTAAAAATTTATTTTATTTTTAAATTCAGAGTGTATTCGTTTGCTAGCGCTGCAGTAACAAAATACTACAAAGTGGATGGTGTTGACAACAGAAATGTATGGTCTCACAGTTCTGGAGGTTAGAAGTCGAAGATCACACTGTTTGTTGACAGAGTTGATTCCTTCTGGGGGCTATGAGAATCTGTTTCATGCCTTGTATTAGTGCATTCTCACACTGCTATAAAGAACTAACTGAGGAGTGGGTAATTTATGAAGAAAATAGATTTAATTGACTCTCAGTTCTGCAGGCTTAACAGGAAGCATTGCTGGGAGGCCCCAGGAAATTTATGATCATGGTGGAAGGCGAAGGGGAAGCAAGCGCCTTCTTCGCATGGTGGCAGACGAGAGAGAGAGAGAGAGGGCGAAGAGGGAAGCGCCACACACTTTTAAAGCATCAGATCTCGTGAGAATCACTACCCTGAGAACAGCAAGGGGAAAATCCACCTCCATGATCCAATCACCTCCTACCAGGCCCCTCCTCCAATTCAATGTGAGATTTGGGTGGGGACACAAATCCAAACCATATCATGCCTACTATGGTTTGAATAGATCCTTTCCAAAATTCAGGTGTTGTTAACATGATAATACTAAGAGGTGAGGCCTTTAAGAGGTGATGAGGCCGTGAGGGCTCCTCCCTTGTGAATGTGATTAAGTCCCTCATAGAAGTGGCTTCACACAGTTCAGTCACCTGCCCTTTTGGCAAGTGAGCACACAGTATTCCTGCCCTCCAGAGAAGCTGCCCTCACCAGACGATCGAACCTGCCGGTGCCTTGGTTTTGGATATCCCAGCCTCCAGAATGGCAAGAAATAAGTTTCTGTTCTTCATAAATTACCGAGACTGAGGTATTCTGTTACAGCAGCACACGTGGACTAGGACACTGCCTCTCTCCTAGGATCTGGTGGTTGCTGGAAATCTATGGTCTCCCTTGGCTTGTAGCTGCATCACCCTGAATCTATCCTTACCCTCATATGGCCTTTTCCCTGTCTACATCTGTCTCTGTGACCCAATTTTCCCCTTTTTATAAGGACATCAATTATATTGGATTAAAGCCCACCCTAATGACCTCATTTCAGTTTGATTCCCTTTGTAAAGACTCTATCTCTGGCCGGGTGTGGTGGCTCATGCCTGCAATCTGCAGTCTCAGCACTTTGGGAGGCTGAGGCGGGCAGATCACTTAAGGTCAGGAGTTCGAGACCTGCCTGAGCAACATGGTGAAACCCTGCCTCTACCAAAAATACAAAAATTAGCCGGCATGATGGTGTGTGCTTTTAGTCCCAGCTACTTGGGAGGCTGAGGCAGGAGAATTCCTTGAACCTGGGAGGCAGAGGTTGCGCTGAGCCAAGATCACGCCACTGCCCCAGCCTGGGCGAAAGATCGAGACTCTGTCTCAGGGAAAAAAAAAAAAAAAAGATAAGACCCTATTCTAAATAAGGGTCACATTCTAAAGTAATGAGGGTTAGGACTCCCATTTAGTTATTAGCACTTACATTTGAAAACATTTAAAAATAAGAATCTCCCAGGGGTGTCCTAGAGGAAGCTCAAGTTTGTGTGGTGTTAAGAAGCACAAGAGCTTGAAATAAAAGACTTAGAGTTCATGAAATGTCAGTGTCGTGGTTTGGCCAGAGTCATTATCCATACTTTCCTTGATGTTTATTTTTATAGTCTCTCCTTCATTTAATTAAGACATCCAACAAAGAAGAAAAAAACCTATTCTTTTTATTTTTTTTAGTGCTTGATTTAAGCACAGTGAATAAAAGCTATGCTGTTTAATTAGCTCTTGTATTCATGTATGTTCTCATTATGTTTACAATTTGGAGACATGTACTTTGTTTTATCAGCATCAAATTCATACAGAGCTACGTTTGTTATTTGATGCTTCACTTTGCTTTCGTTAATTTCCTTGCTAAGTGATCGGTAGCATCGAAGTCATGCTGTTCTGAGTTTGGATTCTGAGACGAAGGCATACTGCATTGTTGAACGCTTTGCTCTTTCTTCTTAAAATTCATATTTCTGCATCATCTTTAGAAACTGTGACACTTAATGCTGGTATCTTATGATACCGGAAAAATCAAGACTGGAGAAGGAAGAGAAAATAGTGAAGTGTGAGAGTCTGGGAAGAACAGACTGGGGCTATAATGGAAGCTATTTAAAATAATATTGCAGGACTACCCAATGTCTGGGATCTATGTTCTAGCTAGAATTTTTTTTTAAATTTCATTTTCAGAACCACTCTGCATTGGAAAGTGTAGGCTAGCTTATGTTGTAACAAATAACACTGGAAGCTTATTTCTTATTCACATAATGCCTCTTGGTGGTCCAGGTGACTCTCCAAGGTGCCTGTTCTCCTTGAGAACAGGCTCGGCACTCCTGTCTGCCTCTATGTTAAGGCACGGCTTAGCAACACAGGCATCTGCAATCACTGCAATAGAGAAAGAGCAGGCTGAGAATCAAGTGCCTGTTATTGAAGCCTCCCCCACCCTGGGAATTAATACCCATCCTCTTATATTTCCTTGGACAAAACAAGTCATGTGATTATGCTGGATTTTAAGTGGGTTAGGGAAATGCTATCTTGCTGTGGGCTTGGAAGTAGAGGGGAACTAGATACTGGTGGACAAGAATGTGCCTGAGACGATAACGCACACTTCCCCTTTACACACATGGAAACCAGGTCTCAGAGAAGATGAGTAACCTGCCCAGGGACACAGAGTTAGAAAATAATGGAGCTGATAATCAAATCTAAGTCTATGCTTCCAACCACTCGTGTGCTGCCTCCCATAAGAACAGATATGACTACATTGCAGATGGTGCAATTCAAATGATAAAACTAATTGCTCCCAGTTGTCCTTATGGGATGCTGTTCATAAGGATTTAGGGGAAATGGGGGAAGAACCATATGACTGGTGAGGCTTCCATTGAGTCTAGTCTCTGCGGAAATTTTCTGGAACCTTGGTCCTCTTGGCCTTTCTCTCTTACACCTCAGAAGAACCTCTGAGAAGCATCTGTATATTCTCAGTAAAAGGGAGGAACTGGGCAAGTAAAGGGTTTTGCATGTGTCTGTTTTACTAGAGACGAGGTGGAAGGTATAGTCGTGTGATTACTAAAAGGATAATAATGGCAAACTAGGTTTGTATGACGGTTTACAGCCTACAAAGCGTGTTTCTTTATAATCTTCAGATAAGAACAAACTTAAGTGTCATAACTGACGGAAGTGCTGTATTAATGAGGTATGATTGTCAAAAGAGCCAATGGGATCTGAGACTGCATCGTGAAAGAGTATTGACTAGCCTCAAGTAGACCTTGGAGTTATATCTGATCTAACTCTTGGCCTCATCACCAAGGCAAATGTCCTTATCTCTTTTTGGATTCTTTTTTTTTTTTTTTTTTTTTTTGTGGCGGAGTCTTGTTTTGTCGCCCAGGTTGGAGTGCAGTGGTGCGATTTCGGCTCACTGCAAGCTCCACCTCCTGGGTTCACACCATTCTCCTGCCTCAGCCTCCCCAGCAACTGGGACTACAAGCGCCCACCACCACGCCCGGCTAATTTTTCTGTATTTTTAGTAGAGACGGGGTTTCACCATGTTAGCCGGAATGGTCTTGATCTCCTGACCTCGTGATCCACCTGCCTCAGCCTCCCAAAGTGCTGGGATTACAGGCGTGAGTCACCACACCTGGCCTGGATTCTTTATCTGTAAATCAGGAGCATAATAATGACATAACATTGGACACCTAGGTCCATGCTCAGTAAATGTTGGTTGCTCTTATTATGATGATTATGGTTGATATTGTGGCAATTTTTCAAACAAGGCATGAGATTATTTGGCTGTGTGTGCCATGATAGATCATAGCAAGAATGTTATGATCACTTCTGCTAGCACGGGAACTTGTAGAATACATTCCGAGACTGGCAACAAGAATGGAGAAGTGACCTGAAACCATCTTGCACCATTTTCGGAGGAACCTAACAATATTTAATCTGGAAATTGGACACTTTAGTAGAAGTTTGGGAGCATGGGGTACCACTGTCTTTGCATCTCTGAAGGGTTGTTCTGTAGAATAGGCTTTAGTCTCATTCCTTCTGGAATTAAAAAGCAGTACGTCCATGGGTAGAAGTTGCAGGGAGAAGGAAATCAGTTCATTTTGGGACAAAAATTATCAGCCATGAAACAGGACTGTCTTGGTAGGTAGTGAATTTACTGTATTTAGTGGTATAGACCGGGTCATGGGGATTCAGGCATCAGATGAGTGATTACATCACAGATATCTTAAATGATACTCTGCACCAAGTTTTGTGATTCTAATCCTGGGTGCATCTGGAGAACATTAAAAAAATTCCCAATGTCTTGGGCCCTAGTTTAGACTAATTAGATAAGAATCTCTAGGGGTGAAGGGCAATTCTTAGTATCACGAGCCAACATCATTCTGCATGTGAAGTGCTAGTGAAGCATTGGCTGGGTTTGAGTTCTAAAGTTTGAGGAGTTCATTCAAACCGAAGCCTCTGATCCTTTTGGATACTGATTTGGAAAAGGGGTCGAGGCCCACGGTCGGATTGAAATGCCTGCTTGCAGAACATCTTATGGGGGAAGGGGCGGGACTCTAGATGCTCAGAATTCAACTATGGGAATGAGTCTATTTTCACCCAAAGGAGCTTGCTATTATTCATGTTCACTGGCTGCTGAGTGATTCATACGCTGCTTTTTGGGGGAGATGTATTCAAATGAAATGTTGCTACTATGTAAAATAGTTTATTTCTTCTAGGATACACCAGCCCACTGATGCAACCCGGCAGAACAATGCAAATTTTGGTGTGTGTGAGCCTGTGTGTGTGTGTGTGTCTGTGTGTGTACTGGGGCAAGGAGAATACGGGAGCACACATAGAAATGCATATTTCTAAAGCATAGAGCAAGCCTGCACACTTCCCTCTTCTGACCTTTACACCAGAAGCATAAGAATGACCCATTGTCCACCGGCCCTGGAGCTTGGTTGTTCCTAATCTCTGGACGCTTGATGGCTGAGCTGGCCTTCAGCTTGGCCAGTTGGCATCTGTCTGGGTAGCCCCATGTGTCCCGAATTTGTTCCCCGGTGGGTTCTTCCTGCCCGATCCCTCATCCTCTGGCATGGCATTTTCTCCACGACAGTCTGCCCCTGGACTGCCCTGGCTGCTGCTTTGGTAAAGGCTTGCAAGGAGAGAGAGTAACAGCCGCTGGCGAATCCAGTTTGTGCAAGCAGCATCAGCAATGGATGAGACCTCCCCAAGGCTGGAAGAAGACTGGAAAAAAGTACTTCAGAGAGAAGCAGGCTGGCAGGTAAGTGACGTCCTCAGCTTCACACAGGACCCAAATCTCTCTCAACTCTTTCGGCTCCAGGTCTGGGTAATATGCATACATCAATTTGTGGAACTGTGCTATCTGCAAGCATGTCCTTTTGAAAAAGTCATCAGTAGTTTCCATGTCTTTGCAAGCCATGCAAATAAGACCCCAAATACATTTACTCTAGATTCTCAAGCAAGCTAATAGGGTTTTTACAAATCTATAGGTGTTGCTAAATGTATACTTTCTTAATAAAGGTTCTTGAATTAACAAGTTGCAGGTGTATATCAAGGGAAACATGCAGATTTGGTTTGTGTGAGTACAAGTTCATTGTGATATAAAAATGTAATACAACACCTGTCATCAAACTTACTTTATGGTGTTATAGTAGCTTGGAATAGGGGCTTGGTTTTAACCTATTTTAATGAGGTGACCATTCTTTTAATGCAGCTTGCGTGCCTTCCTTATTTATGCTGAACTCATAATAGGTAGAAGCTCTGTGGTATGCAGAGAGTTCAAGCTAAAAGATTCATTTTGGTGTAGAAGCAGTTTTCATTAAAATATGCAAAGCAGTAATGTTTATATGTTACAATACCTATTTCAAATTAGCAAAATTATATGCTCCTGTCTCGTAAGCTGCCAGCTGAAATCCTTTCCTAAATCCTGTTGAATGGCTTTGATTACTCTTCTTCACATTACGCATTACACACCTCTAATGCATATTTTTACGCATCCACTCCATTGCCATTTAATTAGACAACAATATTGAAGACTGATGCCAGAGCTTTTTTTTTCCTGTTTCTTTTTTAATAATGCTGCTAGCATATGGAAAAAAGAACACTTCTGTGTATGAAGCTTTTCTTAGGGATGAGGTTGGATAAAGTGAAACTCTGATTTTCCATTTTGTCTATAACAGAAACTTTCATATAAAAATGGTAATTCAGAATGAGTTGATTTTTAATGTCAATTAAAAAATTCTTTCTTCTATAAAAAGAGGGAGCCTTTTCTGAAGATTTCTTCCTCAACAGAAATTTCAGTGAAATGTAATACTGGTATTGACTGGTATGTTTTGTTGTATGCAATGTGATGTTAAGTAAGAAGCTTCAGAAAAAACACCCTCTAGCCTGCCATGAAATTGGAATCCTTTCACTTTGAGTGGGAGCATTATTCAGGAAGTAGAAAAGGATACAAAATAAATCTCTGCCTGCTACTTTCAGGATGACATGTGGTGGGTCTCCAGGGGTCCAAACAAATATTCAAATATTTTATGGTATGTTAATGTGACTTTTGGATTTTTGTCTTTTGTTTGCATGTTTTCCTTTAGAAAGTTGTCATCTTATATAGTCTTTATTTCAAAGGAGAGTGAAGGGAGGAAGAATGTGAGGAGATGACTCAGACATCTCTGTAGATAAAATATTTAAACTAGAAACATGAAGTTCAAATGTTCATGTAAAAATGCCTGTGTCATATCACTGTCAGCATCCCGTGACCCTTCAGCTTATTAATTTACCAAAAGGCTCCTAATGAAAATATTGCCTGTGTTGTTTGCCTCCAAAGATGTGATCCTGTACAGCTGGTTGACCCCTGTCATTTCCATTGTGATAGTTGGAGCTCTGCCTTCTAGCTAGTGGAGGTAGTGGTTAGAAAAAGGGTATCCTAGTCTCTGAGTTGGTTTCACTGACTCTTGGTACTGCAAGGCGTTGGGTGGAAAGTAGGTCATAGGGTGTCAGCTACAGCATCATCTGCTTCTGCACCTCTTGAACATCCCCAAGAGGTCTACCTGTTGCCCCCACTCATTTGTATTGCTAGGTTGGGTTCCCATATGCCTGGAATAACCTACTTCAGTTGACACCGAAGCTGTCCCTAAGAGAGGAAACTAAATCTGATGGCCCCAGATGCAAGGCCTTTGTGGTGAGGATGACTTCTTTTGGCCATCCATGGTAGTAATGTAGCTGGGGAAGTAAAGATTATTAGAGAATGAATTGTGATGGATGCTGAAGCTTTAGTTTAGCCAAGTACTATAATTCTTACTGGAACTGATTCAGTACTTTTCCACTTACCTAGTATTTTCGCACCACAGTGCTAGGAGTTGTATGCATGTGAGAGAGTGAACACACATACACACATATTTCAATCCTTGTAAGAAGCCTAGAAGGTAGGTATGATTATCCCCATTTCACAGATGTGAAAAGCAAGCCTCAGAGAGGTTACATAACCTGCCCAAAGCCGTTCAGGGTCTCAGCTCACACCTGTTTGATTCCAATGCCTATCCTATTCCCACTTTTGTTGCTATGCCATCTGAATTAAATTTTATCTCATTATTTATCTCATGGAATAATAACTTACAAGCAGCTGTGATGTGGGCAGGCAGGAAGAAAGGGAAAAAGCCTGATGATCTTCTAATGAAATAATCAATCTCTGAATCATTAAGACTTTAATAAAATGTTTTTTAATAGTTTATTTTTTTAACCCTTACTCTATGCCAGACACTAAACTAAACTTATAATTCTTACAAGTACTCTGGCAGACAGATCCTATTTATTTATTTTGTACAAGTAGGGAAATGTAGGCAAAGTGGTGTTATGGAACATGCCCACAGTCATACAGCTAGTGAGATGCTGAAAAGGGGTATGGACGCATTTGGCTTGACACTGAAACCTGTACCCTGCTTACCCAAGACTGCTTCTCAGAGTATATTTTCTTTGTTTCCTCCTCATCTTCTTCTTCCTTTTTTCTTTCTTCTTTCTTCTTCTTTCTTTTCTTTTCTTTCTTTTTTATTTTTATTTTTTAGACAGCATCTCCCTCTGTCTCTCAGGGTGGAGTGCAGTGACACAATTATGGCTCACTGCAGCTTCTACCTCCTGGGCTCAAGTGATCCTCCCACTTCAGCCTCCTGAGTAGTTGGGACTACAAGTGTACACCTCACATCTGGCTAATTTTTAATATCTTTTATTTGTTGTAGAGTTGGGATCTCTCTATGTTGCCTGGACTAATCTTGAACTCCTGGGCTCAAGTGATCCTCTTGCCTCGGCCTCCCAAAATGCTGGGATTACAGGTGTGAACCACCACACCTGGCCTCAGAGTATATTTTCACATTATATTTTATCATTCGTACTTTAACTCTTTCATCTCACAATAATGTGATGGAATTCTCTTTGAGAACTTCCCCGATAGGATTTTCTTTTTTTAATAAGTCAAGAGTTGGGTAAAATGCCTTGCTCATTCACTTCTACAGAATGTATTTTAATTGGATGCTGTTTGCCTTAAGTGAACCAGCTTTTACTTACGGAGTTGGAAATGAACTAGATGCAATTTCTAGAATCAACTGTAAATCTGAAAATTCATTTAAGCATATAACCATCCTGGAAAACCAACAGCAGCTGCAGCACAGTTAATGCTCCTGTCCCCCACAGCCCACTTCAGTTCTGGGAGAGTGCTCAGGGACAGAGATGGCAGTGGCTTATGCCACCAGGGAGCTGTATGACCACAGGCAAACTTAGCCTGATCACTGGCTTCTTTACTTGTAAACTGAGGTGATTATTTTGGGTGATGACTTGGAGGGAAGATGGGATGGATCCTTGATAATACATCATTGTTTTGGCCAGTTGTTAGATGGAAGATATTATGGAGGGGCCAAGGACTCATGTCTGGATAATGTTTCATGTTGGGATAGTTTCCTTTAAAACAACCCATGTCACTGCACTGTGGCCATTTTGAACTGGTCTAGAAATATTGTCTATCTATGCCTGTCTCCCCACAAAAAGATGAATCCCTCAAGGATAAAGGTGCATCATAAAGCCTGGTGCGCAATAAGCCCTGGATGAATGTTTGCCAAAGCTAAGTGAAATTGGATATTTGATCTGGAAGGAAGCAGAGACAGGTTCCCAAGGTCTCGATTTTACATGAAGAGGGAGAATAAGAGATTGGCTCAAGTTCCAGCCCTGGCTAGTGAGGAGCAAGGGTTATCATCTTCCAGTTCAGCTTTCTACCTTTTTTCCCCTGAACTGCTTCTCCATAAACTTTCTTCTGCAACTTTCTCATCTGTAAAATTGGAACTAGAACATATTGTCTGTGTCTGTTTAGATATCTTTACTATTATGATACCCTTTTTGAACAGGTACTGTAGCACATGGGTCAAGAACCTGTTGATCTTGAGACAGACCTCTGAGTTCTAACCTTGGTGTCCTTAATTCCTAACTGTGTAGCATTGGTAAAGTTTTCAAATCTCACTTTGCTTCTGTTTTCTCGCCTATAAAATGGGGATAATTATAGTAGCGACTTTATAAGATTGTCATGGAGATTAAATGAATCACTTTCTTGAAAGTGTTTAGAAGAACACATCAGTAAGCACTGCTTGGTGACCCATCAAATGCACAGTATGTGTCATTATCTATCTATTATCTATTTAATGAGACCAGCCATTCAGTGTTTTTTGAATAGCGCCCCCCTCCGCCATGTGCAAAGCACATCCATACTTAAGGAGATGAGAAAGTGACTGAGGATGTTGCCCTAGAATGCAAGGTCATAGTGGGAGAGCACAGCAGGTCATTATAATGATAGGACAACCACCAAATGCTCCATGTATCATGGGAGCACTGTAGGTAGGCCTCCAATCTGTCTTGGGAGTTGCATGGAGCTAATTCTTAAACAAAGAAAAGGAATTAAGGCAGACAAAGAACTGGGAAGACAATTCAAGGCAAAAGAGAGCCTACGTCAGACATAGGAAAGAGAGCAGTGTTGGAAGTGTGTGTTGAGGAGCATGCAGTTGGATGTGACACCAGCCGTTCAGGGTGAGGCGGGAATGGTGGGAAATAAATCTAAAGAGGCAGGTGGAGAAAAACTTTGCACAGCCAGGCCAGCTTCAGCTGGCAGTAGATATAAGTGGGTATCAGTGCCTTCATCTGAAAAGAGATCTGAAAAGAGATTATTGGAAGAGAAACTGAGGTCTCTGGGCTGATGATGGGGTGGATAATAACTAACCAAATCATGGAGAAGAATTATAAAAAATATGAGTAATACATCAGGAGGATAAACAAAGCCCTGTGAAGACTCAGAGAAGGTAATAATTGCAGGAATAGTTACCAATGACAATAATTTCAGGAATAGTTAACAATGATAATTAACAAACACAGAGCTTACTCTGTGCCAATAGCTGTTGGAAGCATTTTTCTGATATAAAATCATTGACTCCTTACCATCTCTGAATAAGGGGATATTAGTTGTATTCCTACTTGGTAGATGAGGCTGGTTAAGAGAGGGTAAGGTCACTTAATTAGTACATGGGACTGAGACCCAAGCAGCCTGGATCCAGAGCTTATAGGATTATGTCCCTCTACCTGGAGCAAGGGGAATAGGGACAATTTCACAGAGTAGATGGCATTTGAGCCAGGTTTTTCACAAGGAGATAATTTTGCAAGCAGGGAAAGCCTGAGTTAGAATGCAGGCTCTCACTGATAGTGGGTGTTCTGTACTCAGAACAGATAGAGCAGCTTCTCTTATCCCAGGTCTCCCAAAATTATTAGACCAGCTGAATTTCTCAAGGTTTTATAGGGCCACACCACAGCTCTCTATTAATAGAGGCAGTACATGGTAAGGTGTACTGGGTGCTCACCAGGCACCCAGCACAGGTGTACCTGAAATGGTCAGTCTAGAAGTGAGAAGGCCTGGCTGAAGGCCTATCAGGGTGACCTCAATCAAGTCCCTTATTTATCTGAGCTGTTTCTGCTTCTATAAGATGAAAAGGAAGACACTTACCTTTCAGGTACAAATTCAGTGAAATAATGTTTGTATTAAATAACTTTTATTACTGTAAAGCATTCTACAAGTATAAGGTTTTATTGCCATTAACAGAAAATAAAGGAGAATCGTGGTTTTGAAACAGTACCAAATATGGATATAGATTTGTGTACTGTCTACCTTCTCTTTCAATTCCATTACTATTTTGTGTTTCAGTTTTCATGTAGGAAAAAAAAGTAAGTAGGTTTGATGTTGTTTCCTGTTCTCGGGGAAGGATTTGTTTCTTCCTGTTTAAAGTGCTTTAGACTGGACATTGATGAAATAGTGGTTCATAGTTTGAGTTTACTTCATGTTTAAAGAAATATGCATCAAGATACTGTCATCTATCAAGTGAGTAAATGGTGATGATGGGCCAAAGCCAGCACCTGAGGATGTAGACTGACCTTTTCTAATTTTATGTTAAGAAGATGATGGACCTAGCAAGAGATAGTTGGATCATAGCTGCCATAGAAGAGCTTAAATAAGTTCTATTTTTCTTCTATTGTTACATCTGTAGCACAAAAGTATTCCCTAAGAAGACCCCTTTTCTTATTGCTGATTGCAATCTTTTGTTATTGCCTTTTAAATGTGGGACATGTTCATTCATCAATTCATTTTTTCATTTGTTGAATCAAAGAAGACGAAGTGTTTGATGTATTTCCTAGATTCAAATATCAGATTCATAAGGCTGGGGGAGACCTTGTATTGTTTGTTTTCATTCTACATGTTCCTCACTCTGAGCAGAAGCAAGTCCAAAAGGCTGAAGACAGATAACCTAATGGAGCCTCTCTCTATAACTCATTCCTAGCTCTAACAAATGATACTTAGGCCAAGGAAATTCTTCCTTGTGTGGATTTAAACTCTGCCCATTGCGGCTTAGGCACAGTTCTGCTCCTTTCTCCTCCCCGGAGGTGGAGAAAAACAGCTCAGTCACTGTCTTCACGAATCAGCCTTCCTTTCTTGATGATCATTATGAAACCAGCCTTCGGCGTTTGCTCTCAAGGCTAAGCAACCTAAATCCGTAGGTATAATTCTTCATTTCTATCTTCTTGAGTTTTTCTGAACCGTCTCAAAATCTGCTTATTATCCCTAACTTCTATAGCCTAGAACTTTGCAGTAGGGTCTAGCCAGAACTAACCAGTACTGATTGGTCACCTACTCAGTCATTTAATCAGCTAATATGCATTTAGTGAGCTCCACGTACTGGACCTCTGAGCCAAGCCTTGAGGGTACAAAGATAGGTAAAAGGCAGCGTAAAGGAACAGGTAAGAGCCTGGTTAACAACCAGGCTGGTTACCCACTCAGCTGTATGACCGTGAGCATGTTACTTAAACTTGCTGTGTCTCAGCTCCCTCATGGGCAAAATTGGATAATGAAAGTAATATATCTCATAGGGCTGTGGTAAGGACTAAATGAAGAAACACATGCAATGCACTTGGAAGAGTGATTGACGCTTAGCTATGGTCACATGACTGTTTGTTAGATAGGACAAAAATGAAATAAGATGCAGACACTGCCCTTGAGTTTTACTCATTCTACTTGGAAGGATAAACTAGTAAATGGCTAACAAACAACTATTTACAATTCAGTGCATTTAGTCCTATAGTAGCAGAAGAAGCACGTGGGATGGAAGTTCAGAGGTCTAATTATGCCTTAGGGCATCAGGAATGGCTTCATGGTTCAACGGAGGTGAACTGTTCTATGTATTTCTTTGGTTCACATATCATTGACTTAGAGGCTGGGAGAGACCTTGGAATGACGTCTCACTGAGCATTTTCTCCCTAAGGATCACTGAGTTGGGCCGCAGGGGAAATAATCAGATTTCTAGGTTAGCGAAGATGGTATCAAAGTGTTCTAAGTAGAAGGAGGCTTGTGAACAAGACCTGGAAGAGTAAATGTGTGGTTATGTTTGAAGAATGCTGAGTGGTTAGTTGTGTTGTGCGGTGTAGACAGGCACTGGGGAGAGGTCCTTCCATATGGGTGGCATCAGATTGTCTGGGGACTTGGAAGACTTGCGGAGGTGTTTGCCTTATCCTTAGCCTAATCTATGCTCATGGGGCTTTATGTCTACTGTAAAAAGCTATACCTCAGTTAGGGAGACAGCCAAAGCATTTGATGGTTCTCTTCCAGTAGTTTTCTTACTATCTGGAATCAAAGCTATGTATCAATCCCTGGAGTCCAGAATCTAAATCTTACTTGTTTGCCTATTTCTCTCAGGGCCTAGCACACTTCCAGGCATAGAGCAGGCTCAAGTCATGTGTGCTGAAATCAAGTGGCCATATATAACCAGTGCCTTCATCTGCCTGTTCTAGAACAACTAGTTGTGCTCATGCGTGAATGAACAAATGCAAATAAACCAATCCAGTGATTTTACAGTTTTCAAGTTTGACTCAATTTTATGTACCTCTTGGTACAAATTTGTGTAAAACCCAAATAACCAATATAAGAAATCAATTCTCTCTGTAGTATCTTTGCCTTTTATGGTCAGCCTCCTGTACTCCTGTGTCCCACATTCATGGCTGATTGTTCTGATGGGGTCCCAATGAACCTTGAGTGGGTTTAAGACTTGAACTTTTCCCTCCTCCAACTCTTTCTTGAACATTGATTTTCATATGTCACAACTTACGCTGATGATGGCTAAGGAGTATTTGAGATGTGGAGGGAAGATTTTAAAAGAAGGTCGAGGGCAACAGGCAGCTCTTGTGTATCTAAAGAGACAAATAAGTTTGACATCAACTATGTCTGTGAAAAAAAAGTCAAAAGAAGTGAGAAATCCTCAAGTCATAGCAACTGGTTGAATGCAGCGATTCTCTCACTTATGGTGCAAAAGCCGCAATTTTCTATCTAATTCACTACTCAATCATTCCATGGCCCCTGTCTCAAGCTCGATTTAAGCTAGTCCCCAGTACATAGAGCCACTGTGCAGTGTATAAAAGAAATGACTGGCCAAAGGGACTGAGGGAAAAGGGAGCCATGTGGTGACCCAGAGCTGACGTTATCGAGTTATCCTAGGATCACGTGACGCCTCTAAAGCCTCTCATAAAGTCCATGTAAAATAGGTCATCCTTCCTTTAGCCTTTGAATTTTGATTTTCACTGCCTGATAAAAGAATATGATCTGTTTAAATGCTCACCACATATATTGGGGAAACAGACAATTTACTTGGGACTCAGGGGCAGTGCCTGGATTGAAAGTTTGCTGCCTCAAGGGCTTTGAACTGAAATGGAAACAGGCTGGCTCTCTGAAGAACTCCATTACTGCCAATGACTGTCTTTTTCAGAGGAGTTCGGGTGAGCAATAAATATGACTACTCTTCAGGGAGAGTGTCCTGGAAACTGTTGGATCTTTCCTTACACATATCAAGTGTATTTCAGTTTTCAAAAGCACTTTCCCATGTATACCCCTTTTTCAATCTCACAGAAGCCTCATCAAGGAAATGGCAGCAATGTTATTATTACCAATGGTTAAATGAATAGACCCAGAGCTGACGGGTTAAGAGCCCTGCACAAAAGGGCCAGGATTAAAACCCAGGTCAGAAGCACAATCCTGTGTGTGTTTGCTCAGATCAAACCATCTCTCTGTTCGCTGGTCAAGGATAAGTGTTCCTAAAGCTTGTTAAAAAAATAATTGTTTTCTTACATGAACACCTAATTGGCGTGAATCAATTGTCCCCTTCCTATAAAAGAGTGTGGCCCTTTAAATGCTGAAAACTCTTTTAGCACTCAAAGCTAAAAACTTTTATGTAATGATTTTTAAGGAAACACTTCTCCTACCAACCCCAACAATTGAAATTGTCTGGTGGAAAAGTAAGACCTTCATATTTCCTGTGCTGATCATAATGCTTTGCGCATGATCTTCTTGCAGTGGTGGGAGTCCAGCAGGGCTATTATACAGCCACTAAGCCTGGGATGATATGCTGCAGAAATACATAATTTTGTGTAACACTTTTAAAGACTTTATTTTTTGCATTGCTGGATTCCGTTTTTCGCACTGGAAAAGGAGGCACACTGTCTCCCTCCACTCAGCTTCTTGCCAAGATGAGCCTTAAATAGCACAAATCACCTTAACCCCACCTTTTGCCTTACTATTTAGTGACTCAAAGATCTGAGTTAATGAGACCAAAATGCTCTTTGAGAAATTTTGGAAACTGAAATGGGCAAGTGGTTACATCATATAGCTTTATTTGTGTTGTAATAATACTAAAAGTCTAAGATGCAATTTTTTGGCCTTTAAAGTGTATTCTTTTCATTAGTAATTGATTTTGGTGTCCACACACAACTTGTGGAACTATGGGGAAGCATTTTTCTGTTGTACTTTTCTTGCATCATTAATGTACTCAGTATTCTCTTCATGTCTATGTTCTGCCTGCCTAGAAGCAACCTGCTCTTCTCTCTCCCATCTTCTCAGCTCAAATATTCAATCAAACCAACAAACACCAAAAGAGACAAGAAAAAATCTCAAAGCCATCCTTAAAAAATCCTATCAACAAATCATGCTTACTTGAAATACTAATATGTGACAAGCATGGGCTCTGGAGTCAAATCAATGTGGTGTTGAAATCCTGCATTGTTATTGACTAGTTGGATAACCTTGGATATATTTCTACTCTCAACCCTCAGTTTCATTGTCTTTAAAATGGGATTACAATAGTAACTTTCTCCTAAAATGATTGAAGATGGAAGGAAGTAATGTAGTTAAATCCCTTGGCAAAGTGACTGGCAAACAGAAAGCACTGAGTAAAAATTAGCAATTATTATTCTTGTTGTGAAAGTATTTTCTTTAAAACCAGGATCATGACAAGGTTGTCTGCAGTTTCACTCATGACAGCCTACTAATACCTGGTTCAAAGTGAGATATAGAAAAGAGGAGACAAAAATGATATTACCAGGTAAAATTACTGTTTATATAGTAAAACAAAGATTCTTAGAAACATTGAAAAATTATTAGAAATTATGAGTTGAGTTAGTTGACTCAATATAAAATAAACATATAAAAATTAGTAACTAACATTTTGATATAATAGTGATAATCATTTAGAAACTATGAAGATAAAAATTATTCAAAATAGTACCAACACATAAAAATATCCAGAAATAAACTGATTGAGTAATTATATAGACTCTGTACTGGAAAAACAATACAACTCCCCGAGTAGATATAAGGTAGACTCAGATGTGTGGAGATAGGCGTCATCTTCCTAGAAAGGAAGAATGGATACTCTTAGCATTTTGATTCTTCTCAAATGAATTTACATATTTAATACAATTCTAATCGAAATCATATTGCTTCTGTCATTTTCTGGAAACCAGACCACATATTCTAGAGTTCATCTTGAATAATAAATACAATGAGAGAGTTTAAAAATTTAGAAAAAGAAGAGCAGTAAGGCAGGTTTTTCTCTAGTAGACATTGCAATGTACTATAAAGTTAATGGTAACTAAAACAGGATATTCTGGAGTAAGAATCAACAGACAAATGGGGTTGAAAGAGCCAAGAAACAGACTATTAAATATAAGAGCTTAAAATGTGTTCAAAATTACATTACATATTGGTTGAGAAACTGACAAGTATGCAATCAGTGGTGTTGAGTTACCTGATTGACTGAGAGAAAATACTGCAAATTAAATTTCAGAAGGAAAAGAGTAAAATGCAAAAAATTCAAAACATATTTTAAAGAGGAGAAAATGTAGGGTAACACTTATCTGATCATGGGATGAGAAACCCTCTAAGCATAAATGAGAAAAAAGTGACAATTTTGATTATGTAAAAATGTAAAAATTCTCTGTGTTTCAGAGATAAATTCTAAGAATTGTATTCGATTAAAAAAATAAAATGGAAAAATGTTTTTGAGAAATCTAGCCAAAAAAGCTTGATGTTTTAACAAATGAAGAGTTCATACAAATAAGAAATAACCTCACATTTCACTAGGAAAAAAATGAGCTTGGTCCAGGAGCAATTAACAGAAGATATAGGTTACCAATAAATATATGAAAAAAATGTAGTCACATTTGTCAACGGGAAATGCAAATTAAAACAATAATGGGGACATGACTGATAAAGATTTTGAGAAATGATACTGGTGGTGATGATGGGATAAATTCCATTTACTGCCTCTTCTTTGAGGAAGAGTGCTGATTTATTACTGCCTTTCTGGAAATCAATTAGGTAACATGTATCAATAGTTCAAAAATTTAGAATACTTGACTTAATATTATTCTAGAAATAGATCTTAAGGAAATTGTCAGAAACAAGACTAAACTTCATGTGAAAGGATGGCTACTTTGATGCCATTTATAATAGTGAAATTTTCATTCATTCTAAGTTTCTAGTGATAGGCTAATGGTTAGATATACTATGAGAAAGCCGTTCAAATGTGTTTTCAGTATTCTACTGAAATAAAGTGTTGTATTTACTCTATGTTTTCCGTATGGAGGAGAATGCTTTTGATATCCTATTAAGTGCAAGGAGTGGAAACTATATTTTGAGTTCAGTATGGCACCTGAAATCCTACAAAACGACATTTTAAAAAGTTTAAAGCTCAAAGGACAAAGAGAATGAAAGAGGAGATGGCATCAGGGAAGAAATGCCAACTACATTTTGAAAGCTCAAAGAAGAATAAACAAATGGTAACTGACTTGGCACAGCATTAAAATAATCATGAAATTTAAGCTTGTAGGGGAAAGAATCAACAAAAAGCAGGCTGTTTTGCTCTGCCAAATTCTGGAAATGCTCATAAATTGAAGGTAGAAGGTGAGATATGGGTCAGAGTGAAAACAGGTGAATAGATTTACAGAATGACCAAATAGACCAGATCCCTTCCCCCACTGGACAAAGACATACAACAGTTTGATTTCTAATGAAGTTGAGCCAGATATCTGGACTATGGGACACTCAGGCACAGTAGAACAGTTAATAGGGAAGAAGGAAAATAAGGAGGTTTTAAATCAAATCTGTTTACTAAAGAGTGAGATCCCAGTTTCTCTCTTCTCTTTCAAAGTGCCGACAGCTTGCCTTATACCCTGGCAGAAGGAGAGCAAATGACAGTCTTCTGGGGAAAGTGAACAATCCATAAAAGGCCTCTCATGAAAGTGCCAACTCTCCTCCATGTCACACTGCAGTAAAGTTCACCATTTGTAACCCCACCTATGCTCCTGAAACTTCTAGTCAGCCTTGGATGTGTTACTCTTGAATGAAACAGATGACCATTCTTGGAAGTCCTCTAATGTGAGAGAGAGAGATGAAGAGAAACAAAAAATAATTTGAGGAAACTGAGGCAGTGCAGGGCAGAGGAAAACATCTTTTAAAATCTCTAATTTATTTCTAGAGAGAGCATATTGCACTTATGATACAAGAACAGGCAACTGTGGAAAGGAATATTCAGAAAACCAGAATAAAATTTGGAAATTAAAAATACCAAAGCGGAAATTAAAATTAATGAATGAACTAGAAAACAGAGGAAAAAAATCTCTGAGAAGAATGGGAATGAAAAAATAAAAGCAGACATGAGAATATGAAGATCAGCCCAGGAAGTCCAACATCTAAATCCACAGGAGTTTCAGAAAGAGATAACAGATAAAATGGAGGGAAGAGAACTGTTAAGGAATTAATGAAAGAGAATTTCCTTGAACCAAGAGACAAGATTATAACAGCCACACATTATAAAGAGTCAACTCAATGTTAGCATAATGAATGAAACACACACACACACAAACACACCAGACACATCACTGAAATATTTCAGAACATTTGGAATAAAGAAAATCTACTAAAATGTTCAGGAAAAAAAACAGTTCCCATGCAAAGGATTGAGACTCACATTGAAAAAACACTACTTGGAGCTAGGAGAGAGTAGAGAATTATATTGAAAAATTTAACTAACTCTTATCTAGAAGTCAATATTCTGCCACTGCCTCCCATTGCCATGGGAATAAAATAATGGGCATTCATTTAATTAAATAAGATAATGAATGTAAAGTTGATCAAATTTTGGAATGGAATAAAGTATTTTCAGATATACAAGGTCTTTATGAATTTTTCGAAAGCTACTAAATGATATGTGCCTTTAAAACAAAAGAGTAAACTAAGCAAGAGGAAGATCTGGAGTCTAGGGAATAAGAGGTCCAGACCCAAAAAGAGGCCAAAGTTATTCCTTGGGTGAAGGCAAAGGGGAGCGCTAGAATGTCAGCTGTGCAGAATGCCTGCAGGGAAGCCGCTCTGGATCAGAGCAGGAAGAAAGAAGTGGAACTGATCCATTGTCTGATTTGCTTGCATATATTGAGAAAAACTTTCTGGTTTTGGCAAAGAACTTTTTTTCGGCATTTTGCCAAAAAAAGGAGGGAAATAAGAAATAAGACAATTATTAACTTCAGGGAAAACAAAAAAGTATTTAAGAAAGAAAATTTAATGACACAATCCATAGTTCAGCGGTGAACAAAAGTTAGTTACAATAACTTAGTTACAATAACTAATAAATGTTGAATATTTACCTAACAAAAACATGAAGTAACTATATTGGGATGATGAAGAGAAAGGAAATATATTAATATGTGTGAATGGGGGTATATAATAGTTAGTTCTCGTTTCCATATTCAAACGTCACTAGGTAATACCTGATGCAACAACCTGATGGGATGGGCTATTATAATTTGCAAACAAGGAAATGAGCCTGGGGATGGAGGATTTGCTCAGGGTTTCACAGCAAGCCTACATGGTAGAGACAGATCTAGCACCTAGCTGTCCAGTCCCCCAGGCTTGGCACTAAACTATGGCAGAGAGCTTGGCCCAAATATATCCTCTGCCTTTCTCTAGTTCTTCCCACATCTCCACGTTGGATGACTCAATAGAAATTCCCCACTCAATACACTTGTATTTTAGTTAAAAATAGGTAATCAGTGATTTTTATTGTATTCTATGTGACTTTCATTCTAAGAGGCAGAAAACATGCTAAGAATAGGCAGAATGTATATATGAATTGTGATTCCTGTGGGCTGGCTTTGTTGTTGCTGTGGATCTGGGTTTGAGGGCTGACTCCTCCACAGATTAGATTAGATCTTGGAAAACTACTTTATCTATCTCAAGCTTCGGTTTTCTCATCTGTAAAATGGGACTAAAATAGCAGACATCTCACAGGATTAAGTAAGATAATGAATGTGAGAGATGAACACAGTGCCTGCTAATAGAAGAGCATAAGCCATGTAAAGGATTGTGGCAGCCCTGGAAGCATAGCTGGGGGTGGGGGTGGAAAGAAGCAGAGAGAGCAGTTGATCCCAGTAACCCCATTGCTAATATCATGCATTTGAACAAATTTGTAATGTTAAAATTACATTACCTGGCTATTGGGTACTATGATGTAAGACTATCAGAGGAACATGGAGATACGTAGAGAAACTAGTCAAGGTGGTGTAAAACTGTTTTCAGGTCTCATGGTGTCACCAAGCTCTGGCATGGGTCAAAACCTGGTCCTAGCTCTGGTGGTGGTATGTGTTAGTTCGTTCTTACACTGCTAATAGAGACATACCCAAGACTGGGTAATTTATAAAGGAAGGAGGCTTCATGGACTCACAGTTCCACATGGCTGGGAAGGCCTCACAATCATGGCAGAAGGCAAAGAGGAGCAAAGCCATGTCTTACATGGTGGCAGGCAAGGAGAGAGCATGTGCAGGGGAACTCCCTTTTATAAAACCATCAGATCTCTTGAGACTTACTCACTGTCATGAGAACAGCATGGGAAAAACCTCCCTCCATGATTCAATTACTTCCCATGGGGCACTCCCACGACACGTGGGAATTATGGGAGATGATATTTGGGTGGGGACACAATCAAACCATATCATGGTATTTCACAGTTGGAGCAGAATTAGCAGTAGCAACATATTATAACGTTTGTTATTTCTTCCAAATATCCAAAGAATAATTCCCCATGGAATATTTCTGGATATGAAAGGTTTGAGAATTACTTGAAACTTTCATGGGTGATGGTTCTGAGAAGCTGCTAACCCAACATGAGAAGCCTGGCCTTGATCTCTTACCTTTATCAAGATGACTGGTGGACACCACCACCATCTATCTATGTGTTTTCACAGGGAGGCAGGATGGCCCATTAGGTTGCTTGATCTACCACTTGAAACCCATATGGCAACTTTGTTGTTTTTAAAAAACACTCCACTTGTGATACAGAATATTTTAAACACATGATGACAAGCCCTATTCTCTGTTCTATGAAGTGGAGATGGGCTCATAGACACCTGAAGCTTTCTGCAAAGGGGGTAGAATTTGTCTTCTCCCGTAGGGACATCATGCACTTCTGTCTATCACTCAGTATTGCTATTTGGCTTCTGAGACTTGAAGGGAGGGCCGGAGATGCTTAGGGCTCACCTAGGTGTCTACAGAGTGAAAAGTTGGAATCTTTGGGGGGCACAAAGAGGCTCTTCCTTTGTTCTGCTTTTTTGCAAAGCACCCTCTGCCACTTAGAGTGGGTGCGAGTGTCCCATTTATTGTACTCCATTTGTACTATAGTTCCGAAAACCTAAACATCTCTCTCTGTGCAGAATTAGGGTGTAGGGAACACTTGGTCAGGTAGATACTTAAGGGCCAAAGCACCCAAATATTGCATCCCACCACATGGGGCAAATGTTTTCAGGCACTGGGAGTTAGCACAGACAGAACATATCATCTAGCATTTCAGAGAATTCTAGGAAGGAATGAAAGGGCAAGGCTGATTTTGCTGTAGAAAGACTGGGGAAAGGAAGAGAAGGAAAAGGACCATGTGAGGGAAATGACTTCCATGGGGAAAAGTGAAATAAACAAGGAAATAAAAGATTTTGTATATCAAATCATTATGTTGGACAACTTACATTATATAATTTTATTTGACCATTACATACTTCAATAAAGCTGGAAAAAAAGGGAGTTAAGCCAAAAAAAATGGTTCTGAATCAGGAGGAAGGCAACCTAGGTGATGAAGCGCTGATGTGTGTGTGTGGTAGTTTACATTTAATTCTCATGGCAAATTGTAAGTATAATTATATAATTATTCCCATTCACAGATGAGGAAACGGAAATTGGTAGGAATTTATAATTATTCCCATTCATAGATGAGGAAATGGAGAAATTGGTTCTCTGTAGGGTGTCCAAGCTCACACAGGTGGTAGGAGAGAGTATCTTCCCTCATCTTTCTGGCTGCAAAAGCTCTTATTTTCATTCCCTCATGTGAGATCAAAGTCCATTTCTTTCTTTTCCACATATTTTCCAATGAATGGAAATCCTCTTTGCTGAGATCCTCCCTTCCCTGCATTTGCTGAGCCAATACGCTTTCCTCCAGGTAAAGATTTGCCTTTACTGAACCCTGTACGCAGGTGAGGAGGAAGACTCTGGACCCACACTCGGGACTGTTTCTGGGTCCTGCCTTGGGAGTGTGGTGGAAACTCACCAGGAGCCATCAGGGGTCCAGAGACATCACAGTTCTGCCCTCTTTCCTGCACCACCACACGCTTACATTTCTCACATTGAGACACACAGCTGGTTAACTGTTCCTCCGGAGTGCCTGTAAAAGGGAGAGGATGGTGCAATGTTAACCTGTAGCACTAAAGGTCCAAAACCTGGTTCTACCACATAGTAGCTGTGAGAATGTGATAATTTATCAGCCTCTTTGTGTTAACTTCTATGTGTTCCCCATCTGTAAAATGGTGATAGCAGTAGTAGCTGCCTCATAGGGCTGACCAAAGGATTAAGTAGAAAAATCACATCATGATAATCATCGTCATCATTGTCACCATCATCTCGCTATCACTCCCAAAGAGTCTGCATACAGTCATTTCTCATGTTGTTGGCTTGCTTCACCTGAGGTTGGTTTCAGCTATTGAAAGTTTTAGGGGCAAGTCAAGGGGTCATTTGTTCAAGAGATGGAAAAACAGAAATAAGAACAGTGCTTGTGCACATGAAGTTGCCTGACAAAGTTTGTATGTGTGTTTCAAGAAGGTAGTTTAAAAATCTTTGATCATTGAATGCACAGGGGCTGTAGATTAACAATGAAGGGGCCGGGCGTGGTGGCTCACGCCTGTAATCCCAGCACTTTGGGAGGCCAAGGCGGGCAGGTCACAAGGATAGGAGATGGAGACCATCCTGGTCAACATGGTGAAAGCCCATCTCTACTAAAAATACAAAAAAATTAGCTGGGTGTAGTGGCACATGCCTGTAGTCCCAGCTACTTGGGAGGCTGAGGCAGGAGAATCGCTTGAACCTGGGAGGTGGAGGTAACAGTGAACCGAGATCGCGCCACTGCACTCCAGCCTGGCGACAGAGCAAGACTCCGTCTCAAAACAAAACAAAACAAAAAACAATGAAGGGATGACAGTGTATTGGGGAAAAAAGATAAGTCATTAAGAATCAAGTTTCTCTTTTTTGTGTATGTTTGAATTCCTAATATTCAGATTTATAAGAGCATGTAATTATATCACCAGCTAAATAAGAGCAAAAAAAATCTATAAAACTAAAGGAACACTATTCTTGCTGAATAATATATGCACATAAAATTAGAGCAGTTCACAAATGCAGAATTCTAATGTTATATTAGCTGGTTGCAACTGCAAAGCCTGCATTTGTATTTCCATTAAAGCTCTGTTTTCTTTCAGTTTGAGGAAATGTTTGCCTTAACAAAAGCTCTAATGCTTTATTTTAGCCTAGAGGGATAAATCTTGTGCAAGATCTGTTTTAAATGATTTTTTGAGGTTTTGAAGAAATAAAATATTTTTATTATAATATCATTAATTTTGGGGGATTGTTGCTCTTGGAGGACTCAAATATAAATGAACTTTAAAAGTTAAAACTTTCCAACTGCCTGGTTCCTAGTGAGGAGAGCTTGCTCATGAACTGAGAGTTTTCAGTGAGAAAATGAAAAAATCGAGAGGAGGCAGAAATAGGGGAATGTGGCATCAGAAGGAAAATTAGGGTCAGGTAACCCCATCTGTTCCCCTTATAATTCCCCTTGGGAAATATGTGTAAAATCAATATGGATGACAAAAATTCAATAGTATATGTAGCCTCATTAATCCAGATATGAATTGGAAGTATTCTAAATTTTCAGTGAAAATAATGTGTGCTTATATAGATGTATATAAAACCATTTGATTTAAATATATATATAAAATAAAAAATTATAAATATGTATATTTTTAAATCAAATTGTTGAAGAGGACTAATACTAGGAAACAATGGTCCTGTGGCCCACCTCTTTCCATTCTGAGCCCTATTTCTTAGAGGCTGATATCATTACTCCTTCCTGTTTTTCAGGCCATAATAAAAGTAAACTTTAAACCTACTTCGAACTGCCATTCAACATTTAACTTCTTATCAGATGCTAAATGACTAATTTGAATCGATGGCAAGTTATTTTCCTAGAATCAGGGAATGTGAGAATGGGAACACTCTCAAGATCCAGGTGAATTCACATTACATCAAAAAGAAATCAAAGTCCAGACAGGGTCTGGGACCCGTCCAAGGCTGAACAGTTAGTTTTTGACACTCTGTGGGGCAAAACTTGGGTCTGATGCCCTTTCCTTTCTACCATACTGCTTCTCAGGATTTTTTTCTGGCACAATTCAGGCACATCCTGAATAGTGCTTTGATAAGGTAGTTCTCTTCTCTAGAAAGTTAGACCATTTAAAAATGCTAGTTAACATGGATGCAATTCACCAATGTATTTGTCATTTAAAGACCAGTGCAAAGTATAATGGACCAATAAAAATTGTAATGTACTTATAAAATTGACCCAGATTGGCAGAAAAAAAAACCGTGCAATTTGAAACAGGAAAAAGAAAGCATAACTGATAAAAGGAATGGTGTAATATTTAATATTAGAAAATATTATTGGTAGCAGCTTTCTGATGTTAGTATTAAGTTATAGTAAATATCTTTCCATACTTGACAGTTTCTTTAGTTTGTCATTAGATGAGGAAACAGTATTGATGGTTTAGGCATTATGGAAGACCGTATAATAGCAATACAGAGGAAATCTGAAAGTATAAAGACTGGGGAAATAGAAATCAGAATTTAGGGTGTGTTTGTGCAGGCATGTGGGTGTGTGTCTGTATATTATATGGAGGTGGGGATGGTAAGTTAGAGGCAAGAGTCGATAGGATGTCCTGGCCTTCTAGGAACCAGCTTTAACAGAGGCTGATACGTTTGACATCTAGTCTTAAGGTCAGAAAGGGTTTGATCAGGTACTAGCTACGTCGTGTTAGGTCAGTTTCACATACTGAAAGAAAACACAATTGGCCTAGACAAGGGATTGGCAAAATTGCTCTGCAAAGGTCTAGGTCATAAATATTTTCACCTTTGCTGGCCATAAGGCCTCTGTTGCAACTACTCAGCTCTGTCACTGTAGCACAAAAGCAGCTATTGATAACATGTAAACCAGTGAACATGGCTGTGGGCCAATAAAACTTTATTGATGGCTGTAGAAATGTGAATTTCATGTAATTTTGATGTCACAAAATATTATCTTTTTAAATATTGTTTTCAACCATTAAAAATATAAAAATCATTCTTTGCTCACAGGCTATGCAAAAATAGGTAGGCTGCTGGATTTGGTCCATGGACCATAGTTTGCTGACAGTTGGCCTAGCTAACAAAGAGTTAGGGTCTATTATTTAACAAATGATTCTTCTGTCCCAGCAAACAGGTAGAGATGAACTGCCATTTTTCATTCTCCCTAATTTTGTGTTTCTGGAACCTAAGCACTTTCTGATTTTGCTTTGTTTTTCATAGGCCAGCAGTCTTGACCGAACACAGAGCAAGTTCTGTATGTGATCTTTTCACTCTAATACCCCATTTCCTGATCGACCAAGCACTCCAGTGGATAAGATAAAGACAGTTCTTTACTGCATTGTACAGACCAGCAGTCAAATATGTTTGCCATCATGACTAAGGTGTAGGCACTTTTAAAGACTGTTATTCTGAAGCGCATTCTGCATTCTGATATAGTGTATCATGCAGGATGTATACTGGTGGGAACTTCCTCTCACATGTCGGGGGACTCTACTTGGCTAATAAACCCCAGAAGTATGCCCAATGAAGAGAAGAATGCCCAACTACATCCCTCACTGGTCACTGATGCCCCTCATTTGCATTTAGTATAATTCCTGTATGGAATCCCTGCACTTCTGATTGGCTCCTCGCCCCTAGTATCACAGTAATCCCTTACACGAATGGCATGCTTTTGAGGTAGAAAGTATCTTTTATATAAAAATTCTGATGCAGATGGCAAAGTGACACTCAGGGAAGTCACTACAGTAGAAAGTGGTGGAACTATAGCTCAAAGCCAAATTGGACTCCAGCTGCATTGCTCTTTCTGCTCAGCCAGGCATCCTGCCTCTAGTTTAGAGTTTATAGGGCATGGGACTAAAGCCACTTGTAAACTTTGATGTGATGAGGTCAATTATTTTTAAAATTTATTGTCAGTAGAGAGTGTTTATGCCTTGTATTAATGTGTTTGCTTCCTCCCAAGCTAAAGTCATTGACTTGAGTGTAGGAGGGCATCTCATGCCTTAGAGAGTGAAAAATGAATACCCACGTTCAAATTTGTTGAGCAATTAGCTCCTCTTTCTCCCTATTGACCTGGAGATTTTTGACTTTGGACATTAAGAGAAAATACATACTGAAGGAAACAGGAAAATGTAACTAAATATTTAGAACATAACTTGAAAATCAAATTCCTTGCAATCTACTGGATGGATGAAGATACATACAAATTCCTCCTCCCTCAACTAGTTTACAAATTACTCTGTTTCCTTTGCAACATGTATTTACTCTACATGTGAACTCCTGTAGTATTTATTTATTCTTTATTCTTTGAACCTGGTTTGAAAACCCTATGCTCTTAGCAGTGGCTTCTGGAGAAGATATTTCTGGAGGGGAAGACAAGACCTGATTACTGGCCCAAGGAACATACAATGTTGTTGGAAAAATCACGAAAGCTTGAGTAATTCAAGAACAATACAAGACAGTATGACCAGTGTCACTATTCATCTTATGCTAAACTAGAGGTGACTTCAAAGGAGAAATGTCATGTCAATGCAGACTCAATGCCTAGAAAAGTCTTCATGAAATAACACATTTTAAACCTAGCTCTGGAAATGGGCAGGACTGGGAGAGACATAGGAAATTATTATTTCTAGAGTGCAAACTGTGCTGGTCACTTAAGTTACTCGCTTAATTCTTGCCAAAAATCAGTATTACCATGTCCACTTTGAATTTGAAGAAAACAAGGCACCCAAGAGAGACAGGATCAAATTTACTGAGAATGGCTCTAGGCACTGCCATTCTATTAACCGTGTGACTATATGCAAGACCCTGAAGCTTTCTTTGCCTTGGTTTCCCTCTTTATAAAGTAGAGATCATAATGGTGCCCACCTTGTGGCTTTATTGCAAAGTTTGAATGAGTTAATGCACATAAAGTGGCACATATTAAATGCTCAATAAATGCTGTGGATGGTTATGACTGTCATTACCAAATACCTTGCCAGGAGTAGGGCTGAGATTGGAATGCAAATTTGACCCTAATTCCATGCTCATTTCACTACAGCTCAGTTGTAGAAGGTGGTATCAGTGGATCCATCACCAGCACAATGCTGGTATGCAGAATGAGGTGCCATGATGGTACCATGAGGGTCCATGGTGAGAGTGAACCCTCATGATGAGGTAGAAGATGTGGGATGGTGAGTGATATGAGAGAAAGTTCGATGTATAGGGGGAAGTACCAGTGTCACCTTCAGGACTCATTTCATCGGTCTGGCCAGGCTATGACTAGGTAAACATAACCACATACCTTTTCCTTTGATTTCAATTTAGGCCAGGTCTGTGTGAGTCCTGTTCTGACACCAACACCTTCCACAATATAAACACATGTGCACACATATACACACACAAACCCTGAATGTGCCGTGGGCTGAGCCATACATATTTTCCCAGCCTTGGCTCTTATCCCTCATCCCCCACTATGCTCCAGTCATACAGAATGAGTTTGCAATTCCCTGAAGCCCATTGGAATGCGCATCCTGCCCTCGCTGTATTTCTACTACCTAGCATAGCACCTGGGGTATAGTAGGTGCTCGATGAATGATTGGCAAAAAAGTGAGTCCTTAAGTAAATGAGGGTTCTCTCACTCCTCTGGGCTTCTGCAGATACTGTTCTCTCTAACAGGAAAATCGTTCCTACCTTCTAGTTCTCTCCTCCAGAGGAGCTCTGCCACTTTCCTCTCCTCTCTTAAAAGCTGAGTTAGGTGTAACTAGGAGCCATCATGATTCCTTCCGTGGCATTGATTACATTACATTGCAATTTCCTCTTTATTCCTCTGTCCACCTCATTAAAGGGTGGCTTCCTGGAGGGTGAGAAAAAGGGGTTCTTCTTCTCTAAGAGGCACTAGGACCACATGCTCTGTGCCTAGCAGAGCCAGCCTCTCAGGAAGACCCAGGACCTATCTGTGAACACACGTGAATGTGCAGACCACGCACACGCACACACACACACAGACGCACACACATATGTGTGCACACGCCCTTTCAGGAGCTGTTTTGCCCTGGCCCCTCTGGGGGAATGAGTCACCAAGTAACAGGTGACTCAGGACACTGGCAGATGTCTCTCTCCTCTCTCCTTTTCTGGCAGCGGGGAAGGCATGGCTCGGCCTCCACAGTTACTCTGGCAGTTGGAATTCAGAGAAATCAGCAGCTGACAGCAGAAGTGAAGTGCTCGAGACGGGAACTCCGTAATCAGCTTCGAGACTTTTAATGAGTGTTCTCCAGAGCAGAGTCGCTAACAAACCATCCTGGACCCCTTGATCAGTTTAATTGGAGGACAGACGGTCTTCAACATTTAAAAAAGCTGACAGAAGGATCTGATTCCCAAGGCTTTCCCTCTAGCTAAACCTGTGCCTCCGAAGCTCACTTCCTTGGCCACGTGCAATGCTTGCATTTTGACCTTTAGCGATTCCAGATCTCTGTGTTCTGTGCTCTGTTTCTGAGCCTGATCTTCATGTTGTCCTTTTGAGCATATGTGGAAGGATATCAGACTCGCCATTAATGCTGACGTCTTCTTACTGGAAGTATATTTGAGACAGGGGTCCCTTTGGGGACATTTTGATGTCTGTGTATCCCATGGATTTTATCTGTTTTTATAAAGCATATTTAAAGCTAACTCTGTCTACTACCTATTTCAGAATCACTGTAGCATTTTCTACTAATTGAGATGCTTCTTTGCATTAAGTGTGTTCTGTTTTTCTTAGCAAATTTAAATACTTTGAAAATTGAATTTTTATATTAATAATACGTATTATAAAAGCTGATAAATGTGAGATTAATGGCCAAGAAGAGACATTCCAGATTTAGATTTTTATCATTTATTAATCACGGAAAGTAAACCTGATGTATAAGTAATTTTAGTTTTATCAAGAAGATAAATTGTTCTGCCTAATGAATGTATAGATATTCTATGCCAAAGACATTTGGAGTAATCTGTTAATCATTTAACTGTGTCAGGGCATATGCTATGTCTTCATAAGGCAATTAAAACACATAGCTTTCTCCACTGAAATGTGTGTTGGCCTTCACCGCCTAAAGCAAATTAAAATGGCATTTGTCTTAGACTAGGTTTTAGCGGCACAATATCTAAAGACAAAAAAAAAAAAAAAAAAAAACATAGAAGTCTATAGATGTCGTAGCTAAGATAGACTAGTTCAATCTCTAATATTTGGAGTGAGGTTGCAAATCACTCCCCGAGTGGAAATGTACTAATGAGAAAAGACTTTCTGGTTCCCAAGTACCTATCACAGTGTATGGGTTCTCGGTGGAAAATCCCAGGGGACCTTTTCCCCTATCGGAGCCTGGGGATTTACATCTGTAGCTCCCATTAGCACTAATGGGCGCTCCCCACATACAAACTGTCCTCTCACTGATGGAGGCACAGACTCCTAACTAATATTCTTGTGACATTGATATCTGGAGTTCAGAGACTGACAGAGCACTGCATTAACAGGCTTTGTAGTGTTATGGTACCATGATGCTAATAGAGATTTGTGTCAGCTCCTTTTTAGAGGGCCATAATTCTACTTTTAAAACTCTCTTTCAGGTGAAGCAGGTTTTTCAATATTAGTATTAACTTTTTGTCATCGTTGTTTTTTGCAAAGGAACAATAACCACCATCATAGAAAACAAATGACTATTTTAGTCGCCTGGCAACAGTTTGTGGAAGGTGATTTTACTTGCTTTTTAGAGAGCCTTCTATCTGATTTGCCCCGAGCTCAGGGCACAGTGACAATCGTCTTCCCTCATGTGGCTCTGCCAGTCATGAGTGTTAGAGGACACCTGTAGGGGGAGGTGTTCGGTGGAAAGCTTCCACCAGGGAGACTGAAGGCACCCAAGGAGACGGAAGGCAAAGAGAAGCGCGCTAGAAGCATGAGATTCTGTGGAAACTGGAGGATGCAGCCCACCTGAATCAGAAATCAGGTAGCTGATTTCCAAGGTTGGTGGGAACTTAATATCTCCCAGGCAAGTTTCCGGCCGGAGCTTCTGAGAAGGAAGTGGAGAATCATAAAGGGCCTGGGCCTAATTTCCTTCCATTGCCTTTAGAGGGCACAGCACAGGGGTTCCTCTGTAACTGTGTGATGAATGAACAGGTAGGGCTGACACTGGTTTTTGTCCATTCCTCTTACCAGCTTCCTTCATAACCTCCCCAAGCCTCATTTTCCTGCCCTCTAACCTAGGGAGAGAAATTTTCTCAGACGTCACAGAGCCTTCACGAGGAGTCCAGGAGTTAAAGCACACGGAGGCTGTAGCTCATTGCCTAACCTGGGGTAAGCTCTCAATAGGTGTTTCTTGTTGGGGGTGCTTTTCCTTCTCATACAACTTCTGCAGACAGAGGGCCATTCTCAACGGAGACACCTTTTAGCACCAAATTGGCCTACTAGCAGCCCAGCAGAAGCAAGGTGTGAATTCTATTAAAAGCACCTGTTTTTCTTAGTCACACTGGAGGCATTGCCAAATGGAGAACAAGCTGGGCTGCTCTAGGGCCTTTGGTGATCACTTCTCCACCTGAGTGGATTGGGCAGGCATGGAAGGCAATCCCCTAATGATCATTCTGTCAGGGCTCCTGTTGATGAAAGCTTGAGTGAAGGACAGGATGTGGGAAAAGGGACCTGCTAATGTCTGCACAGCAGAGTTAAATGGACTCACCTAGACACTGGCCAAGCAGGCCCCCTGCTTGGAGGAGCAGATGCAGGTAGGCAGGCTCCAATGCAGGGACCTAGAAGGGACTGAGCTACCCAGATTGGGTCTTTTCTTCCAAACTTGTCAATCAGGTAGGTTCCTTCTCCAGCCATGAGATGAGGGAGGTATCAGGTGGGGGAACAGTGTTACCCTACGGTGCCTTCTCCATGGAAACAAAGAAGTGAGGGATAAGTGGTCCTCCTAAACTCGTTGCAAGGTGTTCCTGAACCCATTCTTTAGAGAGCTCGATGCAGAACTATCTTAATGTTGTCCTAGCACAAAGTCCCTGATACTTCTTGTTCTAGAGTGATAATCTTTATATTTCCTTATTTTTTGAACTCCAACATCCACTAACCTGGATTGTATGTGAGGCCATGAGGGGAGTGATTAGAAAGGAAAGGGGCAGAAAGTGTGGTTGTATGATGGGCGATCAGCTAGAAAGATGCACATACTGGCATTAAAAAGAAACAAACCAAACAACCCCAGAAATGACAATGTCTTCAGGTAGATGAAAAATCTCAATAAAAGGAAGGTGCAGAGGGTATTTTGAAGGTGATGACTTTTTACAAAAGGACAAGGGGGTACTAGGGGTGCTCTGGGGGAGGAGAATGTCCTGTGTATCTTCATATGAGCAGCTTGGGTAGGCTCTGTGTCTTGTTTTCCGGCAGGGACTAGCTCCGCAGCATCTTCTCCCAACCCAGGTTCCTGCCCTCTTCTCCCTGTCACCTCCACTTTCTCTTCCCGTGACCCTTTCCCCCCTCGGCCTGTGGTCTGCATCCTGGGCAATGGAAATATTGCAATTAACACAATGGATTCATTGCCTCCTGAGCCCTACACTGTATCCAGTGGGCCCCGCTGGTCCCCTTACCTCGACCAAGTCTCCAGAGACTTTCTGGACATGTCAGGGGTGTACAGGCACCCACTTGCTATAGAGCCAGGGTATTGCATTGTCACCAGCCCCCTCCCCTCTTCGTTATTACCATGGATTGTTCTTCGTAATTGTTTTTTTCTTATTCAATTCCTCTTCTAAGTTTTTATTCTAAAACAAAACCATCTTCATTTCTGGTCACAGAGGCCTGGGCACAGCAGTCTGTGCTCCTCTTCATAGCCTGGGGCCCTGGAAAGCCTCTTCTGGGAGGGAGATGGGGGAGGGAAGGTGCTGCTCGGGCAGTTCAGATGTCGGCGTCTGGCCAGCTCCGGAAGGCTGGCCCACTCCAGAGTCTCGAACACAGATTCCCTGCTGAGTAGCGTGTTGAAGCCAGCAGACTGGCAGGCGGGCCCCCTGATGTTTGTAATACACAGATCCATATCAGCGTTATGAAGTTCCATATTAATATGATGCTAAATAGGGATTCTGACTCTGGGAAGAGGGGGATGGGGAGGCATTGAACGAGGTCACCAGTAAAAATGAAAGCCCCAGGACTGGAATAGCAGCAGACTTGCAGGTGACTGTCGAGATGCATTAGCAGTAGGGGGAAGCTCGAACAGCATCTGCCTGCATTATTCTTGGTTCCAGCCCAGTGCCTCTTCTCTCCTCTTTCTCATTGAATTTGATGCTTTATGGAAGCTGCAACGTCATAAAAATAACACTCTGCTGCATCCTTCACCCCGGGATCTCAAAGCCCTCTACGGACATTAATATTTATCGCTAGGAACCTGGGATGTCGGCTGAGAAATATTATCCCAATTTTACAGATGAGGAACTTGAGATTGGGTGCTTAAGTGACTTGGCAGAAGTCACTCCCTACCTACTGAGTGGTGGGGCCATGCCCTGGGACAGATCCCAGAAAAGTGTGTGGAGCCCTTGGAAGAATGGGAGAATGCCCTTTGTTTAAACGGAAGAAAACAGAGTGTGCCCTGAACACGCTGGAGAATGGCAAGACAAGCGGTCTCATCTTCTCCCTCTGACTTTTATTCCCCTCTTGTCAGGCTTGAGGGAGTTGACTCTCCTGGCCTGTTTAGATTTTCACTTCTCTGCCAACTTCACCAATTAAATCTGCCAGCTCAGAACTGTGGCTGGGGCATAGTGGACAGTTTCCATTACAGAACTTTCAGGAACTACGAAAGTGCCCACTTGGGAGAAGGACGTCTTTAATGGTCAAGAAGAAGGGGGACTTGCCACAGAAAGACAACGAAAAGACTCTCAGTCTGGAAAAGTGGAAGCCAAGACGAGATCATCCAAATCAAAGGTGTCTTGAGGATTTTAGAGAAGATGAACCATTGTTTATAGGTTAGGAATTCCAGAAGTGTGGGCATATTTTCTTTAACTTGAAATTATTCAGGAGGAATAAAGCGTAGTTCTACATTTTTCTGTGTAAACAGAAGACAATCTATGCCTAGAAAAAATTACAAGGATTAAAAACTAAGAGTTTAAATGTATTTATAGATGAGGCTTTCATTTAGTAGGTACATATCTGCCTATTTGGGTTAGTAATATAGTCAATGCTAAAGTTTCAGTTTCTAGCACTTGGTGTTCTGGCTAAGGAAGAAAACTGGACCAGGGATGGGATGGTGCTTCACCCACCTATTCCTCATTTTTAGCCACTTGTAAAGCTCTGACGAAGGACCATGGGCTGTGTGGCACCAGGGATACAGAGCCACATAGAATGATGCTTCTGCCCTGCCAGTGGGGGCCCCCAGGCTAGCTGGAGGAGGCAGACGTGCAAATGAATAATTATGGAATTGTGAGATGAGCTGCTGCAGAGATTGGTACACCGTGCTATGGGAGCACAGTGGAAGCGATGATTCATGTTAGGGAAATTCTACTTGTAGATTGTGTTCTTCCCGGACTGGCCTTGATGAGGTTGGCACATTTCACCTATTAAGAATTAGGTGGTGACCACCTGGTTCATTTTATGGGTAAACAAAATCTGTTCTAAAACATTTGACCTAGTTAAACATAGTCATATCCCATGAAATTTTCAGAGGCATCAAAAGCTGACATTCTCATGTCGAATCCTGCAGGTATTACAGTAGTGTCATTGTCACATGCAGGGCATCCTGAGTACTTTAGGGAAGGACGTCAAAGTTGCTTTCTGAGGGCCAAGTCATGCCACTTCTTTATTTCTTAGGTTTTTATCAGTAATGTCAAAATAATGTCTTAGGATTGAGTTTGCAAGAGACTTTGTTTATTGTTAGGAGCACAAATAGATAATAGGGTAAGTTTTGTGGCATGGTATGTTTACTTGGGTTCTGGGTCCTATGTTTGGTCAAAGCCTTGGGCAGACCTGATGTAGCCATCACCACTTCTTCCTGAAGTTTACATAGATGGCAAAGTGAAGTGAACAACATTAAATTAAAAATTGAGACTGTGACCCTTCCAAACTCGACGGAACTCAAGATCTGGGCAGCTGGCTGAACCAAGAGAAGGTGGTTGAGGACTCCTTTACCCATACTGGGTGGAAGAAAATGGCCTCCTTTCTTCTGGCTTCTGTTTCAGTTCCAGACGTTTCCTACCGTATCAACTGTGTGTGAGCATCAATTTAGAACCATAGTTCAAAGAGAAAGGCCACAGAGACTAGGATACTTGAGAGCCTGGAGACACCTCAGCAAGCTGAGTCAACAGCTTCAAGTCTTCCTTCTTTATACCCAAAGCACACTTCCCCAGAGTTCTATGGCTTAGTGTTTGGTCTGTCTCCTAATCCTGACTCCTCTTTGAGGGAGAAGTGACTTGAGTCTGTCCACAAATATTTATTGCATTGAGAACAGTTCTTGGCACTTGGATGGATAAAGGATCTTCATCTTCCTCTGGTGGTTGGTAGGAGCCCAAAGGAAGTAGAACCAGGATGGTTGTCGCTAGGCATTTTATGTGGTTTTTAAGATGCTTGCTTAGCATTCTCCTTGGCTAGACTTGCCTTATTCAGGGTGCACAGGATGCTTTTCCTGAGTTGCCTGAATGAATGGAATGAAGTCATCAGGCCAAACCTGACTCCTAGTCAAGATGGCTGTTCTTCGGCACTGTGAATCCAACCCACATTCACCCACTCAAGGCTGAAACAGTGAAAAGTGGATCAGTTTGCAGAGGAAGTTTATGAGCTCTACCTTAGCATGGTGGTTAAGAGTATGGATTCTAGGAGGTGGCTCTAAATTGACCCCTGTGGGACATTTGATACATACTTTAACTCTTTTCTTTTAACTCTTTTTCTTTATTTTTTTAAATAACAAATAAAGATGTTTATGCCATGAGGATAGTAATCAGCGTTGCAAGGATTAAAGTAAATATGTAAATATTTAACACAGTGCTTGACATGTGGTGGGTACCTTTATGTTCTCATCTGTAAAATGGGGTTAAGTATTGTATAGAGCTCCCAGGGTTTTTGTTAAGATTAAATGGTTAATTCATGTGAAACACTGGCTTATAAAGTCTGGCATGTTGTGAGCACTCATTAAAGGCTATTTTTACTAATACATGCCCAGTGTTTTTATTTTTATAAATTAAAGATTTCCAAGAAAGACCTCATGAAGCACTTCCCTTTCAGCTAGCATAAAGAAAGAGTTCATTTGAAACATCCAAGTGGCCAGGGCACTGTGATCAACCGACAATCCGAATGTGTAAGAAAGCACTCCCTTCAAATCCCTCCCTTTTAAAAAATTACCTCTTTCCCCAACCTTAGAAAGGCTTAAATATTAAAATAGCAAGGCTTGGGTGCTTTTGTTTTCATAGTGATTTTTGTTGTTGTTGTACAAAAGTACTTTTAAAAATAGTGCAACCCAGTATTAGACAAATGTTTATCTGATTATATAGGCACATCAACCAAAAGAACATAATAAGGTAGAGTTACTAGAAATTCTAAACATGAAAAACAGGCATATTAAAATGAATGAAAAATTATAGGTATTATTGCAGTAAGCTGCTTGTAATATTCTTTAACGGTGTATATTTCCTGAAATCGTTCTCCATAGTGGCTTCCTTGCAAAATGAAAGCTGATTTCCAGGATCTGCTTGTGTGGCAGTAAACACAACCAGCGAATGCTTTCAACTTCTGTGTTTGTTTATTGTCTTTTTGGTTTGGTTTGTTTCTGCTTTTTAACTTTCTGGGCTTCAGTCAGATGAAGTTCAGTCTTTATTCACATCTTCAGAGCTTGAAGCTGTGTGCTGCAGGTAAGCTCAAGAGTCTGTGAAAAATAGCTCTGTGATGATCCTTTCTGGAGGAAAGAAGCATTCATCATGCTCAGTGCTCTCTGGTGCCTGGTGCCTGCTGTGACGTCCCAGGTGTGCTTGTGCACGGTGGCAGTGGGACACAGAAAGGCGACTCCAAAACTTATTCCTTCTAGAGCAGAGACGGCGGAATCAGAGAGCCAGGTGGACTGGGATTGCTGTGGCTTTGAAGGAAATGATAATTTTAGGCCACATTGCCCTAGATTTTGTGGCTCTGGGAATAACATGGAGGGAAGAGATCTTTGTTATAGAGGTGGAAGAAAGCTGGGGACTCCATAGGGGAGGGTAGGAGAAAAATTCTCCCATAGGGTGCTAGATCCAGAATTGCGAATGTGGTAGGAAAACTGATGACATTTATTTGCTCTTCTGCATTGGGGGTTGTCTTTTCGGGGAAGTGACCCTTGTCAAGAGTGTGTGACAGCCACAGCTGTGCTCGGATGTGGGATGTGGGAGTGATGGGCACGGGTGGAGAGTCAAGTACAGCTGAAGACAGTGGCTGTTCCTCCTTTGCTATCTCACGCACGTAAGAGACTCAGGGTGCTTTCCAGTAAGATGAATTGCCAAGTATGAAGTTTGAAAAGCACTCGCTTGTTTAGAGGAATGTTTGAAAACAGCTCACTTGGACTTGTCATAGGGACAATGCATTCTGCGGTACACTTGGGTAAGCATTAATCCTCTAACACTGCAATTCCCACCTAAATAAATGATACTTTGGGTGGATTTGCATGGATACATTGGATAAATTCTGAGAAAAGTCCTGTAATCCATAAGTCTGGTGAGGCCAGATGCTGCTCTCCTTGAAAAGGTCAGCATAGCATTGCATTAAAAAGCACAATTTTACGTTTTGCTTCTGGTAACTCATTATGAATGATATTCAGAGTTTTCCCCTTTTGATAGCCACAGTATTGGCATCTTCTCTTTGCTTAAAGTGGGGGGGCTTGATTGAAATAAACATGGAAATCAGCTTAAGGGATCTTTTGATGGGTTTCATTGGTAAAACACAACAAAATACTACCGATCCTCAGTTCTACTCCCACCACCCACATACCAAACACAGTCATTTTTTCTTATTTTCTCTGGTTAGTTTTAACATAGGAACTCAGTTCATAGCACGTGCTCTAATTTTTTTTTTTTTTTTTTTTTTTTTTTTTTAATGAGACGGAGTCTTGCTCTGTCACCCAGGCTGGAGTGCAGTGCCATAATCTCAGCTCACTGCAACCTCTGCTTTCCAGGTTCAAGCAATTCTCCTGCCGCAGCCTCCCTAGTAGCTGGGATTACAGGCGCGTGCCACCATGCCCGGCTAATTTTGTATTTTTAGTAGAGACAAGGTTTCTCCATGTTGGCCAGGCTAGTCTCGACCTCAGGTGATCTACCCACTCGGCTTCCCAAAGTGCTGGGATTACAGGCCTGAGCCACCACGCCTGGCCACATGCTCTAATCTTTAGTTTTATCTTTGTCTCTCAGCCGCGTTTCTCACTCGTTGACCTGAACTTGTCCCTTTTGTTTCCCTTTCCAAATTTACTGTTTATCTCATAAACAAGAGGAGGGGGCCACAAATCAATGGCTGTCTGGGTATGTGGTGGGACGAGGGTCTCTAATTCGGGCTTGTTTGTGAGTGTGTAGGCGGCAGAAGTAAATTAGCTTGCAGATTTCAGGAGAGACTGTTATCCGTGTCCTCTGCCAGGGATCTTGCAGAGTGCCAAATTACAATTGATTTCTCAATAAAATTGAGTTCAACCTTCCCCAACATAATCCAAGACAGAAATGACAGAGAACTGTCTCAGTTTAAAAATTTTATTCTTTTCAGTCAATTTTGTTCTTGGAGGTTTATTATTGTGATTAGCCTTGGACCATGAGATATTCACCTCCCTTGCCTTCCTAGACTTCACAAAGCAGTCAGCTGAGCAAGAGCAGGAGCGATGGGCCGGCCCCCAGGCCACCCCTCTGGGGCGGGGCTTCTCACTGGGTACCATGTGAAGATGCTATTGGCTTTTAAGGTCCAAAAGTACAAGAGTTCACTGTCTGTTTCAAATGAATCCTGTGCTCAGAGCATCAGGGGCTCTTTGCAGCAGGTTGCTTCCCTTCTTTCCAATCAATCACTCGCTTCCCTCTCTCTCATGCATGTGCACACTCAAACGCATACATGCGCTCCCCCTGCCTTCTGCTCAGAGCCCATTGCTTTGGGAACCACCAACCACCCAACCTAATTAAAACACGTTTTTCCAATTGCTGGAGCAATTCCCTGAGTGCTGTGCCTCGCCACCACCACACTGGGCCTGCTCAGCTCACTACCTGTATTGAGCTTCCAAAGAGGCTCATCTCACTGCAAAAGAAGTGAATCCATTTCATATTGCTTTGCATTCTGGGATTGAAGTCCTGCATCTTACTCTCAGGAAGCCAGCCTCTTCTAAGGAGGAGAGATGTACACACGTGGGGTTAATAGCACATCACTACCTCCTCCACCACTACCAAGGCTTTTCCTGCCATCTATGCCAATGGTTCAACATTCAATAAATGATTACAGTGGACCAGCACTATGCTAAATAATTTTGTTTCATTTTGATTTATGTCATTGCTCCCCTTTTCTTCAGCTGGCTGTCCCCATGACTTTTTTTTTTTTTTTTTTTTAAACCATCTTAGCCTTTTTGAAGTGTACAGTTCAGTGGTATTTAGTATATCCACGTTGCTGTATAACCATCACCACAATCCATCTCCAGAACTCTTTTCACCTTGAAAAACAGAAACTCTATACCCATTAAATAAAAATGTTCCATCATTTCTCCCCACCACCTAGCCCCCGGCAACCACTGTTCTACTTTCTGTCTCTATGAATTGACTAGGCATTTTGTATAAGAAGAATCATATGATGTTTATCGTTTTGAGACTCATTTATTTCACTCAGCATAGTGTCTTTAGGTTTCATCCAAGCTGTAGCACATGTCAGAATGTTCTCCCTTTTTTAAGGCTAAATAATATTTCATTGTATTTGTGACATTTTGCTTTTCCATTCATCAATTGATGGACACTTGAGTTACTTCCACCTTTGGGCTCTTGTGAATAATGTTGCTGTAAACAGGTATAAAGATATCTCTTTTTAAGACCCTGATTTCATTTCTTTGTGGGTATATACCTGGAATTGGAATTGCTGGATCATATGGAAATTTGATGTGTAATTTTTCGAGGAACCACCATGCAGTTTTTCACAGTGGTTGCATCATTTTACACTCTACCAATAGTGCACAAGGGGCCCAATTTCATCACATCCTCATCCATATTAGTCATTTTCAGGGTTTTTTGTTCACAGTTGCCATCCTAATGGTGTGAGATGGTATGATAAGTACTCTATATGCCTCACTACAACTATGCAGTAGATAGTATTATACTCCTCATTTTACAGATCAGGAAATTAAGGCTTGGAGATGTCAAATAAATCGTTCAAGCCTGCACAGCTGGTTTTATTCAAGTCTATCTGACTCTAGAGCCATTCTAGGAAAAATAAGGGCCCTATTCTGTGTGCTGGCCATATTGACAACAGATCAACAGAAAAATGAGTGCTTTTCTTTTTCCTTTTAATGGCTAAGATTGCCACATGCCTTCTCAGGGAAACAGAACTCTGCTCATTGAATATGAGCACAAAGAAGACATTCTTCCTTTATTATTCTAAGCAAAGCAAAGGAAAAATAAGCTAAGCAACAATGGGATAATTTATTCTCCATGCCATACTAACTTTCCTAATTGGGCAAGCAACGACTGACCCAGTGACTCCTCCTAGGGTTGGGGGCAGAATGGCTATTTTCTATCAGCCTAAGCGGAATATGCCTTTAAAAAGAAGAATTGATAGCCCAGAGAGTATTGTCTTAGCTCCAAGGTCAAAGGCATAAACATACACTTATGCATTTCATTCCCACCTGTGAAACTTCTGCTTAGCAATTCTAGATTGGAGTCCTAAATCTGCCACTTCTTAGCTTGGCAGACTTTAGGAAAATGTGTTCACCTATTTGAAACTCAGTTTTCTCATCTATAAAATGGGAATAAAAATACCTTGTTTATAACATCGCTCCTCTTCTTCCCAAAGAAAGAGTGAGAACAAACCAAACAAACTTCTTATGTGTGTTAGAAAATCAAGCTTGGTACCCACCACTGCTCTCTCTGGTTCAGCCTGACACAAGTGTTCCCTCATGCAGACTGACTTAATCACGAAAAGACCTTGGGAACAGAATGTCCCAGCTGAGATGCGACTTGGTGCCAGGCTACAGTGGGGAAGTAGGAGGGCACAGCAATGCTTTCCTAGCTGGAGGAGGATACAAACGAGCAGACTGGAACAGGGGAAATCCAGGGGCCTGGCCCAGTCTTGGATTTAGTCAACTTGAACTATGACGTGGGGCAGCCCACTGAAGCGCTCCCAACTGAAGTTCCTATTCACTTCTGTAAAATGAAGAGCTTACTTTTCCCAATAAGTCAATGTAGCTTTCTTAATCTTTCTACCAGGTTAACATAATTCTGTCTTTCAATCACTTTTGTGGCTCTATTTCTTATATCTGTGCTCCCATGACATGAGTTCTTATACATAAATGCTTAGCACTTTTCTTGGCATGTATAGTTGTTCGATAAATATATTTTCTTTATTTCTCCCTCCTTCCTTCCACCCCTCCTACTTGCACCCTGGAAATGAGAAAGGTTCGAAACTAAGGCTTACGGAACTGTTTCTGGCTGCATGCTCATTTCACGTTTCCTCACGATCCAGATCTAATTCACCACTACTTCTTGAATGAAGATGGGTGGTCATTATACAGTAAGCTGAACAGGTGAAATAAGTCCCCAAGGATGTGGGAGCCCGTGAAACAGAACTGTGCTTTCACAATCAGTACATTCTGGAATCACACAGATATGGGCTGGAACCCAAGTTCCCCAAGTCATGTGAGTGAGGCACATTCTAGAGCAGTGTTAAAGATCTCAGGTTCTCAAGTCTTTACCAGTTTAAATTCCAGCTCTGCCGCGTAGCAGCTGCACGATCTGGGGTGATGTTTAGGCTCCTTCTTGTGTTTCAACTTCCTCATCAGTAAAAAGGGATAGTGATAGAACTGAATTCACAGGGTTGTTGGGAGGATTAAATGCAATGACACATAATGAAGCATTTAGGGCAATGCCTAATGCAATTTAGTAATATTGTGCTTATTGCTGCTGCTACTATGATGATTATTTCTACAGTAACTACTGCTGCTATGATGGAGTCCACTGCCTGCTTCAAAGCATTACTCATTTTATGACTGTTTCTTGTATTCAGATATATCCTGTGAAAGACACCTTAAAGCACAGTTCCTAGATGCTATGTACCGACATCAAGTTCTGAAGGGATTCTACTTCTTTTTTTTTAAATAGAATTTCTCAGATTATTAATAAAGTATGTTAATATGAACTCATTTGCCAGTTGAATGAGATTATGTTTTTACCATGGGAGTTAAATATATGTGTAAAATGTAAATTATGTAAAATTTTTACTCGGTTGAAAAAATATCTTTAAACACCTACCACACTACAGTGTATCTTATTCCAGGCTACAAATAAGATTAGTGACAAAGAGAAGAAAATAGTATTTAAAACCCTAAATGGACATGCACAAGCATAAACATTGAAAATTTCAAGTGGAATAAACATTTCCAAAATACTTTCCTTTTTTAGCAAGACGTGGATAATGGGCTATCTCAGATGGGTTACTTCCTCTAACAAACATGCGTTATAAGTGCACATATAGTGTATTTTTTTTTTACAAGAAGGATATTAAGAAGGATGTGTTTCACTTCCTCCCAGACACCACCTCTCCTCAGTAGCAAATAATAAGGCACATATAAAAATGAGCATTTCTTTTCCCCTTAGGAAACCTCTTCTTAAAATCACATTCAGATTCTTATAATTCCAGTGCCCCAAACAGCTGGTTCTATCCTCTAATCCTTTTTCCATTAGAGATTTCAACACTACTTTGAGCAACACTGGTTAACTCATGACCCAAATCTCCTTAATCCAGGGAAGCCATAATGTTAGATCAGTAACTAGTGTATATTTTTCTAATTTACTCCACACATTTTCTTGCTCCTTTCATATCTTCATGGTGTTCTGATGATTAAGGCAGCATTATATCCAGAGGTTTGGTTGACTGTGGTTGGTGGTAAGTTAGGAGTTGAAGGAGCAAGCCTTAGATTTGTTTTTGACTCAGTACCTGGCACCGGATATTATGTTTTAAATAACAATTGTGGTTTAATGAGAAATTTATGGAGCCCCAGTCAGATGCTAACAGCTTTAAGCATGTTATCTCATTTAATCTCACAACTAACCTGAGGCTTAATCCCCATATTACAAATGAGGAACCTGAGGCACAGAGAGATGAAGTATCTTGCATCGTGTCACACAGTAAATGGCTGAGATTCAAACCCACCTATGTCTGACTGTGAAACCTTTATTCTTATTCACCATAAATATATTTTTTGGATGGATGAGGAGAGATTCCTCTAAAATTCAATTTTAGTTGTCACAAAGAGTTAGGGTAGATGGACCCTGTCTTACTTTTTCTTTCTTATTGCTCCTCATTTTTTCCTTAGGATACTCCTAAGGCCTAAAGAAAGGTTTGGTGGTCATCAAAGCCAGTGCTTAGCCTTTTATGTATGCAACTTTCACCCATATTATCCCACTTTTTCTTGTAGTTTGCTCTTTTCACACATCTATGTTTGTTGCACAACTTAAAACTAATTCCTCAGGCTATTTGAGTAAGCCTTTGAATCTCTATTTGATTTATATTCTGAATGAGAGTTTAAAAACCTTAAATTAACTGGATAGAGGTATTGGTTGGAACTTCTTATTATCAGAGAACTTGAGAGTAAGAAAAATTGCTGGACTTAAAAAAAAATCTGTGTACACCACAGGAGAGTTTCTTTGGAATGACTTCTATAAATCGAAATGTTTGTTTACCACATTAGCTAAAATAACTCAGAGGAAGCTATTGAAAGAAGACATGAGGAAAAGAAGGCACAATCAGTGTGCCTGGCCACACAGGGGTGAATGAAAATAAAATGAGCGCACTGGAAATGTAGACTTTTTCCAGGAAAGTTTTGTTTGTTTGTTTGTTTGTTTGTTTTCGAGATGGAGTCTCGCTCTGTTGCCCAGGCTGGAGTGCAGTGATGCCACCTCAGCTCACTGCAACCTCTGCCTCATGGGTTCAAGTGATTCTCCTGCCTCAGCCTCCCAAGTAGCTGGGATTACAGGTGTGCACCATCATGCCCAGCTAATTTTTGTGTTTTTAGTAAAGACGGGGTTTCACCCTGCTGGCTGGGTTGGTCTCAAAGTCCTGACCTCAGGCGATCCACCTGCCTCAGCCTCCCAAAGTGCTGGTATTACAGGCGTGAACCACCACGACTGGTCTTTCCAGGGAAAATTATATGGAGCCTGATTCTATTTGAGAAGCCATACCATCCCCATCAAGTTCAGCTTTTCTAAACACTTGCTTCACTCATTCATTTATTAGTTCTTACATTTATTCATTGTGAGAACATCTGCATGCCTACTACATAACAACTGCTTTGTCAAGCTCAAACTGACACATTTTCCTCCCTTATATGATTTTCAATAATAGCAGTAGTGGTCGTCAGCCTCAGAGCCTCAGAATCATTGTTTCTACTCTCCAAATAAGTCCAATATTCAAATGTTTCCCATTGCTTTTTTTTTTTTTTTAATTTTTGATGCCCCTTACCCTTTATCTTCATTCAAGTCATTATTATCCCAACCCTAGAGTAGTCATTTTCTTTCAATTGGTTTTGAGGCCTTTACTTTTTTAGTTTTTTTTTGTGCAAATCACTGCTGAGAATAATCGTCCCAAGTTGACACATTCACCAAGTTTCTTCCATGCTCAAAGCCTCGGTGCCTGTTCTCCTCTCAGGTCACTCCATAATCACACCTCCCAGAATGATCTTGGCTTATCTATTCATTTTTAGCTTTCATTGTTCCTTGACTCAAACTTGTTATTTAAGCTACACTAATTTCTTCTTAGCCCCTCTTCCTACCAACAGTTATCCAGGCACTGAATATGCATGCCAGACACTTACTTACTGCATGCCAGACACTCTCATGCCAATTCTTCTACATTTTCAGTGACAAATTTAAGAAAGCAGATAATGTGGATGCGAATCCCAGCACTGCCACTTGTGGGCTATATGATTTGAGGCGAGTGCCTTAATCTTTTTAAGCTTCCACCCTCTTATCTGTAAAATGGGTATAAATAGCACTTAACTCATAGGGCTATTGTGAATGTTAATATAGAGAATGAAGATAAAGCCTTTAGTGTAGAGAGAGACTACATAGAGTAACTGAACAATAAATAACTATCATTATTGACGTCACTTATGATAGAATATAGCTTTTTAAAAATGTATTTCATTTCTCTCAAATATAAAGATATTTCCTCTGAAATCCCTTTTTCCAGAGGGCAAGAGCCATGCCTTTCATCATGCTCCCATTTCTCAGTATAGTACCTGGCATTCAATAAAAGATTTGAATAGATAATAAATAGAGCTCTATGAAGACTAGGGTTTTTTTTGTTGTTGTTGTTTGTTTTGGTTTTTGTTTTTTTTTGAGACAGAATCATGCTCTGTTGCCCAGACTGGCGTGCAGTGGTGAAATCTTGGCTCACTGCAAGCTCTGCCTCCCGGGTTCACGCCATTCTCCTGCCTCAGCCTCCCAAGTAGCTGGGACTATAGGCGCCCAACACCATGCCCAGCTAATTTTTTGTATTTTTAGTAGAGACGGGGTTTCACCGTGTTAGCCAGGATTGGTCTTGATCTCTTGACTTCGTGATCCGCCTGCCTTGGCCTCCCAAAGTGCTGAAATTACAGGTTTGAGCCACCGTGCCCAGCTGAAGACTAGGTTCTAAGTAAAATGTTGATTGGATTTGGTAGCAAAGCTAATAAAATTGCTTTTGAAATAAACTAGTTGTCAATTCAATGAGTAATTAAGGATCAAATTTGCCTTGTCCAATCTGCATTTTGTAGAAATAGATTCCACAGTACTGAAGAACAACCACAACAAAAATATTTCTTTGAAGCAACAGAATTAGAAAGTAAGGGAGAATGAGGGGCCGGATTGGCCACTTCATGTGAAGAAGGAAGCCAGACTGGGGAACTCTGATGTGAGGGAATTAACTAGCAATCACTTGATCTATCTCCTTAAGTAAATTACAGAGAGGAGGAGCTTAGAGGAGCCAAGGCAGGAGGTTTTTAGTGGGAGAGTCAGTTAGAAAGTCACATAAAAACCGGGCACGGTGGCTCACACCTGTAATCCCAACACTTTGGGAGGCTGAGGGGGGCGGATCACAAGGTCAGGAGATTGAGACCATTCTGGCCAACATGGTGGAACCTCGTCTCTACTAAAAATACAAAATAGCTGGGCGTGGTGGCAGGTACCTGTAATCCCAGCTACTTGGGAGGCTGAGGCAAGAGAATCACTTGAACCTGGGAGGCGGAGCTTGCAGTGAGCCAAGATCACACCACTGCACTCCAGCCTGGGCGACAGAACGAGACTCCGTCTCAAAAAAAAGCCACGTAAAAGACTACATGAAAGAATACTCTAGCCACCAAACTCTAGCCATATAAGTCAGCAAAATCATATTATCAATTTCAAGTGTTCTTAAAAAGCCAACAGGAAATGATTCATGAAATAATTCACAGAAAATCTTCAGAAAATCACAGAATGAACATTAGATATGTAATTCTTTACACAGTCATTCCTTGATTAAGCAGACTAATGAAGAATACAGATAAATCAAATTTGTGAATAATCTTCAAACTATTGCTTTGTTTCTCAAGTGCTTCTGTGCTTTTCCCCTTCTCAGCAAGAGAATACACCTTCTGACTATATTTGGTAATGTCACGCTGAATTCCTAGGTGGCACTGACTACAGTTGGAAGGCAGTGTCTCAAAAGGGCATGCAGAACTTGAAGTGGGCTGTTCTGAATTTGGGGAGGTGAAATCAGCCATGGTCTTAGATAATGAAAAAGAGAATAATCTACATAAGACTTTTTCAGAGCCCAAACCCCTCATGGAACAGTCTTGGCAAGGATCAAAGTTAAAGGGAAATAGTCATTGACATTAATTTGTTTTCATTATGATCTCTCCCACAACGGCCCAGGAAGTACAGCATGTGTCATACAACCTCTTTCCTCTACTCTCACCTCGTCTTTCAGATGGACAGTTTCCATGCCCTTTAAGATTCACTGTCTTCCCCTTTTCCATGACAAATTTCACCCAAATTCACCCCCGGAATGTATTGACTTATCCCTCCATTCTATTCCTGAACTTACTATTTTTTAACCTTTTTCAGAATAAATCATCTGTCCTTGGTGCTTCTCAGGTTCTCTACTTCCCTGGTTATTCATATATATATATATACACACACACACACACACAGTCACACAGTCTCTCTCTTTCTCCCTCTTACACTCACACACACACACATATGCACACACATGTACGTGTGTATAATGGCCCAGGAGCTCAGAGGAGGAGAGCATATAAATACCGGAGTTTTTCTTGATGGTGGAGGAGTTAAGGGAAGAGGCTGTAAAAATGAATGTGTTGTTCTCATGACCAGCATATGGATAATTGAGAGTTCCCTATGTAAAGATAAGTACAAAGTAGAATATAATCTCCATTTTACACGTAAAGAAACTGAGGTACAGAAATGCCATATGTTGACTAAGGATAGGAAAATATTTCTTTAATTTCCATTAGTTGGAATTAGTTTATCAACTTAGTTGACTAATAGTTGGGAAGAGGTTTGTGTCTAAGCTTGGAGTGTGGGCAAGCGAGGATTCAGGAAAATCAGGTCTGCGGACATCTTGACAGAAATTATAAAAAGGCATAAGAATAGCAAAGCAAAATTTTACCTTCTTCATAAAGTCCATAGGCTCAGGTTGGGTAGGGACAGTTGAGACATGATTCTTACAGGCACTATTGGGGATAAGATGCATTTCATCAATATTGGCAAGACTGGCTTAAATCCTGTTTGAAGCCTGATTTCATACAGTCCTGCCAGGGATAATTTATAGTTTCTTACATTCATCATTCTTGAGAATTCTTGAGTTTTAAGAAAATGGGCCATAAACTGTGTTTACTAAAGAAATGGTCTCATGTATATCATCGAAGATCAAAAACTCACTGTGACCATTGAAGAAAATTGAGCAAAAACGAGAAAGAGAAGTAAAGGTTTGACCAAAGAATGGAGCTGCGGAGGATGGAGGCCAAAAAATTATGTCAACTGCTGTCAGGAGAGGATCCTGATAGAAGAGTCATCCTGGAATGCCTGAAATTGTGGAGTGTGTGCCTGTGTATATGTGTGTTTATTAGAGCACCATCTTGCTTTTAAGAAAAAGATAAAAAAGGAAAGACTGCACAGCAAGGGTGACGAAAAAGATAAATGGATTAGAGGGCATGACTTACTGTACAAAGAGAGATTGAAGTAATATAGCATAGATAGCCTAGAGAAGAAAATAGCGGAGGAAAAGGGAAATTGCTAATACTTCTAAGCACCTGAGAGGTTGTAACATGAGTGACATTCATTTTGGAACTTGGGCACATCAAAAGACGTGCTTAGTATGGTCTGGAGATATATATTTGCCCATTTACCCACTAAGTTCAATGGCGCTGAACCAGAAAAGGCAGGAAGTGAAGTGTAAAGAGTTAGAAAGAAAACATTTTAAGTGTTTATGTTACCTTCAAGGAATGATATTATTAACTTCCTGCTCTGTAAGATTAAGAGTGGCATTAAGCATGGAAGATTGTATAGCTTCCCTGCGTAGGTTCATGAATAGGATTTCTGGGTGGTGTCTCAGGCTTCACTATGGCATGAGACAGGCCTGGTTTACTTGCTTGGTGGTTCTCAGATCCTGGATACTTTTCTGCTGTTGGCTGAGAAGGACTCATTACTAAGCATTTATTGCTTCATGAATAATTGAATAAATGCAAGGGGTTTGTATCTGTCTGTCTGCCTGGGTTCCAATCCTGACTCAGTTACACACTAGCTGTGCAACCTGGCAAAGAACTTAACCTCTCTAAGCCTTAGTTTCCTTTATGTAAAATGAGGATCAAGAATAGTGCTACCTTATAGGGTTCTTGTGAAGATTCAAATAGATACATGTAAAGCGCTTAGCACAGTGCCAGGCACATTGTATTAGAAATTATGAGTTGTCATTTATTCCAGAAATATTCAAGGACTACTTCAGACCAGGTTAATCTAAATGCCAGAGATATAGTAGTGAAGATGTTGAAGGTCCTAATCAAGAAGTTTAATTTCTAGTGGGAATGAGAATAAACAAATAAATCATAATATGTCAAGCAGTGATAAGTCTGAAAAAGAAAAATAAATCAGGCAAATAGGGACAGTAAACTGTTCCGAGTAGAGAGAACATCACTCTGTTGGGACCAAAGTACAGAAGGAATGATTGAGTTTGGGAAACTGTAGTCATTCATTGAGGCAAAAAGATGGTACAAGATGGAAAAGGATAATGAATGAATGATGGAATAGGAGAGGTAAGTAGGGGCCAGAGAACAGAGCCTCCAATGGTTTATCAGTCAGAGTGGGCTTGCAGCTGTGATCAACAACCACCACCAGCCAGCATCTTAACACAACAGGAGTGAATTTCTCATTCACATAGCAGGTAGTCTTCAATATAAATCCAGGAACTCAGGTTCTTCCATCTTGTGGGCCCGCCGTTTCCTAGGGCCCCAGAACTCTATGATGGACCTTTGCATCATGTGGCAGATACGGGGAGAGACACGGCTTGAGAGGCAGCATGAGAGGTTTTTGTGAAACACGTTGGCAATAGTGCGTGTCATTATCATTCAGATTCCATTGACTAGAAGAAACCCACTCACGTGGTCATGCTTAACTGCAATGAAGGCTAGTCAGTGAAGTCCAGCTGTGTGCCCAGGAGAAGAAGAAATGAATTTTGATGAACACATAGCCAGCAGCACATGCCACACAGGACATACTAAAGATCTTAGATTTTATCCTGAGCGCAAACGACAGTCACTCAAGCAATTTAAGCTAGTCAGTGATCAAGTTTGCATTTTAAAAGATCAGTCTGGTAGAAGAAGGATTGAAGAGGCCCCAAATTCAAGTTAACAAAGTGGCTCATTTATGATACAAAGAGGGCCTGAACCAAAGAAGTGGTAGTGGATGTGGGGAAGAAGGAGCTCGTCTGAGAGAGATGGAAGAGTTTGGAGAGGGTTGCAAATGACTGGATGGGAATGGAGAGGGCAGGAATCAATGGAGAAGGATCAACAACTACTGACTATTATTTACTATGAGAGGAAACCTGAGAAGAAACTTGTGAAGGGGAAATAATGGGCTTGATGAACAAAACACCCTCATTGCTTTTTTGTTTTCCTGACTCCTTTTAGGGAGCCTGCTTTCCAAACCAGTATTGGGACATATGTTCTGACATGCTCAAATAAAGTTGTGGGGCTGGCATATTTATAATCAGGATTATTTTAGGATGTTCAGGGTACACTGTTACTCTATATCTTCTGTTCTATATAGTCCGTGTTCATGTACTCACAAGATTTGTTCATTTGACATTTATTGAAATCTTAATGTGTGGTAGGAATTGTGTTTGGCACCTGAACTAAACTGTGGCCATCATCACCAGAAACAAATAATAGCGCTGCTTGATGACTGTTGCTAATTATTTGGGGTCTTTTGGTTGACTGGGCTATGTGATGTAGCCCGTTGTTGGTAGATATATTGATTTTAGACTACGAGGTCAGGAAAGGCCTAATGTGTTTATTATGGGTTGAATTGTATGCTGAAGCTTTAACTCCCCGTACCTGTGAATGTGACTTTATTTGGAAATAGTCTCTTCATAGTTAATCAAATTAGAGTAAGGTCATACTGGATTAGTGCACATCCTAATCCAATTACTGGTGTCTGTATAAGAAGAGAGAAATATGGAGACAGACACACGGGGGAGAAGTCCATGTGAAGACAGAGGCAGAGATTGAAGTGATGTATCTACAAGCCAAGTAGTGCACCAAGGATTCCTGGCAACTACCAGGAGCTAGAAGAGACCATAGAGGATTTCTCCCCCAGCGTCTTAAGAGAGAGCATAGCCCTGCTGACACCTTGATTTTGGACTTTTAGCCTCTATAACTGTGAAAGAATAAATGTTGCTTTAAGCCACTCAGTTTATGGTACTTCATAATAGCCTCCCTAGGTACCTAATTCTGTGTTGTATGTGACAGTACCAAACACAGGAAGTGTTCCAGCAAAGATCGGGTGTTATATTTTTGCTCAGAATCTAAACTGATCACTGATTTTTAAAAATATACTTATATTACAAAATTAGAAAACTATTTTACACCTATTCTCATTCTCATATCACATTTCCACAGTAGAGAAGAAACAAAGGCTTGATGAATTGAGAAACTTGCACCAGTTCACATAGCAGTGAGTGATATTGAGGGCCTCTGGCTCCCACACACATTGCTGGAGCTACAGTGATCTCTTCTGTGCAAGAATTAGGATGTAGGCTCTTGCTGAGTCATCAGGTACCACCCAGGGAAATTAGGAAGCAGTGACCCTGCAGGCTGTGTGTAGTTCCCCGGAGAGCTTCTGTGCTCAGTAGGGCTTAAAATACTTGCCTGGGTGGAAAGGCTTACCTTTCTTTCTCTATGAGCACCGCCCAGAAGTGCAAGACAACTGCAAATGAGGTTTTCTGGGCTGTCATGTGAGCTGTGTGCAAGGAGGTTTAAGGACTCTTGCCCACTTAAAATATTTCTTTGGGTGTTGCCCAAGTGGCCTGCCAGCTGCTGGAGGGTGCAGTGTGCTTCCCAGCGACCAGCCTTGCCAATTAACTGGGTGCCCTGTGCTCTGGCGGAACTTTATGTCACCCCGTGTCATTTTGAGATGCACCCAGTGCTCTTATGGCTCAGAGGTTCTGCAAGCTGAATGTATATGTCTGAAATATCGCAGAGCAGTTGAATATGCCTAAGATCACATTTTTCATGCCAAACCTGGGATTAAAGACGTCATCTTTTGACAGAATGAAACCCGTGAATGCTGGTGGGTAGTTGGGAAGCATGCATTCTTTCCTAAAACACTTCCAAAATGGCTGCTCTGACCCTACAGAGGCTTCTGTGAATCCGCCATGATTTTGACTAATGATGCCGTATTTCCTAATACTTTTGCTGTGCTTGCAGGCATCAGAACGGTTCTTTTAAGAGACTCATTACGGTACAACTCAGATTAGAATCGCACCCTCAAGGTCTTTTAAAAGACGAAGGATTTCTGAGAAACTGCGACCAGGATGACAAAGTGGCATCTCATTTGCTTTTTATGTAAGTGAATGCTCAGGAAAGTTGAAAAGGAGGCTGTGGAAAAGCCAGACTCAGTTCCTTTGGTAAAGGCAGCAGGGGTTCTTGTTAGACTCAACTGCCATCTTCTTGAAGGAGCTTCAACCTAGGCGTTACGGTTGACATCTCTTAGAATGCAATTAGTGGTTGTGTTGTGACCCAATTTGACACTCTTTGTTAAGTGAAAGCCAGCGTACACATATGGCATTTCCAGGCCAAATTGATCTACATAGATGATATACTCAGAATCCCAAACCACTGGCTCTTTCTTAACCTCAGAATTGAGGACAGGTGGTTTCTTTCAAATGTCCTTCCTCCATTTCTTTCCACATTATTTATATTGTGGTTGGTAGAGGCAGTGGAGGACAAAAACGTAAACAAAATTCTATTCAATTTTCGAGTTTCTTACTATACAGTAACTGGTTTAAGATAAAAGCAACGACTACCACAAAAACCATAGCTATGTTTTAAGTATGTTGTATATTTAATCCTCTTAGTTACCTAACATTATTTACCCCATTTTACAACTAGGTAAAATGAATCTAATAGTTTACAAATAGTTGAACTATTGCCAGATAAATTACTGGGGTTGGACTGGAGAGCAGTGGGTAGAAAGGTACAGAAAAGATATCATAACATGCGATCGATGAGGTAACATTTAAACTGCCCAAGGAAAGGCATTCTGTATTGGTAGAAGGAAAAGATGAGAAAAGGGGTGTTTATAATGAATATGATCCTCCAGGGAATGAGGATGTAATTCATCTGGAACCCACAGTAACACGGAGTAGAAAAAATGAAGTTAGAGTAAAGCTAGTGCCAGACTAATAAGGGTTTTGAGTCTCAGGCTGTAGAGTTCAAACAATTTCTTCTTTCAGTAGGGCATGAAGAGCCCTTGAAGAGTTTGAACAAGATGGGTTGGAAGGAGGATGATCAGGGCTGTGCTTTTAGTAAGATTAATTTGGCAGCAGTGTATTGGATGGCGTCAGGGGTAGGGGACATAGGTGAACTGGAGACAGCAAGGAAGGAACTCTCCCTTGAGCTTCTGAATTTAGTTGCCTGCTTATTCTTTCAAGATTAAACAGAAGTCATCTCCTGATTCCATAGGAGAGGACCTGTGTGGGGAAAGGAAAAAGGGAAGGCATCCCAGTTTTCTGATCTCAAATAGTTGCCTACAAAATTGGTAGCTTCCTGACAGATTAGGTCATCATGAGAAAGAAAAACCAAATTTTGAGGCACTCTCTTGGTATTGCTGATTACTGCTGTTAATGAGTTATGAAAACAATCAAGGAGATCTTTGTTAACAAAGAAAATTATGTCGGATAATAAAGAGAGGTGCTTCGTTGCTAATACTCTATGGGAATGATGCAGTTTATATATCTATACATTCTTTAAAATTATGAACACAAAAGGAATCTTTTATACCAATCTTATTTTTTTTGGCCTAAAAAAAGAGAATAATTTATATACCCATAGGGCACATATGCATTTATATACACTATATCATGATATTTAAACAAGTTGATATATTTTAAAAAGTGACTTTTAAATATTAGGTCATTAAGATGACTGACATGAGAAGGCAGACATTACCTAAGGTTTTTATTCACCTGGTCTTCAGTTGACATTTATGTGGTCCGGTATCTATCGCATTGGCTCTTTTGTTCCCCTCTGTGTTCCCACACAGAATAGCTTAAGCTGTCAGTGGCTTAAGGAATATAAGTAGCATGTGTTTTCGGGAGTCAAGGATTATGCAGTACACTTTAAATTTTAATAGCCACTGATAGAGACCTCAGGAGATTCAAGCTCACTGGAGTGTTGGACTTCAGCTTGCTTGCTTTCTTTCATCTACAGCAAGATGCTCATTCTGGACTACAGGGAAGGCATTTAGGCAGAGAGGATGACTATTTGAAGTGGAATTTGTTTTTCATCACAATCCATGCCTGTTTTCTGTTGGGGTGACTTGGTGTATACATTTTTTAACATTATGAAGCCACCAATATTAATAAAAAACAGCTGAATACATATTGGCATCCTTGGAGATCAGGCATGGGAATGCTGAGTGGGGCTGGTAGATAGTAGAACTTTAAGAAATCTCTTTCAGAGATTTTTGAAGACATTTACTTATCAGTTGTCCAGATGGCACTTGAAATGATTAATAATAAACTTTACAAGGAGGTAAAACCATAACTGGTGGAAAACACATTCTAAGTGTATATGTGATAAATACATAATATGAGAAATACAGAAAGAGGTAAAATTAAAGATTCCATATAGAGTCATATTTTTAGGTTGATTATTTATTCAGAGATTTCTTTTTTTTGTGTGTGGGATGCCTTCTGATAACCTTATATCTCACAATCTGATACCTGAAAGTAGGACTCTTTAAAGAGCAACATGTTACCCATATAATTCACTTCTGAAAATAAAAACTGTTTTCTTAAAAATCACTTTTCCATAGTAGGATTCATACTTTGGGATCCACATATGTGCTTCATGGGTATGTGTCAACTCTTTGAAATTGTATCAGAAAATTCATGTTTGTGACTATGTGCATTTTCTGCAGAGAATGATCTCTATGTACTCTTTTCATTTAGGCTTTCAGAGGGGTGCGTAACCCTCAACAGGCAGAGAACCACTGGGTTAATAGAAGGTAGACGTATCTGTAGGATTCTGGCAGGTAGCAGATGGCACACACAAATGGGGTTAGAGTTTAATGAAGAGACTATTTTCGAGATATGGGAAGGGTTAAAGAAATCAGCAGGTGATGACTCCCCCAGGGCTAGCAAGAGTGGGAGGCCAGGACCACCTGGACCTGAAGATGCCAGGGAGGGAGCTAGTTCCAGAACTTAGAGAGGGGAAGCTAGCACTATTGGAGAGGGAATACTTCAGGAGTGCAGCCTTTGGTGGAGAAATGCAGCCCCTTCTAAACTGTGCCCAGCAGGGAGGAATTGGAGGGAAAACGTCCCACTTCATTTTCCTCTTGACCTTGGCTCTATTGTTAGTGCCTTCCAATATCTCAACCTAATCAGACGTGGAAGGCAAGAAAGCCCATTGTCACAATCTTTAAAGGTCAGTCTCCCAGGCACAGGCAATAGAGAAGGGTGAAGCATAGATCTGGAAGAGCAAATAGAGAACTCCCTGCACAGGGAAACCTAGCTAGCATGTTTCGCTATAATCCCAATGTCGGTTCTCCCACTGCCAACATGAACTGTAGCCAAGTTCTGCTATAATAACCTGAGCAGTTTAGAAATATTCACATCCTAGACTAATGCAGCTTTTTCTATTTGCTTTTTTTTCAGTCTTCTACTTCTTAAGGATGGTTTCTAATTGAGCCTGGTGAACATGAGAGAATCAGCAGCTTAAAATGAATGTCATGTTAAGATAATTAATTTGGATGTTGGGAAAACATTTAAGGAAAGGAGATATCATATGAGCACATTTTGCTAAAATGTTAAGAGAAGCAAGGAGGAAAAATAGTCATTTATTCCCTGCTATTGAAACAAAACTATAGTTGTACTATATTCAACAGAACTTGTACTTTGTTTTTATTTCAGTGAGAGACTCAGATCTGTAAGCTCCAGTGTTGCATTAACTCATTGTACAGAGTTCATTATTGTAATTAGACTGCTTTTTAAGTTTATTAGTGGACTCACTAATGTACTCTTAAAAAGCTTTATTTGGAAGCAAGTCAATATCCGAAGCCAATAGAACCAAAGAGCTTGTGCCACACGCTCTCTTGCTGAAAATCATGTTATCAATTTTCATGTGACTGTTAATCAATTAGAGTGACAGAGAGATGATTTGAAGTCAATTTTCTGTTTATTGCTAAATTAGCATTTGATTACATCTGCGTATTTTGGGTTTCAAAGAGGCTATGGTTTCCTTTGTCAAGAGACAGAATGGAGGTCAGTGATGAGAAAAATCATTTGTGCTTTTAAAAATATTTGCACATTAAAATGCAGAGTCTACAACTTGGAGTCACAGGGCTAAGATGGAAGATGTGTGTATGTGGCTGGATTGGAACAGGTAACATAGGAAAACTGATCTGATGGTGTTGTACCTACTGCAAACATACCTAGTCAGTGTGTAGCCCAGGAAATGAATCAAGTATTGGATGTCTATTGGTTGGTTATCATGTTGTCCTCAAAATAGACAGAAATTCAGTTATTCAAACTGGAGAAGCATACTATATGGTATACTGTCTTCAGGATAGGATGTGGAGACATGCTGGCAATTGTGGAACAGTGACTGGGCTATGTTGTGGCCAAATGGTTGGTTAGATATGGAGAGTGTCAATAGAATTTAAATGAAGACTGTGAAATAATACAGTGAAATGACACTGGACATGATGATGATGGTGATGATGATGATGTTGATGGTGGTGGTGGTGGTAGCAGCAGTGGCTGTGGCTATGTTTTTATCAAGCGCTTACATATGCTCAACACTAAGCATTTTGGAGAACGTACTTCTATAAGCAACTCTAGGAGTTGTTCTCTATTTGTGCCAAGTTGTTTTAGAAATTACCATCTTTCTTTAACAGAGGAAGAAACGAGGTTATAGAAAGATTAAGTAGCTTGTGCATCACTGAGGTTGAATTTTGTCCAATTCCAGAGATTATGAATTTGACCATCATCCTAAATGTTCTCACTTGGCATCAGAGGCCTCTTTTTGAGACCTCCCTTTGCATTTTATAAGCTGACTGATCTTTGGGCCCCATTTCCTCATACATAAAGCAAGGGATTAAGCAAGATGAGCTCTAAGATTCTTTGTAGCCTTAAATATTCATATTCTAGAACTATCCAGAAGGGAGCAATTCCTCTCAAATGTAGAATATTATGCCAATATTCCAAGTATAAATCAAATACTACGGAATCTGGAATGCAGACATTATATTTCTCATAAGAACCTCAACTCCTTGTAATTGTGTATTTTCAATTACTCAGTGGTGTAATTGAATCACTAAAGTATAGCTTCTTAATTTATGTTGTATAGCAGGTGGACAAGTTTACTATCAGAAGTGTTGCACATTCTGACTTTTATCCTGTTAAGATATGCTTCCAATTGGAAAGCAGAATAAATTACTTGGGATCTGTCGATGATTCACAGTTATGGAGGGAACATTAAAGCTTTGGGATGACAGAATGTATTTTGTCCGTATATTTGGACAAGTGGAGTTGAGTTTAAATTACTTATGATAATATTTAATGGTGGGCCAGTAAATGCACTGTTGTCTGTTTCATGAATGTAATTAAATTGTGTAAGACAAGACCTCACTGTGGCTCTTAGCTTGTAAATCTCTGTGGTGACGTGAGGTGAAGCTGCCAGTGTTCTGTGGGGAAATACCAAGCCCGAGAGTTAAAAGGGAGGATTTACTAGCTTCTACCATATATCACTTGCTCTATTTGGATTCTGAATGCCCATCTCAGTGTAGTGTCTGGTGTGCACTTACAAAGTTTAAATACAAATTAAACTGGAGCTGGGTCCATTGCTGAATATGCCCATTTGCTTTCATAAACACAACTGAAGAGGGGGTGAAAAAAAGAACTGAAAGGAAAAATCCAAGCCAGCAACCCAGATAGAATGACTCTTCTCCTACCTTGAGGATCCTGGAGAAAATATCACCCTCAGGAACAGCACTAGAAGTGGTTTCAGGGTCTGGATATAAAATGTTATTTCTCTACATTGGAAGAGAGAATTAGAATTGCAGGCTGGATTCAAATAACCTTGGAGGGTCAGACTCAGGAGAGGTAATTACTCTAGAACCTAGTCCCTGAAGTACAAATATCACTTACAGACTTTGAGTTAATTGCATTGGGTCAAGGGGTACCCAAGTTATAGAGGATAGGTACTACTGATTCTATCCATTAAAGGAAGGCTTAGGTAAACTCTAACGCATCCACATCAATTTCCCTGTTAATTGAGTACCTTCTGAGTTATAGTAATCTCACCTGGAAGTGACAAGAGACATCCAAGTCTGGTTTTGTAGAGGGGCTACAGGAACCCTGAGCGGGGGAGTTATGTGAAGCAAAGCCCTAGGCACTTTATGTTATTTTGCTCTACAAGGTCATGACATTCTCCTGGTCATCCACTTATATTTGCACAGGTTGTTTACTGCACAAGGGAAGTTGGTTTGAGAGGGCAAGTTGGGGGCTGAAATCCAGTTTATTCTGTGCTTGCTGAACTGTGTGCCATGGTGTGGGACTGATTGTGCTGGAAGAAAGTAGGTATCTTTATTGATTTTGAAAGAGTTGCCATTTAGACTACTAGCAGCCTGGATTCTAGACATTTAGGTCAACACAAAATTTTTGAGTGCCTACTTTGTGTCAGGCATCACGCTAAGCTCTGGCGGGTATGGGATGAGGAAGCTGTGGTTTCTGCTTTTTAGTATTTAGGACCTAGTGGGGATGACAACCAGGTAAATGGATAAAGGAGCTATCCTGTGATATACAACCAGGTAAATGGATAAAGGAGCTATCCTGTGATATACCCAGTGATAAAAGTATATTTACACAGCATGTCATGGATACAAAGAGGTTTGGCAAGAGGCATACACAAGTGCGAGTGCAATACACATTCACATGTGCAGATGCTTCCACTGATTTTTCTCTTATGTTACTGGAAAATCTGTCGGTAATCAAGAGACGAATGCAAACATACAACAAGGGATGCCCTGCTTTCTCTGCTATTAATAGAGAGAGTACTTAAAAATAAAATCATAATAGACTGCTATACTGACAGGTTTTACAAGCATGGTTGTAAATAATTTGGAGTTGATCCTTCTATGTGATCTGAAAAGATCTTGTGGCCTTTCTTAGGTAGTTTCTACTTAAATATTCTGAAATGAGTCAAATGAAGGTGAGCTCGGGAAGGTAGCTAACTCAAATGTAATTAATGACTGTAAAATTCCCAGCTTTAGACTTCATCATTTTTCTCTGAGAGTTAAAGATCAAATGAATCTAATAATAGTAATAGTAGCTAACTTTTTATAATATCTCAGAAAGATCATATGAAGTAGCCTCTATTATCAGTTACATATTAAAAATAAAGAAACAGAAACTATGGATGTTAGGCAATATTGCCAAGATTAGTAAATGACAGAACAAAATCTAAGGAAGGTTTTTCTGACTTCAGAGCCTGTTTACTTGCTAGCCATGATGCTTCCAGAGAGGCGACTGGAACTGCTTAGCAGGACTCCCAAATTGCTTGTCCATTCTTCAGGATGGGAACTTTATTTGATAATGTTTGTATCATCATAACACTACTTGTCCATTCTTCAGGATGGGAACTTTATTTGATAATGTTTGTATCATCATAACACATTTAAGCTCTCGAGAAATGCTTATAAACTCTTTTAAGTATGTAGATAATTAGCAAATGTGAGTCAGTATTAATAGCGAATACTTCCATAGTGCTCAGTAAGCACCTGACATTGTTCTAAGTACTGGACATTGAAATTTGTTTTTGATTCATGCATAAAAAGTAAAGTGTGCAAAGTACATTAATCTTAGGTATACAGCTCAAAGAATATTTGTATGTGTACATAATATCTCCAACATGGCAGAAGTTTCCCTTGTTCCCCTTTCAATTCAATACCCTACCCAAGTGGTAATCACCCCCTAAGGTTAATTCTATCATTATCAATTTGTCTGTCTGTTCTTGTACTTCACAGAAATGGAATCATTACTCTTGTTTCTCATCTTTTTTCACTAAAAAAAGTCTGTAAGATTTTTCTATGTTCTTACATGTATTTGTGATTCATTATTTTTATTGCTGTGTAGCATTTTGTTGTGTTAATTTATCACATTTCATTTAGTCCCTCTCCTGTTGATGGACATTTTGTTTCTAGTTTGGAGGTCATGTAATTAAAGCTGCTATAAATATGTTCATACATGAGCTTCAGTGGATGTACATATTTAGTTATCTTGGATATAAACCCAGGAGTGCCATTTCAGGGTCGTAGGGTAGGCATGTGTTTAGCTTTAGTAAACACTGCCAGGTGGTTTTGCACAGTGGTTGAAATTATTTACATTCTCACTAGGAATATATAAGAGTTCTAGTCGCTCTACATTTATGTCAACACTTATTATTGTCAGTCTTTTAAATGTCAGCCCTGCAGATGAATATATAGTAGTATCTCTTTTTTAATTCTCTATCTAAATGCTTTACATTTAATCCTCACAATAACTCTATGAGATAGGCAATATTCCTATCCCTATTTCATAGATGAGGAAATTGAGGCACAGTAACTTGCCCAAGGTTACGCAGCTAGTCAGTGTCAAAGAGAGGATTGGAACCCACGTAGTCTGGTTCCAAAGTCCACATTCTAAAACATTTGCTACCCAAGAGGGGCAGTTATCAGAGGTAAACATGTAGCTATTCTCTGGGATAACATCATTTAAGTCCACAATTTTTCAAGCTTATGAATAGTGACTTCTAGAATTTTTGTTGTAGTTCTTTCCCAACCATGCTAAACATAAAGGATTGCAGGCTTTTCCTAAACTATTGCATCTGTATAAATGCCAGTTACTTTTGTCTTAATAAATATTAAAAATAAATCTATAACTCCCAAAGAAAAGTTGTTTGTGAACCAGACAAAACTGCCTGTGTACCATCATGCTGCTCATAATTTGGGAAACATTGGTTTAAGCTACATGAAGATCTACCTACAAAAATTACTCATTTTCTAGAGTTTTTATTTTTATTTTTTGTTTTGTTTATTATTATTATGTTTTTGAGACAGAGTCTTGCTCCATCGCCCAGGCTGGAGTGCAAAGGCACGATCTCGGCTCACTGCAACCTCCTTCTCCCAGGTTGAAATGATTCTTGTGTCTCAGCCTCCTGAGTAGCTGGGACTACAGGGGCACACCACCACACCTGGCCAATTTTTTGTATTTTTAGTAGAGACAGGGTTTAACCATGTTGGCCTGTCTGGTCTCAAACTCCTGACTTCAAGCGATCTGCCTGTCCTGGCCTCCCAAAGTGCTGGGATTAGATACGTGAGCCACTGCGCCCAGTCCAAAGTTTTTTAAAACAATTGTTGCTATTAAATAATGATGAAGAATTAATATTTAATTTAATTTATGGGCTATAGACACATACTATTATGTGCCTGTGGACACACACACACACCCTGCCCTATTAGTTTCAACAAGTGTTTGCCACACATATACTATCTCCCAGATATCATGTATGGCTCTCCTGAAGCAGAGCAATGAGCAAAATCCAGTCCTAGTGCTGGTCTATCTTGTGGAGATTACAATCTGAAAAAAGAGGAGGAAGAATTAGCTGTGGCTGTACGTCTCTTTACAGGAGGGCAGAATTGGCCACATGCTGCAGAGCTGTTCACAGTGCTCCATGCCATTGTCTTCAAAGCAGCTTTTCCATATTGTCCAGATGCTTCCCAACAGACTTGAGACCAGCTGTCGATGACTGTATGTGGCACTTTGGTTTCTGTATGCATCATTCCTGGATCAAAGGGAGCAAAAGCCATTTTGTCTTTATTCTCAATCACTTACTTTAAAATGTCTTTTCTTCTTGCTTTAAAAATTAATCTATCTATTCCACTCTCATCATCCAGCATATAAAAACAGAGATACACTAGTATGTTATTATAATTAATCACGATATACCTGTTACTCAGCTTCGAGAATTAACAATTCATGGCCAGTCTTGCTTCGTCAATACTGCAATCTACTTCCCTCTTCCGTATTACACTGAAGCTAATTCAAAATATTATTTCGCCTGCGAATATTTTATTTGTATGTTTAGTGAATAACAATCACAATACCATTATCACATGGAGAAGTTTAACAATACATCTTATTATCATCAAATGTTCAGTTGGTGTTAACATTTCCAATTATTTTATAAATGTCATATGTTTTAATAGTTTGTTTGAATGAGGGTCTAAATAAGGCCCACGTGTTAGTATTGGGTGATATGTCTTTTGAGTTTCATTTAATCTATGCGTCCTTTTTTTGTTTTACTTTGTGATCTATTTATTGAAGACCTTTCACCTCTAACTTACTTTACATTACAAAGTAGAATATGGACATTGAACAGCTTCTTTTCTCTTTCAGTACCTTGAAAGAAAAAGGCATTAGGACTGACTTCTGAGCTACTCCTGGGGAGAAATAATGAGGCTTCTTTGTTTCGGGATATACTTTTTGCATGTCCAGCAGATACCTACGTAATTGTTTATTTATAGTGCTACCACATTGCTGACCTATCCAAGACTCTGCTCACCCACTTGTTTAGGAAGATGAAGGCCAAACGGACCACTCAGATTCCTGAGGCTTCTGAGCCAGAACTCTGCCTTTTTAATATGAATGCTATTTTTGAGGGGAAACTGTCTTGAAAGCAGCTTAAATGTAGCAGTAAATGAATATGAGTTGGAGTTAAGCATTCCATCAACCGGCTCCACGCTGCCCCCCTCTCTTCCAGCCATTTGAAACCATTTCTGCAGAACTTTGCCTAGTCAGTTTCACACAGGGTAGCAGCATGAGACAGGAATAACTGCTTTTGTATGCCTGCACATGTGCCTTTTTCCCTCTATCATCCACTCGAAGGCATTTTGGAATTGTGTTTTTTTCTTTTTTAACAGCATATAAAGCTAAATTGAATTCAATGCTAGTAAAAAGGTGGCTTATGTCAGAGACAAGGATGTGTTCTTTCAATTCTAAATGGAATAGCAAAACCCTGAATGCAAAGTGTTATTTCCTGTGGGGCAGGAAAAGATTCTTTTCCCCTGTGACACTTCACCTGTGTGCCACTCTTGATTCTCTCTTATACTGCTCTTCTGTTCTTTAATTTGTACCTGGATATGTGTGTGTGTGTTTGTGTGTGTCTACATCTATGTATCTGTTTATCCCTTCTATCTCGTTTATTATGAAAACAGGAAGTGCTAAATAAATATAAGCTATTATACATCAGGCAATGTTTAAAGCACTTTGTGTATATCGACTCATTTAGTTGTCACCTCAACTCTTTGAGGGAGGGACTGTTCCAATTACCTCCATTATACAGAAGAGGAAACTGAAGCAGAGAGGTGACTGGTTCTAGATCACACAGATAATCAGTGGTGGACTTGGGACACAGACCTGGGAAGCCTGACCGCGGAACCTGTGTTTTAACCAGTGGTCTGTTCAGCCTCTTTGGAATCATGTGTATATTCACTTTGGACCATATCCTCTTCTGAACCATTGCTAGGACAATTCTACATACAAGTTTTATGACTTTGAACAAATCCCTTAAAAGCCAGTGCTCCTAGGTTTTTCTCCTTAAAATAAAGATATACCTTGTGTAAGGTTTTTATGATATCAAATGAGATAATATTAAGTATCTAAGGGTGTGCGACTTAAAGCAGATGTTCCACAAACTCAATTTGATGTAACAAGCATTTGTTGAGCATGTGGCCTGCGCTGGGCTCAGAGGATGCAAGAATGGCCAGTACAGACATGGTTCATGCCCTCTGAGTTTCCTGTGTAGTGTCTGGTGGGAAAGTGGACAAAATCAACAAACAATGACAAATTTTGACATGTGCTAAAAAAGCACCCATCTCCTCTTAGCATTCCTAGACATGCTGAGCATAGAGCTTGGCCCCACAGGAGAAGTTCAGCAAATACTTGTTGGATTAGATGAACCCCGTCAACTCCCATCAGCTGCTGAAGGCTGTCACCAAACATGGCTCAAAAATGCAAATGTCAGATACAAGTGTGTCTGAAAGGCCAGAAGGTGGAGCAGGCCTGGCTCAGCTGGTATTGTAGCTAGTACAAGTCAGGAGGGACAGTAGGGCAGTGGTCAGCTGGGAGCTGGCCCTTGGGGAGGCAGGTGAGCTCTATGAACACCATGACAGAGTGGAAAGGCAAGAGGCACCATAAGCCACCAGGAGCCCCTGTGTGAGCTCTGCCTCTGCAGTTGGTCTGCTCTGGGACTGTGGGCAAGGTTCTTAGCCTCGGCACGCTTGTGCCCATCATTTATAAAAATAGAAGTGGTAATATGTACCTAGCAGGATTTCTGTGATTTTTCGTGTCAAAAGGTTATGAGAGAATGCAAAAAGGTTCTTAGAAAAGTGCTTGGTGCGTTGCGAATATTTAGTGAGTGTTAGTTTTTATTATTATTGTTATTCATCATTATTATTATAAGAAAGCATCTATATTGCTGCTAAATCAATGTTAGTTTTCTTTACTTTTAGAGGCCTCAAAAAAGAATGTCATATAGGATAATGGTGTGGTAGAATGCTGTTGGTATAGGAGGCAAGAGACCTGGGGCTTCTGCTACCATGGGGCATTGTGACCTGAGGACAGCCAGTTCCCCATCTCTGGGCTTCAGTTTCCTCATAGGCAAAATCTAAGTTGGTCTTGATGATGTCCAAGGTCATTTCTAATACTGGGATACTGTGATAGTCTTCTGAGATTGTGCATCCTACCATTGAACACTCTCAGAGGGAAAGATTACCAAGGGAACTGTCATCTACTGCTAATCACAGTTTAATGAAGTGGTTCTCAGTTGGGGGTGACTTTGACTGTTTCCCACCCAGGGACATTTGGGGGTGGGGTGCTACTGTTATCTAGTGGATAGAGCCCAGGGATGATGCTAAATATCAAACAATGTGTAGGACAGGCAATGAAGAATGACTGGAGCCAGAGTGTGAATAGTGCCTGGGCTGAACAAGGCTTGCTTAATGCTTACCTTGTGTTTTCAGGTCAACTAGAGCTGAGCTGCAATTGTCCATGTATTGATGCTCAAGTCCACAGTTAATGTATCAGGTTTATTAGACAGTTTGATTATTTGAAGGGACCACATATAAATTTTGTTATTCAGAAGCCTTTGCTTCCTATTCTCTCTATCGCTTGGTGACAGGGAGTTGGGAACAAAGATGAGGTGTCATGTGACAGAAGAAATGAAATTAGGGATACCTTAGGGCAGAGAGTGTAAAGGAACTCACCTATTAAGGGGCCAGAAAGGGGATGCAAATTGTTCCGTCTGTCTTTCTAAGGGACTGATAGGCAATGAGTGATTAGATTCTTGCAGGAATCCTTTTGTATCATTAATTCATTCTCTCACCACTTATGGAGGACCTGTGGTGTGCCCAGCCCTGTGCTATTGCCAGGGACATAGCAAAGAGCCAAATGGAGCAAGTCTGTGCTTGTCAGTGTGAGGTTTCCTGTGCCCATCCCTTTTTTATCACTCAGGCAAATCCCACTTAATCGTTCCAGACCCAGCTCAAAGATGCCTCCCTTTCTGCCTCCTTTTCTCCAATCATCTACTTATCTGTCTGCTTCCCTGCAGAGACTAGGTTTTAATTGCTTCCTGCATCCTGAATATCTTACTTAGCGCCTGGCACAAAAAACTGTTTGTTGGAAGAATGAGTGAATGAACAAATGAATGAGGCTGTGCTTCAAGGCCAGTCTTTGTGCAGTTTTTAAGACGTCTTTTCTCTTCCACCTTCCGTTCCAGTCCACTCTGTGTGTCTCCGATTAGAAAGAGAAATATGAGAGAGGTGAGGCAGGCAGTTTTCCAGCCGAGGTCTCACGAGGGTGTGTGGAGACAATGGTCACTTGGAGAAAGGGAGGCTGATGAGAGTTGAGGGCATTTCTAACACAAGTGAGAATCGTGGATGAGGTGGTGCTGTGGTCAGGAGCATGAAGGTGATCAAGGGAAATAATGGGACTGGTAACTGCTGTATTAGGGAGAAATATTAATGATCTCCATAAAGATGGTATATAGCTCAAAAGGTATTATTTTTAGTGGGTATCTTTGGGTTGTATGAATTAATAAGGAGCAGCTTGGGTAGTGGAACTCATTAACTTCTCAAATCGAACTTATTTACACCCAATGTAAACCTTGCTCAGACTGTCGGCATCAGCCGTTATAAATGATGCTCCTAGTGTGAACTGTATTTTCTGGTGGCAACTGCATTTTTGTGTTAGAGCATGGGAGTGGGGATGGAGTTTTCAGATGCATTTGATATCTGTTTGTGGGTGACTTCATCTTCTGTCACCTGCAACCCTCATTGAAATCAAAAGTTCTGAGTCATTGCAAAGACACTTGCAACCAGTCACATACTGGCTGTGTTTGGTAAACACCATTGTGTAGCAGTTAATTCAGTTCTTTTAGAATCACTCAGGTTGGTCAATGGTCTGTTGTTCTCATCAATTGGTTATTAGTGTTAATTTACAGTAGAGTCTCTCTATTTCACTTCACTTGTAAAGGCACTCTGTCTGCATGGGGGCTGATCATTGCATGGGGAGTCTCTTCCAAATATGAGTTCCCTCTTGTAAACCCCTCTACAGGCTTACATGTCCATTGTCTACAGAGAGGATGTGGCAGCCTCTGCCATCCCCCCAGATTATTTAATATAGGGCATTTTCCTCAGGTTTTCGTATTGTTCACTGGGACATTTTCTCCGGCAATGACATAAAAGTGATGTATCATATTATCATCCTGTGGTCTTACAGATGTTTTGGAGTTTTTACTTTAAATAAACAATGAGAGTGAAGGGGCCCCGTCATCAGGTTTTATCAGTTCCCTTTCCTCACCCACTTCTACCAACTACTGCACTACCTGGTTTGCAAAGGAGGATGGAGAAGGGGAATCAAGTCTGTTGGATGTTTGCACATGGTATCCCATTTCACCCTTCCTCTAAGGTAGGCATTATGATTCCAATTATTCAGATTGGGAAATCAAGGCTCCGAGATGATTTTTAACACACCCCAAATCACAGAGCCAGTTACATAGCAATCTGGGATTTCCAATCCAGATTTGCCTTTGCTCCATCCTTCTGATAAATCCCATCAGATACCATCCAGGAGAAGGAACGGACCTGGGAAAGGTTAAGGCAAAGCAAGTGAGGAGATTTATATGGAAAATAGGAGAATGTTGGACATAGAATGGAGAAAAAATGTTGAGGCATTGAATTGTTTTCCACCATTTCCACTAATGGGCTTCATGGGAGCCCATTGATCTGGCTCAGTAAAACCTTCACAACTTCCTAGTCTTTTCTCCCAATAGATCATGAACCAGAGCTCCGAGAGAGTCAAACTCTGATCAGTAAACTACCAGCATCCTATGTCCTCGAATTTATCATCTTGATGCTGCTTAAATTTTTGGCTATCTTTATAGGACCTGGAGGGACAGCATAGCAAATAATTATATAAATAACTAACATTGGCTGAGGTTATGTATAACAGATAAGCATCTAATCTACTGCTTCTCTGACTATTTGTGGGAAAGAATTCCCTCCCTTCCTCTTTTTTTTTAAAAAAATTCTAATCAGTCATAGACTGTTGCTTTATTAACAGATAATAAAATAATAGAAAAATAAAAGTAAAAATGGCACAGAAAATACAAGTCTCATTGTTTGATTATTATTAGAGTCAATGGACATAAAAATAACTCTCTTAGATGTCAGTTTCATACTTATCTGGTCATGAACTAGGGACATACAGGATACAGACCAGCTTGCATTTTGAGGCGTGCTTTTCTAAGAAACTTACATGCAGTCATTCTCAGGAGGCTTATTTCCCCCATGTTGCAGGAGAGGGAACAGAAGCACCATAAATAACTTTCTATGGCTACAGGCAGTGAGATGAGGAGCCAGCATTGGAAGGCAGGCAGCTGGTTCCAGAACCTTCCCTGTTAACCTCTTTGTATTCTTCCTTGACTCATAGTGCACAGAGCTTGGGCGTAAAGTGGGCTGGACCCTGAGCAAGCCCTGACTCTGTCATTTCGTACCTGTATGACATTAGGATTAAATGACATCTCCTCAGAGGCTCGTAGATGGTCCCTGGCATGGCGTAGGTGCTCAACAAATGGAAGCCATTCATTTTGACAAGGACAAAATTCCAAGTGGCACTTTGATAATGATTTGGGGTGGATTATTTGATTCGATGCAGTTAATATTCCACATGTCAATGTGTCTCAACTGTCATGTTTGTCAGAAAATAGTTGTCAGTTTTCTTATTCTATGAAAGAAATTAAGTTTTATTTTATCATTTAAAATCTCTGCCCATTTATTTCCAAATGCTGTGGCAGAAATGGCCAGCAATAAGGCTTACTATGAGAATAAATTTTGTTTCCTTAGGGAGTCAGTAGCACCACAGATTTTCTTTTTCCTTGAGGAGCCTTGGGGTCCAATGCCTGGTGTTAAATTCTAGCTTTTTCCATTTTGGTTGAAGGCCTTTGACTAAGTTACTTTAATTTTCCATGCCTCAGTCTCCTCACCTATTAAATGGGGGATGATAATAATATGACCTATTTCAGAGTATAGCTGTGAGGATTCAATGCATTAATATATGAAATGCACTTAGCACAGTATCTGGAGGATAAACTCTTAGTGATTATTATGGGTGCTGATTGGTATGTTGTGAGGTGGAAAAAGGGTAGAGTTTCAAGACATCACCTACTCCCTGTAGGAGAAAACCCACAGGCTTCAACCAAAAACAATGCACCTCAATGATAATATTAATGATTAATTATTACAACTATTTTTCCTTAGCACCTGTGACGTGTTAGACATGGTACTGATCATTTCCATACACATTGTTCATTGAATTCTCTCAGCATTTCACTGATCAGTAATTAAATTTCAAGATAGTTAAGATACTTGTTCAATAACCCATAGTGAGTACATAGAAACCCCACAGGTTGAGCCCAGGGTAAACCTGGATGCATCCCACACTGTTTTCAGTCTATCCAGAAAAAAAGACTGATAATACATAATGAGTTAACGTTTACTTAGTTTTTACTATGTGTTGGGCCTTGTTCCAAGTAGTTTATGTGATTTATCTCATTTTATCTTCACGCAATACTATGAGATAAACACTACCATTATTTCCACTTTTATAGAGGAAGAAAGAGAGTCAAGGGAAATATTGGGACTTGGGTAGTAAGAACTGAACCAAGGTTTGAATGCAGGCAGTCTGATTCTATAGCCCATGCTATGCTCTAAATGGTGGAGTTGGCATTACAGGCAAAAATATGCACACACACACACATGCACACTAGTCTGGGGTCAGGTGTGCATGATCCTACATCTTGGGCAAAATGTTTCCCCTGCTCTGGTTCTTGGCATCCTTGGTAAAATAAGTGGACAATAGGGCCTCTTGAAAGTCCTTTCTGTTACTAAAAGCCTATGAGTCTGTAAGTAGCAGGGCAAAATACAGCTTTCCTTGTATGTCTCCACCACTTTACTGACCCGTTAGAAAATAGCCATTATGTGAATGGCTTAATTTATATTTAGGTGTTATTTATAAAATTCAGGGGAAAGAGGGCAGGATGGGAGGCCCAACAGAGCAATTTAAGGCATGTTATCAGCTTCTTACTTGAGATTTAGTCCTGCAGCGTGAGTTGTCTTCTTGAACATATACAACTGCATTGTTGCTGGAAAGATTTCTTGGGCTGTGTTTCTTATCCCACAGCTTCCCTATACACCCTGCTTCTTAGACAAACTGCAGATGATTGCCTGTTGTGCAAAGTGGACACTCCATGGTTCAGAATGGTGGATGGACTATTATTTGGTGGAAGCATGTGTCTAAAAACTTGCCAGTTTTCTCCTACAGAGTCTTTGGCTGTCTGTGTTGTTGGTGGTGGCTCCTTTATTGGTCTACAGAATTTAATTTTTTTTGAAACTGAGCTTTTCATACTTACCTCGAGTATTGATTTAGAAAGAGGTTTTGTCTTTTCACTTAAATGCAAAGGGAGAAAGGGACTTGAAATATCATTATGCATACTCTTTCTTCTACAGAAAAGGAAGCTGAAGATCAGATAGGTGACTCAGCCAAGCTCTTGGAGCTCTGGATAACAGATAATCTCTACCAGGAGTTCCATGTACCTTTGAATTTTTACTGTGAATTTTGTGTATACAGACATTTCTCTGGAGAGAAGGTCTATGGCAGGAATCAGAAATGCATGGGCCCACAGATCATGCAAATGCATGACATAGTCAGGTGGAGGGCAATTGGGACTGATGGGAAGTGAGGCCAACTGGACACCACATATTCCACTGTGAGGAAAAGTTGCTTCTTAGCATCAACTAATTGTTAGCAGAAGTCCTGCCAATCCAGGACTGTCAGACCTTTGAAATTTTCTAAAGAAGCAAGTTTTCTTCATTTTAGGTAAAATATTTTAATTTTAAATGTTGGCAACTCTTTCAAAGATTTTAAAGGTGCAGTGCAGACAAAGCACAGCATTACTTTGGATTGAGTGTGTATCATGGACCACACGTTTACAAACACAAATTTATAACTTACAAGATTCTCAAAAAGAATCTTTGGAAAACAGGGAAACAGCAGCTTAAGGAATGACAGTTACAGCTCCAGGACACATTTTTTTTTCCTCCTCCTCCCTTCCCCATTGAATTAGATGATGATTTTTAAACATCACCTACACCTGGAGTTATATTTAGGTCAGTTGAGAGCAACTCCTCCTTTACTGAACATTACGTATATTTATGACAATGTCTCTTATTCCATCTCCCTCTATCTATTGCACTTGAGGCTTTGCTGGCTTCTGTGCCATTTGTTTCAATATCCATATCTTATTTCCCGGTGACAATGTGTAGCAGCAAATACCCATCTGTGGGGGGGGCGAGGCATTGGGCAGAGGTGACAGGCAGCTCTACATAAGTTTTAGAGACATGTCAAACTCAGTTAAATAAGAGAGATTTGAAAGGGGTGGGGCAGGGAGGAGGGAACAGATCTGTGATTCTTGGGGAGGGAGGAGAGAGTACTCTTTCAAGAAAGATGAGAGAAATGAATGTGAATTGTGAGAAACTGGAGATTTTATCTCCGAAGATAAATCTCTACTGTACTCTCAAAATCCAGGGCCTTAGCTATGACATAAAGATGATGGTGTGTAGTCAAGTGTATTGAGACTCCCACCGATGTTTATTTGAAGTTCTGTGTTAATAAAATACACAGAGGCATCTCTCCTTTCTCTTTCCTCATGCTCCTAGTCTCCTTTTGTTAATCCATCCCAATGAGCACGTGAAGAAAAGACGCTGCATATCTCATTGCCCTAGGTGTACCATATTTAGAAAGTCCAGAACTATCCATTTTAAAGGACTACGGATCATTTTCATCATTAGGAAAGGAAATTTCCGGTTTAGGAACAGCACATTTTGTATTGCAACTTTGTAACAGGGTGCGTTTCTAGCTCACTTGTCAGAAGGAGTTTATTTATCAGTATTGAAAGTACTAAGTAACATGTCGTTACTTCTATAACAGTGGGAGATAATTAAATCCTACATGCTTTAAGGAATCAAGCCAGGGTCAGAGCTGTTTTGCATATAACATGCTCAGATTAGGTGAAAGTAGCCTGTTTCAACTGTCACTTGATATTATATTAGCTATTAGATAAATATTACAGAACTGCAGAGCACAGCAGCTATTTGGCAATGCTTCCCCATCCTTGCATTGTGCTATTGTGTGAACTAATACGCACTTACATGGGGATGACTTGATAAACTTAGCTAATGGGACAGCTTGACCACTGGCTGGCCTGTTTAAATTGCCATTAGATACCATGATGCTTGCTGCTTTTCATTTCCAGAGAACCGTCAAAGTCTGTTTTTGAGAAAGACCTGGATAGGATGATGTGGATCTAAATTGCTGCCCATCAGAATTTAGGGATTGTCACACTGGGTATGGGCAGCAATACGACAAGGCTGTTGAGAAAAGGCAAAACCCAAGATTGAGTCAACTAGGACAATACAGGCAGACAGTGAAGGTGGAAGGAGATGAGAGCTGCTTCCTGTGAACTAAGCCAGGGAAGAACTGGCTGCTGACGCAGTGGAAGGAACGTGGTCCGTGGAATCAGATGCACATGCATTCCAAATCTGGTTTCATCATTCACCCACTGTGTGACTTGACTTAACCACTCAGCCTCAGTTTCCATGTCTGTGAGGTGTGCTCGTGGGGAGAAATACGTGAGATAAGTCATGTAAAGTGTCTGGGCAAGGAAGTGGCACATAGAGTGCACTTTGTAAATGCTAATCCTGGCAGGATCAGAAGCCTAATCCTGAACTTAGTAAGGTGTCCATCAATGAGTTACATTGGAACACAGGCTGTTTGCCAGCTCGTATTCTAGTCTTCCCGGTACATGTGGGTTGTCCATTACTTCCAGCTATTGATTCCATCCAGAGGGAAGGCAAAAACAAGTGAATCATGCCTGTGTTTGCACTATGGATATCCCAGGACAGCATTTTAGCGATAATCTGCAGCTTTAATTGGCTACACTTTGGAATGCATTCCTCAAAGAAGCTTTCCATCTGCTTTGAAGATTTGTAACAAAACAATCTCAGCTATCAATTGTCAGGGATACCACCTTATCTGATCAGCCCTCATGTTTTCTTCACTTTTCTTATGCCACTTAGTATTTCTACCTTGTATTCCAGTGTTTGGGGGTTATTAATGCCTCTGGACAGAATCCCTGTGTGATCCAGCTTTGGTGCAGCTGGAGGATCCAGGACAATCTCTGGCTAGAATAGGAGCTCAACAGATGTTTGCTTAAAGGTAAGGGGATGATTTTATTGACCTGTCTTAGTTTCTCTTGGCTAGTGATGATATTTTCTCTATTTTAAGTGTTGAAGGGAAATAAAACTTAAGTCTATGGCCCCAGGAGTATATGTTTTCTGTGATATCAACTCCTATGTCCTTGTGGTATCACAGCTGGAAAACTCTGCAGTGAACAGACAGGAGTGTCCTAAACACTACAGCAGGGAGCCTATGTGTGGCACCAAGGGGCCACTGGTCTCTGTCTTTCTCTACTTATTGGTGAGGATCTCAGTTGGCCCTTAACTGCTTTTTTCTAAACCTGTCTTTTGTTTCTGTTAACTTAGGCTTCTACTTCCATATATGTGAAATATTAAACTTTCTTATAGCTTAAGCCAGTTTGAGTTTTTCCTGTAACTTCCTGACAAAAGAATAAAACAGAATCAAAATTAATTTGATCTTAAATATTCATCATAACAGTGATGACTAATGCAAACCTATGGCAAGTATTTGTCAATACTCTTAGATAAGAAAAGAATAAAATCCTCCAAAGTATATCTAATATAATAACCATATAAAAATCATGAATATATACGTGTATCATAAAATAGTATTAACTAAAAATAGTTATAGTAGAGTTGAGAAATTAAGAGTAAATTATAAAAGAATTTAATCAGCATTTTAAGTGTTGCCTTCACATTTTTCTTCCTATCATGTCTCAAAATATTAAGCTCCTAGAGGTTAAGGCACTTGTCTTATTCATCCCAATTTCAAGTACAGTTGCTGGATTATTTTTAGTTTTATATGTCAGGAGGGATTAGGTTCTGATACAGTAACAAACAACCCTGAAATTTCAATCCTTAAAACAGGAAAGGTTTATTTCTTGCTTAGGCTTCATATCCATTTGGGATTGAAAGAGACACGTGGCCTGAGCCACAGCAGAACTGAGTGGTCACGTGGGCTTGGACCCAATCCCTATCCTTATTGCCCAGGGGCTCCGGCTCCTCTCTAATCTGAGGCAACTGGCGACACCCACTTCAAATCAGGGGTTCTGATTCCCGTTAAGGGAGGGAGCCCCTGCTCCCATCTCACCTTCACCTCCCTGGCTCATTGCTCACCATTACCACCAGCAGAACGAATTCTGGATTTACTCGGATGTGCCACATGCTTTGCTGGGTGCTTGGAATCTCTCAGGGAGCAGACAGGCAGAAAACCCCAGCCCCATGGCACTTACATTACAGAGGGCAAGGGAGAGGGTCCAACACGAAGTGACAGGCACAGGAAGTAATTGATATGTATGTGGGGAGGCAGTGAGCGCTGCGGGAAAAGAGAGCAGGGTGAGAGGGAGGAACTCAGGGAGGGAAAGACATAGTTGGAGAGAGAAGGGAGAGAACAGACACGTCGGCCCAGTGATATAGACCAACAAAAAAGAGACAAGGGAGGAAGGAAAGAAACTTTCAGAGGCAGCGAGAAGATGCTCAGAGAGTGAGATACAGAGAGCCAGGCAGAAAGAGCAAAAGAGAGCTTGCTGTGCCAAGGAGCAAGGATTCCTTCACCTGCACGCTCATCCGTCCATCTGTAGCTCAGCCCTGTCACTCTCCCTTGCAGCCTGACCTGGCCTCTCTGCCAGGTACCTTCTCACACCACTGTCTTCCCTAGCACTGGCCACTCCCCGCCTCTCCCGTCTCAGTTCTTACCATCACTCCCATGCTGGCCACATTGTACTAAGTGGCCTTTCTTAGAGACAGAGCTCTTGCGCCATCTATTTTGCAAGGGTTTCTCTGACCTCTCTGCTCCATTCTGCATTGGGGGCCCCTTTTAATGGTCTCACCCCCTACTCATCCCAGCTATAGGTGAACTGAGACAGGGATGCTAATGCTAGTGACATTGAACACATCTGATGCTTACTGTCAGGCACTGTTCTGAACACTTCTCCTGTACTGCCTTGTTTAATCTTCCTAAGAATGCTTTAAGGTAGGACAGCTGTTATGAGCTTCATTTTAGAGGTGATGAACATGGCACAGAGAGATTTAGGAACTTGCCCAAGATAACCTAGCTTGTAAAGAGAGCAGCCTGTTCTTCTAATATGAATAAACAGGTACGTGTTGTACTTACTCCTAACACTAAATGTATCACAATTTTTGTGATATTTCTATGCCCCCCCGCCCCCTGCACTTCTCACCCTCCCCACCCCACTAGATAATATGTACTGTGAGCTTCTTGAGGACTGGACAAACATCTTTGGTGGGTACTTTGTACCCGGCTGAGAATCAGCTCTAAGTACATCACTGAGGAAGGAATGAATAGACATATCACTGTTAGGACGTCTGCTCAGTGAGAGGGCCAGCAAGTGACCTGTGTGCTTCTTAGCCATGGGCTTTGAAAGACCTGACTGGCCACTGCCCAGCATAAGCCTGTGTGAGACAGGATAGAATGCTGGAGGAGTGATGCTCCTGGGTGAGGAGACTCTTGGTGATGGGTGGTCCATAGTCCCCTGGAGGCAGCTGCACAGTCAGCAGAGCCTCTGCAATTTCTCCTGTGCCTGCAAGGGGCAGAGGGCCAGAGGAGGGGAACCCTGCTTGCACGCTATGGGCCAGGAACCCTGCTTCAAGGCCGACACATTTTGGTGGCACTTCAGAGGTCATGAAGGGCTTTCATGCCCAGAGGTACACAGGTCGTTGCCAAGAAGACTGGGCAGTTGACTGGAAGCCCTCATGTTTTTGCAGCCTCAGCAATGCCAGGCCAACTGCCACACTGGCCTGAGCAGAGCCACAGAGGCAGAATTTTAACTTGTAACAGCATCCTTGGTGTTCTTGTAGGGATTCTTGACAGAATGAAGAGAAAGAGGTATTTCACAGAAGAAAAGTACAAAGTACTGATGCTCACCGTGGGGAGAAAAATGCATGTCCAGATACCCCTGGGCTCATGGAGGCTTCAGAGACAGAGGAGCTGTGAAATGACTGTCTTTTACTCACATCCCGATCTCTTTGGAAAAATAAGGGGAGCCCATTTCCTTACAAGCATTGAATTCTCTAGTAGCAGATTGCTTAAACCTGTGAAGCATTGTCTTGTGGGGATAGAGAACATTGAATTCAGGAGAAAAACATAGAATAAATAAGAGTTTCTAAGACAGTCTGTATTGATATTATACTTATAAAACCTAAAAGCCCCGGCCGACTGTGGAAAATTAATGATAGGTAAAGTCAATATTAATTGTCCCTCAAAAAAAGCAAGGGAAAAAATCCTCCAAAATGAGGATCAATATAATCCCCTTGCCAGTGCCGTATTGAGCCTTTCTTCCAAAAATAAATATATTTTTAAGCCATTGACAGGATTATTTAGGAAAGCGTTTACGTAGTCCTGCTAATGGAAAACCGTGATAATGATCTTTGAACAATAGCTTTTAGAAACATCAGTGCTTGGGTGGTAGACTGGCTTGTCGGTCAATACTGCAGTTTCTTTTTGAAAGGGAAGAAGCCAAGATGAAGGAGTGGATGGAGTTTGGATACCTGATCTCCCCTGCAGAGATTTTGTTTTTCAATCTCCCATGAATTATTAAATATGAATCCAGCCATGCCAGGTAGGAGAAAGGAGATAATTTCTCTATGAGTGTGCTGATTAGCCAGTTGCTCAGGTCAGTAAGGACTCCACGTGTTTCCAGTTTCTATATATGTCTGTAGAAATGGAGCATGATCCTTACAGCATCTCAAGTGAATGATTTTTCAATTAGCCTGTAGTTCCTTTGCAGTATTCCCTTTGCAGTCCTATGTGGGTGATGTAGAGCAAAGGTTTAAGAGGTTTTGGACAATTTATGTGGTTTGGAGTGGCTGTTTGTCAAGAAACAATATCTGCAACAACTTTTATGTTCAATTTGAGTCCCAGGTCTTTTGCTTATTTTTATAGCCCCGTTTTCTGAGGTGTTAAAGCTAACTTAAAGGCTGTGTTTAAATTGTGTTGGTGGTGTTGGTAAGATGTTTCTGGACAGTGCTGGGAAAACCCAACGCTTAGATATATGGAGACAGTGGACTTTGTTATAACTGGAGGGCTCTTTAGTGTCTCGTCAAAATACTTTAAAACGTGAATATTGTCTGAGCTGAAACTTTACCCTCAGGGTAGTAGAGGAGTGTGGATGAATTTGGAATTCAGCCAGGTCTTGGAGATCTGGAAATCGTACTTCCTAAGATAAATTACTTATCAATCATCACAGCTCAGTTTTCTAACCTGTAAAACTGGAGTTGGTTTAAAGATTAAATGAGACAATGTATGGAAGTGTTTGGTCAGAACCTGGCATAAAGTAACTCCTCAATAAATATAATTATTTCTATTATTATTGCTGGTGCTGTTTTTAGGAATCTAGCCTAAGATTAGATGTAGGAATATGTCCAAAGATTTGGTTGGAAAGATGTTCTTCACAGCATTGTTTACAATAGTGAAAAATTGAATTGCCTAAATATATTATAGCATATATGTACAAGGGCTATTGTGTAATTTGGCTATTAAGAACCATGTGGATGATATTTAATGGAAGAAGAGTATTCACAATAATTTAAGTGAAACATGGGTTTGCAAAATAGTATCATTCTATTGTTTGTTCAAATATCATGAGCATAAATATATACTCACACATAGAAAAATGATACCTAGGTGTATCCCTGGTTTATGGGAATACAATTTTTAATGTTTTAATTGCTTTTTTTTTTTGCTTCCCTACATTTTTTTACAATGCTATACTTGATTAAAATCTATTTTTGATTGGAAAAAAGAAAACTTTAAAATGAGATGAGGTCCCCCAGGTGGGGGAAATGGGGGATATCTTTAGTGGTGGAAAAAAAAAAAGTCAAAGTGTCAGTAAGGCTTTATCAGAGATTTGGGATGTGAACTTGAATGTGCTGGAGGTTGTGTCATTCCATCAGAAAACATAAGCAAGAGATGAAAGATCAGGAACATTTGAAAATGAGATCATGAGGAATGAGAACTATATAGTCGCTTGGCCCCATATATTTTTTTTATTAGATGACTTACTGACATTTGAGAAATGGAGACCTGTGCCTCCGCCTTGAGGTTGATTGGCATTTATGGGCAGGGTGAGGCATGGTTTGCCCCCCCTCACCACCCTCACCCCACATCCAAACCCTCACCCATCTACCCTCTGAATTAAATTGGATAAGCTATAAAACTTTCTAAAATGGCTATGTGCAGAAAGACTAGTTGTCATTTTCAAAATATGACTTATCTGGATAGAAATTTGAAAAAGTAACTTGTGACATTTTAAACACTTTTACTGACTCTTGTTAAAAAAGAAAAAAGAAAATTGTACCTGTTCAGGGAGAAAAAGCCAGAAGAACTGAGAGTAGTTTTATATCAAGTCTTTATTGAAATAGTTGGGTCTAAATCCCAACGGATTTTGTAAAAATTGAATTAATGTTTGGAAGGGACACATGATTGCTATAAATATCTGTTTATATTCATACCTCAGGAGTGGGCCAAGTCCCTTAATTTTCTTCATAAATGGAAAATTATTTTCACAAATGGAGATTTATCATTTTTATGATGCTATAACTTGACCCTTAGAGTTCTGGAAGTTTTAGGGCTTCCAGTTGAATATATTTCTTTCTGAGACAGGAAGCATATGTGTTCATGTATAAGACTGAGTATAAGTGAATGTGTCTATTTTCCTCCAAACGGCTAAAGCACATTTATGAATATTTTATCCTTTTAACTACAAGTTTTTTTGCAAGGGAAAAATTATATTTGTCCCAAAGCTATCATACTTTCAAAACTGTCCTTAGACACTTTTGCCATTTGTTAAGTATTTAATCCTGGGAATAATAAGTTTTTTTCTAGGGTCCCATTCATCTTTAACACACCCAAAAGTTGAACATCATAAAGTATGCTAAATGCTGTAAATAATGATGTCATTGTTGTCAGTCAAAATTGCTAAAAACTGTTTTGTTAGGAAAAATATTCTAACTACAAATTTAGATGAAGTATATTTACTTTCTGAGATGCCCATTTCTGCCTTAGTTTCTCTCTTTCCTTGTTCCTTTGTGGTTTCTCTTTCCCTCTCTCTGTATGCGCACTATCTCTCTGTTTGCTTAACCATCTTGTCTTTTTTTTTTTTTATATATATATCTCTCTGGTGTACACTATTATGTACAAAACATTCTCCACTACCCTCAGATTCCCCCCCTTGCCATGGAGTCTTAGGTTTACCAACAAAACTCACCTTCATCATTCATTTCTTCAGAGCCCTTTTAGTTCTCAAGAATTACTATCTGAGGCTAATTTCACATACAATGTTAGGATTTGAGTGTCTTCATGTTTTCTCTTCTACTCTTGAAGTCACAACTGGTTACCTGGTTTTTTTCTTTGATCCAAATACTGCCTAAATTTTTTAAATTGGTTGCCAGTTTCAAAAATTTTACATAACGAATTGCACTGTCTTTTAAAAGATCAGAAGATTGAACCTCTCTGTGTACCTTTCACATGGCAATAGAGGGCTGACATGGAGAGGGCAGCTTCCCATGTTCTCCAATACATCACAGCTCTGCCCTCACCCCTTGGGATCTTCATTCACTTATGTTACTACCCTAATCTCTGTAGACACTTTGCTATCTCTGTTCTCTTCCTTCCTGTTCCTACAGTTTCCTCTCCTGGAATCCCCCTTTCGTCTCCACTAAAAGGAGTGAGAACAGTGGAAATTCTAGTTCCTATGACTTTACCCAAGATGGAGAATGTTGTTACGAGAATTGCTATGAAACAACTCCTAATATCATTTGGGATCATTGATACCTGAGTCAACCATTTAGCTCTATTGGTGTAATTTGTCCTCTGATATTTCTCAGGTGTGTTATTCATGTCTTAACCTTAGGAATCATAAAATAAACAAATAAATTTTATCTCAATTTGAACAGCCACAAAAGTTGAAAGAACTTAGAAATTCTATTGGAGCCTGTCTAGTTTCCAATGATACAGTATATTCATAACTCTTGTAGGCTTCAGGAAGCACCTTCATGGGATCATGTCTGAATTTTCCTTTTCCCCACAATTGTGTGATAACTTTTCTCTGTTATTGCCCCTCTGGCTGTGGCAATCTTTCTGAATAGGCCAAGAGCACATCAATGCCTGGCCTACCTGTGTTTACCATTTAATGGATGTTTTTTAAATGAATGAACATTTTCGTGTATGTTTATAAAACTGAAGCAGAGAGAGGAGAAAATAATTGTCTTTAGTTATACATGAAGTCACTGAAAAATGGGTTAGATTTGGCCGATTATTTCAAATATTTATTTAAGTGAAAAAGTGCTGCTTTCCTCTCATTCTATCCCAATCCCCATCACACCACATTGTGACCCAATTTCTCAGTAAATGTTCAATTTTCCTTTTCCATGAGCCCTTGAAATGGTCATATGTATTGATGATTCAAATTCTAATTCTTATTTCCAACAGAATTGCACTAAAATAATGGTTTCCAATTTTCAGAACATTTACAAACTGTTTCCTTGCTTAAACAATTGGAATTCTGACATTTTGGGTTCATATTGTTCTACTCATATTGCAATTATTGCAGCCTAAGCACCACTGTATTGGCAGTGATTTTATCAAACAAAAGCACACACAGTCACATATTTCTGCATGCTTTATCAGCTTCCAATGAACTCATGCGTTTCTGCTGTTGGGATTCTCCATGGACATCAATCTCATCTCTTTAGCAACTGTTGGCAATAAAGCAGGTATTTTCTCTTCAAGCAAATATATGGTTTCTTCTTGAAGTTCTCCCATCTTATGAAATGAACATTAGTTTACTTTAATTTTGCAATGTGTTTCTGCTTTGGACAAGGCTTTCTCTGAGAAGCTTTGTATGTCATATGTACTGTCTGTTAGATGCAACTTAACACATCTACCAGAAATGACAAGTACTTTGAAGACCTTTCCTTCTAGAGTCTCCCAAGTGCCTGTACGCAAGAGTGCATTACACTCACACACGCACACAGACACACACACACACGCCACTGTGAACTGAGAATAGCATTGTCAGCTCTGAGCTGTTGAAGATCTAGGCAGTCATAATGCTAGTTTAACTCAGAAATAAAAGCAAGATCTAGGATGAGCTTTCCCTTTTTCCTTGCTTCCTTGGGACTTCATTGTTGCTGCAAAAATGAAAGTGAAGGTGAAAAAGAGGACCTGTTAAAATGGAGAGTAAAGAGTAACTGTTTTACCCATAAAACCGCTGAAATATCAGCTTATATAGGAATATTATGAACCAAACTGGAAGAGTATTCATTGGTACCTAGCAACAGGATTTTAGAAAGACTTAAGAGACCTCGCTTTATGAAAGGAGGCTCTACCTCTATCTCTATTGCTGTCTCTATATCATCTATACCTATTCCTATCCCTAAACTATATTTGTGTATGTATATGTAGACATACAAATATATGTGTATGTGTTTCTGTGTGTATTTATTTATGACTGTATATCATCTATTTCTGTTGACCTACATATGATGAAATATTGGCAATTTCATATGGCTCAGCCCACTAACTCTATCCACAGAATGGATTCCTGCCTTCCTTCTCCACCCATTTTTCCTTGTTTCCTCCTGTGCTAGAGATGGAGCTGGAAATGTCAAGTGTGAATTGCAACATTGCTGCAGACAGAATATCATGATGGCCCCTGAGATTCCCAACTGTCTAATCCCCTCCTCTTCAGTGTGGTTAAGACATGTGAATATGATGGGATGTCACTTTTGTGATTAGGTTACACGATAAAGCAAAAGCACATGGATTTTACAGCTGAAATTAGGTCCCAAATCAGTTGATTTTGAATTAATCAAAAGAGAGCTAATTCTGGGTGGGTCTGAGTTAATCAGGTGAAAGCTTTTTAAAAGAAGGGGTGGGTCTTTCCTGAGGCGACAGATACTCTCCTCATGGCCATGACAAAGCAAGCAGCTATGTTTTGAGCTGCCTATGAAGAAGGATGGCCCTCTGGAGCTGAGGGCCTCAGTTTTACAACTTCAAGGAACTGAATATTGGTAACACTTTGATTGAGTTTGGAAGAGGATCCTAAGCTCCAGATGAGAACACAGACTGGCTGACATCTTGATTGTAGCCTTGCAAGGCCGTGAGAAGAGGATTCAGCTAGACTATGCTCATCTGATCCACAGAAACCATGAGATAATAAAGGTGTATTGTTTTAAATCATTTAAGTTTTGATGATTAGTAATGCAATGACAGAAAATGAATACAAACATCAAAAGATCTGTGTGTGCAGTCAGTGGCTCTGATGGCACCTGTGCCGGCTGCCACCTGCCTCCTTAGCATCATGTTCCATCTACCTCTATCGATAAGTGCATCCAAAGGGAAGATGCAAGTGAGGGTCGAGGTGCAGAGGGAGCCTCTTGTTCATTCTGGCTTCAGCTGGGGCTTTTGCAACCGTATTTGAACTCAGCTTTATTTGTATTTGCTTTATTTCATTACTGCAACAGGGAGAAGTTCTCTTTTCTTGACAAAAATATTTAGGTTGCTCTCGGTTTGGAAATACCAGGCTTTTGATGCTAAGAATGAGATCTTGAATGTAAACTGAAGTTTCCCTTACATACGTCATCCTACAGCATTGCGTGAGGAAGAAGGCGTGTGGCTGCTCTAATACACTTCTTTTATTTCCCTGCTTTCTTTTTTAATGCTCTTTCCTGTTCAGACTTCTGGGTTTTTCTTCCCCTTTCCCTTTGTGTGATGGCATTTGCCTTGAATGTTGATGAGGGAAACTTGGTCCTTCCCCAAGAACTTATTTGGGGGTAATTAATTCTTGGCACCCTAGCAGTGCTTCACAACTGTGACTTCCTTAGGTACGAATTGACTGACTAAATGTCCAGGCATGGGACATGTGCAATTATTGCATTTCCTTTTGCCAAAAATTTAGTTGTTTAATGAACTTACCCAAGCAGGATTGGGAATGGTCATTGTGTGTGCAGGAGAGTAAGGACGGAATTCATATGACAGCAAGGGAATATTTGAGAACGTGAATTCTACTTCCTAAGTCCCTGCTTTTGCAATGTTGTGCTCTGGAGCTCTGGAAGAAGACAGTTCGAGGAAGATAAACCATGCCCCAGGGAGGTTACAGTCTATTAGGAAAGCAAGTAGGCAAAAATGACCACTCGTGAACTTTTGATAGACTATTTAATGATGAATACAAAGAGAAGAAGGAGAGAGGACAAGGAGACAAAGCCATGCCTGGGGGAATAGGGAAGGCACTTGGGAAGTGATATTTGGACTACAGTGGGGAGGAAAAGGGGAATTGAGTAGAAGAAGAAGAAGAGTATATGGTGGTGATTAACTTATTAATTTTTTAGCAGACGTTGAACTCGGATTTGAAATTGCGAAAAATTTAGTTAAAATTTTGTGCTTCTCCATGCATAGCAAAATAGAAAATTAATTCATTAATGCTCTGCTAATTTAGAATTTGTGACACGTTAGTGCTGCCAAGGTAGGAGCCACATCTGTCTTGTTCTCTGCCACATCGACAGCATCTAACCATTTTGCCCATAGTAGGTGCTAAACACAACTAGGGGCGAAATGAATGAATCTCACCCTGGAGCAACCTGTTACAGGGGTTTTCTAATAAGATTAATTGTGTGATTGCGTGTGTAAAAATGAAAATGCGGGAGAAGAAAGTGTGTGCTTGTGGCGACCTGCAGTTTACAGGGAGCAGACAGGATGATGGGGGTGGCCGCTTCTACTTGTTCTGGAAATACTTGCTCAATCACAAAACTTTGTTTCTCCTTTGTTAGCCACAGAGCTACCAAGGAATGCTGCAAATAAATCCACTGATAGTCCAGTTGGATTTACTGTACATTTTGAAAAATATACAAAAATATATCTTTTATTTCCAAACATAATATCTCTTTTATTAGTAATTAGTCTTTCTTCCCACCTGATCTGAATGAGTAAAGATTTCTTAAGGTTTTGGCAGGTTCTCCACTTCGATATTCTACCAGGTGTGGGGACAAGGAAGGGCTTTGGAGGCTGATGAGCAAGCCACAACTGAGTTCAAGATGAGCGATCTAGATCTGGAAAGTGTCATGAAGCAGGGCCTCAGAGCAGAAAAGCAGGTTGGCATGAGGTAGACCATTAAAGGTCTGCGGCAGAGGGGAGTGTACAATTCAGATGGGCTGACAATGACCATAGGATAGGCCAGGTAGAAGTCCAGGCTAGATGCTGTCTGTGGAGGGGAGGCTAAGAGTGAATAGTAGAAATCAAATGTCCAGTCTGACTAATGAATCAGGAGCATAATATGTTCAGGTCCACCGTTAGTAGAAGACTTGTACTTCTTGACAATCGGCTTCCCTAATATCACCATCCTCACCTAGAAATGACCAACTCTGTGGTCACCCTAGGAGGTCTGGTGACCCACAACGTATTTTTTCTGCCAAACAGCTCACCTCTTTGTATACAAGCAGTTGAGCATTAATTACTCTAGACACTTCATGAAAAATATTTCTTGGTGTCTAAGATTAATTGGGCTCATGATGGCAGCTACATTTTGTCAAGTCGCCCCATCACTAGTTTTTAAGTGAATATTATAGGCGCTCCTATGAGGAGGCTGGGAGTATACAAGTTATAATATAAAACCAGATTTCTATTTTAGGTAGCAAGAGATTATGTGCACAAAATGCCTTTTGCCGGGTTGCATTTTAGGTACCTCATTAACGTAAAAACAGAATTTAAATGTAAATTATAACCCTTATTATTACTCATAACTGCTGTTCATATGATAAGTTGGCAGTTTTCCCATACCTTCATAAACCAGTAACCTCCAGAATAAATTATGTATTGTACCAATAAATACCTAATTGTCCTTAAAGAGGCAATGCTTGTTCCAAAAAGGTATAGGTTGCCACAGATTTCACGTGAAGCTGCTGCCACAAACTTGTGATGAAGTTTATTCTCTTTCCACCATTTTCCTGCAGGTTCTGGGAGGACTAAATTCAGGCCTTGGGCATTAAAGAGCTGGAGCATTAGTTGTAGTGACTAAGGGTCAGGAAAGTTCAGTGAGAAGGAAAATCTAGGACATCGTGAACACAGGAGAGCAGTCTGTGGGCAGCCTTCAGATGGTCCCCAGTGACTCTCAGCAGAGGTCACAGACTGGAAAATTAAGCAACGTTAGCATGTTTCCTCTTGGGTTCAAATGGTCTTGTTTATTCTCTGAGTATAGGAGTGAAAGTTCTATAAACTCCTTGAATGAGAGTCTGTAATATGTGTTTGCATGCATGGGTGTGAGTGTGTGTATGTGTGAGTGCTTGTGTGGATGAGTCTGTAAATGCATAATTGGGGCTGTCTTGTTTCCTTCAAGCCCTTAAGATGGGATGCGAAAGGCCGGATGGCTGATGGTAAAGTCCATACATGGGTACCTTTGCCCAAGAGCTCCAGAGAGAAGGGACAGAAAGTTTTGACCTCGCTAAAAAAGATGACCTTACTCTAAAGTCTATTATTCTGCAGATGACTTAGTTTGCATTTAAAAGAAGAAAGAAGGGTTGGCAACCTGCAGTTTTACAGGTAGCAGACAGGATGACAGTGGTCCCTTCCATTTGTTCTGGAATCTGCAAAGGTCCTTTTTCTGCTACTAATTCTTCATACATCTCAGCACATTCCCCAGAGAAACCCACTACCCCTCATTATCATAGTCGAACAGATGGTCCCGAGCAGTTCCCTGAATTTCTGTATGATGCCAAGTGAAAATTATCACTCACGGGGACTCTCTGCCATTCTAAACCCAAGATCTCAGTTTTGGTTTTTGGAGACCCTGCCCCAACCTGGAGTGTGTCAGTAATCACAATTTACAGCATTTATGTTCCGCTTAAGCAAATATTACAGGAGTGTAGTCTGCTCAGAGGAGGCTGTGTGGACAGTTTCGGGTTCTTATTGTTCTCCATGTTTTATAGTTTAGGTACATATTTATCAAAATTACTACCCTATGATCAGAAAATGTGTTATGTATATTTTTGTAGAAAGCAGTCATAAGTAAATATACATTAAATGAATGAATTAATAATTTATATGCATGACTACTTTCTGACATGTCACATATTCTTGATGTGTTTTTTTGTCTGTCCTTCCCATTAGAACATAAGTTCTATGAGGGCAAAACTTTATTTTTATTCAGTGCTTTTTCTCAGAAGAGGAATACAGTAGGCATTTAATAAATATTTGTTAAATGAATGGATAACTCTGGGGAGTGAGTAACAAATGGTGGCAGTAATGGGATATACTTTCTGTGTATTTCTGGGTATTTCTGAATTACTCCCTCCTTTACATACTTTCCTGCAAAAAGCCACCTTGAAAACTAAGGTTGTCTTTTGAGCTGTCTATTGTGTTCTAGGCACTGGGATAAGTAGTTTGTTGAACATATGAACAAGTCATTCCATTTATAATTCTATGAGGTATAGATTATGATTATACCAATTTTGGAAATGAGGAAACTAAAGATTAGAGAGGTTAAGGACTTGCCTAAGAACACAGTATTAATAATAGGAGTGGCCAAGATTTGACTTCAGGCCTAAAGAACTCCAGAGGCACTTTCTGAACCAATGTAGCCTCCCAATGTTTTTCTTTGATTCACTTATTCAACCAACCAATCAACTAATCGAGTCTAATCTATTGAAAGGTTTCTATGTATGAGGTACCATGTTAGGTGTCTGGTGACAGGGTCCATGGCTTTTCTACATGCTAAGGTTGGGTAGGGGAGTATCAGGGCACGGAATTAGAAGAGGAGGTGTAGGTGGGTCTGTGTAAAATAGCAGGTTAAACTGACAGGCTTCAGCCAATTTACTTCACAGCTACTCCCAATAAAGGTGGGAATGACTAGGGAAACATCCCATTGCTGGGACCAGAGTGACAGCCTGTTTGTGGGAAGTTGCCACTGATTCCAAAGCAGACTCCAATGTTGTTGTGTTCTGAAACTCAGATCTCGTCAGTTTCCCTCCAGTCAAGCTGCACCCAAAACTGTCCCTGAAGACCTTCACCATAACTTGTGTTTTACCCACTTCACTTCTCAAAATGGAAGTTTGCAGATAATTGTTTGTAGTTACAAAAAGGAGAATGAGAAAGAAACTAGCAATACATGGTCAGCCCTGAAATGCGCAGCTTCTCACTGCCTGTCATCCTAATGTGCTGATTGACTCTTTAGAGCTGCTTATTAGTTTTGATTTAGGGCTATGTTATTTTAATGTCACTCACATTGCCTCATAACCCTCATGCCATCATCAGAAGGCACCTCTAGCAAGAATAAAATCAGACCCTATTTTCAGAACAAAGCTTGCAGAAGAAACTTGACCATCTTTCTTCCTTGCCTCCTTTACTTGCAGATGCAGTTTCAAAATGTTTATATTAGCTTATTAACGTAAGACCGCACAGAAGGGGCCCTGTGCTTTATAATAAAACTCTCAATTAGTTATGTAAAATTGATATAAAATAATGAATAATCATCAGGAATGTTTTGCCTTCTCTTTTTATCTTGTACTTTTTTTTTTCTTTTTTTTTTATAGGCTGCGGGACACATTGCAGCAAATATTTCACGCGGGAGTTTGTGCCACCATAATAATTAATGCCAGAAAGTTATGTGAAGGTCTTCCTGTATTAAGTAAACTAGCCCTTGCTGAGAATGGAAAGATAAATGGTGGGAGAGTTGAGAAGAGAGCTGCTGTAAAAATGACCTAAGATTTAAGATATATAAACTGCAGGAAAAGAACCCACATATTTTTATCTTTGCTGAGAAAGGTTACTATTTTTCTAAGACAGTAACAGAATAATAACATCTTCAGTTAGCAAATAATTGCACAACTGTGTGATCAGATGCCTATAGATGTTGCAAGGAAAAAAAAATTAACAGGGAACTGTGCTTTTCCCAGCTTTTGTTTGCTGCCCTTCTAGTGATTAGATTCTGTCAATCAAAGACTGTTTTTTTCTTTTATATAAAAAGCCATTAGGAGTTAGATCTCCTGTACTTCTGAAGGGCAACCAAACCTATATGCAGTTAGAGATAGCAGTTACTCTATGGCTAACGTTATTATGGGCTGAATTATAGGTATTGGCGTTTAGCTTTGTAAACTGTGCTTACCTTGGGATTTTAATAAACCATGGATTGAAGTTTTATGTTTTCCCTTCCTAAGAACATATAGCATTTTTACACTGAGACTTTATTAGTTGTTCATATGGCTTCATCAAATCGCAATTCATAGGGTAGATGTACAAGGACTGAAAATAGATATATTCCAACCAGTGGAGTAAGATCAGTTTGTAAGTCAATATCTGCCAAGGGGGGGAAAAAAAAGCTCCTAAGGATCTTTTCTGTTCCCTTTAAATAAAGAGTTCTTTTTCTTCAGGCTTCAAATAAACTTTTATCTTCCCCAAGTTGGTTGTGAGATCTTCAGTGCATCTAATGAGGATCAAGCCAGGGGTACAATAGGTTGACTCAGTGCTGGAGAGTTCAGAGGACAGAGTCCAGGCTGGTCACATAGCTTCCCAGCTGGGCGAGATCTGGCAGACCGTGTGGGCTGTGCTCTCTTCCTCTCCTTGTGCGTTCCCAGTCTCCCTTCTCTGTCGTGCTTTGTTCATGGTTCTCTCCCATCTGCAGCAGGAACCTTTATTGAATATTCTGACCTCATTCTCTGGGTATTGCTCCCAGGATGTCACTGCAAAGTCTGTGTACAGAGCGGGAGACGATGGAATGGCTGCACTGCAGAGCTGAGAGCTGCACACTGAGCTGGTGGAGAGAGAGGGCAGTTCCGAGTTTCTACGTCCCTATCAGTTCTCAACTGGACCACTGCACTAGCCTCCTAACCTGCATCCTCCAAGGAACCCGCCTGGCATCCAGAATGCTGGTTTTGATCTGAGCATTTACCTTTCCCAAACTCCCTTTTGCCTCCAGATTGTTCTTAAGATAAAGACAGAGAGCCCTGCCATGGTCGGACTCTCTCCCTCCCTATCTCATCTCACATCTGTGCCTCCCATGTTCTTTGGGCTCCAGGGATGTGGCCTTCTCAAAGCTCTGCTTACATCTTCCAAAAAACCTTTGGATCCTAAATTCGTTCTGCACAATATGCCCTGCCTTCAACCTCTGTCACTTCTTCTCATCTCTACTCATTCTTCACTTTCTCAGGGAAATCTTCCTAACTAGGTCATTACCCTGTGCTCCTTCATAGCACCGTGCACCTCGCCACAGAGCCCTTTACTATATTTGCAGTTTGATTTTGTGCGGTTCAATCAATATATTTCTATCTCTAGTAGGCGATACGCTTAATAAGGACAGGGGCCACATCTGTTTCTGCTCATTATGTCATCTTCAGTGCTTAGAGTAGCACTTGTCATTGAGCTGGCATTTGATAAATCCTAGTTTAATTAAGGAAATAATAAAAGAATGAAAAAGTGCATGCAAGAGAGAGAGAGAGAAAGGGAAAGAGAGAGAGCTAGATGGGCAGTTCATTTTCTTGTAACCTATGGAAGATCGTGATGGAATGGCTCTTCATTTCTACTTTAAATACTATATTTCATTAAATCTAAGACTCCATAATTGTGTGATACACAATTACTTTATATATCACTAAGGAAGAAAAAACACTGACAATTAAACTATGACATACTATTGATTATAAGATGCCTCCCAATTTTAGACATCAAAACATTAGACGACAAAATGTGGAAAGATGTGCATTTTGCAATTGACACATACTAGAATTAAATTACATTAAATCTAGGAAAAATGAGCTAACTTGACAGTCAAATGGATATAGGGTGGGTTGAAGAATGCAGTCTATGTGCATTGGTGCTGTTGCATACCAAATTTTAAGTTTAGACCTCAGAAGTGTTTCTGTTCGTTTGTTTTTGGTTTCATCCGATAACATAAAGTGAATTGAGGCACATCTAGCTACACATGAGATCCTTGAGTGTCTGGTGAAAAGTAACACTCAAGTTTCAAGAGATTGGGCATATGAGGGGGCAGGCTACAATAGAGCAAGAGAAAGACATCATGGCTATCAATGGTGTGTACTAATCAGAGGACCAGCAAGTTATAAACTGTATGGAACGTTTTCTAAAAAGCTGTCCAAGCCTGTCTTTCCCCTCAACATATTTGTGCATCTTTCTGAGGTTATTTTAGCAGCATGCTACTCTGAAAAGGAATGGATTAAAAATGGTTTGAGCCAATGTTTAGGGGCAAACTCATAAATTGCAAAGTCATGGCTCTTGCTCTCACCAGTGACATTCTCAGCTTCCCTTCACCACATGGGTGCTGCAGCCTTTTCTATAGGATCCAATCAACAGAACTCCCGGTGGAAAGAAAACTGGCCGGACACGGTGGCTCATGCCTGTAATCCCAGCACTTCAGGAGGCCAAGGTTCAAGACCAGCCTGGCCAACATGGTGAAACCCTGTCTCTACCAAAAATACAAAAATTAGGCAGGCATGGTGGTCCATGCCTGTAATCCCAGCTACTTGGGAGGCTGAGGCATGGGAACTGGTTGAACCTGGGAGAGGTAGAGGTTGCAGTGAGCAGATTGAGTCACTGCCCTCCAGCTTGGGTGACAGAGTGAGACTCCATCTCAAAACAACAACAACAACAAGCAAAACAAACAACAAAACAAAACAAAACCCTAAGTGGTCAAAAATCAGGACTCTTGCATCTAGTTCTGGATCTGTAACCAGCTGAATGACCTTGTCAAGCTGTGTCACCCCATGAGACTCAGTGTATTACACGTCGCCAAGAATCTTTCAACTCCCACAATTAATCCGAGCCCCCAAACCTATATAATAATGGAATCATAAGATTTCTGGGTTTGTTCTTCCCCATATTCCTCCCTTGATTCTGCTCCTTCTTTTTTTAACCAATTAACACATGTTCAGAGCCGGTCACTATGCCCAAGTGATGTCCTCTGGCTCTTCTCCCCTTCCGTTTTATTGTTTCCTCATTCTTGGTATTTGTTCTTTTCACCTCGATCCTTTCCATTGGCCTTGATGTAGCTCCTCAAATATGGAAACCCCCAGTTGTGTCTAGAAATGAAAATCTGAATAATGTGACAGTGAACACTGCTGTCTTAGTCCCCGTGATCTTGGAGCCAGAGAAGTATAAAAATGCTGGACCTGACAGGATCTGTAGGGATTGTCTCAGCTAATTAGCTCATTTAACAGATTAGCAGACTTTCAAGGGGATGGGGTTGGGATAATTTACCAAAGGTTATCCAGCTGGTAGGGGTGGGTAGGCTACCATTCCCAAATCTCCAGAATACCATGCTGACTTTCGTTCTTAACCATGCCCGGGACAATAGATTCCTAAACCCTATTTTAAGTTTCTATTTACTCTGCCTTCTGAGTTGTGCAAACCTTTTTGACTCATGTCTTTTTTTTTTCTTTCAAAAGCTCTGCATTTATTTCACATATATAAAAGTATAAATATGAATTCTCTTACAAGTTTAGTGCTTATAATTTTCTTTAAGCCACTAGCTTCGAGACTCTTTACTGCCGCTTTTAAAATTTAAATCTTTTCTTAGGAAAAACCTAGGGACCTAGGATATTTCTTCAAGGACCTGTCTCAAGGATTCCCATCCCCTTGAAGACCTCATCTCTGTTTTTATAAGCAGGTGGAGTCTTTCCAAGTCATAAATGCTTTTGGAAAGCCCTTAGGGAAAAAGGGATGAGGTACATTGGTATGGAATGAACATTTCTTGTGTACCTACAGTGGGCCTTATACTCATAACCCTGGTTTAACCCTCTCATCAAACAGCTGTGATGATCAATAAGACTTCCATTTATAAAGATCCACAAGTCACTCAAATAGCAAGGAGGAGAGTCAGGATTCAAACCCAAATCTGTCTCCTTATGAACCCTGGCGTTCTTCAAGTAATTTGCCTTTTCAAACCCAAGGACTCCAGTTTTTCATAACGTGTGGCTCGTGTTGTTCTTCAGCTGTTGAATTATTTAGCTTTTACTGAAGACCAGTAACAAAATCAGTGATTTCTTAAAAGACATTTACAAACTGCCCCCTTCATTTTCTGTCTTATCTGAACATCCTTGGAAATTTATCAGCAGCAGCCACCTTAGAGGTGAAATCTGCTTTAGGTTAATGGTGTATGGTCACTACTGAAACTGAGTGGAGATTGGCAGAATAATATTAATCAGTTTGGATTTATCTGTGCTCCAAGACTTTACTACTTTTTCATTGCAGAAAGTCAGTAATTGGGTTTTAATCATCCCGACTGATATGGACTTTGATCTCTAAAGTCACGGAGAGTTGCCCCTTCTCAATGCAGAAGCTGTGTTTTTTCTGTTTCTCAGTTCATTCATGCCACTTCTTTTTGAAACAGGAGAATCTTTGGACTTTTCTTTTTAAAAGTATTGTTTCCTCTCTATTCAACTGGGAAAGCTTAGGTGGCAGAATTCTGAAATGGTCACAGCTTTGAGCACCAGGGACTTGCGTGTGTTCAAGTTTGGGCTTTCTTAATCTGCTATAGCAACACAGATGGCGTGAATTCCAATGATGACTCAACCCAGCGATGCCCAACACAGTTTCATCTTGTCTCTGTTTCAGGGATCTATTGCTCAGTGTTTCAGAACATGGGCAAACCATATGACTTTGACTAGTGCCAAAGTTTGAGAGATTTTTTGAAAAACATCAATGCATTTATTATTATTTTTGAAGATTGCATTGCTGTTTATATAATGACAGTTATGGTTTCCATTTAGATTTTGCCTTACCATTTTTTCTTCAAAAGGACTTTCATATGTGTTATCTCAATCCTACAATCCATTCTTCACACTGCAGCCAAAGTGATCTTTTTTGAAAAAAAAAAAAAAAATCAGTCTGATTCTATCATCTTTCATTAAACCCTTCATTCACTTCCTGTTGCCATCAAAACAAATTCCAAATTCCTCTTCATGGTATAAGACGTCCTACAGCAGCTGATCCCCACCTTCCTCTCTACCTTACCCACTGCTGGCTCCTTGCAGCCACTCTGGTCTTTTTCTTATTCCTGGAATTCGCTTCTACTTTGGGGGCTTTGTACTTATTGGTCTTTATGCTTAAAATGCTTTCTGGGAAGATGTCTGTGTGGTTAGCTCCTTGACACCTGAAATCAGTGTCAGCTGAGTTAATTAATCCCCGTGGCCTGGGTAATACTCCATATGTGTTTACTAACTTTCAAGCACAACATCTAACCCTCTTCCTCAAGTCAATCTTCTTCAACTGCACATTTTTTCATCCTAATTCTATATTTCATCTATTCTACATCTGTTTTTAGGCCTTATGTATTGTTAAAAATATATTCAACTAAGTTCCCAGAGGCTGAAGGAGTATATCTTTGATTTCCTTGGTATTTTCCCTTTCAGTTCTGTTCACTCAGAGGGTAAGAAAACTTGAAGTTTGACAGCATAATGGAAAGAATATTGGACTCTGGATTAGAGGATGTGTATTCTAGACTGGCCCTCTTGCTAATCAGCTGTGTGGGTGTAGGTAACACATCCACCTCCCTGGGTCTTAGAGTTTTCACTTCTGGAAAATGAGAGGCTTTTTCATCTTTCTTTTAAATTCGTGGCCTCAATTTTCAAACAAGGCTATGATTCCTTTTTGTGATCATAAAAGTTGATTTCTCTGTGGCGACTGAGAGAGGAATCAGATTAAATAAATCCACAAGAATGTAATGAGCACAGTTTTAAATTTCAAATTTTTCAAATTGTCTTTGGAAAAAATTCAAAAGCCTGTGAGGTGGACCCAGTCTCATCTAATGTGGGTCTATTACAGAACTGTGTTTAGCATGTATGACTGGAACAAATCACAGCAAACAAAAGTGGGACATTTGTGGGCATATGTGGCATGCCAAGTAGCTGAATCCAAACAGTGAAACAGTGGCATTAAATGAAGGACACTACGAGGTGCATTTTCTGGTCCTTTATCTTGAGGTTCCCATGGAGAACTTGCCAAGTCAATATTGTGTCTAGTTCTTTTTGTTTGTGTTTTTGTGGAAAGCAAAGCTAGGAAAATATTGTCATGGTTGTTTTAAAAAAAAAAAGCAGCATGCACTTTTGAGAACCATAATTAACGCTAGGATTATACCAGGATCTCTTGCTTGATTCTTCTTTTTAAATCTTTCCCATTGTTTCAATAGTACATTGCAAGGAGATCAGTAATTCCTGTTCCCTAGAAGTAATGAGTCGGGTCAAACTGAATTTTTAAAGCATAGAGAGATGTGGCTGGGTGCAGTGGTTCATGCCTGTAATCCCAGCACTTTGAGAGGCCGAGGCAGGCAGATCGCGAGGTCAGGAGATCGAGACCATCCTGGCCAACATGGTGAAACTCTGTCTCTACTAAAAATACAAAAATTAGCTGGGTGTGGTGGCACGTGCTTGTCATCCCAGCTACTCGGGAGGCTGAGGCAGGAGAATGGCTTGAACCCCAGGAGGCAGAGATTGCAGTGAGCCGAGATCGCGCCACTGCACTCCAGCCTGGTTTCCAGGCACTTCCAGAAATGTTTGTCTTCAAGTTCTCTCTCTGTCTCTTTTTTGTGTGATTTTATAATCTAATTTGTGTGAAATGGAATATCAAGTCACATTGAATGACTCTCTTCCTGATGGTCAGGATGTTTGACTGATTCTCTGTGCCCTTCCCCCATTTCTTGGTATGTTTTTGATAGGTGTATGATTTGGCTGATTATATGTCTTACTTCTTGGACTAATAGACTCATTACATCTCTCTGGGTACTTGAAGAACGTCTGTTTCGGTGCCACAGTCTAATTAAAGGCTAGTACCCAGCTGCAGGAGTTTACAGTTTTTTAACAGCTTTCCTTGTGTTGTCACATGGAGTTAGCTCTCTCTGAAGACAGGCTGAGTTTGTAAGAGTTAAAGCTCCTGAAGGAGATTACCGTAATTACCAGTGATCGATGTTTAATACCTCTCTTCCCAACCCCACCTTCATCCCTTTATAAGACAAGATGTAGGGAAAAAAAAGTCAGTGATAGCAGCTTTATAGTGAGCTTGATTTAGTTTACAAGAAAAGGGATTCTGGTTTGGCTTTTGAAATATACCTTGGCCCCAAAATACACTATTTCTGCTGGGATGTCAGTTGCTAAATTGTTGCTATGTTTTTACACAATGGATCGGGTTTTTGAAGATGTTCTCACTTAAAAAAATTACCAGGAGGAAAAAAAACCATTTGAGTTTGCTCTCTCTGTTTCTTACAAGGGCAATCTATATAGTTCGGTAGGAGAGCTTGTGATTGGTGCCAGTGTCAGCAAAGCACTCAAGGTGCTACCCAGATTCAACCTGGAAAAATAAAGGCGCATCTTGGAAACAGAAATTATTTTCCCTCCACTTCCACCAATTAATAGCATATATTGTAACAAAGAAAATCATTAAAACCTGAAGGTGAGTTTTTTCAAGTCACATTTATCAAACATGGTAAGGTAATGTTGAGCTCTGTTAGTTCCCGTGTATTTTTAACATGATATATGGATTTTCCTTTTCTATTGTTCAAACATGAAAATGTTTTAAAAAGAAAAACATGCCTTTATTGCCATTTTTTAAAATATTGAAGGGGATAAAAAGGAAAGTGTAATAAGAGCAGTATATTTTTATGTCAAAAGTAACCTTTCTATAGTGCTCTTTAGATAAAACTGAATATTGGAAAAGAAAAGGAAAGATAAGTAGCTCCCTTATTCATCTTAGTCCAAAATCTATTTTACTCACTGCTGGTAGTTGGCATTGTGTGATGATGTGACATAGTACCAGAGGATCAGATTATCAGAAAAAAAAGGAGATTCCCAATTTAATAGTTACTCACTGAAATTTTCCCCTTATCTCTATATCACAGAAAAATAAGAAGTTGTTAAATTCCAAATCCTGCAGTCTTTCTGATTTATCATCAAATTGTGGATGCACTTAGCTGCCTAGCGTCAGGAAATCCAATAAGTCCTGTCACATAAGAAAGAAAGAAAAAATCCTATTGGATAATGGGTTACATTCTCCCCCACAGTGATTTATTTCTGTCACAAGACTTAATTTTATCATGAGGCAGATGCTCTGTCTGTATCAGTGCATTCATTTCTGCATTTATCTGCTTCATTAAAAAAAAGCACCTGCTGCATTTTTAAGACGTATTTGGATTTTTTTTTTTATTATATGCCCCGATGACCCCATTATGTGCTATTCAAGCCCATGTTTAATTTGTACTTTTTTCTGAATTGAAAATTCCGTAGCTGTTTTATAAAGTGAGACCAGTGTGAAGGGGTGCCTAGGCAAATGAAATTGCAAGGGGTAACAGTTATAGCAACAGAAGGTGTTAACATCTGAGCTCTCTGGTACCAAGTCTCTGAGATTCATGTCAGAGGGAGTAAGCAGAGCTTAGTGGGGTTATCAGGTGATACCTAGGATGAAGCGGTGACAGCTTCTGTTATGAATTAATTTTGTTGGCCTGAATGTGGAAGACATTGTTGTCTTTCACAAAATCTGCAGGTAGACTTAAACATGTATATGAAAGAAAAAAGAAAGGAAAATGAAAAGAATAAAGGAAGAAGGGAAGAAAGGAAGGTAGGAAAGAAGGAAGGAAAGAATTTAAAACCTATCATTTTTATTTGGTCTGAGTCACTGTGCCTCACCCGAGAGCATTTTAATGACGTGCTTGCGTCTCATCAACTCGGCCCTCCCTCCAATCTGCCACTTAATATAGATTCCGCTCTGAATAATCATCCTTGTTCTTGGGGCAGCTGAGGTCTACAGGTTGGAGTCCTTCACCAACTGTCCTCATTCCAGAGGGGCGGCTGCATCTACCCCTCCACCCTGCTTCTTTCTGTCGTCTCTCTCCATCACAGAGTGCCTTTTTCTTTCCCGTGCAAGGAGGTCCCAGGAAAAGATCGTCAGATAGCTGACCGTTCGATAAGCTTAGGATATCTGCAATTCCCATTTTGACATTCAGCCCAAAGGGCTGTCCTCTAGTTACCTGCCAATGACAAGTGACAAGGCAAACTGTGACTTCTAGGAAGTTTCCAAAATCCCTTTTCCAACTCCTTTTGGCTTCGCGTCTCTCCATTCTTGTTTCTTCGTCTTATTTCCCTTGTTGTTTTACAACGACAACAACAAATCAACCCAGACCATTCACATCTTTTTTTGCATCAAACGGGGCACAGAGGTTAAGGTAGAGTCTAGTGCTGAGTTTTTGAGATTTGCATTTTAGTGGGATCGCTGCAAGAAAGCTAATAGACAGGAAAGGAGACCAAGTTAATGACAATTCTCTAAACAGCTGTTGTACGATTCAGCTTCACTACTTCAGTTAATTAATCAGCACCTTGCTGGCAACTCTGGGGGAGAGACTCGTTAGATACTGGTAGCAAACAGACAATGCTTTCATATCAAATATGTTCAACAACATCTAATACAGCGATAACTTCCACAGAAGAGTGTAGGGAATACCGTGGCTTATAAAGGCACTCAGGAAGAGGCCCTTGGTATTCTCATAGATATGCATTTGCTAGGAGTACTACATATGCTGTTTTCTTTGTTGTCTGCAACCAGCCCAAATGAAACATGGGCAAAAGAATCTCCAGAGTTCCTTGTTATCACAGATTCCTCTTTTTATTATAATAAATAAATATGTATTCATAAAGTTGATCTCAATGTGCATGATACATAATAAATCAAGCATCTACATTTCTGATTTTAGTCACAGTATCCCATTTGGAATTTTAATCATTGAAATAGTCCTCAAACTTGACAACAACTAAGGGAGATCAAAACATTCAAATATAGGCCACTCACCAAGCTACCATGGCATTTAGTATGAGAGCTATTGACTCTTCAAGTTTCCCCTGGTTTTTTATATTCTGAAGGGAAGCAACCTCTTATTCTCCTTAGGAAGTCAATAAAGCCATACATATTTTATGAATGATAATGCACAGAAATTTTAAACAGACAAAATCATATCTATATCTGACCCATGTACTCTAAATTTTCTGACTCTTCCAAAATTGTTGTCAGTAAATTAGGGGCTGAGTTTAGTGTAAAAGTCATGTTGTTCTAGGTTTCCTGTTATCATCTGATCTACCATTGATTAATTAAGAAGATATCATTTTGCATAGCTCTTACTTTACTCTCTCTTTGATACTTTATCCTGACATTGTACACACAGGAAATTGTGGAAACATGATGGCTAAAAAAGAAAAAATTGCCATGGGTTTGCCATTATATGATACATACATACTTTTCTAGTGAAATTTAAATTTTCCCTTGTTGATATAAAGAGAAAGGTAATATTGACCACAATAAACAATATATATAATTGTTACATAAATCTTAAAAAGACACATATATGTATTTTATATGTGTGTGATTCTATGTATTTAATCATTTTCCACTCTGAAGGGATAAAATTGTGAGGTAGAAATTGTCTTATGTGTATACAAATTATCATGCTTTGCAAATTGCCTTTAAATTCCCTTCTCTGATATTCTTACAATTAAAATTCAGTCCTCAGTTTTCTGTCCACCTGCCAGGGGTCATGTGGAGAACTTCATACTAAGAACTGAGGTCGTATTAGCCAATTCATTTGGACGATTTATCCAGTTGATTCATATGTACTGATGTAGACAATTATGGCCTCAGTTCCTTAATGAATCCTACATTATGGTAGAAGAATATCATAGAGTCCGTAATACTCCAGGGAACTATAAAGAGAAATGTCCCTTTTAAATTAGCTTTATGGCGCTGAAGCTTTATGTATTTACTTGCAAGTTCAATATTAACTCAAAGTACGCTTCTTGAACCATCTCTATTGCCAGCTACAACACTGCTTATAGAAAGGGCTTTCGAACAGGCACAGTGGCTCACGCCTGTAATCTCAGCACTTTGGGAGGCCGAGGCAGGTGGATTGCGTGAGCTTAGGAGTTCAAGACCACCCTGGACAAACCTGTGTCTACAAAAATACAAAAGATTAGCCTGGTGTGGTGGTGTGCACCTGTAGTACCAGCTACTCGGGAGGCTGAGCAGGAGAATTGCTTTAACCCAGGAGGTGGAGGTTGCAGTGCGCTGAGATCACACCACTGCCCTCCAGCCTGGGCAACAGAGCAAGACTCCATCTGAAAAAAAAAAAAGGCTTTCTTGGCATTTATTAAGGGTGAATCTGTTTAAAAAAGAAGAAAATTCTTACCTGCTACAGTTGCTTTTGCTGCAGAGAGAACAGGATGCCTCTTAATCCTATAATCCTAGGTAATCTGACATACAAACCTTAGATTAAAAAAAAAGGATTTTTGCCTAATCCAACTTCTCAATGCATGATTTACTTTTAGATTGTCTATAGATAGACTTTTTGCCTTTCTTCTTTTCTCTAAATCATGTGTTCCTGATTTATGAACCATTTAGAATAACAAAAGACATGAAATTTACAAGGGAAAGAGACAGTGGCAGAATGGCACGTTGGTGATCGTTCAGCTTTGGTGGCTCTCAGGCTACTTGGAAACTCTATTGTTTCATGTCGTCTTTATATGCACACTCAAAACTTAACCAGAAGATGGCAAATATGGCACATATACTACCATGATTCTTCTGACACCAAAAGCAGATATCACTAATTGATCACAGCATCTTTCCTACAGAGCCCACAGCCTTTGAGTCTTCATGAACACCAAACTCCAGGAAACCAACTACTCACTGATCGAAGCTGGCACAAGAGATGAAGTTTAATTACTGTCCTTCACCTAGCCTGGGGGTTGGCAAACTAGCACTCATCGTCAAATCTGATTTGCCACCTGTTTTTGTTAATAAAGTTTTATTGGAATAAAGCCATGCATATTCATTTATGTATTGTCAATGGGGGCATTCATGCTGCAATGGCAGAGTTGAGTAGTTGTGATTGTATACCTAAAATATTGGCTCTTTGGCCTTTTACAAAAAGGGTTTGCTGACGCTTGGCCTAAATCTTTATAGGTTTCCTGTATCTAGGCTTTTCTTTTCTGTAGAAACAGACACATTAGGAAGTGTTTTCAGGAGAAACAGGGTGGGGTTGGGAGAGGAGAGAGTAGGGGAAGTACGCAGCAGAGGAGGAACTCAAAGCCTACTCCCCAGCCAGGCCCTGTGAGCTGATCTTTTAAGCTTTGATCAGATCTGACTGGCCCTGGCAACAAGAAGCAGCAAACTTGCTTCATGGGTATTCTGTTCTGCAGTTCTGACTGGGAAGTCATTTTTGATTGAAAGAAGGTAAAACAAATGGATAGGGGGTCATTTCTCATCTGCAGAAGCCACTGTATTGTGTAAAGATCTTCATTTTCCCCAGCATCATACCTGAGTTGGGATCATGACCGTTCCTCACTTTCCATGTGACTTGGGACTTTAAATTATAAATGGGGGTGCTGCTTACCTCATGAAGTTGTTAGGTGACACAACATATGAAAAGTACCAGTCAAAGTTCAGTTATAGTTAGTCTCCATCACCTCGCATTAATCAAAGGTAAGACATGCCATCACAGCTGTGAAAGTGCTTACAAACTACAATGTCTGGGCAACTAAAAATTGTCCTTGCACTACTATCCCCTGAAGATGAAAAGAGCCTATTTTCTCGTTAGCATCTCTAAGAATTTCTAGGATGACATTCTTTCTCACTGTTGAGAATCTTCTGGATTTGGCTAACTGTCAGGTGTCCTTTGGAAGGCTGGTGAGAATTTACTTTCTGTTCTAAAGCATTCTGTGTTGCTAAAAGGGATTCTTCATGGCTTTATTCAGCTAATCAATCAACATATAAAACTAAATATGGCTCATTTCCTTCCTATAGTCTACTAGAGGAACAAGCAGGTAAGTGACAATCAGGATGAGGAAGGAAGGAAAGGGTGGGTTCATGGGGAGGCTCCTGGAGAGCCTGGCCCCTTCCCTGGGAGGTCATCGAAGACTTGCCCACAGAAGGAACTCTTTAGCTGAATCTCAAGAACTTTGTGCAATGGAGGAGGGTGAAATGAGGGTTCCAGACCTGTGTACTGTAAGGAGTTGACAGAAATGTAAGTATCAGAGTGAGAGGAGGTACATGCAGTTGGATATCTCTGGAGAGTGATATGAGATGTTCAGAAAGAAAATCACAAAGACTTGTATGTGCAAAGCTGAGGGAATTTCAATTCTATCTCCCATACTACTGAGGACCACTGAGGGATATTAAGCAGGACAGTGACATGATCAAATGGTGAACAAGTCTTTAGAAGAAGACAATATTTTGGAGGTCAGAGAGGAAACTGTAAACTGAAATATTACACTTGCAAGGAGAATAAGCACATGGCAAGCTGGGAAAGTCTGAACAAGTGACTCCCACGTGAGGGATATGTATGTGCGCATGTACATGTGTGTTTCTCTTTTTCAGGGAGTCAACCTGCATGCTTTCCCATGTGATTTTCTACTGTGTAGCCCAAGATATTAACAGGACCCACCAAAACCCACTAGTCCCTGTTTGGACACTCTGTTAGTCTGCAAGCTTTACCTTGGCATGAGTTTTGATACAGTCAGTACCACTGGGGGTTTTTAACTAGAACTTGCCACCACAAGAGATTGATTACAGAAAATGATTTAGACTCACAATAAGTTATATTAAACTGCTAACTTAGGGAGGACGCCATCAATTTCAAACATACCTTTGTAAATGTGTTCCTTTTTGCTCAGCAATCCTTCTTCATGGAGTGAGTTGGGAAACATTTTAAGTCTGAGATGGTCTCTTTGTTACTCTGTTGATTGACTGGAATTCTTCTTTGCTTCTATTGTCATCTTCTATGTATGTTGCAATGATGAACATCATTTGGTGATGTCTGGTCACTGTCATTTCTGATAGGACTTTGGGGTCCTTCCTGCAAAGCCAGACCAATTTCCTCCCTTGCCCTACAGCCTTCTTTCTTTCTTATGATGTTTTATGCATTTGTTTTCCCTGCATGCTCTTGCGTCTTGTATCTTTCCTTCTGGTCTGTTGCTGCATCCCGGCTCTTGAGGCAGTGGGGCATATTGCAAGGAATGTGGGCTTTGAAATCTGACAGACTCTAGCTGGAAACCTGGAAGTGTTACCTATTATCTATGTGACCTTTATTAGTGCTTTATTACTTGTGTGGTCTTCTCACCGACCCCCTTCTCTGCCCAATATGCAGAAATGTTCATTTCCACCAGAAAAGCCTATTTTATTAGTGGGAAGATTGACTTCCCTACGGACCACTTTTCTTCTCAAACCCCTCGAAGACTTTCACCCCAGGAAACAAAACAGCCCCTTTCTGTAGTTCCTTCTTACTGGTATACTTTAAAGTCTCTTTGCTGAATCTTCCAGGAGGGATCAAAAGAACTCTGGGCTCCTAGAGCTTCAGAACATTTCAAATCTGCTCAGGAGCCTTTAACGGGTTACTGCCTATAACACAGGGATTACATAGACAGGGCAGGATGGGCTTGTTAAGCAGGACAGAGGGAAATGTCCAGAATATTACTACAAAGAGCCTTTGACTGGACATGAGGTGACCGGGATTCTAGTCCTCAGCTTATTACTACCTCATGGCCTGCACATCTGAGCAGGCTGGGACATTTTATTTCCAATTCACATTACCTGGAAACTTATTCTTTATTTAACCTCAGAAGGAATTGTCAAACACAAATGATAACCTTTTCACTATTGAAGTCCCTTTAGGATGGAAAAAGTGTCTGATGGATTGTTTTAAGCCCCTAGGATACCACTGAGAAAATTACTCTTAAGGGTACTGAATGGCATCCTAGTCACTCAAGAAACTATTATGCCTTTACTGTGCTGTTTAGGAAAAAAGAAAGCTTTCTTCCTTCTATCCTCTAAATTCCTACTGACTTTCCAATAGCCTAGTGATTTCACTGGTAAGTAATAAGCAATTCCAAGAGTCTTTAAAGGTAGTCGTCAATAGCTTGGACTTGGAGCGTGGTTCAAACCCTGCGTGTAACCCTGATGAGCTGAGCTGTGTGTCTTTGGGCAAGTTGTTTACCTTTTCCATGCCTCAGTTTCAACATCTGAAAAATGGGGCTGATGACAATGGGCCCTGGCTCATGAAGTGAAACTATGAACAGAATATATTGAGCATCTACAACAAGCAGAGCATGACTAATTTCAAACACACTATTGAAAATATGTACTCATTTTTAACCATTAATCTCACTTCATGGAGGAAGTTGGTAAACACTTTCTGACGTGGGATCATTAGATGTCAGCAATTTATTCCTCCTCTATTGCTCTAGTACACTTATTTTCTACTCTGTCTTCATTTATCATCTTCTGTATACATTTCAGGGGTTAAATCTACTTTTCTGTTCCGTCATTGTCTGACATTATGATTCAGTGTCAAAGGAAGAGATAATCTGTGTAAGACACTTAGTGCATTACCTGGCACAGAAAGATACTCAATAATTGTTACATAACATCATTGTTCCAGTTAGTTTCTATAATGAGGTGACATAGAATATAGCTTTTTAAAAGTTTTCTTATTACTGTGTGCACAGAGTTTGCCTTTTATTTGTTTTGCTTTTTTTTTTTGTTTTGTTTTAGTGGCCTTTGATTTTTAAGGAAGGATATAGTAGGGCCAAGTTCCTTTAGATTCTAGTATTCGGATATGAAGTTAATTTATCATATAAAGGGGTCACAATTAAACATAAGCAGTATTTTAGTTACCAAGAACATCTGAGTAAAAGTACCTAAGGCTCTTTGATTTTTTCAGACAGTGCTGTGTGAATTAAATATTGTTTAATTGAATATAGAGACTGTGCTTTCATTGGCTCTTCAAATGTTGAAAGATTTGGCTAGAAGGAGCCTCTAACTTCCTTTCCATGTGTATACACAGAGGGCAAGAGCAGCAGAGGGAAGAAGAGTTTAAAATGAAAGCAGAAAAGCTGCAAAGGGAATTGAAGAGATTTTGATACAAGTGGGTATAAAATTAATGGGCTATATCGAGCCTTTCAATCACTCTTTTAAAATGGGAACATGCAGCTTGTCAAAAGGTACGATTAACAATCACAAAGCCAGGCATCCTTCATTTAGCTGTGTCTGAAAAGATGGGCCATGGTGTCAAACTGATTTGAGTTCAAATCCCAACTCGGCTGTTTTTTTTTGGGGGTGCAAACTTGGTAGGCAAGTTATATAACTACTCGAGGTGACAGTTTCCTGGTTATTTTTACCTGAGAAACATAGTACCCATTTTACAGGGTGTTATGTAGGCTAAATGAGATCATGTATACAGTGCTCAGAAAAATGTTTGGCATGCAATAAAAACCGAATCGTAATAATAGTATGGAATAGTAATAATATCTGATAATAATAGTATAGACTAGTAAAAATATTATCTGATAATAATCATAATATCAATTGCAATACAATCTGGTGTGTTCCTGCCTTCTGTACTAGCGCAGAGCTATAAATGGAACGACTGAGAGTTCTATTTTCCATGGGACAGACGCAAGGAAATATGATTGAAACTTCCTAAGGACTGACCACTTGAAAAGAGGGAAAATGCAGTCATTGATGCAATAATTATTTATTATGTTGTTCAATGAGTATCATAAAGAAAGAACCCCAGAGTAAATTTTTCCCAAATGCAGTACCTGTAAAAAGTTTTGTTCTTGCCTAAAATGAGATAGCAGGAACTTGTTAGATACTAGAAACTTAATGCAAACTGTTTCGTGTTTTGAGGTTACAGCCTTCCTCAGCTAAGATGTTTTGCTATCTTTTTGTTTTTTCTTTTCATTCCTCTTTCTTTATATCTTGACTTCTTACCTTTATCACACATTAAATTCTCATTCTAGTTGTTGAAACACCTGGAATGTAAAGGAGAGATCATGGCAATGGGTTTTGGAAGCCTGTGCTCACATTTCTGCCATGCCTCTTGTTAGTGTGATGTTTTGAGCAACTTAATTAAGCTGTTCTAGTCTCAGTGTTCTCAGTGGTCAAATGAAACTCTTAAAATTACTTTGCAGGGTTGTTGGGGGGATAAGCTGAGATGATGCAGGTCAAGTTCAAGAGTGGGCTTTGGCTCTTTGTAGGCTCTTGTATGTCACTGCCTCAGCCACCTAGCTTTTCCTTTTATGATCTCTTTGAAGCTCTTTCAAGAGGGAAAGGCAAGCTCCCTCGATGCTGTCTGAGTGGAGGAGCCCCCAGGTTTGAAGGGCTTTCCTTCTAGTAGAGATTGTGTTTGTCTGAGTGATTTTCTCAGTGTCAGGTGCTTCTCTTACCTGGTTGATTTTTGTTAATTCTAGATTAATCAATTGTTTGATCGACTTGACAAATATTTATTGAGCAGTATTGTGCTTGATACCGTAATACAAGGGTGAGAAACATTATTCCTCATTTCATGGAACTTTCATTGGAGTTTTACATCCCTTCCCCTCAAAACCACAAAGCTATCTGCCTTTCCCTCTCTCTTAATTGGCTTATCTATGGAGGAATGGCTATCATTTCCAGAAAGTGGAGTGGCTATGTCATTTATGACTGACCTCTGAGGACTGGACTTGGGAAGGGCCGTCCCACCTGTTTAATATTAGTAATATGATTCTACAGAGCTCTTTTCTTCCTCATTTTAAGTGGATATGTGAAAACTACATTTAAACATGTCTTCTACTTATGAGGATAGTTTGATTGCAGCTTCCAAACTCTTGTAAGGTGAGCTGTTTAGATACTTTTATTTTATTTTAGTGTTTTGGAGAAAGTTTTAGCCACAGATGTAAATTTCTGTATCAGAGAGAGAAGAATCTTCCTGTCTGCTACTCGACTTGGTTTTTGCTTTGTCAGTGGTCGTGCTTTACTCTCCTCCAGTTAAAAGAATTGATTACAAATGGATGTAGGTCAAATTGATTAAAAATTGTGCCTAGGTCTTGGATGCTCCTCCATTTCTGTTCATTGCCTCCGAGTTAGGGATGTTTCCAGGAATCCCACGTGTCAGGATAGCTGCATCCACCCCTGAGTGAGGAGCTAGACCTGTTCTCCAGGGATCAGGAAAAGTTGAATGTTTCTCAGCTGGAACTCAGTCTCCAGAGTGGCTGGCAGAGTTCTTATGGTGATAAAATGGGAGATGGATGTTGTTCCTTATGTTTCATGGAAGCATGTGGCAATTTTCTTGTGGATAATGTAGTGTTCCAGTAATTACGGTAAGAACACAATCTATCCTAATGTGCCTTAGTTCTGCTTACTACAGTCTAGGGTGCACTTCTACCGTGATAAGGCGATGCTGTGTAATTGCTGCATGAGTACCTAAGTATCACATGATATACTGAATGCAATAATTATATGACAAAATTTACTATTATTGATATTGTTATTCTGTGCCTTCAGAGTACCTTGTAAATTATCAACAAATAGGCTCAATTTATTGTTGTTATTATCCATTATCATATATATATGATGTGACCTCTTTTTAACCAAGGATTAGAAAGTGCATTATATGTATTCCATGGATTATATACACATAATTAATAATATATAATATATAAATATATAATATATAAATATATAATAATATATAAATATATAATAATATATAATTAATAATTATAATTTTTGGTAGCACAAAATACTTTTTGTATGTTGGTGTTATATTGTATACAATATTGTATATTGGTAGTATTATAATATAATTTTTGGCATTAGTGGTAGGTACAAATTATTTAAAGAAGCAGATTAAAACAATTTCAACAGTTTAAAAAATTTCAACAGTTTTGTCTTTTGGGGTGGGCATAAAATTATTAGTTATTTGTGTTGCATATATGTAATTATTTTCTTTTAAATCATTTTAAATGTTGTCAAAGAATAGCCGGAGAACAAAATATTTCATACATTAATAAGTTCATGATATGGGGAGTCAGAAAATTAGTTGAGGACCTCTTTCTACAGAAAACTTTAGTATTCATTTGCTCATTCATTTATTCGCTCATTCATTATTTAATACAGTAAATATGTATTGAGCAACAATCATGCCGGTGGTAAAGTGATGAAAAGTGAAAGCAACGTTCCTGTTCTAATGGAGCTTGTGTTCTTAGGGAAGCTATGTCATTCTTCTACACTTTGGTTTCTCTAATTCTATAAAATATATATAATAGTGTCTTCCTCTTTTCTTCCCTGTCCCTCTTCCTGTCTCCCCAATTTTCCTGCAGGATTGCTGTGCCTGTCAAAGGGGATAAGATGTAATAATGCTTAGAGCACAGGTTAAAAATGTAAAGCTCAAATGCTTCATGCCACGCTTCCCTACTCCCTTACCCACTTGCACTTAGTTATGAAGACAAAGCACACATTTAAAAAAATCTGTCAAGAAAATGATGCAGTGTTCAACTGCTACAGAAACCATTAATTATTGACGTGACCTCTTGTTAACCGAGGATTGAAATGTGCATTATTAAAAGAAAACGTCACCCCAAATTCTAAAGCCATTAATCTGAAAGTTTAGAAGGTATTAGATCTTGTAATGATGGGACATTAGAAACACTTTGATAAATATATACTTGCAGGCAACCTTTTCAGCCTTGCTTTTCTGCATAACCATGTCTGCATCTGGAAATGTCTAAATGTAAGATTTGTTCCCTAGAGGTCAAGGAAGTAGTATACTATTATATACATATGTATATTATATGTATATATTTAATACATATATTAAATATATATATTTATACGTATTTATACTTCTAGAAATCTATATTATACTATTATATGTATAAATATCATATAAAATAATATATGCTAATATATAATGCTATTTAAAATATGCATATAATAGTATGCTATTTCCTTTTTTTTTTTTTTTTTTTTTTTTTTTTTTTGAGACGGAGTCTCGCTCTGTCACCCAGGCTGGAGTGCAGTGGCTGGATCTCAGCTCACTGCAAGCTCCGCCTCCCGGGTTCACGCCATTCTCCTGCCTCAGCCTCCCGAGTAGCTGGGACTACAGGCGCCCGCCACCTCGCCCGGCTAGTTTTTTTTTTTTGTATTTTTTTAGTAGAGACGGGGTTTCACCGGGTTAGCCAGGATGGTCTCGATCTCCTGACCTTGTGATTCGCCCGTCTCGGCCTCCCAAAGTGCTGGGATTACAGGGTTGAGCCACCGCGCCCGGCCTAGTATGCTATTTCCTTGACCTCAAAGTGTGCATAGATTTATGTGTGCGTGTGTGTATGTATATATATATATGCACACAAATATAAACACATAAACTTACAATGCAAATTATTTTATGGTTAAAACCTTTTATGTGTTATATTTAATGCCTGTTCTATGTAAATATACATATCTATCTCTCTCTCTATATATAATTTCATGAACATACCCTATATAATTTAATTAATCTTCAGTACACTGAAATTTTAACAAATGTATCTTTCAGAGGTTTGTTTGAGGATAATATTCGCATCTGGGTATTTCCAACAATGTTGCACACCAGAGTTCTTCAGTCTCATTCAATTAAAAAGCATCTGTATTAAAAAGTCAGGAAACAACATGCTGGGGGAATGTGGAGAAATAGGAATGCTTTTACACTGTTGATGGGAGCGTACTTAGTTCAACCATTGTGGAAGACAGTGTGGTGATTCCTCAAGGATCTAGAACCAGAAATACCATTTGACCCAGCCATTCCATTACTGGGTATATACCCAAAGGATTATAAATCATTCGATTACAAAGACACATGCACACGTATGTTCATTGCGGCACTATGCACAATAGCAAAGACTTGGAACTAACCCAAATGTCCATCAATGATAGACTGGATAAAGAAAATGTAGCACATATACACCATGGAATACTATGCAGTCATAAAAAAGGATGAGTTCATGTCCTTTGCAGGGACAAGGATGAAGCTGAAAACCATCATTCTCAGCAAACTAACACAAGAACAGAAAACCAAACACCGCATGTTCTCACTGATAAGTGGGAGTTGAACAATGAGAACACATGGACACAGGGAGGGAAACAGCATACACCGGGGCCCGCTGCAGGGTGGGAGGCTAGGAAAGGGATAGCATTAGGAGAAATACCTAATGTAGGTGATGGGTTGATGGGTGCAGCAAACCACCATGGCACGTATATACCTGTGTAACAAAACTGCACGTCCTGCACAGGTACCCCAGAGCTTAATGTATAATAATAATAATATTATTAATAATAATAATGGCATCTGTAGATAACCTATCAAGTGCTAACCTGGAGTTGGGAGCTATGGATACCATGGTGAATAAACTGAGGATCTACTCTCTTCGGTTTATAATTGAGTGGAGAAATGAGACAGGTCGGAGGTAACATAACTTAGAAGTGTATGTGCTAGAATACAGGGATGATGAGATGCTCTGGGAACGTACAGGAGAGGCACTGCTTATGGACATGGTGGGTAGGGTGGGAGTTAGGAAAGGCTTCCAGGAAGCAGCGACACAGACCCCTAAGGCAACAGAGACAGAAGTTAGGTGGATGCTGGGAGAGGAGCCTAGGGTTGTCTGAGCTGAGTGAACAGCATCTGTTAAGACTCAGAGGCAAGGACAGCATGGCGGGCTTAGAGAATCAAAAGTAATTCTTAAGGGCTGGAATATATTCTGGAGGGCACAATGGTGGAGAATGAGTGTTAATGTAATTTACAATATGCATGCAAAGGTTTGGATCTGTAGTCAAAGAAATCCTGCTACAATGAAATCACCTTTTGCTGTTCTTCGGGTGCAGAGGGATTCCTCTGTGTCATCTATGTCTGAAATGCAGGGCTTCTGGAAAGCAAGTGGGTGGACAAACTCAATATTCTTAATATTGTCTTCATCAAGTGATTTTGCAGTTCGGTGCCTTTGACTTAATATTTCTGCCATATGAACTACTGTAAGGAAATTTCCATTTTGCATCCATCAAATATCTACAACGTATTCCCTAAGAGGTGTTATGGGACTTTATAATGGAAAGTAAGCCTAGATACCTGGGGATTTACTTTTACAACAAGTTCTGTGTTCATTCTCTTGGCAGTAGTATTAATAATGAAATAAACAATGTGTAATTGCCAGGTTATATAGGAGAATTTGAAGATACAAAAGAGAAATGATATTCTTGCTGATGTCTGATATGCATTTTGTGGATTTCTTTGTAATTCTCTCTTTGAACAAGTCATTATCTAACGTGGAGGCTCAATAATGCCTCATTTTTGAATAATATACTCCAGAGAGGCAAGACAGTATGTTGGAGAGAATCCACATGCCTGAGTTAGAATTTTGTTTTTGCTGGATAGTGAACTGTGTGACCTAGGGCAAATTTGACTTTTCTCCGCCTCAATTTCATTATCTGTAAAATTTAGAGGCTACTACCAACTGTTATCGTGAGACTGAAAGAATGAAGTGAGATCATGTATATAAAATGCCTCATGTAGTCTAGGTTTCTGTAAGCCTTTTCTGTAAGGGTTCACTTCTACCTCTTGCGGGAAAAAGTCTAGTTCCCTGAGCTTGCTGAGAAGTCTCACAGTGCTGACTGTGTACACTGGCTAAACACTACAGCGTTATCCTTGCAAGTAGAGACTTACTAACTCTTACTTTTAACTGAATGTTACCTGGAGTAATATACAAATCATTTTAATTTGAGAACTTGAGTCAGAATGGTAAACATTTAAGTTTAATTGATGAAGAATGCCATGAACCAAAGTACGGTGAAATCTTTCTATTTTCCCCAGCTAATCTTTATTAAGTATATGTAAATATTTTAGAGACTTTTTTTTTTTTTACTCTGCCTTCAGGCATTTCAATTAATACTGTGGTGCATCCCAGTGAACTCTTTACTTTCCAAGTGTTTACTAGAAATATGCTAATTTTCAGTTTGATACTAAGGGAGCCTTTAATACATAGCTTACCTGTCATAACTCTTCAGGAGTGTACACTCAGAGAGTTGTGTTGATTTAGAACTGACAAAGGGCTCGGGGAGTTTCAAATCAAGTCTTCTCATCTTACAGATAAGAAACTGAGGTCTAAAGAGATGAAGGGTCAGTGTCCAAGGTCAGTGGACTTGGGGTGATGTCTCAGAACTGAGGCTGGAGGGACAGGTTTTCTGATTTTTTAACCAGCATACTTCAAGTTAATTTACCATTGTGTACCATAATTTTCTCATTAAAAATTGGTTAGGGTATGATGTATGATGTGATTTGGCATAATTGACTCTCATGAGAAATAGCCCCAATTAGAACCATTATAAAGATATGTAAATTAGTTGTTTGTTAGTTTGGTGATAAAATAGAAACATATCAATGTTCTCTTTTCTCTATAATCCCTTGAGAATTGTGATTCGTGTGTTATTTTATAGTTTGTTTGTGTTCTGTTTTGCTCCGTTCTCAAATTTGAAAACAGCTCCCTCCCATTTAGATAAGTAATTGGTCAAAATCACCATGCTTATCGATATGCCTTTATCTCTGCTTACTACATGTCTGTTTAGCTAAAATATTTTCTTCTAAAAAGAAGCTGAGAATCAATGCCCACAGTTCAAGTGTGGTCAGCAGAAAAAAATTGCAGAGATATATCTAATTATCCTGGCCTGGAAATTTCCTTATGCATCAAAGCCACCTCTGTACATTGGACAGTGTTGGTCTGCAGGAGCCAGCCTCTTCCACGGACTTTCCATCAGAATACACGCCCTGTTAGATGATCCCTTCTCACTGTTTCTTATCAGGGACTGAGATACCAGAAGTGAATTCTGCAGCCTGACAACTGCTTTACTCACCCAGTCATCTGTGTCATGAATGGAGTGTGTGTCCTTGTAGAATTTACAACAATTTCCCATTTGTTTGGTAGTCTTCGGAACTGAAGAACAGCTGGCTACCCAACCGCCATGTAATAAACATTGATGGACTTGAAGACTGTTAGTAACTCATCTCTCAGCTTTTGTCCTCCAAACTTTCACCACCGTTCTGTAATCTTTCTTGCTTTTAATTCCCAGAGCTTTAATTATTTCCATTTCTGTCTCCTGGCCACTCTGAAATGTTTGTCAACCTTAGATGGCATTGTGTACGGTGGGTTCATCTGACAGCTCTAATTCACATCTTCCTGAAGGCATCAAGAACTTCCCAACACCTGGGGAAATTGCTGTCCACATCCTGTCTGACCATTGGCTAGTGTAGGTTGGGAGTTGGGAGATGTGAGTTTCGGTTCTTGTTCTGCTACCAACTTACTGTGCGGCTTCTGGAAAATCATTCCTACTCTCTGCATTTCAGTTCCCTCATCTGTAAAATGGGGATAAAAATCCCTAATCTCATCTACTTGAAGAGATGTTGAGAGAATCTGAGACAATTACATATAGAAAAGGCTTTTTTTGAAAAATGAAGATGCCTGTGGGAAGTGATACATGATTATACACCTGGCTTTTCCTTATCAGCTACCTTCTTAATAAGACAATTTTTAAAATTTATTCCCTAAGACTTTTTTAAAGCATCCATTTCTTTTATAGAATAGTTTTATGTATTACTATAATTACTCTTTTAGTAAGATCTACAATATGCCAAAGCACACATGATACGGAAACCTTGGTAAGTAAATCGGACACGATCTTTATCCCCACTGGAAGTTGAAATAGACATTTGAGTAGATGTTAGAATTACTGATGAGATGGGTTGGGGAAAAGAGAGAGGGAGAGACATTAATTGAATAATTTCGAACAAGCATAGAGTTTAGACTGTGAGAAGCACCATGAAGAGGAATTAAAAAGATCTATAAGAGCATAGAAGAGCAGAAATCCCCTGGTATAGGAAGGATTCCCTGAGGAAGTGACCTTCCAGATGAGACCTGGAGGAAAATGAGTTGGGAATAGAGCCTGGGGAGAAAAATTCAGGTGTGGATGTCCAGAGGATATGAGAAACTATTAATAACCGAGCTCATAATAACTTTGTAATCTAACTTTAAAATGTTTATTTTTGGCATTTTTGAAGAAAAATACACATACATAAATTGTATATATAATTTATAGATGACTAAATATTCCCATAAGAGAATGGGTGATAAGATGTTTTTACTAAAGAAAATGTACAATCGAAAATGGCAGGAGAATACCGTGTTAGCCAGGTAGAACAGGGTGCATGGAGGATGGTGAAGGAACGACGGGGCAATTTTAAGAAACTTCAAGAAGCATGGTATGGTTAGCAAGAAGAAAATGAGAGGTGCTGGTGGTGTCTGATTAGCTAAAGAGGGAGACAAGATGGGCCAGGAAGAATTTTCTTCCTTATTGTAAAAACACTGGAAAGCCATTGAAGGATCCCTCCCTCCCTCCCTTCCTCCTTCTCTTAGCTACTTCTCTTCCTCCCTCCGTTATTCTCTTCATTTAATTAATATTTCTATGCATAAGACATTGTTCCATTTTCTCTATATCCTGTTATTCTTGGCTTAGATTTTACATCTTCTCATTTCAAACTTTATTTATTTTGGCCATATGTGTATAAAGAACTTATTCCTTGTGTGAAAGTGGCGGCTGTTTTTCTTGCTTGGACTTCAGGTAGTCACTAAAGGTGCACACAGCAATTCCTAGCATTTCCAGTATGAGCTGTTGCTGCCTTGTGTGGTCATCACCTGTTTTAAAGGCACTGCATCTGATTTTAATATGTAGGCACATTATAATAAGATACTTGCTTCTTTCTCATGATGTCCTTCATGCATTCAGTAGTGTTCTCTTAGAAGCAATGGTGACCATACACTAAGGGAAATAAAACGGTATAAAAAGTTATAGAGTGTTTACTTCTGTGGTGCCAGTTGCTTTACATAATGTATTTCCTTTATTCTTCCAATAATAATCTGAAGTAGGTATAATGACTACATTTTGCAACTGAGGAAGAAGAACATATGTAACCTACAGAAAGGTTTGTTTGGTTTTATAGGTCAAAGGTCAGTAAACCTTTTTTGTTCCTGTAAAGAAGCAGATAGTATACATTTGAAATTTTGCAGGCCATATTGCTTCTGTTGCAATGATCCGACGCTGCCATTGTAGTGTGGACAGAGATATTTTTAGCACTCGGGAGACACGAGATGAAAAGGTGTCATTTTCTTGATGTGCGTTGAGTCAAAACATCTTGCTCTTTTTCTGGTCAATTCTGGCTCTTTATCTTGGCCTTACATTTTCCTTCTGGCCTCAGGACCCAACCTTTTCTGCTTTTCTTTTCTTCAATTCAGTTACTCTTATGTAATTCATGAGCTTTCTGTTTTCACTAAGCCCAGCATCTTGTTAGCTTCCCTATTCCTTGTGACCTCAAAGAAAAGTGTGAGGGTATCTACTAAAGATCACTCTGTGATCAAACTAATCAAAGCAAAGCAAAACAAAACAGCAAAATGAATGCAGAGGAGAATAATAATTTAAAAATAGTACGCACATGGAGAAATTATAAAGTTTAAAAGTATTACAGCATTTCTGCATTTCGGGGGTCCTGGTCTCTGGGTGTGGACTCCTTGTTGAAATGTTTGGACCTGGGCTCTCCCTTTCTGTACTGTGAAACTCCTTTCCTCTTCCAGACCCCTTCTCTTTGGTCAATGATGCTGATCTCATTTTCCAGGAACGCTCCTTTTCCAGCCCACAGCTCATTTCCTTCAAGCTGCCCAATTGGCTTGAGAGACTATACAAGGAGACTATAGGGAGGATCTCTATGGCAATTGTATCCTTGGAACATTTCCTTGGAAGGTGATGTCCTATGGTTGTCTATGCTGTTTAACTTTGTTATCTAAGTTGAAAAGTAAAGAACTTTTTCTTTTGCATGTGTTGTGTTCTTCTACTTATGAAGTCAGCAATTTGGGATTTCTGCTCTCATGGTGTATTGACTGAAGATAATGTATATAGTATGTATTTAGTAGGAAGCTGGGTGAGTCACTCACTTTTACTAAAACTCCATTGCCTTCTCTATAAAAGAGGACTAGGAGAAATACTCGACTGCAAGGATATTGGGAAGATCAAAAGAGATATGTGTAGAAGTGCTTTGCAAATTATAATGTGGTTTAAATGTGTTAAATCAAGCAGAACATTTGAGATGTAGATAATGAGTTACAAGGAGTTCAGAGACAAGGGAGAAATTACATATTAGAAAACTTGAAGAAGGTCTTATGGAGGAGGTGGGGCCATAAGGCTAGCACATTTGTCAAGTTCACGGTCACCCAGGACCTTATGCATTCATACCTCCCTGAAGGCGGGAGACAGAAACTTGTTTCCCAGACTCCTTTGATTCTAAGGTGAAGACATGTGATGTAAGTTCTGCACCCATGTGAGACTTCAGTTCGGAGGCCAACTACCTGAAAATATAGGCTCCACTTCAGAACCTGCTATCAGAGGTGGTAGGGGTAGAAGATCTAGTGGAAGCTTCCATCCTATGTGGTGGAGAGTCTGTGGCCGGCGCCAAATGCCTTGGGTCCCCACTCAGCTGCCCTGAAATGACATTTGGGCATTGCTTCTGGTTGCTTAGCTTCCAGCTTGATGCTCTACTCTTCCTGGAGTTTCTGGGAGTTCTTTATATCCCTATGATTCTATTTTTTTCTGTCTAAGCTTGCACAAATGGGTACTGTTGTTTCCAACTAAGAATCATGGCTTGTAAAGATTAGGAGATTTGTTAAGTAAAGTGACCAAAAGAACATGTATATCCTCAGAATAGTGTTAAGCAAGAAAAGTGAATTTACTTCGTGAGTTCCTTCTAGGGGAAAGCAGAAATTAAGTTTGGGTAGACAGGGTGGGACCAGACGACAAGACCCTTGAGTGCCTCACAGAGCAATGATGATTTTTAAAATGATAAAGAAAGGGAGCTACTGAAGATGTTTGAGCAGATAGAAGACATCACAGAATACAGTTTGGAAGAAAATAAAGACCAAGCCATGTATCCTTCATTTTTTTGCTGGCTGGGAGTTTGGATTCTAGCCACAGGAGTTGATGCTGTCTAAATTAATCAAAACAGAAAAGAAAGGCTATGGGGTAGCTATTGAATCAGAGGAATATCTGAAGAACCAAGCTTCGGCAAAGTAGGGCCAGGGTCTTCCGAGGAGCCAACCACCGGGAAATATTAAACAGTCTTTTCAGTGGGCTAATTCCTGTACTTATTCCCTGGCTAGGAGAGAGACATCTACCCTGATTAGCAGCTCCAATAAGGCTGTTCATAGAGAGAGGGATGGTTCTCCAGAGAGATCAGGTACATTGAGCAGAGGAGAGAAGAGATGTCCACTACACCTGTCCTCTGCAATAGCACTAAAGACATTGCACACTGGGAGGGAAGAGGCACAAAGGTGCATGCTGAGGCTATCTGAATAGAGGCGAAGCAAAACCATCCAAGTGGTTATTTTCCCTCCCTGCACAATCGGGACCCATGGCACCATCCCTCAATAGGTTTACAGCAGCTTCTTGTCCCCCCTGCAGGGCTATGAATTGGGATCATTAAGTTTTAAGTTGCTCTGCTGCCTCTGTGTAAGTGATCGTGTAAGTATCAGGATGCTGGATAGGAGAAGCAAGTAATGGCATGACTCTCAAGATCTTGGATTATTGCTTATTAACTTACATTCAGGAAAACCTTCAAAATAGAACCTCCATCCCCCAAACTGTAAGCCGAGCATACTTTATGCACACTGTGTTAGAAAGGCAAAACTAATAATTGTAACCATGTAGATGCAGAAACCATTAATGTTGCTCATGCCCTGTGGTAGGAAGAAATATATTAAAAATTGATTTTTGGTCACTGCCTTTGTCTGCATAACATTTATAATAAAAGATACAGGAGAAAATATTCTCTAAAATTGATATTTCAAAGCATATTGGGCTTGCTGATGTTAAAAATAAATTTTTATTAATGGTTTTATATTGCATGGTAAAAGGTCAGGATCTGAATATGACAGTGTTATCTTCTTGGAAAAAAATGGTGCTAGTGTTCTTCAATAATTACATACAAGTCAGAAATGTCTACATTATTGGGTTAAACCATTTTTAGACATGAAGTTATCCTTTGAATGCAATGTGAGCTAAGTGTAGTAAAACATGCAGCTTATATTTCCTTCTATTTTCTGTCTTTTTTACTTCCTTCCCCTGTCTCTTTCTATATGCAATAGGGTGCAACTTGTTTCTATGTTGCATATATGGTAAGCAGTGAGCCATGTGTTCGGATTACTTCTTTGTCTCTGGGATTCTATTATCAGTTTACTCTTTTATAATCGAAGAAGCTTTTGTTCATCTGCAAAAAACACATTTCATTTTATTTTGTTCCTGCTGCAGCTTCTTGGACATGATGTGATGAACACACAATCCTGCAGGTGTTTCTCCCTCCCTGTAGTCGCTTTAAATAAAATATTCTTCTAAAAATCCTGCCCCATTTGTTGTGAATGTTTTTAGAATGTATCTTAGCTGCAATTCCCCAGAAATGAAATGGCAGGGTGCACTTTTGGAGAGGTTTTCATTAATCTGGTATAGTTTTGCTGCTGATTTGAGTTTATCAAATAGGGTTATAACCTGATAGAAATAGTGCTGTCAAATGCTTGCATTTATCATATGTTTTGTCATTCCATAGATGATGTAGGCAAGATGGATCCATATCAGAAAACAGCCTTTGATTCAGAAGAGCCACAGAGGCTCGACGCTTTAATTGCCAAACCACCTAAAGTGTATAAAGAATGACATTTTATGCTGCCTCATTCATCATATTTTTAGAAAGACTATGTGATGGATTAATAAAACATAAAAAATCTTCTATGCAAACCAAATGTTTATAATAAATGGAGCATAATCTAACTGTTCTGCTATAAAATGAATTAAAATAGTCTCCAGCCAGTAAACTCAAACAAAATAGGGAAGGATGGTGAGGTGACCTCAACAGGCAAGAATTTTACTGTTGAATACATTATTTCCTTTTAAATGGTCCTCCCCTGTCACATTGGAGTTGGTTCAGTGTAATGCTAGAGTCTTTTCTTTAGCTAGTAAGGATGCAAATTGGACACTTGGTGGCAGGGGGTGGTGAGGTGCTAACTATGGCCCTCATATTTGAATGCAGTCTTTCTATAAATGCCAACTGAAAATGGTATCATTTTGATATAATTCTCTTCCCTGTTCTACAATGTTCTAGTAGTTTTTAATATAACACTCATAGTTTCTGAAAACAGAAGACAAATTAATAAATTATAATGCAAATTTATCAGGTGGCTTATAATACAGAAATGTCTTGAAAAACATTTAGTTTTTACTTTTAAATTATTGACAGACAGGTACCATCTTAGTCGTCAAAGTAGGGGACAGAAGGACTGATGATCACGAAGTTAACTGAAAGTAAAAACATGTTTTAATTTGTCATATTTGTATCTCTCTTAGAGCTATCCATTGCTTTCTCTTTTTTATTTAACTTAATTTTGTTTGAAGTTCTGGGATACATGTGCCAGATGTGTAGGTTTGTTATATAGGTAAACGTGTGCTGTGGTGGTTTGCTGCACCTATCAACCCATCTCCTAGTTATTAAGCCCCACATACATTAACTATTTATCGTGATAGAGCTATCCATTTATTAGACAGAAATTTTTCTCTCATTGTAGCCCTATATAAGATAGACAGCTTTCCTAAGAATTTAGTATTTTGTTGTCTGTTTATTACAGTGAGATGTTTTACAGATTGCTAAGCTTCCTTTTTATTCTTCTCTTTAGCATAGAGGTAATTTTATTTAAAATATCATTTTGCTTTGGATTTAATTTCAGTGAATGCAATGGCTGGGAATGCTACTGGGTGGCAAATATGAATGGCTTTAGTGCACATGCAGAGCAAGGTGGGAACTAGGTGACACTAATCCTGAGCATGTGTGCTGGAGAGAGGTGAACTCTTCATCCTCACTGGAGGGTCATGGGAAGATTTTTCAGCAGTAATAACTATTGACAATATTGTGGTTCAAAGTAGATATCAAGGAGCAGTCCTCTCCTATTCCTCTGCCTCTCCATCTCTTTTTTTCCTTTGCAAGTTTTCTTCTTCTCCTTCTCCTTTCTTCTTTCTTCTTCTTCCTCTTCTTCTCATTTTCCTTTTCCTCCTCCTCCTCTTCTTTTTTCTTCTTCTCCTCCCCCTCCTCCTTCTCCTTCTTCCTCTTCCTCTTCTTCTTCTTCCTTTCTGTTAATCAGAAAAACCGCAAGTTCTTAGAGTTACTGTATTAGTCTTCCAGGGTTGCTAATACAAGATACCACAGACCTAGTGGCTTAAACAGCAGAAATTTATTTTCTGGTTCTGGAGGCCAGAAATCTAAGCTCAAGGTGCCAGCAGGGTGGGCTTCTCGTGAGGCCTGTCCCCTTTACTTCCAGGCTGCCACCTTCTCGCTGTCCTCACATGGTCTTTTCTCTGTGTGCACACACATTGCTGGTGTCTGTCTTTTTCTCATCTTATGGATGCGGTTGGATTAGGACTTTACCCTTATGCCCTCATTTAACCTTAATTACTTCTTTAAAGGCTCTGTCTCTACATATAGTCACATTAGGGATTAGGACTTCAACACACAAATGCTGGTGGTAGGGTGAGACATAATTCAGTCCATAACAGCTACTGGAAAGAGTGTCTAGATAAATAGTCAATTCAGGCCATCGTATGAAAAGATACCATGAAACATATTTGGAAAGCAAAAGTTCTACACTTCCAAGAGAGATCACTTTGTGAAGGTGTTAACACCCCCATGCCCACCCTCACCTTCCTTATACTATCCCACTTATCTTTTCAGTACATCTCTTTCCCCAGAGATCAGCTCTGCTCCTCTTCAGGGTCCCAAGCCTATAGAACTATTGGAATGTTTCTAGCAAAATCACTAGATTTTAGGATCCTTCTTTATTTAATGATCAAATAAATGTCCCATGATTCCTCTTTCCTGCCCCACACTATAGCTTATTCACCCTTGTGCTCATTTCTTGCACACTCTGCCCTTCATTTTTCTGAATGTCTCATATTTGCTAAACCACATCTGACTACTTGTATGGCAAGAATTTCAAACTCCAGTAGCTGGCTGATTAAGGACTATCATTATTGTTCTCATTGCTATCTCCATCATTATTGCTAGCATTTATTGGGCAGCCATTGCCTTCAGTAAGTTAATTTATCTGATTCTTGCAACAACCATATCCAGTAGTTACTATGGCTATTTGTGTATTGCAGATGCTGAAACTGAGATCATTATGCAATTTGAATATTATAAATTAGAAATGAAGGTTCTTAAGCGTTTACATAATTTGCTTAAGATTGCACCATTGGTAACTGGCTGAAGAAGAATTTGAACTCAGAAAACCTGGTTCTAGCACCTGCACTATTTATTGTTATGCTCTTAAGAATGAATAGCCCAGTTTGGCTGGGCACGGTGGCTCATGCCTATAATTCCAGCACAATGGGAGGCCGAGGCGGGTGGATCACTTGAGGCCAGAAGTTCAAGACCAGCCTGACCAACATGGTGAAACCCTGTCTCTACTAAAAATACAAAAATTAGCTGGGCATGGTGGCATGTGCGTGTAGTCCCAGCTACTCAGGAGGTTGAGGCACGAGAATTGCTTGAACCCAGAAGCCGGAGGTTGCAGTGACCAGAGATCACACCACTGCTCTCCAGCCTGGGTGACAGAGCAAGACTCTGTCTCAGACAAAAAGAAAAAGAAAAAAAAAGAATGGATAGCATAGTTTAGATCAGGAAGAGACCCTGGAAACTTTCCATAGTTCAACTCATTCTTTAATAAAAAAGGAGGTCCCAAGTGGTTCTTATTTTCACATGGTGGTTTCATGAAATGCCACCCAACAAAGGCAACTGGGATTATTATTGTTATAATAGATAATAAAAATATTTACCTGTTTTGAATACATAAATACCACTTTATCTATACAATCTCAAATTTTCACAACTGAATAAGATAGATTTCAATTCCCCCATTTTACGGATAAAGAAATCAAGGGCAGCAAAGAGTTTAAAATAATCAAACAGTTAGCTAATAATGAACTCAAAGCCCCACCTTGGTGGCTTTTTGCATTATGACCACACTCTCTCCTCTCTCCTGCTTTTGTGCTGCGCCCATAGCCATGGCTCCCAATCCCAAGTCCCCACAGCTGTCCTACTTGAAACAATAGTATCTAAATAAAACAGGCACTGACCGTCCTGGGTGCAAGCCAAACTTTGCAGCTACTAATTATGTAATTTCCGAACCTTTTCAAAGCTCTTGGAGACCATTTTCTCCTATGTAAGTGAGAGTAAATAATGGTAACCACATTAAAGCAATTTTTTTAAATTCAATAAATATTTATTTAGCACCTCTTACATGACTGTGAACATGAGAGACAGGGTTTTGACCTCAAAGGTCACTGTGAGAATTAAGCGAAATAACACATGCAAAGAATTAGTACAATTTCCTTATATATAGCAAGCACTCAGTAATTGTTATGGTCGGTATTACTGTTACTCTTACTGGTATTATTTTGGATCCATAGTAGATGTCTGCTCTGCCTGTATATGACGTTGCCACAGATGCTCTGTGGAAACAGCACCCCAACCCAATGGCACACACACACATTCTTAAGCAGGGAACAGTTTTTTGCCATGTTATTATTATCGGGTTCTCCATAAATATCGGACATGGTGCAACTAATTCTTAGCTCTCGATCTGCTAATACTTGGACCTATTCTCTATTGCTTTGTAGTTATTCATCTCCTTTTCCATCTTGGTATGCCATCAGAAGTTCCTGTCTTTGATCTCCAATAACCCTTAAAGCAGCTGGAGAAACCTTTTATTTATTTATTTATTTATTTTATTTTTGCCTCAAGAGCTACTCTTCCACCTCTGTAGCCCACCATATGCTGGCCCTTTCTATGACTTGGTGATGCAATACCTTAAAGGTTACCAACCCATCCTGGCACCAACACATTTGTTTTGTTTTATGGTTACTGGTGTCCTTTACCAATGATGTTCTGTGTTTTCCCCTGAGCTTTTGATTTCATTTCAGAAGTAGATTCCATATATTCAATTAGGAACACTTTAAAAAAAAACTCAATTCTACTGGTTTATAGTCCCATCTGGAGGGAGGGAGTTACTCTGCAGAATAAATTGAGTGTGAAATTTGGCTATGCAATAAGAATTCACTTCCGTTAAGGCAAAGAGAAGAGATGCATAAAATTCAAATCATGCATAGAATAAATGCTTTATCTTTAAGAAACATATAAATAGACATCAAACACCATAGAAACATAGAGGGTTTCCTCTCTCTCTTTCTCTCTTTAAGAAACAAATTTGTGTGCAATTTCATAGCAAAAACTTTGCAAGGAAAGATTATGCATGTCCAATGCTGATAAGACTGCCCAAATATAAATTTTATGATGCATTTCCTTTAGAATTCCATCTTTCTAACCAGCACAATCAAAGAAAGGAAAATAAAATCTGAAAGCCTTTGGAGAGCCAAGAACAGGCACCTGAGGAAATCACGAAAGAATTGAGAACCTGATATTGTAGCTAATTTGTGACATTTTTTGCTAAGGCTGCTCTCCTTAAAAGAAGGCACTTGCTCTAAATTTTTTTTTTCCTTTTTCTTCTATAGGATTGCCCTTCTGCAAACACTGGCCAGTGATAAAAATGCTGGGTAAGAAGTGAGAGAGTGAAGCAATAGGAAAGTTTGCAAGCAGCATCCATCCCGAGCCCAGAAAGACCACAGAGGAAGGACTTACCTGATCCTGCAGGGATTTGTCAGTCGGTAGAATCCCTGCAATTGAATAATAATGCAGTTAATCTTTGCTTAAAGAGCAGCTGAGGGATTCTCAAACTAACATCACTGGCACAGAGAGGAAGTCACAGGTCGAAGTCTGAGATGGTCCCTCTGAGAACCCTTAGGATAGGACACCTGAAGATATGCATGTAAAATGTGTATTTTAAGCATCTTCCAATAGAATAGTGTTAATACCTTACCTTTTTCTAAAGTAACGTTCACCAAATTCTGACAAATAAGAATGCTTTCTGTGCTCAGATAAATTTGGGAAATATTGATTAAAGAAAAAAAGTAATTGCATTGTAGGACTTTTCAGAGTCTTTCATATAATCATGAGTGTGGTGAATAAATAAGAGAAACACAGTATGAGACAACACAAAAGTAGTTTGATTTTTCAGTAAGTATCTCATAGGTCCTTGATTTTTTGAAACACACTTTAAGAGATACTAGTTTGGTGCTTCACGAAGCACTTTCATACATATTATGTCTGAAAAATAAGCACATGTATATTCCATCAAGGATGTGTTAAACTATGGTCTGTCCATTTAATAGAAATTTCAGTTACCTGAGGGGTTGCAGTCCCTCATCTGCAATCCCGATGAGTAACAAAAAGTCATACTTTGGCCATCTCTATCTATAGTTCTCTGAAACTTTCTGCCTTGCACATCTGTGCTTTCTATTTTTAGAAACTGCTGTTTATTTGCAGGAAATATTGAATTCATCTTCCTAGCCTAGGTTTGTTCTACTGGCAAGAGATTTCAGATTTTCATTTTTATCATTATCTCTTTAAACCTGATTGTGTTTAACTTCTTACAGTTTCATTATTCCTAAGCACCACCTCTGATGTTTTACATTTCAAATTTTACTTTATTTCTTTAAATGTCTGTGCCTTTATTCCTGTGTCATTTGGGGAAGATGAATTTCTTCTTTTCCATCGTACTTAACCAACATCATTAGAGATAAGCAACTTGGTAGCCATAACATGCTGTTTGTAAGTACAGATGATGGTCCTAATGGGATATTATATATTATGTATTTGGTTAAAAATGGCTTTCTCCAAAAAAAATATAAATAAAAAAAGATATATAAATTAGAGAAAGCTCAACCAATAAAGTTAGATGCCTGAAACACAGGGTCTGGGGGTCCATCTCTATCTTTTAGGGAGAGGATCTTTATTTTGAGTGGTGTGATGGTTAATACTGAGTGTCAACTTGATTGGATTGAAGGATGCAAAGTATTGATCCTGGGTGTATCTATGAGGGTGTTGTCAAAGGAGATTAACATTTGAGTCAGTGGGATGGGAAAGGCAGACACACCCTTAATCTGAGTGGGCACCATTTAATCAGCTGCCAGCACAGGCAGAATATCAAGCAGGCAGAAAAACGTGAAAAGGCTAGACTGACTTAGCCTCCCAGCCTATATCTTTCTCCCATGCTGGATACTTCCTGCCCTCAAACATTGGACTCCAAGTTCTTCAGCTTTGGGACTCAAACTGACTTCCTTGCTCCCCAGCCTGCAGATGGCCTATTGTGAGACCTTGTGATTGTGTGAGTTAATACTACTTAATAAACTCCCCATTATATATTTTTCTCTCCTATTAGTTCTGTCCCTCTAGAGAACTCTAATACAGGTGGTTTTCCTGCAAAAGTGGGTCAACCTTCAGTAAATAAATGGCAAATTAGGAAATTCTCAACACACTTTGCCTCAACCATACTGATGGTTACATCAGTAACCATGTAATACATGAATTACTATGTGAATATTACGTCAAATGTATATGGAAACTCACTTCCAAAAATCTGTAAGTACTCTTGCATTTAGTGTCCCATCTATCTAGAGATAATATTCTTACTATATACATGTGAAACCTTGGGTACAACCACTTGGGCAATGATTAATCAGAATTAACCTGGGTCTAGCTCGGGAATTGGAGCTCGGAGCCCTCTGCTGTGCCATGTTAGATGTTGAAAGGTCTGGCAGATCAAGGGGTGGGCATGGGAGTACTGAGGTAGCCAGTGTGAAAGTGTTTCCATATTTTAACAAAAATGCAGCTACATCATGCTGAATATCAGGCCCGTGTGCATCATCAGAAGGATACTAGGAAATAGACAAAAGTGAGTACTATTTTTCTTATTTTAGAAAAATAAAAAAGGAAAGCAAAAATCTGGGACATAATGGCCTTTTGACCTTTAATGAAAATCATTGTCACTGACTCCTCAGAATAGATACCGACCTCGTATTGTTTCCATTGAGGTAGGAAGAAAGGGTGTGAGTTAGTGGCCTGAAGTCCCTTAGCTGCAGGTAAAGTATTTTGTAACACAAACACTCACCAGAATAAATTGATCAAGGCAAAGAATATAGCGCATGACTCCATGAATGGAATCCACCATTCTCCAAGGGACAAATTCAAGCTTGTTAATTGTGCTAAGCCTTTATGTAGCACTCCCCCACCCCGTTACCTACCCTTTCAGTAACCACGCGTTACAATGCCAGTATCATATGTAAGCAGCCAAGCATATAAATCATGATTTGAAAAATTGGAGGGGCCAGGCTGGGACATGTGGCTAACAGCTTGTTTTTTGCTAAGTTGCAAAATAGCGGAGCTGCACTCAGAGTTGCAAGGTTCATCTGACTTCAGAGCCTACCATTAACTCATTCGGCCTCAGCTCTAGTGGTAAAGCCCAAGAAGATTGCACCTGAATGCCTCAGCCCTTTGCAACAGCAGGCCAAGTCTTGCTGTGTCATTTGGTTTCATATCTTACCAAAGGGTTGCTACTATGGTGAGTTGAAATTTATGGTGATCGCATGTTTCCTCAGTCCTCTGCAGATTTACACAGGAATCCTTAGACAGAGGTAAAGGATAGCTAGTAAAATAAGAATCTGTCTAAATGTTCATAAGTCTACATTGCTTTCAGTCAATCAGGGATGGGGTAGTCATATTCTAAACCATCACACAGAATGCTTATGGGAATCAGCATATATTTATATCTTATGTCACCATCTTGCTGTCTCGTTTGCTTTTGGCATGTTGGATAGAATAGTTTCTTCGTCTCTGTGGGAAATGGAAAACAAAACAAAGGGAAGTCCTCCCCGACCCCAGGAGAAAAGATTAAGGGACATACTGGGATATTTTGAGCAAGTAGTAGGAAAAGTTGTTTCCTGTGAAGAGTGTGTAATTCATGTTTTGATGCTGCCCTTGAGGCAGGCATGTGCCTGGGAGTCCCAATGTGGGTGGGTTCAATGAGTGACCCAGTGGCGGAAAGAAATAAATCATCAGAATGTCCAGAGGTCTAGGACTGAGGCTGAATTTAAAAAGACATTAGAGAAAGTCGATTCACGGACAGCTGAGATCATCATGGGAACTTTGAAAGAAAATAAACAATCCACGCCTTCCCATTTTCCAAAATACTTAATACTTCTTAGGATAGAGTAAACTGTTAAAAATATTAGTAAATATTCGCTGAGCATATTCATGTTTGGTGTGTTCTTCCCAGCACTGGAGGTATCCCAAAAAGCATAAAAGAAATTGCTACATATTTATTATGAGAATATGCATATAGAGTTGGCCTAGGCAGGTCACAACTGCATCACTTACCAGTTTAGTGATGCTGGGAAAGCCGGTTAACATGTCTGGGACTCAGTTTCCTTGTTTACAAGAAAAAACATAGCTAGTCCCGGCCTCATGGGATAATTGTGATGTTAGTGTACTTCACATATATAACATTTTTAGAACAGCATAACAGTAAGCCCTCAATAAAGTTTAGCCATTTCCTAAAGACTCTAAAAAGACATTTACCAAGACTCTACCTTTAGTGTCATGGCCATAAGGCTTAAATCTTAGATTCACATTGACCATGAAGTAGCTGTGTTGCTTCAGACAAGTCACTTAGGTACTGTGCTTTTCTGAGGCACAGAGCACTTGTCAGGAAAATTAGAATCTTAATACTCACCCAGTAGGGTGAGAGGGGTTACTCTGCAGGCCTCCTTAACACTCTCTCTGGTGAAAGCCCTTCCCAAGCTATGAAGTTCTGGACAAGTGTGAAACCTCAGTAGTTCTTTGTTTTTTGTTTTGTTTTGTTTTGTTTTTTTGAGATGGAGTTTTGCTCTTGTCGCCCAGGCTGGAGTGCAATGGTGCCATCTCGGCTCACTGCAACCTCCACTTCCCGGGTTCAAGCAATTCTGCCTCAGCCTCCCGAATAGCTGAGATTATGGGCACCCACCACCACACCCAGCTAATTTTTCTATTTTTAGTAGAGATGTGATTTCACCATGTTGGCCAGACTGTTCTCGAACTCCTGACTTTAGGTGATCCTCCTGCCTTGGCCTCCCAAATTGCTGGGATTATAAGCATGAGCCACAGCACCCAGCCAGTAGTTCTTATTTAATAAAGTATGTATTATCAAGAATAAGTTACTGTCATCCAGTTGCAGAAATAAGGTATTTAGAAGAAAAAGATGACTGTCTTCATAAAAGTATGAGAAGAGAATGAACGGGAAATGAAAGAGTGCTAAAGATATATTAGGTGTGGAAGGGACTCCAGCATGATCTGAGGGCTGGGCTGGGCTGGCTGGGTGCAGTGGGCTTAGCATTGCGCTCTGAAGGAAGGAAGGACATTAGATCAGCGGAAAGGATACCAGAGACCAGTTTCATGAGCATGAAGATAATGATGATAGTGACAAGACTGCAAGCCCTTTGCATTTATGAAGCCCTTCACAGATACTGTGCTGTATGCCCTACTGAACATGCCCTCCTCTAATTCTCGTAAAGATACTATCAGATTCCCATTTTACAGATGTGGAGACTGAAGCTTGGAAAGTTTAAGTCACTTGCTCGAGGACAGTGGGGCTTATGGGATTTGGAGGCTGTTCTGCCTGATGTCTAGGATTCCAACCATGAGGGCTCCACAGCCTTTGCATGAGCAAAAGTGTCAGAGAGAGGACCTGGCCATGGGGATGCTAGTGCCAAGTGCTTCCTTACTTCCAGTTCTTCTCTTCTGTTGTTTCTAGGGCTTGAAACATTCTCTCCCTTCACCTCTTGGTCTCTCTCCTCCTCCTTCTTTACTTTGCTTTTTCTGGGAAGGCTTCTTTTGATTTTCTTTTCCCCATCTCTAAGCTATATGTTCCTATGTACTTTCTTCAACACGGCCCTTGCACACCGTTTCATACATTGCTTCTGTGTCGATAACTTTCAGCAGGATTCTGAGCTCCAGGAGAGCAGAGACAGAGTCTGCCTTACTCATTACGACATTCAAGAAGAAAGGAGGATGGAGGAAAAGGCAGAGAAAGGAAAGAAAGGAAAAGAAAAAGGAGGGTTTATACCATCAAAGATAAACCTGATAATGACTTTGGAGGTTCAGATTGTGGAATAATTTTTAGAAACTTCTTTAGGAAAGAATTCCTGTATCTCTCCCCTTCCCTATACACACTAATGGGAAATTTTTAAATTCCTTCCCTTGAACCTGACACTCTGAGGAGCCAATCAGAAGTCTGGTTCCCGAGTAGGCAGACTAATCCTGTCAGCACTGGAGCTGCTGTTTTCTGCGTGCATCTGCTTTACCTACCCAGCTGACATGTGGGCCCCATTGCTCAGAGCCATTGCAGCCAATTTGGTCGATAATCTGCAAATTAAAAATTCAATAAGTAGTTCCCAGAATCATTTTCAAAAGCTGGGACATAGAAATGAACATGTTAATAATCGGCGCACGGTGGGCTGGGTTTTCTGTGGTGGATTGTCATTGCTTTAATTTGGTATTACAAAAAGGTCACGGGATGCATTCCTTTAATTTTGCTACACAGAGTGTAGGCTTTTAGGGGTGTTCTGTAAGTATCGATGTGGGTAATGATATTGCATATGGCTTTTGTGGCAGCTTAGGCAGGAAATAAATAGGGTGCTATAGGATTCATTAGAATTTCCTTTAATAATAAGGCATTGCATCTTAGTACTTTTACTCTGTAGCACATCCTCAAATGAGTTTTGCATATGCTGTCAACAAGACTGAGAGGTAGGCAGGGACAGACATTTCTTCCTGTACTCACACATGAAGAAATGCTTCGGGAGATGCATGGCCTCACACCAACAGCTAGTGGGCAGTATGGCATGATGAGAAGCTGGCTCTCTCCATTCCTAGACAGAAGCCCTCTCCTCTGAACGTTGAACCTGCAGTGCTAACAAATTCATACACAGGTTGCTCTAATGATTCAGTCATAATAACTTCAAGCCACAATGCCTGGTCTAAAAACTACTCTGGCAGCAACAAAGCTTTGATAGACAGATTTGGGTTCGAATCTCTGCTCCAGCACAGATTGGTCGAGAGAGTTCATATTCATTCCTTAAGCTCTCTGAGCTTCTGATACCCCTTTTAAATGATGGCGAGAATAAAAACTACTCCAGTGGGTCACTGTTAGGATAAAATAGAGGAGATGGGTGAGAAACTAATCAGTGGATACTTAATGTGATTCCTGGTATTTGAAATTGAAGATGTGTGGGACAAGATATTTGAAAGCAAACATGTATTGCACAATCTCTACTACCCTGTCCATGTGGTAGCTGCTAGCTCTATGTGGTTATTTACATTTAAGTTGATTCAACTTATAATAAAATTAAAAATCTAGTTTCTCGGTCTCACTACCCACATGCCAAATGTTCAACAGCCACACAGGGGTGGCTAGTGGCTACCATACTGGGCAGCGCTGACACAGAACATTTCCATGATTGCAGAAAGCTCTATTGGATGTTGCTGCCTTAGGAGAAATGACCTCTCCAAGGAAATAGGCAGGGGAGATGTCATGCAAAGTCTAGACTCTATGTTGCTGCAAGAGGAGGCCAGAATGAAGATGTGGACCAGTGTGTGCCCACTTTCCTTTGTTTAACAATACTGTTTACATTGGGGCTATGCAAATGGTGTGTGAGCAATACAGTGCAGTGCGTTTAATAGGCCCACTCCAGAACATCCTGCTGATAATTGTGTAGAGCTCTGCAAATGGTGGGTAATTTCCTCTCAGGTGCCTGTTCTACACGCTTGTTTGGCATGCTTTATTGTCGGGTGGATTTACACTCTGCATTTGCCATAAAAACTGTTTCCAAAAGAAACAAGAAGCGTGGCAAGATAAAAAGCGATATAAAAAGGGTATTTTGTGATTTATTTATGTCAAATTTATGGAAGATGACAGGAGGCATTACAGTTCCAAAATTAGTTGTCACAGTCAGGCTGTAAATCCTGTAGGACAGGAGTTAAAGGAGTGGGTTGGGAATCAGGACCCCTGGGTCTCAGAAGGGCCCATAGCAAGGCCAAAAGAAGGCAGAGGATTTCTAGAACCCTCCACACAGGAGCTTCGCCAGCCCTCCAGCTGAGGAGCTGCTGCTTAGTAGCTAACAAATATTGAGTGTTTGCTATGTTTTAAGCACTTTCTCTGTATAATATCATTTGCTTTTCACTAGCTCTTGCTATTTTAATCATTTTACAGATGTGGAAACTCTGTACTGTACCTCTGTACTGAGAGGCACAGTGAATAAGGGTGAAGCTGGAGTAACTGGTAGAGGCTGACTTGAATGTACTCATTACGCTTTCACTAAAGACTTAAATTCATTCGTGGTCTGCAAGCTTTTATTAAGCACCCCCACTGTGGGCCAGACATAGTGCCAAGCACTAGTGGTATAGAATGATAAGAGGTGAACTCTGCCATCAATAAATTTTCAGTCCAGCAATAAATTGAACTGATATACAAACATCTGTGATATTAATCAGTCCAAGAAAAGTGATGTATAGATATGGATGGATTCTCTAGGACTATAAGGAATCTCCTCTTTAATCCCAACCGGATTATACAGAAAAGCTTCATGGAGGAGATAGTCTTTGAGACGAAGAAGGAAATGGGTCCCTACTGGTCAGATATGGGGGATGGTCCATCTCTGGTTCCACTGATGGGGGAATAGAGGAAGGATGGTCCCAACGACTTCTCCTTAGCTAATGATGCGAACCTTTATTTTCCTGAGAAATGAGTGGATGGCCCCAGTCTATCTATGCTGTCTTTGAAATTCTTTGTATTTACTTTGTAAGGTATCCTAAAGAGGCAAGTGGAGGGAGACAAGGTTTTTTCCTCAGTTAGAAAAACACAGTTTAAATCAGAGCAAGACTATTGAAACTCTCCTCTCTGTTGGCTTCCACTAAGCGTTCTCTGTTTCTCCAGCCACTCTTCATTGCGCTTCTTTAAGAATTCTTTGTTCAACCCTTCAGTGTTGGTGCCCCTCCACTCCATTCTGCTCTCAAAAGGATTCTCTTCAGTCTTCTCTTTTCTCATTGCATGCACATTCCTGTATGATCTCATCCCCTCATATGACTCCCATGTGTTTTCTGGTCACCCCTAAATCTATAACACCAGGCTTAACTTCTCTTTTGAGCCCCAGATCCGTATACCACCTGCACATTAGCCATTTTTACCTGAATATTCTACAGACACATCAGACTTGGTCAACAGGTCCTAAGCATGCTTCTCTTTCTGCATTCTGCACAGCAGTGAGAGATACCATGGACTATCAGGAAAAACCCTAGGAACCAGTCTAGGTCATCCCTTTTCTTATCATCCTTACATCATACTTGTCACCATGCCCTTAACATATTTTAAATCAATATCCATTTCTAGTCTATAATCTTCATAATTAATACTAGTTGCTATAATGAAAGGAGCACAGATTCTGAAGACAAAGTGTTGGGTTTGAATTCTGGTTCTAAAACTTATGTTACTGATTCTCTCTATACCTTAATTTTCTCATCTGTAAAAATGGAGGCAAAGTATAGTTATTTACCTCTTCGAGTTCTTGCAAAGATTTAACAGTTCCCAGCTTAGGCAGGCACCACTGAAGCATTTGCAATCATAATTGAACTTGTATTGTAAGGACTCTTGTTCTGTTTGCTTTACATTCATCTCATAGAATCTCCTCAACACTATGGAAGGTTTTTCCCTTAGCCAAAATGGTGGTGTGCCTTCACCCTGTAAAGATCTCCTAACTGGCCTCCGGATATTACCTCCATCCGCCATGTTCTCCACACTGCTGCCTGACCACATTATCACAAAGACTCATTTGAAGAAGATTAACAGAACCCTCAATATTTCCTCCCTGGCCAGTCCTTCCTCACTCTTTGCCCCACTATCACACCCTCACTTCCCATTCCCTTGGCCAGCTTTCCAGGAGCACCCAGGACAACCAGGAAAGGGGGTTCATGAAAGCAATTATGTAGTTAGCAGGAACCTAATTTATGGCCACACATTTATGGAGAGGTAAGCTGACCAGAGGGTGCAGGGAAACATATTGACTTCTCTGTAGGGTTTGAGGTAAAACTGTGCCTCCATATAGATCTTCAGTCCTTCCGGGGTTTCTCCACCTCTACAAAGACACCATACCTCTTGTTTCAAACAAACTATGAGTCTTAACTAACAATTACAAAGGGCTTACAGGTTCTAGAAGACAAAGGCATTAAATACCCATATAACAGAAATTATACATAGATAAAAAAAAGAGACGTGTAAATTAGATCAACCAAAAGTCCCTCATTCACTCCGCTGAGCACTCTGAAAGTTCATCCAGGATTGTCTCTTGCCAGCAGTGAATAGTTTTGAAAGTAAAGATTTTCAATGGTATTTTGCTCACAAAATGTTCTTGCAGTGGGTAAAGAATGGTATTGTTCATGGTAATAGCAATAAGAGAGGCCAGTGAGGGAGAATAATTTGCAAAATGAATATCCCTAGCTATTTTCCTTTGACGAACAATCATGAAAGATCTTCTAGGTTTAATGCTAGGTCCTCGTTTCTTCAGCCTGTATTTTAGAAACTGATTGATTGTGGTTTTTTTCACGGGGTCTCCACCACGTCAGGATCACAAAATGTCACTTTGCAGTTAGATGGCCCCCATTGGAAAGGCACCGAGAAATGGCAATTGCAATTCAATTTTCAAATATACCTTACATCTTATTCCTGGTGAGAAACACTTTCCCCTCCTCATGGGCATGCTAAGTGTTGTGCTGAGAAAAAAGGTGGCGAGCGTTCTTTTGAATGAAAGGAAATTTTCAGCTCAAGTCCCTGGAGCTTAAGAGGCCTCCCTTCTTTTAGTGGTGCTTCTTGCTGTGCAGCTTTCCTGTGAGCACAGGTAAGAGTAGGAGACAATTGAAATGGAAGAGTTAAAAGGCACAGACTAATGGCAATTGCATTTATCACCTTCTCCACTTGGGTTTCAGTCAAGGTTATAATCTGTATGTGCAGACTCCCACCTGGCCCTGTGCTCTCAACAGACCAAATTCATGCAGTAAACCATTGGCAAACAGGAGTCTTGTATTGACTTTGGGGATTGCTCAGTCGTAGAAAAATATCTTCCCAGCTGGGAAAAGCCAGTCTGAGGTTCCAACACCTGGTTTGTATTTGGAATTAGGAAGTATTGACTGCTTCCGACTGTCTCATTGTCTTGGGCAGCCTTGGACTCAGAGATGGTAGGCTCAAGTGGTATCTTCTTAGTGGAGCAGAGGAAAGGCAAGTGGTGAGGTGCTCTTGCTAGAGAATTGTTTGGCTATGAGCTCTCTGTGGCTCTCTGAATCTTAGCTTTCTCATTGGTAGAAGGAAGGTCTTGGGCCAGATGACCCCGTGGTCCAAATGTGATCCACTTAGGTAACTATCCTAAGTTGGTCCCTTTCTGCGTTGCTTAACTTTATTTCCCCCACAATATACAATAGAATTTGACAATTGTTGTGGAGTTGATATTGAGACTTTTCTATTCCACAACTGTTTATCTAGAAAAAAAAGCGTCCCCCTGCTATTTCTACCTTCTCTTCTTGTTATTAAAAAAAATAAAAAGATGAGAAGAGGGGTGATGGAAGATGGGCCCATTTGGCTTTCTCAGCAGATTTGCTGTTTGATTTTTTCCCCCTAACCCTTTCGTACTGGCCAGAGGGTTGATTTAGTTGGAAATGGCACCTAACAGTGCAAATGCTCATTATCTTTATTGGTCATGATCTGCAAACCCATTTCTCTCTCCAGGGCCTTCAAAACAGCTTATTAGTTAGAGTATTCACTTTGACACCTTTAGGGTTGGTGTCACCTTGTGGGCTGCTGTCACCTTATGGGTAAAGGGATGATTTTAGAATTATCTGTGATGAGCATCTCATCACTGCCTAACATGCACAGGGGGGCTTGTGGGAGGCAGAGAACATGGCCATTTAATATCTGTCCCAATTACCACAAGGAAGAGGACCAGTTCTGGCACCACGTGGTTACAATGCAGTAACAGGTGACATGGCAGTGTGGGAGATAGTGAGTCTTTGTCGGTCATCCTGGTTGTTGTGGGTTGCTCTGGGAAATCGATTCATGTTGAAATTATCCACACATGTTGTAACTGTTTATAGAAAGGATAAGGTGTGGAGGTAAGCGGGGGCGATGTCTGGTTTCCCCAATAGGTTATGAAGATACATTTTAAACATGCTGAGAACTTCCCACTATATTATGGTTTCTGTAGAAGTGTAAGGATAAATCATGTCATTTGTTTTAGCTGCATCCCTGAAATCCTCAAGAAGTAAAACTGCTATTCCCTGGGCCTCCAGTTAGGAGATTTTGACCTTCTTCTTCCAAGTGCAGTGAAATTTTGGTCAGAGGGAAATTAAACCTAAATCACTGCTCTGTCGTCAGAAGTTCTGTTATGGTGGCAGACCTTTCGTGGAAAGATAGTATTGTTAGGAGGTGAAAGCAGTAAGATGGTGTTACTTCCCTCTTTCCTGACATTATTATTGCCACCTAGAAGTGTGCTGCTTTTTTAAAAGCACTTTCTAGAAAAATTACACACACACACATATACATTCTCCTAGCCATCTTTTTTACTTTTACCAACATGTAGATTTAGCTAAGTTAAAACATAGAAACATAATTAATGCAATTATTTATAGATTAGTTCCTTGATAATGCTGAGAACGCTCACTGATCAGAGGGATTAGTCTAGCTACCATGTACATATAAGCCCAACTATTCCATCAGGTTCCCAGAGAAATTGGAAAGACTTACGTTAGTAATGCTTACTTATTTTATGAATTTGGGCAGATTAAGGGAGGCCTGAGGCCTCAGGCAATGTAACAATGTGATGGCTTTGCCTTAGGTAGAAGTAAGAGAGCTAATTGAACTTGCTTGTTAAACTCACCCATCTGCAGGACACATCACACGGTTCCAGATGATGGGGCTCTCTGCCAGGAATAATGATAATTTCTCTCATTTTCCTTGTAGTCATTTTCACAGGGTAAGTGTGTTATGCACAGCGAAACTCTATGAAGGATTTACCTGCCCAAGGCTTGCCCAAGTAGGCTCATGGGTTTTGGCCGTTCCTACCTCTCAAAATAGGAGCCAAAGATGAGCAGTTCATTGTTTTGGCCCAACTAGTTGTCATTTACCTACTTTTGTATGTTCTAGAGAAGGATTTCTTGATCATACTTCAGCATGATTGACATTTTAGGCCAGGTAGTGTTTCTGTTGTGGGAGGCTGTTCTGTGTGATGTAGAATGTTCAGTAACATCCCTGGCCTCCACCTACTCAATGCCAGTCATCTCTCCCCTCTTGCATCCCAGCAGTTGTCACGACAACAATAAAAAAAGTCCTCTGATATTGCCAGGTGTCCCTTGAGCAACAAAACTGTTACTGATCTAGAGACATTCCCGACACAAAAGAATAAACATTTAGACCTTCATATCTAAAGTAGAAGCTGAGTCTATCTGGCCACCTTATCAGGGGATTTCAAATCCGTTTTTAAAGGTTAGCCTAGATTGTTGCCTGATTCAACTCAGCAGGAAAAATCATACCATGTTGAGTGTGAAGTAACTATAATTTATTAGCTCATTAGTCTGGCCTTGAAATTGCCATTTTGAGCACTTGCCCAGGCTGACCAAGTTTATAGGCTGAGTTGCTTTTTTACAGACTCAAGGTTTCCCCTCTGCTTTTGGGCACTCATTGCATGAGCCTGCTGAGCTTATCATGGCCTGGTGCACTTACTGATAAGCAGCCTTGACTTGTGCATCCAACTATTCGAAATCTTCTGCCACCATTACCTTCCTGGCTGATATGAAAGTTCTGCTCTATAAATGAGAAGGACAAAGAAGCACCGATCAGGACAGCTAAGAAGGAAGAAGACAGACCTGTCATAAATACCTTTCTCCTTCCATCTTCATAGGAGGCCCCAAGAGCTCATAGCTTCTTGAGGGTTGAGAAGGGCAGCAAGACTCATCATGTTCATGTTGGCATCTTTCCAAGTGGCCAAGAGGAAGGTAGGCAAGTGATTTTCCCCAAAGCCACATCATGCTCGTATGCCCCTACTGAAGAAACAGAGTGGATGTTTTACTTCTAATTACTCTTACTCTGTTTTCTACATCTTATTATCACCTTCTGTAGAGTTAGCAATCATACTGGCCAATTGAGAAGGTTTCTCCATTCAGGAGTATGTCATACACATTCTAACGCCATAATGAGTACTGAAATATTCAAGAGGGGCACATTTCATTTTACCTTGGATTTGATGCCTGCACATAATTTGGAGACTGGGCAGCCGGTTCATGTATCCTGATGGATTTTTATCTGACCAGGTGTTCACTTTGTTCCCTGCTTAGTTCTCTGTCAGTTAAGAGCTCCTCCTCATGTTGACTCCATTGAGGAGCACCATATGGTGGTCAATGCCGCCCCTTCAATCAATATAGTCACATTTGCATTCATTCTCTGATGAGATGGTAAAGGGGAGACTCCTCTCCTATTGAGAGAACGTGTTTATGCTTGGAACAGAATTGAACATAGAATTCAGTTTTTCCATGTGATGAAGATTTCTTTCTCGCTCTTTTTTTTTTTTTTTTTTGGTTTGGTAAATAAATCAAGAGTACTAGCTAAAGTCATTTATTTGCATACTCAAGTTCTAGGATATGTTCCAAATTCTGCTTTTTCTGTCAATATGAATAAGCCCTTTAAGGATAAATAATACAAATAAACATATTTTTAAAGAACTAAGGCAAATAGTATTCTATTCGAATATATTGCTGCTAAGATTTTCTAGCCTTTCTTAGTAGGAAGGGCATATCAATCTATTTTTATTCCATGTCTGAGTCTATATTAAAGACAGTTCTGTTACTTGAATAAAGCTTAACACTTTCTAGAGATAATTTTACTATAAATATTGTGATTATAAATATTTTACATTAGGTATTTGAGGGTTTTAAAAAGAAAGCACAATGAGTTATGCTCATAAACGTAGGTATGTATTGATATCCATGTAAGATCACCTTTTGAAAAACTGCCTTGTATTTGAGAAAAATTGATACCATTAAGGCAAAATGAATTGCTGGAGTAGATTACACTTAATACAGATACATTTACTTAAAATAAAGCAGAGTTTTAGAAAACATATAGAAACGTTTGAGTTATAAACTTGAAAATTGGTTAGGACCCCAGGCTCAAATCTATTTTTGTTATGAATTTGTGGTACATCTGAAGTCTATTTATTGGCTATTTATAACCTCAATACACTGACTTACAAGTTTGTCTTCCTGGAGTTTTCTGAACATTTAATAAGGATTTCAAATTGTTTCATCTAGAAGTATGCTTACATTTATATTACACCTGTAATTCTACAAACAGTACAAATGACCAGTAATTAAAATAAAAAGTAAAATGATGATTATTGTTAAAATCGCCCAGTGTTTGGAATTGACTCAAACTTGAACTGAACAGAGTTATTTGTGCTTATTACATACAGACAAGCAAGTAAAAGTTTCACTCCTCCAAAAAAATACTGTTTCTTAAACTATGGGAAGCTTTTGTTTCATCTCTCTCCAGTTCTCCTATTTGCAGTATCTGTATTTAAATGCACACACAGGGATGGCTTGCTAGCGACTAACTAGATCAGTTGCAAAACTACAATTTTCAGGCCCCACATGGACTCTATAATCAACCTAAACTCAGGTCGCCCCTATCTTTTGGTCAACATTCTGGGTTTTCCCCATGTTTTTTAAAGACCAGAGGGAGCTGTTTCTTAATTAAGAGTTGATTAATAAAATTATAAATATCACCTATAAATAACTATACTTGTTATGTGTATGTGGATAGCTGTATGAAAAAGAACTCCTTTAGTGGGTTTTTCTCCCTCTGTGGCATTTATCACTACCGCCTTGTTCTCTCTCTCCCATCAGACAGTAGGTGGCATTAGAAGAGGGACTTTGTTTTCTTTACAATTGTATGCTTAGGACCTAGAATGGTGCCTGGCATGCTGTAGGCACTCAATAAATATTGGAGTGAGTGAATAGATACATGATAGCTCTTGATGAAAACTATTTAAAACATATCTGTTTCAATCTCTTCTTTATACAGATGTAGAAATTGGGCTAAGGATGGTTTGCTAAATCGATTGCTGATCCGTTCATTTATTATTCATTCCTCTTGTTCATCTATCATATATTTCTTGAATACCCTTTACTTACCAAGGGTAGTGTTAGCTAATGTCAGTACCAGAAAAAAATAAAACAGAGACCCTGCCTTAAGGGAGGTCAACATTCCTAGGGGAAACAGACACAGAAAACAGAATGACTCCGTGGGCATTTTCATGTGTTGGGAAGCGAGGGAGACAAGGGATACTCAGAGGAAGTGACATGTGAGCTGACTGCTGAGAGAGAAGGACGAGGCATCTGATGATAACGAGGGTTGTAGGCAGAGGATGAGCACTGCACAGGCTGGGTGGCAGGAAATGACATGGCCGGTCTCTGAAGCACTTCGCTGTGATGAGCATGTGAAACAACTTGGGAAAAGAGTACACTGTAGTGGTTAGAATGTGGGCTTCGCTATCAGAGTGCCTGAGTTGAAATCCTGGCCCCATCAGTTACGAGCACTGTAACTTGGTGCAACTTAAGCTATTAGTTTTGTTATCTGTAAAATGGAAATAAGGGCACCTACTTCATGTGGTAGCAAAGATGAAATGAAATACAATTTTGCCTTCTACTTAGTAAGTTAACAAAACTTTGTGACTATGGTTACAATGATTATAAGGAAATGGTGCAAGACAAAATTGGCAAGCTTGGTTTGGTGAGACCTTGAAAAGCTTAGCATTTGAATTTTATTCTGTGTGCATTGGACCACTACTTAGATGGGTATAAATCATGGAGGGAAATATTTGCATTGTATTTTAGAGAGAAAGAACTCTTAGGTCATCAAACAGAGGAAAGATTTCAAAGGGGGAGGAACTGAAAAAAAGAGGACTAGTGAGTGACCTGATTGTTTGGAGGATATGGTTTGGCAATGATCTTGGGGGTGGAGAGAGACAGAGCATCTGGAGAGAGATTTTAGTGGTAGAAAAATAAGAATGAGAGGAAGGGTCTCTAAGGCTCCCAGCTTGGACAACTCTGGTTAAATGAAGTCATTAACTCAAACCCTGGATATAGGAAAATCTGCATCTTCTGAGATTGCTTAGGATATCATTAGAGTGCCGAGCTTTGCTACTGAGATCGTGGTCCCCAGACCAGCAGCATCAATGTTACCTGGGAGCTTGTTAGAAATCTAGAATTTCCAAACTCCACCTCAGACCTATTGAATAAAATCTGCATTTTAATAAGATCCACAGGTGATGGGCATGTACATTAAAGTGAGAGGAGCAGGAGTCTGGAGCAGGTATTGACAAACTCCAGCCCTCACACTAAATCCAGCCCACTAGCTGTTTTTGTGTAGTCTGTAAGCTAATAATGGTTTTTACATTTTTAAATAGTTGAAGAAAAATCAAAGGAAGAATAATATTTTGTGTTACATAACAATTATATGAAATTCAGATTCGGTGTCTATAAATAGTTTTATTGGATAGCCACGCCTGTTCACTGACACACTGCCTATGGCTGCTTTTGATTTACATGGCAGAGTTGAGAACATATGAACCTCAAAGCTGAAAAGATTTGCAATCTGGCTCTTTACAGAATATTTCCTCACTTCAGGTCTAGAGAGAGCATTTGCGAGTTGGGAAGACTTTAGTTCTTGTTCTAACATGGCTATTTATCAATATGTAATTAGTTACTTAAATTTTCTGTGCCTTGACTTTTCATACTTGTGAAATGAAGATACAAATTCAACTTCATGAGATCAGAATGAAATAGGAATAATGCATCTATTATGCTTATCCCAAAGCCTAGCACATACTAAGTACTCAATATAAATAATCTTTTATTCTTATTACTCAATAAAAATGTTAATAAATGACTGTGTTATAGCCTAAGTTTTTTTTTTTTTGCTTTAATCCTGTGTGTTTTTCACTGATGCAGGTTTCTTGTTATGCACATCCAACACTGTTGCTTTCCTGATCATTCACTATAAGTTACCTTGATTCCTGCCCTTGCCAACTAACTGATTTTAGAGGAATCATAGTAATAAAGAAAATTGCTCCTTTACATCAGTAGTTAGGTTTGTCATGAATAATGATATTAATAACTAATAACCTACAATGTGGTGTATATACTAGGGAGTAATTTATTTTGATATTTTTATGCCATCATAATGAATTTGTTATTCATTATAACTCTACTTTCAAGGCATAAATCAATGTTGTTTTATATTCTGGGCAGATGCTGTGTGTATTTCCAGAGGTTTTCTAGGGTAAGGAATTAACATTTATTTATAGAAACACAAGCATTAGATGTTTTGAACACGTTTTAAAAGCAGCAATAAAGAAATCACTGCCATGGATATTTTTCCATTTTGAGAGAATGCTGCAAATAGCCATGTTGGTATTTAATACCTGGACCTTGATTTGAACTTAAATTGAATGTAGATAAACATTTTGGTTATCTCTTCAATTGAAGTATAACTTTCCTTTAAAAGAAAGATACAGTTTGAAGAAAAATTGAATGTTATTGCTTTTTACCTCTGCCTTTTCTTATTAGCTACACTCTGATATCTCTTCTACAAATACTGATACCCAAAGATGCTTAGTGGAAAGAGCAAGACAGCAGTAAAACCGGGGATTTATGTGCTGCTATTTCCTGGTTGTGAATATAATATTTGGGCTGTGGTGTTAAGTACAGGTAATTTCCTTAGATCTTCAATTACTGTAAATATCTTCTTGGTACAGCCTTTAAGAGTTAGAAAATAGAGAAATTGACTCAGATATCTAGCAAGTTATAATTACTAAAAATAAAAAGAACAGAATATCAGAATATCGCCCCTGAATATGAAACAATCCATTTCTTCACAACTTTGCAGAAACAAATACCCGTGTTTTTTATTTATATTCTTATTATCCATCTTAGTTTGCCTTCTTAATTAAATATCAGTCAAACATCTATATTTCAGATTGGCATCTATAAGAATTATGCTTAAATTATGTTATATGATTACTGAGAACATTTCAAACTTTTACTTAAACTTCTTCAAATTAAACTTTTAAATGTGAGCTTTTTCTGGAAGACTTTGAGTTGTAACAGTGTGAAATAATTCTGTAGTTATTTTTTAATATAAGAGAGTATATATTACATTTAAATTACAAATAACAAAATTGTCCAAAGAGCCTCTAAAATGACCATTGCTTAAAATAAATATATATTTGGTCACTAACATATGCCTTGGATTAACCTATTAGTAAATGTGCAATGTATGAAAACTATATCAACACAGTTAGCATTACTAAACTGCTAGAGTAGAAAAACTTAGCATGCTTATTTTCTGTACTGCATTTAGTTTGGTGAATTTGCTGTGAAGATCTCATTCACCCATACTTTTTCTTTCATCCTAGAAACACTACTAAAAATGTGAGAATGTAAATTTCAGCTTGGTTGAGAAAGCTAGCCAGTGTCCACAAGCAATGTAAACTCTTAGTTGTGAAATTGCTATGCACAGTTAAAAAAATTACTGAGTATAAGGAGTTAGGTGAGTAAGCTATAAGGTGGAGGGAAGAAGCCTTATTTCAAAAGAAATTTAACTGAATATTTTCTAGTGGACAGTATGGTCTTATGAAAAATCTTCATAACAAGGAATGTGCTGTTCTAACTTGAAGCATTTTTATCGTATGAGGTGCCTGGAATATTATTGTTTTCCACATGTGACAATGCAACCTTGTATTTTCTTCTTGACACATATCTCTTGGAGTTTCTAACTTTGAAAGGTGAAGTTGTTTGGCAACTTGAATAAATTATAAAATGGTCACTATATCTTTGGTTCCTAAGTATTCTATCAGTGGGCATTAATAATGACATGGTTCTGAAAATTGAAAAGAATCAACAGATCATGCAATGCACTGTTGCAGGATTAATTTAAGTGAGCTTTGAATGTTCAGGGCAATGAGGCCCTGGCTACTTCCCTGGGGATATTACTCTATAAGGATTTCCTAGTCTCTAATGCATACTCCTAATATTACAGTAAAGACAAGAAGCTGATCATTCTAATATCTGACTCAAATACCTGCAGACTGTGTACTGTATGGTTAAACCAATCCAACATTGTTCCATAACAAAGTTTTTCAACTGTTTCTGTAACATAGTAATATTTTCTACTAGAATTTTTTTTTTTATTATTATACTTTAAGTTCTAGGGTACATGTGCATAACGTGCAGGTTTGTTACATATGTATACTTGTGCCATGTTGGCGTGCTGCACCCATCAACTCGTCAGCACCCATCAACTCGTCATTTACATCAGGTATAACTCTCAATGCAATCCCTCCCCCCTCCCCCCTCCCCATGATAGGCCCCGGCGTATGATGTTCCCCTTCCTGAGTCCAAGTGATCTCATTATTCAGTTCCCACCTATGAGTGAGAATATGCGGTGTTTGGTTTTCTGTTCTTGCGATAGTTTGCTGAGAATGATGGTTTCCAGCTGCATCCATGTCCCTACAAAGGACACGAACTCACCCTTTTTTATGGCTGCATAGTATTCCATGGTGTATATGTGCCACATTTTCTTAATCCAGTCTGTCACTGATGGACATTTGGGTTGGTTCCAAGTCTTTGCTATTGTGAATAGTGCCGCAATAAACATACGTGTGCATGTGTCTTTATAGCAGCATGACTTATAATCCTTTGGGTATATACCCAGTAATGGGATGGCTGGGTCATATGGTACTTCTAGTTCTAGATCCTTGAGGAATCGCCGTACTGTTTTCCATAATGGTTGAACTAGTTTACAATCCCATCAACAGTGTGGAATAATATGGAGTAATACCTTCTACTAAGAGATTTATTCAAGAGGAATAGTAAGGAGTGATTCAGAAATGCTAGATAGCTACATTGCAATTACACCTACTAAAAATCTTTGTTGACCAAGCCTGTCTTTGAAAGGGTACTATTATGTTTCTTTTACACATTTAATGAATACATATCCAATACATTTAGCTTGTGATCAGCTTGGAAAAAGCTCATGATAGAATATAGTATTTCCTTCTAGTCATGCTTAGTTTATTTATTTATTTGTTTATGTATTTATTTACTATTTTCAGAAAGAAAGGTGAGACTCAAAAGTTAGACCTAAGTAAGTTATAGCAAACTTTAATGTCTTTTCAGGTAGGTAGGCAATAGGGGAAGAAAGGAAGGTTGTAATGCATTATAGTAGTAATATAATGCATTCATGTAATGCATTATAGTAGGTTTATGGACAAGGATTTCTTCAGGACACAGAATCTATGCAGATTGTTTAAATGAGTAGACTTTAATGAAAGAACTATTGAGAGAGGTGTGTCCATTTAAAGAGAACAAATAGTCATGTAGAGGCACTAAAGGATTAGCAAAAACTGAAAGTCTTTAGCTGAGTGGAGACTTAGGGTGAAACTAATAAGGTTTTTAAGTTTCAGGGTTCCTCACATTGTACAAGCCCTTCAAAGGCCCTGAGAGGAACCAGCAATATGTTCTCATATTCATATTCTTTTTACAAAATTTACAAATTTAATCGTACAAGTTTCGGGTCCCCTAAAACCTGGATATATCCCTGGTCTTAACTCTCCCAGGGCCAAAGGTAAAAAAGAGGACACAGCATTTGTTACCTGAGCCTATGAGAACTGGAGTTATGGTGGGGTAACTGTCCAGTAGGGGGTAAAGTTGTAGAACAACAGAGATGCCTCTAGAAGGGCATTCCAGGAGCAGGGAGGAAGTGAGAAAGAGATGCCTTGAGCCCTCTCCCACCCCACTTCCTGGTTTTCTGGCAGTGCTTCCCATTGGCTGAAGCCATCAGGAAGCCAGCAGGTAAAAGCACCTAGGGGAGGCTGTATATGGGCCTCCAAGATGCAGAGCAGAGAAGGAGAATGGAATGGGGAGGGAGTGGGGAGAAAAGAATAAAGGGTAAACTATCGTTGTGACCTCTTTTCTCTTTCAGATGATTTAAATGTGTAGTTTTGTGTTTTGGATTCTCTTTTAGAGACTCCTATGAGGCTATGAACCCAAGAGTTTCTTCTAGTGGTAGATTCTGAGAAGAATAAAATACAATATGGCATTTAAAGTTGTACTCCAGACTTTGATTTGTACAATAGCTTCAATCAGAACAAGGAACAGAACACATAGAGTGACCGTGGGCTGGGGTGTCCCATGCAGTAAATATGATGGGGAAGTGGGAGGGAATGAACACAAGTTACAAACAGAATCATTCAATCTACAGACACTTTCCAGATGAACAACTACCTTTCATCATGAGCTTTCATTAATAACTATTCAAATATTTACACATATCACTGATGAATGGATATGACCATTAGACTCCTGAAACATCTTGGAAGTGAAAGTGAAAGCTTTTCTGGTAGGGCAGGGGGAAGAGAACTTATTTTTCATGAATGGGTTCTAGATTGAGAGACCTCAAATTACTAAAGTCAATAAATTGAAGAGTGTAGTGGAGGGATGGTTAAGCGCCCAATGTTTCCTCTAACTTAGATGTAGGTTTTTGTGAGTTTTAGCCAAAGGCTCTCCTGAGACTCTCATCCCTGACATTCATGTATCCTGCTGTTCCTTGTTTGGGTAATGGACGTTTTCTTTGAAATATGTTATATATTTGGGTTTTACAAACTGGAACACATTTTTCTTGTATGTTTTGATCTTTAATAAAAACCATGGGATGAATTGCTGGGAAAGTAAAGAATCCTTTGGTAATGCATGGCATTATGTCTCCTATTCATGGGTGAGCTGTTCTCATACTCCCTAGCCTCATGTTCCAGACTTTGCTCTTTTATGTTTATTTTCTAGTAAAAATGACCAACGTGTAGCTCCCTGTGTAAACACTTATAGGGTTTTGTTTGTGCTGTTCCCTCTGCCTGGCATACCCTTCCCACTTCTCATCATGCATGTAACTCTTACTCACTTGGCTTGGCCCCAGCATTCTTTATAGGAAACCATCCCCCAATTCCCTGTGTACCTCTGTATTATCATTTATATATCAAAACGTGTGTGTTTGACTTAACCTACTGGACTGTGGGTCTTTCAAAGTTAGAGAGAGGGTCTCATTCTTATTAGTATCCAGAGTGTGCAGGCTCTGACATGTAGCAAATCATCAATAAGTATTTGTTGAATTGAACAATTGTATAATTGCAAAAATTGCATTTCCCCCAAAGCAGAGAGGACTGCGTAATCCTCAAGGTAGCCTTAGTGTCCTAGTTAAAACTTAGTCCAATGTGTAAAATTTAATTATCTCTCTCTGATTAATTGGCTCCTGAGATGACTTTTGGGTTTTCTCTGTGCTTGGGGTAAAATTAGACCAGTTAAGTGTCTACTTCATCACACTAAACTACCTGAAAGTGTAAGTTGTACTTTTTGTTAAGACTAAAGGGCAGATTAGGTAATATCTTTTATATGAAGTATAAAGAAGAGAACTAACCATGATTATCACTCACACCAAGTCCACAGCAAGAAAGATGGTAATAACAATGTCCATTATCACACAGGATTCTTACATCCACTCTTGAGGTGGGATCTTAATTGTTGACTCATGGCAAGCAAAGATCAAATGATTTTCCAAAGGTAACCATTTTGGAGGAAGCTGGATTTGAACCTTGGGCTTCCTGAGTGAGGTCCAGTGTTTTCTATAAATCATTACAAGATACCTTTCAGCACTGAGTGAGGCTCCATCATGATCAGGTTTATTACTTTTACTTGCATCGACCAATGCTTGTTACCTCCTGCAGCTTTGGTGAGGTTTTGGTCTTCCTTTAAAGGCCATCTTGTGTATTGGGCAAATGATGTACCTTTTTGTCAATTTACTGGGAGTTGGTTTGAAAGACAGGGTTGGAGAGGAGGAAAGTTTATAGAAGAGGTGGGTACAGAAATGCTAGAGATTGATGAGATAATGAATATAACTTCTCTTAGGGCAAGAGAACACTCTATCAAAGATAATAAGATTCTCAGGGAAGATTTATATCAGTATTCTTGAAGATGTATGGAATATATACCTTTCTAGAAAGTGGATTTGAAATCTACTTTGGGTCTCTACCTAATGATGAGTCAATTTGCCAATGAAGTGTTTTGAGATTAGGCTATTTCCTATCTGCCTTTCTAAGTGCCCAAGTGCTTTATACCTTGCCAGGCATCATCCATTTCAGAGGAGTGCACTTTTAAAATGGGTTTCCATCTAAACTCAGCCACATTTTTAGTGCACAGTGAAATTAATTTGAATAATAGGCTTTATTTTCTATGTGCTTTCAGCAGAATTCTGAATAAGGAAAGAAAACTAGGCAGATTTGTAGGGTAGCTGCAAAGTGAAAAATACGCATTTGAATGAGTGATGGTATGGGTTTGTTTTTATTCCCCCACCACTTGTGGATACTGCCCCAGAGTTTCATAGATTGTCGGGGAAGGGGTGGCTCTTGTCCTTGAATTCACATCAGGCTGTGTCATTGAACCTTGTGACACGTCACAATATAGGTTCTAGAGGAAGAAAACATCTTGAGATTTGCAAAGTCTACAGAGGCCTGGCAAAATGGAATCCATTTGCTTAAAATGGTTGGGAGTTTATTTACTGGATTAAGTGTGAAGTATGTTGATAACAGATGGAACGAGTGATCACATGATGTATTTAAATAGTCTAAGGATAACCTCGATGTCCTGGTCAATGTTCCTTCTCTCGATTAATGCCAGTGCTAATTAACTGGCACAAGTGTTCCTAGCCATATGGGGGATGTTGCTGAAAGCTGGCTGGCAGCTCTAGCCAGCCACTACCTGTACGTAATTTAGTGCTGTGCTTGGTGCTGTGGAACTTCCATAATGGACAGCCCAGCACAAAGAGAGTCGATGGTTGCAAGTGTCATTATGTTTCCTTCGTTTCTTTTGTGCATGTTACTCTAAATGTGCTTTAAAAATTAGAAATTATATTGACATGTTTTGCAGGAAGGTAATATTGTACTTGGTCTATGTATGTAGTACATACATACTCAAACTCCTTGAGTTTCTGAGTGGTCTGTTAATTGATCTGTATTTTGATTTCCTAATAGTGGGCAGCTAACTCATAATGATCTTCATTGAATCAGTGCTGTGCTATGAAGCTACCCATTTGCCTTGTGAGTTGAAAAATGAAGAAGAAAACTAGTTTAGGCAAATAGAGAGTAACATGGTTTAAGAATCAGATTCTAAGTCTACATCCAGTTATGATTCTCATAGGTGCTAAGGGAAAGAGCACTGGATTCAGAGTCTGATAATTTGAGGAAGAATCCCATTCAGGTTGATCACTAGCCTTTTAGATCTGAGTACTCCTAAGGGCTGGCTTAGGAAACAAAGACATTAGTTCCAACAGAGTCCATCAGGCTTCTCCATGCCACCTCAGATGAAAGTAAAATTGAAATGAAAATAGGATGATCATATAATTTATCATAAAAATGGGACATTTGAGAGTGAAAAGAGGAGTTTGTAATAATTACTCAGGGACCACAGGCATGAAGTGGAACTATTCGAAGCACACTGGGATGTGTGTTGTCCCTAGGCAAGGACAATGAGCTCTCTCTGCAAATTCAAGTTCAAGACCAAGTCTCTAAGTACTTCCTTTCCCAATGAGATTTCAGCCCAAAGGCCCTCCTAGAGAGAAACCAAAGGGTTCATTGCCTTGAGAAAACATGTTGCTGAGCCTCTCTCTACCTCAGTAGGCTATAAAATGGGGTTACAGTACTTGCCTCTCAGAACTGTAGAAAGGATGAAATATATGTCAAGCATCTATGACAGGAAGCATGACACAGGAATCTTAGTAAATGCCTTGTGTTCCTGCTTCCCTCCTGCCCCCTCCTTTCTTTCCCATGTAGACAAATAGTATTACATAGAAGAAAATTAATATACATTTTTAGAGGAAGGAACAATGGTTTTGTATTTTCTACTAAATGCTGAGCCCCTTGAGGGAAGCAACAGGGTTTTATTCATCATGTATCCCAACCATATGATTCCTGGGACCTACTCCGTAAACATTTGTTGAATAGATGAATGAATTTAAGAGTAAAAGAAGAGCAGTCATTCCAGAACAGAGGTTTGCAGTCGGAGAAGAGTGTGGCTGCATTCTTGACTGATAAGAATTCAGAAGGCGTGTGAACACAGAGCTGTCTTTCCCAAATGGAAACTTAAGCTGAGTGACACAATAAGAAAGCTCTTCCCGAGGGACTCTCATAACCGAGGAAGAACTGGGCTCTCATGTCCCCACTTGGTTCCACAGTTCCTGCTGAGCTTCTGAGATGGAGAAGAAGCAAATATGGAGCCTAGGACAGCAGGGAGGAAGAAAAACCATATAATTTCCCTGTGCCCACTCTCTGCCTCCCACACTGGCAATTATGGAGCTCCTCTCTGCAAGGCTGCTCTAACAGGCGGCCACACGCCCAGGGTGCAATGGACAAAGCCAGGAACCTGAGGATGTCGGCTCTCGTGTTGGGCGTGGAGAAGCATGATCTCCATGGAGTGTAGTCTCCACACGTAATGGCTGTGAACAGAGGGGCCATGTCTTGATTTAGTGGCTGTTGGTTTTCTGTCTGCAGTAAAGGGTTGTCGGCAAGCTTTAGAGAGTAGGGCAAGAGCAGATATCCTTGAGGAGGATATGGGTATGAGGAGGATATGGGTATGCAGTTTCTGGGGTTACACTGCTCAGTTCAAATCCTAGCTTCACTTCTTACCAGCAGCGTGACATTGAGCAGACTGATCAAATTCTTTAAGTCTCCATTTTCTCCATCACTGTTTATAATATATCTCACTATATAACAGTGATTATAATTATATCTGCCTTACAGGATGGTTTTGAAGGTAAAATGAGCTAATCCATGTAAAGCACTTACTACAGTACTTGGCACACAGTAGGCACACAATATATAGTCATTGCTAGTTTTTGTATCAGTACTGGTAGAATTGTCATTGTCTTCTTCATTATTATTGGGCTTTGAACCTGACCCATCTTTATATCAAGTTCTCTCAGTGAGGTGGTTGCTCCCGGTTAGCTAGCACCAGGGAACCTCCAGTGGGGGGAAAGTAGATATTGTAAGACAGAGAATTGTCACATCAAGTATATTACATGCTTCAATAGCCAGGGGCTGATTAATACAAATCAAATTTCGCACCAACCTGCCAGAGGCAGATAGTGCACGATTGGGCTCTGTGGGTTCAGTTTGATTGTTGTAAGGAGATATTAACACTAGAGGTGCCATGAGAATATTAAAAAATACCATCTCTGTAACAGTTAATGACAACGGTTACATACGTGTATGTGTGTGTGTATGTGTGTGTGTATGTGTGTGTATATACATATATTTTCATCTCCCCACCAAGAAAGAAATGTATGCCCCTGAAAACTACCCTCAGACTTGAAGCTTGAAGGATAAATTCCATTCCAGGGTGTGAGGGGGAACAAAATAGATAAAAAATAACAATCCCCTACACTTTGGTAGCAAGATTTATTTGTGTCCTCCTTTCTTTCTTGCATGTCTGGGTTGCACTGTACCTTTGCTGTTCTTCCTACCAATATTATTCTACTGTCAAGTTCCTGGCACACCAGAGTAGGAAAGAATTTTTCTGTCCTTTGAGCTGGGCACTGGGAAATCCTCTTGTCCTGGATTTGTAGCAGCGCGAGGCCATTCTTCAAGCGGAAGCCACTCTGAATCTGTGTACGGTACTTTGGCAATTGTTAGATCCAGCCCAGCCTTGGCTAGTGAGGGGCACTGCTTGATGTTGACAAAAAGTGAATTTCTTTCTTGTGCTTCCATGTGAGGCTCTCTCTCTATGAAAATAGAACCTGCTTTAATCTTGCCGGGCCTGACGAAGAGATAGCTCCCAGACTGCAAGTCAGCATTTGCCCACGTGGTCGTTTGGCAAAATCTATTTTTAAAAGTCTATAAATTCTATTGGTAGACAAAATGGGTGCTCTGTTTTGGGGGAAAGGGAGAGAATATATACCCTGTGATGTGTTGTCAGGCTAATGAAGTGAGATTCGTTCCCTGTGCTTTGCCCCCCACTCTGTCTGGGATCGTGGTATCCTAAAGATACTCATGCAAAGTTATGATATAGAGAGAGCGGATTCTGCCGTGGGGAGGAGGGAGGGTCCGGCCTGTCGCTTTATGTCCACCTCCAGCTGTTCTGGGTTGCACCAGTTCTGAATTTCCAGCCTTTTGTGACTCACATCTGCAGGTCACGTGTGGCTGGCCATGATGACATGTGAGTCACTGGCATTGGAAATACAAACTCAGAAATCAGGTTAGGCTTCTTTTGTTCTTTTGTTCCTCTTTCCTTGCAATGGTAGCAAGTTAGCAAGGTTTGGTGAGGGCTTTATTAATCAGGAGGTTTCAAAAAACAAACTTGGGGATAATGAAAAGACCCAGGTTCATGGACAGAGCTATAAGGCAGGCATTGTGCCTATCGCACTATCTGCCCCTAGCTTCCTCAATGCTGCGCTTTTGCTCATGCCATCCCTCCTGCTACGAGCACCCTCCCCGCTTACTCAACTTCCTATTCTCTAGGCCCAGCTGTCATCTCAGAGCCTTATTCTTTCCTTTCTCTCAAATTCTGTCCTCATGATTGCTTCTTCTGGTCACTCGTCTGCTCATCAGAGGCATTTTTAAGGCATCTCTTCCATTGCTTTACTAAGTGGTTCTTCAGTTTCTCAGTGGTGGTTTTTTCCCCTTGTCTCTCAGCTGCATGGTAAATTCTATTCCTTGGGGAACAGAACAGTATCCTATGTATCTGAGTTATGTGGCTTGGGTGTATATGCATGCATGTTGATTTATTTTCTTTTTCATTAATGTTTTAAGTAGGTATAATATATTTTTGCTACCTAAAATGTAAACATAAAGATAAGCAAAAATAACTTTTAAATAATTGAAAATATAAACCTTAAAATGGCAAATATTGTTCATGTTAGGTGTATAAGTTCTGATATAGACTTTTTATTGGTCCATCTGAGTGAAGGAGAGAGACAGAGAGAGACAGAGACAGAGAGACAGAGACAGACGGATTATAATGTACCTGATACTATTCTATGGGCTTTATACATACTAGCCCCGATGAGATAGGTACAATGACTATTTTTATTTTACAGATCAGGAAGCTGTGGCTCAGTGCTGTAAAGTTACTTGCCCAAGGTCATATAGCTAATAGGTGATAGAGCAAAGTACACAGTTTTATTAGTCTGTTCTCACACTGCTAATAAAGACATATCTGAGACTGGGTAATTTATAAAGGAAAGAGGTTTAATTGACACACAGTTCAGCATGGCTGGGGAAGCCTCAGGAAACTTACAGTCATGGCAGAAGCAGAAGCAAACACATCCTTCTTTACTTGGCAGCATCAAGGAGAAGAATGAGCACCCAGCAAAGGGGGAAGCTCCTTCTAAAACCATCAGATCTCATGAGAACTAACTCACTATCATGAGAACAGGAGGGGAGAAGCTGCCCCTCTGATTCAGTTACCTCCCACCAGGTCCCTCACATGACATGTGGGGACTATGGGAACTATTGTACAACTCAAGATGAAATTTGGGTAGGGAAACAGCCAAACCATACCAACAGTGTTTTGCAGTCTGATTTTATTTTCACTTGACAACATGATGATACACTCATTTATTTAACAGATGTTAAGTACCTGGTAGGTTTTATGTAGTGTTAGGAGATTTTGCACAGAATAGTATTAGCCTCTGCCCTAATGAAGCAGGAGGGAGACAAGAAGGTAAATACGTGGGATCTGTGCTCTATCACGGGAGAAGTTCAGGGTGCTTTGGAGGACAGAGTAGCAACTAACCTAATCTGAAGGGGGTCCACATATTTATTTATCATTATTGTGCATGACTGCGTTCTTTCAAATAAACTTTTTATTTTAGAATCTTTTTAGATTTATGGAAAAGTTGTTAAGAAAGTACACAGAATTCCCATATGCCTTGTATTCAGTTTCACTTAATTTAATATCTTATATTACTGTGGCTTGCTTGTCACAACTAATGGACCAATATTGATACATGACTATTAACTAAACTCTACTTTTAATCAGATTTCTTTAGTTTTTCTATAATGTCCTTTTTCTACTCCAGGATCCCATCCAGGACACCACATTTCATTTAATCAGTATGTCTCCACAGGCTTCTCTGGGTGGTGACAGTTTCTCAGACTTTCCTTGTTTTTTGACGATCTTGACAGTTTTGAGGAGCACTAGTCAGGTATTTGGTAGAATATGCCCCTATTGGGATTTGTCTGATGTTTTTCTCGTGGTTAGACTGGATTTATAGTTTTTTGGGGAGCAAGGCCACAGAGGTGAAATGCTATTCTCAACATATCATGTCAAGAAGACATGCTATTAACAAGAATTATGATGATGTTAACTTTGATCACCTGAGGTCGTGGGTGCCGGAGTTCTCCACTACACAGTCCCTCCTTATCCCCCATTTCATAAGGTACTTTTAGAAATAGGTCACTAAATACAGCTCACACTTAAGGGGTGAGGAGTTACATTTCACTTTCTAGAGGGGGAAGCATGATTGCATTTCTACATTGCATGGATGTTCCACAACCGATTCACCCAATTACCTATTGATAGATCTTGCGGTTTTATCATTTTATTAACTATTACAGACAATGTTACATGAATATCCTTTACAAATATCCTTAAATTCCTCAAATTGGTTTCTTTAAAATAAACCCTTCTGGATAAATCTGAGCCAAAGAGTATGTATTTAGGAAAAAAAAAAAACAAAAAACAACCTTTACATTTATCTGGATAACTTACTTTCTAGAAAGGCAATACCTATTTGTACTCATGTGTGCTAGCTTTGTTAAACCAAAGGACTGTTGTGCATTATTCTTTTGAATAAGGATTCAATAAGTAGAGAATTTAAGCATGTCGTGGGCATACCCTTAAAAGAAGAACACAGAGTCAAAGTCCCATTTTGACTGAGAAATCAAAACTGCACTTACTTATTTTATAATGAAACAAAATTAGGTTGACTAAAGTTAATTCAGTGGGTATTTGCTGGGCTATGAACTGAGTTCGTAAATAGTCCCAACTCCCAAAGACATTTAAGCCTCAGGATGAAGGCAACATAAAAAAAAGCTTCAATTATTCCTGCAACTCAAATTATACCTACAATTCAAATTGTACTTACATTTATTCCACTAAAAATGCACAAAACACCTTCTTAGACTGTGTCTACATGACTTTTTGTGCTGAGAAAATGGTGAGCATTGCTTGAAGTATTTCTGTAGTGCTAAAATTTATTTAACATGAAATTTAGAGACCACACATAGATGGAGAGGTTATTGGTGCATGAAGAAACCTACACTCCAAACAGAAATTGTTTATGTAAATATTGGACTCAGAACAGATCTTTACTGAGGAAACTTGCCTTTGTGAGTTCACAGATGCCAAATGGGAGGTGATTATGAAAGAATTATGAATTCCGAGATGTAGTGTTTACGTGTGCCTAAGTTTAGATTCCCAAAGGGACCAATTTACTAATACTAAGTGTATGAGTGCTTAATGGGATATGGTGAACACAGAGCTATACAGATTCAATAAGTGTAGAAGTGAATTTTAAGTAAATAACAGTAATGGGGGTATTTCAAAGATCGGGATTTGTTCTAAACCCTATACTTATTTGGGTTGATAGTAATGTAGTATATCTAGGTAGGTTAGACAAGAGCAAAACAGACAAAAATTCTTAGAGTATTAACAGCCAAATCCACTAGTTCTGTTTAACCTGACCATGCAGAATTGACAAGAATATTGGGAATCATTTAGATATAAAATCTAAATATTGATACTAAGTCCTTTCTCAGAGGGACATTTTCAGGTGTTTTTCAGTGAATTCAATGACTGACTCCCCTTATTTCTTATGGGTTCCTGTGTATTATTCCCTGCTTAGAGGCCTGTGTGTTGATTGTTGATGGTACTGTTTTAGAACATGCTTGGATTACTGCCAAGAGGTGAAATGTGAAAATCATTCCATTAAGGTAAAAATCCAAAAATCCAGGAGAGTGTGATTCTTCTCTTTCTTCTTTTTTTCCCCCACTATCTTTCACAATGGAAAGACTGTATCTGTCCATAGTATGTAGTCTTGGGTTGTTGATTTTTAAGAGCTAAAGCCTACCCAGTTTAAAGTAGGGAGTCAAAGACTCACTCTGGCTGTTCTCTGAAATGATGGCAGATATTTTAGTCTTCAAATCTAGATAAAATCATTCTTAGTAGTAGAGGTAAGTAGGAAAAGGAATGATATTATAGTCATTCTTTAGGATGTGGTTGTAGTGGTGGTTAGTGTTGTGACTTGGGTGCATGCAGTGAGTTCCTTTAGTGACAATTCCCAACATGTATCCAGGGAAATAATACCTGAAAGGATCAATGGATCTGAAGCCCACTAAGTGGTGACATTGTGCCCTAGGACTGTTCATGACCTCTGTAAAGCTAGAACAATCTCACATCAGAATTCCTGCTCTAAAAAGCAACACTAGGTACCCTCTGACATGGAAATCCGTCACCAGAGCCATTCTCTTTTTCCAAATGAGTGTATGTGAGATGAAATAAACTATAACTCCCTTCAGGGATGAGGTTAAAAGTGGGCCATTATTTCGATTTTAGAGGGTGATTCCCAAATTCTTTGTTTATATCAGTGGCCCGTCTGATCCAGTCTGACAGATATCACAGTCAGTTCTATAAATTGAATTTTTACTTTCCCTCCCACAAAATAGTTTGGTTAATCCATTTAGACATATGACATTAAAAAAGACTTAAGGTTGGGCCCGGTGGCTCAAGCCTGTAATCCCAGCACTTTGGCAGGCCGAGACGGGCGGATCACGAAGTCAGGAGATCAAGACCATCTTGGCTAACATGGTGAAACCCCGTCTCTACTAAAAAATACAAAAAACTAGCCAGGTGAGGTGGTGGGCGCCTGTAGTCCCAGCTACTCGGGAGGCTGAGGCAGGAGAATGGCGTAAACCCAGGAGGCGGAGCTTGCAGTGAGCCGAGATCATGCCACTGCACTCCAGCCTGGGCAACAGAGCGAGACTCCGTCTCAAAAAAAAAAAAAAAAAAAAATTTAAAACTGGGTACAGTGGCTCACACCTGTAATCTCAGTGCTTAGGGAGGCCAAAGCAGGAGATTAGCTTGAGGCCCAGAGTTCAAAACCAGCCTTGGCAACATAGTGAACACCTCATCTCTGAAAAATAAAGATTAAAAAAATTAGCCGGATGTTGTTCTGCATGCCTATAGGCCTAGCTACTTGGGAGGCTAAGGTGGAAGGATGGCTTGATACAGGGGAGTTGGGAGGTTACAGTGAGCTATGACTGCACCATTGTATTCCTGCTTGGGTGACAGAGTGGGACCGTATCTCTAAAATAGTAATAATAATAATAATAAAATTAAGAAAAACTATTTTCAATGATTCAAGTTTCTGTTTTTGACAAGGTATCTGTTTAACAAACATTAATTTTATGAGACATTCTAGGAAGTCACATTTTAGCCTGTGGTTTTGGATACTTCTTACATTTGGGGTTTTAAAGTGCATTGATTTCATTTTGAGCTAAATTGTTTTTGTAGAGTCTGGAAGGGGATAATCTTAGGCTAGGATTTTTAAGTAGCAAGCAACCAAGAAAGACTCAGGCAAATTGGAATTATGTCCTACACACTGACTCTTTGTCAGGCCTGGATCTAGTTTGTCAGAAAGCCAGAGAACAAGACAGTTCCATGAGCTAACTAACTACAAACATTTCATAGAGTAATTGAAAATTCATTTTCTTCTTTGTTGATGTCATTTGGTTTCATGATGCTGCTATTACTGACCATACAATTACTGCTCATTTGATATTTTTATTAGCATGTAGAGTTAGTGAGTCAGTGAAGATGAGGTTTTTCTTTTTTGTTTGGTGATTTGTTTTTAACATGATAGCAAAATCTATAACATGTTTTCAAATAGAAATCTCAAATGTGCTTCAATCTGTCCTTCTTCCTTGGACAATTGCCTGTTGAGGTCACCTGAGAAATTCCGATTCATCTTTTAAGACTTAAATGAAATGTCACCTCCTTCTGGAGTTTCCCTGAAGCTAACGGTGGAGTTGGCACTTTTTTCTCTTCCATGTTCCATGTAGCGTCTTCCACAGTTCTCTGTTGTACGACGGCTTGCTACATTGCTGCAGATATTTCTGCATGTCTCTTGAGTTTCTCAAGACCAGGGTGGTATATTTTCAACTCTGTGGATGAAACAGTACATGACAAAAGAAGGTACTTAATACATGTTTAGTAAATTAATTACTGTTTGGTAAATTAATTACTGAAGGAAGACCCAGACAGTTTTTATAGGTTCTGATAAATCATTGATTACATTTTACAAATTTGGATGAATTAGGGGAGCCTTGAGAGGTTGGAGCTATAGGGAAGATTCCAGGAACATTAAAGGAGGTGAAATATGTTTTCAAATTCATAGTTATATGCAGATTCTGAATACTTCCAAGTGAGGGAAGATAAGAAGAGATGGCTTAAAATAATGAGAGTGACCTTTTTTCCTTGTTGTTGAGAGGTAATATGCTACTTTTGAAAAAGAGACCAGACCCTGAGGTTCTTATTCTGTTCTTTTCTTACTGGTTATGTCTTTGAGCCTCGTTGTTCTTGTAGGTAAACCTAGGGTAATATCACTTTCTTCTTGAGTTGTGAGAGTTCAATTATGACACTGTATTCTGAAGTTCCCAGCATTAGTGTCTGCATAGTTAGTTAGATGGTAGCCATTATTAGTGTTGAATTGGGGATCTCTATAACTTCTAAGTTTGCGGTATTTCTTAGTTAGCTGCTCCCCAATCCTTTCTCTATCTCTAGAGAGGGAAATTTATTTTCCAGAAAATGTTCAAACATAGGCAAAGGCAGCAAAACCTCTGAGATTCCTACCACCTTAGGATCCTGTGATCATGATAATATTTCAAATGTGCTTTGGTTCTTTGGAAGGAGAATATATTGAAATAAAAGATAGTTGTTATTTTCTAAACATCCTTTGACCTAGAGGGTAATAAGGTGAAACACACATTTTTGAGGATGCTTATTGCATGTATGCATTTTTTTTTTTTTTTTTTTTTTTTTTTTTGCCCATCTGTCAATGCATTAGTCTTTAATTTGGGCTGAACCATTTTGGTATTTCAAAACAAACAAACAAACATATTTTAAAACAGCACAGAAAAATGTCTATGGATTTTAATATGTTTACTATGCTTTATTTGGGGGGATTTTGATATGCAGAGTTTTTATTGAAATGCACAGGAGGTTGCTACCATTGATTTGAGTACTAAAAATAAGATGTAGTCATGTTCTTCTTCCCTTTTTCCTTCTTCTTTTCCTTATTTGAGTAATTGTATGGTAGACAGCTAAGTGACAAGAAAAACAGAATGCTAAAAAGCAACACTGGGTAAGCTGCCCAGGCTGGGCAGTCATCACCATGGACCCCATCCAGCCCAAAATAGCCTTGTTGAGCATCTGAGCAAGAACAGCTGTGGAGGCTTCTCCCTGACACCAAGGGAGCACCCACTGGGGCAGCCACATGATGCCATACAACCACCAGTGACCAACCTTTGTTGGGCATCAGACATGCTTTCTCCTCAGCTCTTACTTCTCCTAAATGAAAGTCATGTCCTAGGGGGATGGGAGGAAGGTTTGCTTCCGTGTCATTATCCTACACTACTTCTCTGACCTCCTAACCTTCTTGCTTATGTGTTTCTAACTTTCTTGCTCAAACCTCCATGTTTTCTCTATGTGATCCCTGCCTAATGAAAGGGGCTATGGTGCTACCACTCCATTCGGTGTCCTTCTTTTCTTCAGTTCTCTTATACTCTCATTCATTGTTCAAGGTGCTTTACACTGTGGATCTTCAAGAAGAGCTTTCCTTGTCATCTTTAGCATTCATCATTCTCTGCTCTCAATCATTGTACATCTTGAACAGTCTTGCAGAGTCAGTTTTTCTGTCTCTACTGCATGCTCCTGGAAGGCATGTCTTGTTTGTTACTGTATCCTATGGTGATTACCTAGAATAACATATGACATGTATTATAAGTGCAATAATTTAATGAAAGAATAAATAAATGAATGACCTAGAAAATTGTTGGACCAGAAGAAGATGTACATTTTTTTCTTCTAAATGAAGAAGTGTCCCTTGGTGCCTCTGCCTTCCAGGGAGGGACTTCTCATGGTTTCCAAGACTTTCCCTGTAACAATTCTTACTCAACATACTCAAAGATGCTAAAATTAAATACAAGGTAAGAACCAGAAGCAATACTTAGCAGAAACCGATTTTTTTACTGGTTTTCCTGTCTCTATGCAACTCTTCCACTTCCTTGGCGCACTTATTTCTTTTAGCCTCCCTAAAATCTTTACTCTGTATCTCATAGGACCCATCAAAATGGGCCCAAAATGGGCCAAAGCCTCTCCAAGGCTCTCCTCTGCCACAACAGCACTAGATAGTTTCTTTTGGACCCACCTCCAAGCCCAACGGTGTTTACGCATATTATTCTGACTTTGCAAAGTCCTATTGAGATGAATGGGATGTTTGTCAAGGCACTTCCCTTTGGGACATTGTGAAAGGGAACTGATCCTAAATAATGAGAAACTGTATAATTGAATGGACTATGATGATGGGGCTGAAAAATATCACAGGAAAAGTACCTGTGAGCCACAGAATATCTCAGCTCTTCCTCCAGGGTAGAGAGGCAGAGAGATCATTTCTGTCCCTGGTAGAGATCTATTAACCCATTCAGACTTACAGTATGTATAGTGGGAGAGTAATATCCAACCAGTGAATTTATGTTCAATGATTGAAAATTGGACAATAAATTTCTACCTCTCTAGACCTGTTGAGGATAGGCAGAAATTTTGCTTATTTTAATAGGAAAAAAAATGTTAAAAGGAGTCAACAAAATTTAATGCCCTGGGTTATTTTTATTTTATTTTATTTTCTAGTGAAAAGAGAAAGGAAGTTGTGGGCTGGGAATAGGCACTCTTGGGGTTGATCCACAGTTCTACCTCTGGCTTGGTGCCAAGTTTTACTTTGGACAGAAGTGGCAGAACTTTCTGCCCCAATTTCCTGGTACAGACGGGATCAGCAGCATTTTGGAATGCATCTGCACATTGCATGAGGATATTTTGAAGATTAATCAGCTCCCTATGTTGGTGGGAGAAAGCCAATAAATAAACGAAAGGCAGATTTCACTTGTAAAACTACCATGAAAGCAGTAGAAGTAAGACAAATCGAGAAGCTACCTAGGGACTTTGGAAATATTATAATCTTATAGTATCTCCTATCCTTTCTCCCTCTCTGTTCTGGTAAAAGACGTGTATCATTCTGTGGACCATGAAATTAGTGGTTTGTTGCCTTAGCAGTTGACCTTCATGGCACCCCTTCTGGTCTCTGGTCTTCTTAGTGACTTTGCACAGAAGTGCCTTCTTATTTTTGAGCATTGCCTAGAAACCTCTGCCTGTCATGTTCAGTACATGCGGGAGCTGGTGCTTTGCTCCATTCTGGGAGTCTGTGTTTATTTACTTGTTTTCACATGATTAGGCTTTTTTTTTTTTTTTTTTTTTTTTTTTTTTGAGATGGAGTTACTCTGTCACCAAGGCTGGAGTGCAGTGGTGTAATCTTGGCTCACTGCAACCTCCATCTCCCATTTCAGGTGATTCTCCTGCCTCAGCCTCCCGAGTAGCTGGGATTACAGGCACGCAGCAAGATGCCTAGTTAATTTTTATATTTATAGTAGAGATGAGTTTTCCCATGTTGCCCAAGCTGGTCTTGAACTCCTGACCTCAAGTGATCCACCCGCCTTGGCCTCCCAAAGTGTTGGGATTACAGGGGCCTGCTACCATGCCTGACTGAATTTTATATTTTTAGCAGAGATGGGGTTTGTCCATGTTCCCCAGGCTGGTCTCAAACTCCTGACCTCAGGTGATCTGCCCACCTTGGCATGCCAAAGTTCTGGGATTGCACACATGAGCCACTGCGCTTGTGCTGATTAGGCTTCTCGACTCCCTCTGCTGCTTTTCATGTCCTGTGGATTGCCATACTTCAGATGTTAGAGGCTGTAGAGTAGCACCTAAAACCAGATTGCCTGGTTCATATTCTGGGTCTTCACTTAGTAGCTATGTGATATTGGACAAGCTCCTCAATCCATCTGTGCAAAGTAGAGTTGAAAACAGTGCCTATGTTATATTCATGTTTGGGGGATTAGACATGCTAATATATGAAAATGACTTAGAATAGTACATAGTAGGTATTCAATACATAAATAATTACTGTATTGATTCCCCAATAATTTTGGTGAATCAGTTGTATCTGAAGGCTTTGTGGTGATATTGGCTTATTTAAAATTTAACAAAATGGATTAAACTTTTTTCCTCGATGTACATAGGAATTAATATGGCATCATATCAATACTTACTATTCACTAAATTAAACATGTGCCAAAAAGTCTTACATGCTAAGAAGACAGAACACATGAACTATTTTCTTTTTGAAAAAAATACATATATAGGCTATTTGTATATAGACTCAATATTTAGATGTTAACCAACTTTGCAATTTTTTTTTAAGGTTCATGTCTTACTGTTATACTAGGGCTTCAGTTAGGATAATGAAACAGTTAAGAACATGAGGTTTGGATTCAGATAGCACTGAATTTGAATCCAGATTTTGCAACTTACTAGTTATATGACCATAGGCAAGTCACTTAAACTTTCAATGCCTATTGTTTTTCTCATCTGTAAAACAGAGATACAAATGTCTACCACATGGTTTGTTATTGTAATAAAATAAGATACTGCATGTAAATAATTTTTATGCCTGGATTAAGGAAATAATTCTATAGAAAAAGCCATATTGCACACCTTTGGGGAGCACTATTTACATTGTGTTCTATGTAAGTAGTATCCCTTGGAGTTGTGTAATAGAGGGCCTGATACAAAAATTGATATCCACTAACATTATCATTATGCTGATACAGCTGGGAAAAAGTACCTGTGAGCCAGAAATCCGTGGACATTTGCTCTTTCTCTGCTAAGTGTGTAAATAGCAAGAAAATAGCCAAAATTAGTATATAATTTACTACCAGATGTTGTCTCACTTTAATTTCACCAATTTGTATCTGAGAGGTTTCCTGAAATTGTGTGTATTTATTAATGACCAAGTCTATGGCTCTTAGGAAACTTACTGGGAGAAAGAGCAGGCATAATCTTTTCTTGCTGGATGTCCTGCTTGCCAATGCTTGATCCTGCTCAGCCTACCTCCCAGGCATGCGGGCATTGTGGGCAGCTCTTTTGGGAGGTGGCACCAGGACACCAGTAGTATTTTGCAAGAAGGATCCTTGGCTTTGCCTGTGGAGCAGAGAATGTGATCCCCAGCTGGGAGCCAAACCACAAGCATGTGAGCAGAACCTCGAGCTTGGTTTCTGCCCAAGTACATGTAGGGGAGTGGAAAAGACAGGGAAGCTTTGTGAAAGGGTGCAGCTCACATGCAGAGACAATTCCACAAGGTCTGGTGGGATATTCCACCTTGGTTCCAAAGGAGAGAAAGGCAGTGGCAATTGTTTTTTGTTTAACTAAAATCCTCTCCATTGGAAAGGGAACCTGCTTATTCACTTCCTAGATGTGGGGTCTTGGGCAAGCCACTTAAAACCTAGAGGAGGGCCGGGCGCGGTGGCTCCCACCTGTAATCCCAGCACTTTGGGAGGCCAAGGTGGCTAGATCACGAGTTCAGGAGATCGAGACCATCCTGGCTAACACGGTGAAACCCCGTCTCTACTAAAAATACAAAAAAAATTAGCCGGGCATGACTGGCGCCTGTAGTCCCAGCTACTCGGAAAGCTGAGGAAGGACAATAGCGTGAACCTGGAAGGTGGAGCTTGCAGTGAGCCGAGATCACGCCACTGCAGTCCGCCTGGGTGATAAAGCGAGACTCCGTCTCAAAAATAAATAAATAAATAAATAAATAAGATAAAAAGTAAAATAAAATAAATAAAAAATAAAAACCTAGATGAGCCTCAGTTTCTTTATCAATTGAGACTACTAATAACTTCTCTGCATATATCATAGTGCCTGGCTCAGAGGTTTTGCTCAATTTTTTTTTTTTTTTTTTGCAAATGTAACCAATATGATTAGCTTCACCAGCATGGGTCATACATGTAGTTATGTCTCTTATTATTCTGATTAGTCAATAGAGAGTCTCAGACACCATTATCAGCAGGAGATCAAAATCTCCTTGGTGAAGTCTCTCCATCATTCCACAGATTACAATCCCAGTTGTTCCAAGTAACTACGGGTTGACTTAGACCGGTTAGCTCAACCTTGAAGACAAAACAAAAACCCCACCAGGCTGTGGGGGATGGTTGGGGGGAAAGGTTGGATGCCATGCTGTCTACTAGCAGGGCTACTTCAGTCGCTGCCACACAGGGTCGCTGCTGAACACTGATCCTGCATAGCACAGTGGAGTCTGGGCCTCTGCTCTGTAGCGGCCGTTGTTAACCACAGCTCTTGACATGGATCCAGTGGCATCCCCTTGTTTTGACTTTAAGTTACTACTTTTCTTTCATCACACTCACATGCTAGGTTAGTGCTTCTCATAGCATTACACCAAGACAGGGCAGCAGGTCCTAGGCAGTTTGCAGTCTCAGCCAGATTCACCCTTCCCCATGTCACCACCCACTTACCCTTCCCACCTTTCTTGTGGGTGCTCCTTTGAAACTTTGGTTGAGACTACCCCATTCTACCAGAGGGATTCTAATAACTTTGGAGACCTTTCCAGTTTTCTTTCCCGGGATCTCCTTAGCCCCTATGCCAGTGTATTCACCTTTCCCCAGTGGACAGTTCTGCCTAGCAAAGGATGTCAGGAGACACACAGGACACATTACACCTTTTCCTGAAGTCATGGTGCCTGTGGGCCTCATATTTACATAACCAAAGACAGAGTTGCTTTGCCCACTGAGGCGGATGAGTAGCTGGCAGCTGCTGATACCCTGTGGCATATGAATGATTAGGTGATGTATGTGAAAATGCCTTCTAAAGAACTCTATATAAAAGAAGGCATTATGATTATTAATAAATGGGCAGGGATGATTTATACACATGGCACAGGCAAGGCTCGCTCTTATAAACTTCAGGTGATAGCCAGAAAGCTGTCTGAAATAAAATGCTTTCTAGCCTCTCAGAGGATGCTGGGCCAGTAGGCTATTTTCCTTAATATTAAATCATGTTTCCTCTCTTCTTTCCATTCTTCAGTTTCCTCTGTCACCCATTTTCACATGAGTTTCTCTTGCTTCAGCTTCACAATCCTCCAATTGGCATGAGGTGAGGTTGAGTGTTGGTCCAACAAATCAACTATTTGTGTGGTAGGGAAGAGGAAGTTGCAAACACTTACTCCTGGAAGCAAAGTGAAAATAATAGTATAACTTACCATGCATCAGATATATTTGCTTACTCTATCTCATTTATTCTTCAAAACAAACTGAGGACTTTCTTTCTACACAGGAGAAAAATTCAATGAAGGTGGTGAGCTTTAGGGAGAGGCCCATTCCACACAGCTCTTAAGTAACAAAAGAAAGAGGTAGACTTCATTCTTTGTGGTTGTTTTCTGTTCCAGCACTCCGCCTGGCTTCTGGAAAGGGAATGGCTCCTACTTAAAAAAAAATTCACAGAGCTTTCAGACGTTTTGGCACCAGAAGAACTGGGAAGAAGTTCCAGGCATTGGCTGGCCCCAATTCCTTCCTATTGCACTTCACTTTCCCTTTAGGGTTTTCTGATTTTTATACCATTAGAGTCACCACTTGTTGGGAAAACTCTGCCCAACTGGATAACACAAGTGTTATTTCTTCTCCTTGAAGCACCTGTCTAATGTTAACAGCTTAGAACAGCAAGACTGATTCCTAAACCCCATGTGTTGGTGGCCTTCTCCTCTTCTGAGCAAATTGCTATGGAATTTTGTCAGAGAAATCTTAGAACACGCAGTACCCTGAGGAATCAGACTTGAGTACATGAGCAGGAAAAGTCTTGCTTTCCTCCTTCCAACTGGAATTCTTCCTTCTTAAGTTCTCCGTGAAATTCTACCTTCTAAGATTTCTCTCCAATAAGATGTCTTTCTACTAAATACCATTTTTTATTTCTCATTAAAAAAAAATTCATTAAGCTGCCATTTCTTATTATTTTTTTAAAACACTAGTTCCTTTTTTCCATTTTCCCTAAAGTAAACAATAATTTTTCTCTGCTGACATTTGCTACTTTTGGTTTAGTTGCTAATGCTTCTGTATTTATATTTAATTTTGGCAATGCCTTTCCTAAAAGAGCGCAGTAGGGACACTCCTGAGCTTTGGCCCCTTTTATGCTACTTATTAGCTGTGTGATCTGGGAAAAGTCACTCGCGACGTCTGCACTTTGATCTATAGAATCGAAGGATAGCATTAGCTCCCTGGAGGCAGAAGGAGGATGGACTAGATAGTTCCCAGCCAAGGCAGGTAAGATTAGTCCCACTAAGAGCATTCTCTTGTTTTCTGTCTTCTCATGTACTTGGGTCCTTTTAGACTCTTTCAATCTTTATTGATCAGCACCTTTGGTTTTTAGTTATCTCTTCTCTATACCTTTGTCTGATTATTACTTTTACTTGTACATCTTGCTGTTTCCATTTGTTGAATAAATGAATGGATTTGCCTTCTTTCTATTCCTAGCTACCATGACCACCACCACTACGGCAACTCCGGTCACAAATTACTGTATAACTACCATGTGCCTGATTTTGTGTTAGGTGTAAAGTATTGACAGTAACTCCTTTTAACAGCCCTGACAGTGGGGTATCATTATCCCCATTTTGTACATGACTGAGGCTCTGCAAGGTGAAATAACTCACCTGAGGTCACAAGCTGGTAAGTGCTGGAGTCAGACTTTGGATCTGGGTATCTCTGACTCCAAAGATCATCATAGCTTCAGTGGTTTCCCATGAGCTACTATTTATTGAGCACCTACCACTTGTTAGCCACTTAGCATATATCACCTCTTTTTTATCCCCATAGCAGTCTTGTAAATTAGGTATTATTTTTCCATTTTACTGCCGAGGATAATAAAGCTTAGAGAGAGGTGTTAGGTAAGTACGCCAGAGGCACACTGCCAATAAATGTTCTCAAATCCACTGTCAGATGACATTGGATTCTTGCTTCCTTTCTGGTCTCTGCTTTGTGAATGAATCAGTGAGTGAGTGGGTCACCTTCCTTTCTTCCTCTTTTTCACTATTCTTTGTTTCTTTATTCTCCTTTAAAAAATATGTGCCTTAACTTTTTAAATTAAAAATCTAAAATATGCTGGAGGTAAAAAAAAAAAACAAAAAACAAAAGTCAGGGCAGGGGATACAGAAAGCACAAATAAAACAGAGCTAGTCTATGGTAACCTTCTACCCAGAGGTAATCACTTTCCTTCCTTTTTTTTCCCTCCTTCCTTCCTGCCCTTGCCTTTGTGTCCTCTTAGCCAAGAGTCACATTCCTTCTCTACCTCTTCCAGCACAAACTCCCTTTGGGGGTCCGAGTTTCCCTGCTGTGGCTCTTGGCATAACGCGTGACACACACATTTGCAAAACTAATCAACTGTGGAGGGGACAGGGAGTCCCAGCACAAGCTCAGAAAGGCAGCGGACACCACAGCAGCCAATTCCTTTCCCTGGCCCCAGAGGTGGGGTGAGCAGGCAACTCCCTGTCACTGATCCCCAGCTGCCCCTCACTAGACTGTGAAGCAACAGAGGCCCTAGCAACGGAAAATGCCACCGGACACTCCACGCGGCGGCATGTGCCGGGCTGCCTCTGGGAGCCTTGCGTTCTAAGCCAAAGTTCAGCTGAAGGGCAGTAGCCAAGCCAGAAAGTCATGTGGCTCCCATGTTGGTTAGTGTGTCACTTTGAACAGCTCTTATCTGATATTATTATGACTAACTCAGTGCTGACAGCATGGGACAGATTATAGGGGACATGTGACAATTATTTAAGGCATCACTGAGTGCACTGTGCAGCTTATATTAACCCCTTCTTTCCAGGATCACTTTCCTGCATGCGTTTGTCCCTTTGAGAGTCTGGGTAGGAAAAAAGAAACAAAAAAAGTACATTGAACCCTGAAGGGTGCTACTGGTTTCCCTTTGAACAGCCTCTGGCAACAATTTATTTTTGTCCCCGTAGCTTGAATGGTATATGCTCTTTTGGCCTAAAAAGAAAAGAAATCAATGATAAGGTTGTTCATATTTCAGAACCTTTTTTTTTAATACCTTGTACTGATAAAATTCCATACCTTTGCCATCATTGTTGTTGTTAAGGTTGATCTTTAAGATATTAGAGAACTGTGTTGAAGTGCTAGCTGGAGAAATAGTCCTTCAGCGTTGTACCTAAATGTCAGTGGTCAGAAGGCGTTACTCCCCACAATATGATTGACATCTTGGATGCTGCAAAGCAAACATAAGAAATGCTATAATTCATTATTTATTTTCTGCCCTTGAGTATACATGTAATGGCACGTGAGGGCTGTTACACCAAAAATCAAGTTCAGAGTTACTCATGGTGGAGAGGGATTTTGTCCTGCTTGAAGCCATGGGTAGTAATATAAATATTCTTTCTGTGTGAGTGAAAAGGAATTTCAAACCTGATTTGGGGACTTAAAGGTAAATGAAACAGAATATCTAGGTAAAAATTCAGATGATATCATTTAAAGATGTCAAGGATGCTAAAATGTACATATGTTCAAGGTGGTACCCTGGAGTGGGGTAACAAACAAAGGGGTCTGCAAACCTATTGGAGATGTTGAACATCAGCCACGTTTTGAGGATTTCCTTGGTGAGTTTAGGCCCTGTTAACACTCAGCTGCAAAATGGAAGGATAATACCCTCCTCATAGGGTTGTTAAAAAGATGTAATGAGAAGAGCCTCACAAAGGCTTAGCCTAGGGTGCAATGAATGCTAAATAAAAGGCAGCAGGTATTATTCTAGTTATTATTCTTGTTATTTGTAGGCAAATCCTCTGCAGCAGAAGGCAGCAAAGTTTGAACATAGACTTGAAGTGTTAACACCTCCAGGATGATTTCAATCTTGGGGGCCACTTCAACCTTTTCCCACTGAGGTTTGTAAAGCCATTGCCAATCTTCCTTCCCCACTCTCCTTAATGGGTGCCGCACTTTTTCCTCTCGGTAAAGTGCCTGCCATGGTTTCTGTCATTGACATTCAACAGTGTTCACACTTTGCTACTGCAGAGGGACCTGAACCACTTCCAGCAAAGCGTGAGTGGGAGAGCCTCAGGAGGCAGCACTAGTCTTACTCCTTTTATTTTTCCAAGCAATTCAGCTCTGGCTCCAAACTTGCATGTGCTGATCAACCATATAAAAGGTCTGTGGCTAACCGGCATCCTAGGATGGTGGTTGATGGAACGTCTATTATGATGTGAGCACATCCTCAGGGGTTTTATTTTTCCACCTCTAGTAACTCATACAAATTTTCCTACTACCACGAATAGCATGCTCTGTCTCATTTTGTCTAGAGCAATACTTTAGCATCTTTTATAGACTGGTGTTCTATGTACCTCCCTGGGTTAACCTAACATTTAATCCAGTTTTGGGTGAGTTGCTTTTATTTATTTATTTATTTATTTATTTATTTATTCATTATTATTTTATTTTGATTTTGATTTTTAAATTCTAGGGTACATGTGCAGGATGTGCAGGTTTGTTACACAGGTAAACATGTGCCAGGGTGGTTTGCTGCACCTATCAACCCATCACCTAGGTATTAAGCCCAGCATGCATTAGCAATTTTTCCTAAAGCTCTCCCTCCCCCGACCCCATCCCCTGACAGGCCCCAATGTATGTTGTTCCCCTCCCTGTGTCCATGTGTTCTCATTGTTCAGCTCCCACTTATAAGCAAGAACAAGCAATGTTTGGTTTTCTGCTCTTGCATTAGTTTGCTGAGGATAATGGCTTCCAGCTCCTTCCAGCTCCGTCCATGTCTCTTATTATTCTGATTAGTCAATAGAGAGTCTCAGACACCATTATCAGCAGGAGATCAAAATTTCCTTCACAAAGGACATGACCTTTTTTTTTTTTTTTTTTTTTTTTTTTTATGGCTGCATGTGTACCATATTTCCTTTATCCAGTCTATCATTGATGGGCATTTGGGTTCATGCCATGTCTTTACTACTGTGAATAGTGCTGCAATGAACATATGTATTCATGCATCTTTGCAATAGAATGATTTATATTCCTTTAGGCATATACCCAGTAATGGGATTGCTGGGTCAAATGGTATTTCTGGTTCTAGATCTTTGAGGAATCCCCACCCTGACTTCCACAATGGTCGAACTAATTTACATTCCCACCAACAGCGTAAAAGCATTCCTGTTTCTCCACAACTTCACCAGCATCTGTTATTTCCTGACTTTATAATAATCACTATTCTGACTGGTATGAGATGGTATCTCATTGTGGTTTTGATTTGCATTTTATTCATAACAATTCTTGTTGAGTATTTATTTTGTGCCAGGTACCCTTGTAGGGCCTGTAGATACATAGAGGATAGAAGCCTAGGATACAATTTTGCTGCCTCCATTTTCCCACCAGAAATTGTGGATTTTCCCTCTAAGGAAACTCTGCTTAGTGGCAGCTGCATCCAAGAACAATAACCTTGAATGAACGAAGCACCAGACTCTGAAAATAGTCCAGACACTTTTTCCTGACACCTTTATTGTGATGCATCAGATCTGGGTTGATATTCGGCTGGGTTCACCATCATGGCCACACCAGTTGTAAAAATATTAAAATGCTAGCTGCTGCCCAGGCCCTCCAAGTGCCCAGACCCTGTCAGTGTGGCTCCTGCTTTTGGAACTCCTCAGTTGCTTCATGATCCAGTAACCAAAAGATTAATGCCTGCCACAGCAGGAGCCCCTAGGATGCATTCTGATTGGTTGAAGCCCATTTCCATACTCTCTTAAGCCTACAAGTATTTTTGAGTCGTAATGCAATTCTGTTCCATGTTGTAAGAATCAATAACAGAAACTGAATTTCGATTGTGGACAGTGTAGTACACAATTGAGGAGCCTTGGCTGGATCAAGATTCCATCCCTTCTGATGTGGGTGGACTTGGATGAGTTATTCTCAATGCCTTAGTTTGTGTAGATGGTAAGAATGGTAATGCCTAGACAGCAGGCTGCCTAGGGCTACTGCAAGGAAAAATTAAGTCAGACATACAAAGCACCTAGAACAATGTTTCAAGATAACAGGTGCTCAGGAAAGATTACTTATTATTATTCTTATTAGAAAATTTTGTAAAACTCAAGCTTAAATTTGATTGATTTCAAGAAAGGTGAAACACATCCAATTACCCTCTCTCCTAACTGCAAAATTAAACAAAACAAAAACAAGAAAAAAACCATAAACTCTTTCTTCATGGATGTGAAGAAATAAATATATAGGAGGCTTTTATTTTACTGGCATAATAACATATATCTTTAAAATATCTACAGGTAGGATATATAGGCAGTCCTGGACATATAATAATTTAACTTTTAATTTTTTGACTTTATGATGGTGTGAAAGTGGTATACATTCATTCAGTAGAAACCATACTTCAAGTACAGAGTACTCATAGAACCAATCTGTTTTTCACTTTCAGTACAGTATTCAATAAATTACATTGTATTATAAAATAGGCTTTGCATTAGATAATTTTGCCCAACTGTAGGCTAATGTAAATGTTCTGAACACATTTATGGTAGGCTAGACTGAGCTATGATGTTGTGGGTTAGATGTATTAAATGCATTTTAGACTTAGATATTTATGACTTACAATGGATTTATTGGACATAACCCCATTGTCAGTCAAGGCACATCTGTATGTGTAAATGTGTTTTTGTTAGATAGATCATGTATTCAGTAATTATTGTGATGTGCATGGAGGATATAGATGAATAACAGAGAGCCCCTGCTGTCAATGAGTTCATTGTCTGTGGGGGAAACAGATGCATAAGCCAGTGATTATAATGTGCTGGGTTCAGTAGTAGATGAGTACACCAGGCTCTGGAAGAGCCCTGAGCAGAAGGACCTAATTTGGCCTCAAGCAAGCAGCGAGACTCCCTGGAAGAACTGACAACTGAGCCGATTCTTAAAGAATGAAGAGAGTTAGACAAGGAAAAAGGATTTGGGAAATGATTTCAGGTAGAGCTGGAGCAAAAGCATGATAAAAGGGCATTATCTTGGAAGTAGGAAGCAGGGAGGGATAAGAGGTCAGACTGGAGGCTGGGCGGGAGTCAGCTCAGAGAAGACCTGCCTGCCATGTTCAAGAGCTTTCTTTAGGTCAATGTTGAGAGGCTGAAATGATAGACACCAAGGTAGGGTGTAGCCAGAGTCAAGTTTTAGAAAGATCGCTGGCTTGAACTAGGACATTCATCATGGAATGGAAAGGAAGGAAGAGACTTAAGAATGATTAAAATTGAAGGGGATGACTATATTTTTTGTTTGGGTGGATTCGGTCACTTCCTTTCAACAGATAAAAAGAACACAGGCAGGGAAGCAGCTGAGGTTGGGAGGATGTTAAGGTCCATTTTGTGTATTTTGAGTGTTCTTGTCCTATAAGATGGTGGTGAGCACCCAGCTGTCTCTGAGGCTGAGGGGACAATCTGGGCTGGAAGCATAGATTCTGTCATGGTGGCAGTTAAAGCCTTGAGAGGCAATGAGATGAGCCAAGGAAGACTGAGAAGAGTAAGCAAAGTGGGCTGAAAACAGAGTTATAGGGAATACCAGCAGTTAAAGAATTGAAACACTGAGAAGCAGCATTCAGAGAGGCAGGCAAACCAGGAAAATGCATCATGACTAAAACCAAATTTAAGAGAGTCAGGTAGAAATACAGTCATGCCCAACTAACACCACTCTCTTACCACACTTCTCTGGTAACATTATAAGCTTGAAATTTTGTGGCAACTGCCTTGACTAGAAGTTTCTTTCTTATTTTTAAAAAATATTTCTCTCTCTCTCTCTCTCGCTCTCTCTCTCTCTCTCACTCTCTCTCTCTCTCTAGTATTAGGTTTCACTACAAGTAACTACCTAGTACTAAACTGATTTTTTCCCCTTTTGTCTGTAGACTAAAACCAAAGTATACAGTTGGACATGAAAAATGATTCTGCTATGCCTCCTCACATCTCACCCCTTCCAGTGAAAACTAGACTCATAAAACCTTTCCTGTGAGTCCTGGCCTGAGTTTAGGTCAATTCTTCTTTTTAACTGAATCCATTCCATTTTCTCTCATCATCCTCAAAATACGTCTCCTTCACTGCTTTTCACATCCTTTTATGAAATGTTTGTCCTAAATCTCTTTTATTTTGAGTGGCACTTATAAACTAGAGTCTAGCGCAGAGCAGATGTATTCATTTAATAGTTTGCTTTGATGGCTCCTTTAAGAGGCTTTATAATCTTTATATTTTACCATTGGGTTTGGAATTTTATGCTCCTTTAACAGGTGTATTACCTTCATCAGATGTTTTCATTTTAAGCTGTTGACTTATAAACACATGGCCTGCGGGGATTCGTGTGCAGACAATTTAGCCACTTACAGATTTATTCGCCTATTCATTTTTGTATTTAGTGCAGGGAACCCTAGATTGATTAATAATGACAGCTGATTGGTAAAAATGACTCTTTCAGTGACCAAAGTAATTGTTTCCTCTAGTTGACAATGGGTCAGTAAAAGATCACTCACATTGAGAAGATTTTTAGAAAAGTTAATTAAAACCAAAATGCTTTCAGACCCATATTTTGTTCTCTAAGTTTGCACTTTAGAAGAAAATTGTGCTTACACATTTCTTCTGAGGACACTTGAAGGTTTGTCTCCTAAACGCTTTAATTGTTCCAGAAGTTCATACTTTTCAAAAGATAATGTGTGTTGCTTGAGACTGACATGCTCTCAAGAATTATGAGAATGCACCATGAATCCATCACTTTTCTATAAAAGAAAGGAGAGTGGGGGTAGGAATCCACCTTTCTTCTGTTTGGTGTGTGAAGGGGGACAGAGCAGGAGAGTCTTAAACAAAAACTGTGTGTGACCAGTGAGCTGTACCAGGCAATCACATCCTGGCACACTTTGGTGATGTGGGTGAGGGTAGGAATACAATAAGCAACTATGTGAGGAAGTTGGTCATGCCTAGGCATGGTGCTGTATGGAGGTTTGTGTATGCAAAAAGTAAATTTTCTGAGATCCTTCGGCCTGGACACCTGTCAAAGAAAAGAAATGGAATGAAAGTTTCTTTGAGATGGAGTCTCGCTCTGTCACCCAGGCTGGAGTGCAATGGTGTGATCTCGGCTCATTGCAACCTCTGCCTCCTGGGTTCAAGTGATTCTCCTGCCTCAGTCTCCTAAGTAGCTGGAACTTCAGGCACTACCACGCCCAGTTAATTTTTGTGTTTGTAGTAGCGATGGGGTTTCACCGTGTTGGCCAGGATGGTCTCTATCTCTTGACCTCATGATCTGCCCGCCTTGGCCTCCCAAAGTGCTAGGATTACAGGCATGAGCCACTGAGCCTGGCCTAGACACTTGGACATCTACTGTGAACATTAATTGTTCCCTTCCTTCAAAGAGTGCTGACAGTCCCAAAAAAAAGGGAGTGGGGAATCTCATAGGAAAGGTAAGGCAAAGCATTTGTTTTCATAGAGAGGGTTGCCAAGAAGTTGAAGACTGGCCCATTTGGGGTCCTAGATGATTTTCAGCAATGTGCAATGAATTTGATGGCCAAGCCAATCTCCTGTGACTAGTTATTTTCATCACAGAACCACTGTAAGTGATTCAGCGTGGCCTGGTATCATTTCTACCTGTGCCCAGGAGAGGCCAGGGCTGAGCCAGCACGGAAATGGAATTGCCCCTGCCTCCTGGGCTCTGCAAAGGCGTCTCTCCTTAGGAAAGAGTGAGCATGCAGGCCAGCCCAGAGAGGAACTGTCATGATTTCTCCTCATACTCTGGAGTGTAGTCCTCTCAAGGAAAATGACATAGCTTCCACTAGAGCAAAAAGAATGAGAATATGAAGAAGGTATTGAGGGTGGAGGGAGAACTAAGGGAAAGGAAGTTGGAAGATGATTTCAAAAGTGAACTTTTGGGGAAATATTTTATCTCAAGAAAAAGAATGAGATGGCTGTCTTCCTTTTCCATCTGAGAAGGTCAAGTTAAAATTTTGTGTCAGTACAATTGCAGCATTTTTGGAATCTATTTCTAAATATATGCATATCAGGGTACATTCCCTTCCTTCGTATTCTGACAGCTCTTCGATGTTACTTCTTTTTAAGCAGTTATTTCATTCTTTCTTTCTTGTTTCTTTTTTTGCATTTTTTGTCGACTGAGTTGTTTCTCCACAGACTTGTGAATTCCTTGGAAGGAGCACACATATCTTATTCACTACTTTTCTGTTCTACTAGCATCCTGTCACTGGACAGTAATATTTCTCATATTAGGCACTCAATTGTTGAATGAATGAATAGGTGAATAAATAAATCAGTGATCGAGCACGTGAACAGGTTGTGAAAGGAACAAATAATGGAATTGGATTGTTTTCAAGTGGGTGAGTCAAGCGTACAGCCACGTTTCTGTTACCTCTGCTGACCTGCATATAATTTAAGGCCCTTGACACCATTCCATACCTGTCTGTCCACCTATTAAATGCCTTCAGTAATACTTTCGTCACACTCAAAACCATGGCGAGACTCAGTTGTTAGAGGTAAGGAGCCCTAATATCATTTCACCAAAAATAAAAAAATAAAAATAAAACAAGCAACAAAACCCAGTGTACTGAAGGCTCTATTATTTTTGGAAAAAAATAACCTGGGGTTGTACAGCATCAGAGGAGTTAAAAGCAGCCCACAAAATGAAAAACCAAAGCTCCTGGGGAAAAGTCAAGAACTAGAAAATGCAATAGTTAGCTGATAAAATGTCTGCTTCAGTTTCGGCCAACTTCCTTGAACCTTGCCCCATTGCAGTGGCCCCCAGTTGAAATGGCAAAGAGGTGTCATTGATAAATCACCCTGCCATGAAACAGCACAAACTTTAGTAAATTGCGTGTGGAAGCCAGAGTGGGTACAATAGTGGTGTAGCCCAGACGAGCCAGCAGGCCTCCAGTGGCGCGGAATATTTATCCCTCCTTAGCCACGGGATGCCTTCTGTTCATTCATAGATGGAAAATGAGTTGGGCGTTTTCATTGAAGCATTCCATTGTCTCTGTTAGGAGTAAACCAAACAAACACACAGAAGGCTAAGATGCCAGCAGAAATCTCTGCCTCAGACCCAGAAAGTTAAAGCCTTACCCTGTACTACTGAAATACAGCACTGCTCTTACTCTTTTTGTTTCTTGCATTATGAAACCAAGGGAAAGTGAACTAACTGAACTAATAAAACTAACCTTCTTAAAACATGATGGAGTTCGTCTTAGCTATTGTGTGAATGCATCTACTCCACTGCCATTTCTGGGGGAAAGAAAGGAGGAGAAACGCTCGAATGGTTATAGAAATTCAGACCACACATAGATGTGCACCTGCATATTTTGGCAAGAAAGTGAAGTTGTCCTGGAGATGTTCCTTCCTTGATGTGATGGGATGTTGAGGGCTCCTGGTCTTCTGTTGGATACCAAAGCTAAGCAATAGACTTTGCCCCAGCTGGAATCAATTTCTCTTTGAGTGCCAAGCACCCAGTCCATTAGAGGTCTGTGTCTAACATGCCTAACATTTCTGCTTTGTACGCTCTGGACAGATCTTAGGTGTTTGTGTAGCATTTCCCCTTTAAGACTGCAAATTCCATAAGGTCGAAATCCATCTCTGATTATCTGGTAATTTTTCTCTGCTCTGCTAACCTTCAAGCATGCGCAGTATTTTATGAACATTGTGCACATTTAATAAATGTTAGTGAAATGAATGAATGAATGATTGAATGAATGATATTATTCTCTGTCCCTGAGTAATAAACAAGGCTTGACCATGTAGAATGCGCTGTCTAACACTTGTAGTACCACACTATAATCTTGGGGCCAACAGACGTATTCTGTTTAGGTGAATGCCATGTCTTCTTTTAAACCACAGAATCATTATTATTTTAACTTTTAGGATTGAGCCTCCATTTGAAAACTGAGTCCAAATAATTTCCAACTCCCAACTAATCCACAAAATATGCACCAGTAAAACCACACTTGCTTTCAATAGGCTCCATGTACCTTTTCCAGTACATTCCAGAAGAGCCACACACAAAGTGCGCTTGTCTTGTTAACCCCTCCCCTCCCACCTGCCTGTGGGATGTGAGCATTTTCAGACAGTTCTATTGTCGTCAGTGAAATGTCAAACAAAATGGTGTTCAGTGTGCCTGGGGGTTTTACACGATGAGCTGCTTGGCACCCTGATGTCTGCCGTGTAGAGCATTTTTAACGTAAGGGCAGCCAAACCGAATCCCATGCCTGACTCAGGCCGAGAACTGGAGACACTGGAAGAAACATAGTTTTAAATCACAAGGTGTTTCACCCACATGCATTTCTCTTTGTGGGAGACTTTCTCTGGACCTGAAGAATCCCTTCACATTCGGTTCAATTCTTTTATACTCCCTGTCCCCTGACACACACACACACACACACACACACACACACACACACGGTTATCTGAGGACAAGAGTTGAGTTGTTTACTGTTTTCCCAGGGTACAAAGTCTTGAAGAGTTTAATTGTGAATGTAATCTGAAGAATCAAAGTCAGCCCCATTCCTCAGAAGAACGGGGTGAGTGTGGGAGAAAGGAATTGTTCGCTTTGCACTGTGCTCCAAGTGGTGTAGCCCACTCTTTTCCTTTTGAGAAAGGTGGTAGGAGGGGGTGGGGTGTGGCACGGGAGACTCAATTGTCCCTTTTATAGAAGAACCCCCAGTCCTCTGGGTTGTGCCCTCTAGGCTCCTTGCTGTTTACTGGCTGGGCAGGCCCAGGCTGGGTCCTGCGGCTGGTATATCCTCAGCAGAGATGGAGTTCTGGCTGGAACAGGCTCCCCATGGCTGAACTGGTCTGAAGAATGGGAGGAACTTCCCTGCTACTTCCAAATAGGAACCTGAATCTGTCCTGCCTTCGGTCATTTCAATAGCAGGGCAAGCGCTGACACTGTAGGAGATGGGAGATTATGTAAAAGAATTCAAGCAAAACACTGTGTAATTTCCCATTTCCTGAGTTTAGGAGAGGGTGAGGATTATAGCTGGGAGGAAGAAAGTTGAAGTGAAGAGAAGAAAAGACAAGATGAATAATTTCAGGGTTTCTCATAGTCAACTTTAGAATTTCAGGGAAAATGAAGCTCTGATTTATACAACTATTATGCCTGAATTAAATCACCCAGGGGTAAAAGGCGTTTGCTGGTCCTGTCATGGGTTCTCTTTCCTTCAATGCATCACCAAGCTGCTGGCCACATAGAGTTTTCTGCAGTCTAGTAGTTCAGTGGTAATGGATGACAAATTGAAATTTTGACCACAGTATAAACAAACTACCATTATAAGGACTAATATAGATATTAACCTTGGGTTCATTTTTTTAAAAATTAAATAGATCAAGTTGTAGCAGCCAGAGGCTCTTTTCAGGGAAAAGACCTGGTAGTCTATGTAGCTAGTTCATCACCTGCCATGGCAGAATACAGTCCCACTGGCAGAAGCTTCCCCGTACTTGATCTTAACCCATACTGTTATATTTATGATGCTCCTTTGAACATTTTATGTTTTATCTTTTTTAAATCAATAGATGGTTTCTGACAGATTGTGATGGGATTTCTTTATGCATACCTCTCTTCTTGCTGAGTTAAAAATCACAGTCTCTAAAATTATTTCATTTACATTTACTCCTACATGGACTTCAAGGGTCAAACAGAGCAAGTCAGATCTTTTGGATCTTTGCTTTTTTCATAGCCTCTCACTCACCACTGGCAATTCTGGCTTCCCTTGTCCCATTATCTTGTTGAATATGCTGGCTTCTGTTTTATCCTCTTAGTGGATCTTTTATTAGCAAGAACCTTACTGCACTGGCTTGATTCTTCTGATTTGATGCAAGTTTCAGGCACTCTTTCTTTGTCCTCCACTTGCTCTCCATCTGTAGGTTCTGCTAAGCTACTTTATCAGTGCATGAAAAAGGGAGAACATTCTGTCAATAACAATATTTTATCTAGGGCTCCTGACCAATTAGTGTAAGGGCCATCACTCAAATCCTATTTTCTATTAGTAAGGAGATGGACTTTTTTAAGGGCTGAAGCAAGAGGAGAGAATCACCATTCATTTATTGGGAACTTAGAAGACAGAGTGAGCAAAATCTGAGCTGCCTCTTAAAGGGATTCACAATTCACTTTTTTTTTTTTTTAAAGAACTACTCATTTTATTAGATGAAAAGAGATATGTCAAACTGCAAAAGTCCTCCTTGAGGCATAATACCTTCTAAAATGTGTAAAATCATAGGATGGTAGGTTGATCTAGGACTTGGAGACTTTGTGTTGCCATCTCTATATATTTGAGATGGGGAAACTGAGGCCCAATGTATTTTAATACATTGATCCAAAGTTGTGCGTGTGGTAAGTATGTGAAGCCGAATTTTCAGCGGCCTGAGACTAGTTTTTTTCTAATGCAACTGACCACAGTAGAAACAAACTACCATTATAAGGACTAATATAAACATTAACCTAAATGTATCTGTTGAACACTTTTGGCTTAGCTAGGAGTATGCTTGGTGCTATGCAGGTTAAAACAATGTGGATGTAAAGTTGCTGCCCTCAGGAGTTTTAAATTTTTTTTTTTTTTCCAAAAATAGGACATATCCAATCGATGAAATTAGAGAAGGGTGAGGCTTGATTTATAATCAGTGCTAGAAGGTGCAGTATGGATAGGAGCAGCACTCAGTGTTAACCGTGTTGGGTCATGGTTTATAAAATAGATGGGTTCTAAAACAAGTCACACAGAACCAGTAGAATAGAGTTACACAGAGAGACTAGTAGAGGACGGAGAAGCAGGGTTCACTTGAAATATATGGGATAGGAATGGCAAATCCTTGACACACAGGCCGCTTGCTCCTATCTTTATTCATGTTAGACATTTCTCCATGATTGCAGTACTTTTCCAGAGCCCTAGAATGATCAAATCATTATTATTTTTTATTATTTTTTAACAATTTCTGATAGTCAGCACGAAATAGTTAGGATGGACAGGGGACCATGAACTGTCCTGGCTAACCTCCATGTTGGGTAAAAAGATCTTCCTGACTGGAGCAAAGGGTTTATATTTTAATATTAGGAGATAAAAACATACAAGCCCTAACTTTGGTAGTCATAAGTAATATTTGTCATGATGTCTCATTAAGAGACCCAAAATGTTTATGTGTAATCGATTTTGAATTTAAATTATTTTTGACTGGGTGCTGTGGCTCACACCTGTATTCCCAGCAATTTGAGAGGCCGAGGTGGGTGGATCACTTGAGGCCAGGCATTCGAGACCAGCTTGGCGAACATGGTGAAACCCCATGTCTACTACAAATACAAAAATTAGCTGGGCGTGGTGGCGGGCACCTGTAATCTCAGCTGGGCTGAGGCAGGAGAATTGCTTGAACCTGGAGGCCAAGGTTGCAGTGAAGAGAGATCATGGCTCTGCACTCCAGCCTGAGCAATAGAAGGAGACTCCATCTCAAAAAAAAAAAAAAAAGAATTTAAATTATTTTTGTCGTGTCGGACCTCCCCAAATCTAGCACTTATTGCAGTACCTGGTAGATACTGGACATGCAGTAAATATTTTTTAAGTGAATGAAACTCACAGAGGGGTTAATTGTAGCTTTTAAGAGGTGAAAGGCCAGAGTTTTATAAGCTAAATCCGTCCAGCTCATGCCGGCACCGGAGCCATAGCATAGGTATCCACAATGTAGCTCAATGAACCGACTACATTCTTCTGTAAAATTGGTATCAGCAGGGCTTTCTGTTTCCTGCCATGCACATTTGCTCTAAGTCACAGCATTAATTAATAGATAAAATTTACTGTTACAAAAGAAGTAGTGATATTAATTTGCTTGTTTTCATGCATTTGGATGTCTTACCAAACCCCATCCTACGAGAAATAATATGGCAGGTTTAATTTTCAGAGAATACATTGGCACTACTAATTTTAGTTATCAATCAGTGAGATTGTAAAGTACGTAAGATCGGGGTTTCACTCGTTATTTCAACTGCTCACCCACAAATGAACAACACTGATTAAGTACCTACTCTTACGTGGTCTTTTATCAGGGAAAGATAAAAACAGAAAAGCCGGGCGTGGTGGCTCACGCCTGTAATCACAGCACTTTGGGAGGCCGAGGCCAGCGGATCACGAGGTCAGGAGATCGAGACCATCCTGGCTAACACACACGGTGAACCCCCTCTCTACCAAAAATACAAAAATTAGCCGGGCGTGGTGGCGGGAGCCTGCAGTCTCAGCTACTCCGGAGGCTGAGACAGGAGAATGGTGTGAACCCGGGAGGCGGAGCTTGCAGTGAGCCGAGATCGCGCCACTGCACTCCAGCGTGGGCGACTGAGCAAGACTCCGTCTCAAACAAACAAACAAAAAAGAAAACAGAAAAGAGTAGGATGTGGTTCCTAACAGCAAGCAGCTGAGAATCTAGGAGGGCAGTGGTGTAATATAACTGCGAAATCTGCCATTTACAGCATGGACACATTTCATGGTAGCTACTCAGTAAGTACCCATTTTATTCTTTATATCTTCAACATGGGTTTAACTAATACATTTCGTCTCTACTGCCTGTTCCAATTGCTTCATAATGACTACTTGGAGTTCATTGTCAAAAATTCTGAGTCCATGGGTAGGTTCTGGGGAAAAGGGCAGCAGTGAGTGAGTGATATCAATCTACAGGCAGAGGAGGGTGAGGTAGCATGTGCTGGGAACAAGAACACAGTGGTTGTACTGAGAAACAGCCTCGTGGGAATAGTCCCTAACACCTTCCCCTAGTTCTGACTCAGGAGTTCATTTGGTTTTTTGTGTGTGTGTTCAGATGTGGAATCCATAAATGTCATGTTTTAAAAATGTTGATGTTAATACAATTAGATCGAAGCACCACTTCCAGCAGGTTAAAGAACTAGTGAGAGAAGACCTTCACAGGTTTAATGATAATGTCTGGATATTTATTTTTTAAATGGTGGTGATGATAACTAACATTTGTATATTACTTTGTAGTTTACAAAACACTTTCACAAATTGGAAACAACTTAACTGTCTGTGAATGGAGTATTGGCTAAATAAATCAAGGCACTTTCATACAACGGAATAGTAGGCAGCTATTATATAGAATGATATAGATCTTTATTTACTTACATGAGATATGAGATAAAACACCCATGATATGTTTTGTTTTTTGTTTTTGTTTTTAAAAAGCAGGTTTCAGAGCAGTACATCGTGTGCGTCTAGCTCTTTAAAAATTATGTTTTCATAAACACACACATGCACATATAAATCTGCATGTGATTATGGCAGAGAAAGAAATCTGGAAATTTATACAGGAAAATGCTAATGGTGGTTCTCATTGTTTGCTAGGATGTAGGGGATTTTACTTTCTCCTTTCTATCTTTCTGCATTTTCTGAAAGCCTTGTGATGAATATATTCTTCCATGAAAATAAAAAAACAATAGTCATTTATTTAAAACACCTAAGCACATTATCACATATTAAGATTAATTGATCCTTACAGCTATGCCAAAGGTAGTTATTATCCATGTTTTACGAATGAAGGGTAAGTTCAAATTAACTGTCAGTACTTTGTTTTACTTGTGCCAGGCAATGTAATTTACTTATTGCCCTATATAGTTGATTTACTTACATAAACTCATTTAATTCCCACAGTAATTCTTTGAGGTAGGTATTATCCACATTTTATAGATGAAGTAACTGAGGCACAGAGAGGCTAAATAAATTGTTGGAGGTCACACAGCTTATAAACTTATAAATGGCAGAGCCAGGATTTAAAGCCAAGCCACTTGGCTCCGGAGCCCAGATGCTTCACAGTTATGCCACACTGCCTAATAGAAGGCACAGGGAGGGGGTGGTGGCCTTAGGAGCTGAACTTAGATCTTCTGCTCCAAATACTTTTCCCTTGTCACTACACATTTTCATGTGCCTTTTATTTTATGCCGGTCATGAATTGTCAGGCTATTGTCTCTCCCCCTCAACGTAGCCTCATAGGCTGGTATAATTTATTTATGGGACTTCATGATAAATTTCTCCTGGAATTCATATTTGGAATAAAATCTCTCTATGTGCCTATCTATATCTATATCTATCTGTATCTATATCTATCAACCTATCTATATCACATTTGCCACACGCCAGGCATTATTCTAGAGCTGAGCTAAAACAGTGAACAATAAAAAAAGACTCTTGTCTTCATAAGTCTTACATTTAGCAGGATAAATGGAAAATACATCAAAGATATAGAATTTAGAAAACTGATAAATGCTATGAATAAAAATAGAAAAGAATCAGAAATACTAATGGCTGGGGACTAGGACTAGAATGGTGTTACCATTGAATAAGGGAGGTCAGGGAAGTCCTGTTTTCTTTTGTTGGATAATGAAATTTATTTAATGCAACACACTTTAATTTTTGTCTAAACTGCAAAGAAACTCAAAGCTCAATTCAAACTCAGCTACAAAAATGGTGCGTTCCAGGTTTATTCTAGCATTTACTTCCTTGTTCATTTTAAGTGGATTTGATATGGTGTTTTCTATTGATACGATATTTCTATTGCCTTGTTTATGTGCCTAGCTTTTAATATAACCAAAAATCCCATTTAAAAAAAATATAAATTTTAAGCATTAACAAAATAAATGGAGTCAGTCCAAAGTACAAAAGAAATGAAGACAGACCATTTTCCTTTAGCTCGAAGGAGTCTCTCCTCCTTTTTAAGGTTTCTGGAACTTCCTTGGACCTCCATGATAGTTACGGGGAGCCATGAGTGTTGATGGGTGCGGTAGGTTTCTCCAGTAATTAAAATTATTGTTATTTATAAGAATTCCTTTAGAAATTATTGCAATAGATAATTGCTGTTAATTTATGACAAATACTTGCTATTTATCAATAATGAAAATTATTATCAGCATCTTCTGTTGCCGTGTACACACTCTTAGCAATGGGATCTTGAGAAACAGTGCTTTCTGTCTGTGTCAGTGGCTGGAAGGTAATTGAAACCATCTTGATATTGATTGACATCTAAGGTAGCCATGCTAGGTTCGGGCCACACTGACTGCAGTTGGCATGGTTAGTCATGGAAAGAAAGAGTTGTTTTTAAATACAATTTTGAAGATATCTGTCATGTATGTTACAAATGTTTCTCTTTGGTTATTTTCCTTATATAGGGATGGACAAAACATTCTCAACACATTTGTGTTGGCTATGTTCAAAATCAGATTCTCAAGTTTTGGAGTAGTTTTAGAGGTAGTATATTTGTGATTATGCTCATAACAAGGCCTTTCCAGGACCATGGGAGTCAGATAGCCTGAGATTGTAGTGATTGTGGATCTGTCTGTTTACTCCACTAAATATAAGGACAGACACTATATGCTGATTAAATTGGTACCTAACAGTGTGTTTTACAGGGCAAATGATCAATAAGTATTTGAAAAGGCAGTATGTGAATGTATGCCTCTATGTTTGTCATATAGAAAAGGATATTAAAAAATATTAACACATACCAGATTCCCTACTATGAAGAGAATCAGTAAATAAATGTAAAGGTCTTACAACAATGTGTGAACCATAGCAATAAGCACTCAATAAAATTTAACCGTGATTAATAGTTACTTTTATATTAGGAGAATAGTCTCGTGGCGTAGCATCGTGCTTGGCACCGAGCTCACTTCAATAAAGATTCATTTAAAGGATGCATTCCTCCCAGAAGAGGTTAGGTGTCCCTTCTCTGGACTTTTCTGGCAGCTCCTGCTTAGCTTTACTCCAGTACATAATGTTAGTATAAATATAACTTGCTTATTCAACTTACTACTCTGTGAGTGCTTCAAAGGCAAGCCTTTTGTCTTTTTCATCTTCACAGTCTTGAGGTGCAGCCTGTGGAATGTGGCAGGCACGCAGTGCATGTGAGGTGAATGGATGGATGCAAAGATGGATGAATGAGCACATACCTCCTCTGTGATGCTCTAGTATCAGCTCAGATGTCAAATAGTTTGGGTTAATACCAAGTAATAGGAAAAAAAAATTCCCACCTGCCTCTACTTAGCTATAGAACTCTATGATCCATTCATTCAACATGTTTACTGAGTTGTTCAGTTAGCATTTCAGGACCTGAGAACATAATCGTGAACACGACATCGTTCTTGTCTTCGTGGAGCTTATGTTGTAAATATCTTCAAGTCTCATTTCATTCACATTTCCTCTTCTCAGAGAGTGCTAGATTTGCTTTTGAAATCACATGGAAAGTTACTATCCTGGGCTTTTACACATTTCACCAGTTGTTCTACTACTGAGGAAGGGCCTCCTTTCCATATGCTCGTTTATTATGTGGGGGTGTGGTTGGAAACAGAGAGAAAAGGATTTAAGAGTTAAAGTTTTTAAAGTGCTTGATCACTGCTGCCATATAGAGAGAATTCAGTAAGTTGGAAGATATATCAGTTAGGGTTCTCCAGAGAAACAGATTTTCTCTCTCTCTCTCTCTCCATATATATATATATACACACACACACACACACATACATATATATGTCATACATATCATATATATTATGATATATATAATATCTATCAATTGAGAGATTCTATATATCATATATATATATATCTCAGTGTAGAGAGAGAGAGAGTGTATGTGTGTGTGCACATGCGTGCTAAGAAATTAGTGCATGTGACTGTGTAGGCTGCCAGGCTACAATTGGTCGGACAGGCTGGAAACTCATTTAAGAGTTAATACTGCAGTCTTGAGTTCAGAATTCACAGTGTGGGCCAGCAAACTGGGAATTCAGGCAGGTTTCATAGCTCATAGGGAATTCTTTCTCAAGGAAACTTCAGCTTTCACTCTTAAGGCCTTCAACTGATTGGATGAGGCTCACCCACATTATGGAGGGTCAGCTGCTTTACCTAAATCAATTGTTTATAAATATTAATCACATCTACACAAAACCCACCCAGCAACATCTAAACTAGTGCTTTATTAGACAATTGAGCACCATAGCCGAGCCAAATTGACACACATAATTAAGAATCAGTTGTGTTGTCTCACATGATCCTGATGGGATCATCATAAGACCTAAGATGTAGGCATGGTTTCTTCACTTTATACGTGAAGAAATTGAGACACAGAAAGCCTTGGTACCTTTCCTTAGGCCATAGAGCTGTGAACTGAGGTCACTGCCAGAAGTCAGGGGTATGAAGTTCTATTCCGCAACAAGCTGCCTCTTGGTCTGACCTAGAACCTGCTCTTGAAAATGCCATCTCTTCACTGGGAATTCTCTGTCTCTCCATTTCTAAAACATTTCCCCACTTTAAAAATTCTTTTCTCATATTGGGTATCTTTTCAAACTTATCCTAATGGCCTCTTTGTGGTTCAGGCTTTCCATTTTGCAATTATTCAGTTTGAAATTGGTTATGTTTGGGGACATGCAGTTTTGGAGAAGCTCCCAGGATCACATTTTAATAAAAACGGGTGCCTTTTAGTTTCAGTTATGCAAGGTGACTAAGTTCTAGAGATCTGCTGCACAACAGTGTGCTCATTAAAAATACTGTATTGTACATGTAAGAATATGCTAAGCAGTAGCTCTCATGTCAAGGGTTCTTACAAAAACAATGAGTGTTTTTTTTAAAGCTACCAATATGCATTTTGGTATATATATATATTTCTTGGTGAAATTCATATTGACTTGTCACAATTTCTCTAGTCCTTGATGGACACTGTCAATTTCTTGTCCAACTGGAAAGTTATTGACTAATTATAATTTAACATGTGTTTCTTGGATGAATGTATGGTTGTTTATCTCAGTTTATCAACAATTAACAGCAAATACTGTCAAACTCATGGTCCATTAGGAAAATCATCAGTTAAGTCTCGGAAGTTGATGGTGTGATTATGTTAGGACTCTAGCTGTATATTGTATCTGTCATCTCGAGATCTCAGGTAATAGCCATAAACCATGGGGACACATATTAGAAGTATTTGTATTCACATCTCTGCCCCCACAAGACTGGCAACACCTTATGGGTATAGATTCTATTTTGTTTATATTTGTAAATAAGATTAGTGGAAAATACTATCTTGATTATTCAAAGATGACAAAGGTGATCGTTTTTACTGAATGTGCCCAGTGCTATGCTATGGACAGGTAGGATGATGTCAAAGTAGGGGAGAGGGAGAAATACTGTTCTGCTAACACCTGCTTCTCCTTCTCCACTTTATTCCAGGCAGCCTGGGTTTCTCTGTTGCATTTCACTATGTCCTGTAGATTTCTCTCCAGACTCATAGATTCCGTTTTCTCTATTAGGCTGTGGGCCCCAGGGAGACCAGGAGCCAGGTCTTACTGAACTATGTTGCTTTAGTGCTTCACTCAGTTTTAAGCAGTAAAGATTTAAAACTTTGGCAGATGTTAGAGTGAGGCAGTTTGGGTCGAGGTTGAGAGGAGGGGAGGGCATGAACTCTGGAACTAGGCTGCCCAGGTTCAAGTGTCACCCTTCCTGCATATTACATGTGTAACCCTGAGTAAGTTACTTAATTCTCTGCCTCAGTTTCTCCATCTGAATAAAGAGAGATAGCAATAGTTGCCATTTCATAAGATAATAAGTGTAAAGCACTTTAAATAGTAATGGGTATAAAATATAAAATATACGGCCGGGCGCGATGGCTCACGCCTGCAATCCCAGCACTTTGGGAGCCCGAGGTGGGCAGATTACGAGGTCAGCAGTTCAAGACCAGCATGGCCAATATGGTGAAACCCTGTCTCTACTAAAAATACATAAATTAGCCAGCATGGTGGCACCTACCTCTTATCCCAGCTACTTGGGAGACCAAGGCAGGAGAATCGCTTAAACTCAGGAGGCAGAGGTGGCAGTGAGCCGAGATTGCGCCATTGCACTCCAGTCTAGGTGACAGAGTGAGACTTTGTCTGAAAAAACAAACAAACAAACAAACAGAATATATATATACACACACACACACACACACACACATATATGTGCAAAATATACATGCCTACTTTCATTGTAAACTACTCTTGGTTTTATGTCTCTGGTCTTCTAGTGACTTGCTGCTATTTTATGGATTAAAGAACAATTTTCACAATAAAATCACGTCAGCAGTTGCATTCTACCACCTGGTTGAGAGCCAAATCTTGGCTCCCACTACCTTTCATATTTCTTTGTATTTCCCTTAGCAGCTAACATTGGACCTGGTATGATTCATCATTTGTCACTAGGACTTTTTATTTTCTAGCCTCCCTAGTATTGAGAAGAACTAACATTTACCAAATGTCTACTAGGTGTCAAGCTAGGTATCTGATCCTTAGACACTGATAAGGACAGTGGTTTCATCTCTATTTTATAGAGGCCCAGGGACATTCAGGGTCTTGGCCCATTTCACAGAGTTAGGAAGTGTCACAGCCTGGTTCTGCCTCCAGATTGACCTCACGTCAAAGGGAACGCTGTCTCTCACTCATCATCCCTCTTCCTGCCTGTCACTTTCCTGGGGTCGTAGCAGGCACCCTCCAAAAGCCAGAGGAATCCATGTGTTCTTCTCCGGCCAAGTATGACTCTTGTAACCATTTGTTCTGGATCTCAGAACTTTTATTACAGGGCCTATGAATGAATAAGCAAGGTCTTGGCAAACCATATCTATTTTCCTGTATCTGTGCATTGGCATCCACGCCGGATTAGCTGGTACTATGCTAACCTTGTGATTAGGGCATCCAGCAATACACAAGCCCAATGTAGGGCACCAGTCGTCTTTCCTTAAAAGACTATTATGTTTGATCTTTTAAAGTAATAATTGTAGCTGCTATTATGACAATTATTAGAACTTTACTGAGCTTCTCTCTATATATATAATTTAGTAATGAGTCTAGTTTTTATTTCAAATTACGTATGGGTCAGGGACCTATGGAAGTCTTCACAGGGCCTGACTGGCATACTCATTCTAGGATGTTTCAGAGATTAATTAGATCTGTTTTCAAGACCCTGGCCGATCCCCACCACTTCTCCATCAATGCGTTCAACTATTGTAGTAGTCACATGTGGATATTTTGATTGATTACGCGTTGGATCTTCTATTTAGACTGTAAGCAGCTTCAGAGAAGACAGCTATAAAATCGCACACCAGTTAAGCACCTGGGATGTTGCTGAACTATCATTTGGAGTGTAGCGAATTCTGACTGAAGTTTCCACATTCATCTTCTGTTCCACACATTTGCAGATACACACATTCCCACACATGCACCCGTGTGTAGAGAGCTTTGTGATATGTGTCTCTTGTCTTTGCCCTGGCATCATGGAGCTAAAGTAATTATTGGACCCCAGTGGAGTATTTTATCAAGGATTTTCAGTTTTAATTTTAATTTTTTAGGATCAACTTTATCTTTATAAGGTAGAAAGACTGTGAACATTTAGGATTTCATAGGCAGAGTTCACGTAGGGAAGAATAAACTCTGTTCTGCACCCTTTGACATGTCTAAAGTTACTGTCTGAGACATAGATAATCACTGTACACATGAATTGAAGAGATATATTTCTCTGGGTAATTTTCCAAGTAGGGTGGTGTTTTTTTTTTTTTTTCCTGTTCCCTATTCTCCTTTTGGGTGGTGGTGCTACTTATAATATTTAGAGATATAATCTATGAATTTTATGCTTACATTTCTTCTCTCCTATGTCACCAATTTATTTTACTTAATTTCAACTTTGGGTAGTTATAGAGTAGTTTTATGATACAGATATTCAAAAAAGGTTCAGTACATATAAGTACTCTAACTTACAAGTTTTCCTTTCATTCTGTGTGAGAAATTACTGCATTTCACCTATTTTTGGAATTTTCAAAATTCTAATTGTTCACATTTAATTCTTGATGATTTTGCCTAGAAATACCTAAAGAGGCACTTGAAATTGGAAGACGCAGACACTGTCGCTCGTTCTCTTAAAGAGTTACATTTGCTGGCAATGTGCACTGTACTTTTCCACAAACATGTGCCCTAGAATACCATCACGAAGCATCGGTAGTGAATTCAAATATCACTGTTCGTCCATTTCAAAGTTTTCAAGTTTTTTTTTTTTTCACTCAAATCTTTAATCTTAAAAAATGCCTCTCTTACACATTTATTTTAGAGGCTCACTCTGTGCTCCAGTTTTCTTCTTTCTTCCCTCTCCATGTGCACAAGGCACCCACGGAGAGGAAAACATGAACCACTGCTTCCCATACATGTTTGTACATTCATAAGTCCCAGCGTCCACTTCATGGGATAAAACACGCAGAAATCTTTGTATGTGCATTTTATTTTAAAATGCCCCAAGTAAGGAGGTAGAGGAAAGGATAGGAGAACAGAAAGCTAACTGGAGCTGAGACACTCGAACAAAGTACAAAAGGGGATTTATGTAGTGGGAACTGCAGAGCAGGCACTCTAAAAGGCTCCTCATCTACAACCATTTACTTAGTCCTCTTGAATTCCTGTGTTAAGTCTGTGAGGTAGGTATTATCCCCATTTTCAAGATGGAAAAATAAAGAATCAGATAAGTTAAGCAGTTCAACTACTGGTACTGAGGTAGGGTGTACTGAAGTGGACTTCACACTCAGGTTTGTGTCTCTGGGACTCCTTACTGAATACACAGCCGTCACACAAACATATTCTGCATGTGACTGAGTTCCAATTCTGCTCTGAGGTCTCCATTTTTAAATGCATAATTTGCAAATCAAGAAAGGCATGATGAATGCAAACTTAATGCTTTTTTACAAAGCGAGTTTTTAAAAAATAAATCACTACCTTTGCGTCAGACCTCAAACTACTACATAATCAATACATGCAACTTTCATTGCTACTCGGTTATAATCAGTGGTTTATGTTTTGTTCTTACTTGTTTGGTTTTTTTTTTCAGTTGTCAAAATCTGTATTTATTTATTTATTTTATTATACTTTATGTTCTAGGGTACATGTGCACAACGTGCAGGTTTGTTACATATGTATACATGTGCCATGTCGGTATGCTGCACCCATTAACTCGTCATTTACATTAGGTATATCTCCTAATGCTATCCCTCCCCCGTGCCCCCACCCCACAACAGGCCCCGGTGTGTGATGTTCCCCTTACTGTGTCCAGGTGTTCTCATTATTCAATTCCCACTATGAGTGAGAACATGCGGTGTTTGGTTTTCTGTTCTTGTGATAGTTTGCTGAGAATGATGGTTTCCAGCTGCATCCATGTCCCTACAAAGGACATGAACTCATCCTTTTTTATGGCTGCATAGTATTCCATGGTGTATATGTGCCACATTTTCTTTATCCAGTCTGTCATTGATGGACATTTGGGTTGGTTCCAAGTCTTTGCTATTGTGAATAGTGCCGCAATAAACATACATGTGCATGTGTCTTTATAGCAGCATGATTTATAATCCTTTGGGTATATACCCAGTAATGGGATGGCTGGATCAAATGGTACTTCTAGTTCTCGATCCTTGAGGAATGGCCACACTGTCTTCCACAATGGTTGAACTAGTTTACACTCCCACCAACAGTGTAAAAGTGTTCCTATTTCTCCACTTACTCTCCTGCACCTGTTGTATCCTGACTTTTTAATGATTGCCATTCAAACTGATGTGAGATGGTATCTCATTGGTGTTTTGATTTGCATTTCTCTGATGGCTAGTGATGATGAGCATTTTTTCATGTGTCTGTTGGCTGCATAAATGTCTTCTTTTGAGAAATGTCTGTTCATATCCTTTGCCCACTTTTTGATGGGGTTGTTTGTTTTCTTGTAAATTTGTTTGAGTTCTTTATAGGTTCTGGATATTAGCCCTTTGTCAGATGAGTAGATTGCAAAAATTTTCTCCCATTCTGTAGGTTGCCTGTTCACTCTGATGGTAGTTTCTTTTGCTGTGCAGAAGCTCTTTAGTTTAATTAGATCTCATTTGTCAATTTTGGCTTTTGTTGCCATTGCTTTTGGTGTTTCAGACCTGAAGTCTGTGCCCATGCCTATGTCTTGGATGGTATTGCCTAGGTTTTCTTCTAGGGTTTTTATGGTTTTATGTCTAACATTTAAGTCTCTAATACATCTTGAATTAATTTTTGTGTAAGGAGTAAGGAAGGGATCCAGTTTCAGCTTTCTACTTATGCCTAGCCAGTTTTCCCAGCACCATTTATTAAATAGGGAATCCTTTCCCCATTTCTTGTTTTTGTCAGGTATGTCAAAGATCAGATGGCTGTAGATGTGTGGTATTATTTCTGAGGGCTCTGTTCTGTTCCATTGGTCTATATCTCTGTTTTGGTACCAGTACCATTCTGTTTTGGTTACTGTAGCCTTGTAGTATAGTTTGAAGTCAGGTAGCGTGATGCCTCCAGCTTTGTTCTTTTGACTTAGGATTGTCTTGGCAATGCGTGTTCTTTTTTGGTTCCATATGAACTTTAAAGTAGTTTTTTCCAATTCTGTGAAGAAAGTCATCGGTAGCTTAATGGGGATGGCATTGAATCTATAAATTACCTTGGGCAATATGGCCATTTTCACAATATTGATTCTTCCTATCCATGAGCATGGAATGTTCTTCCATTTGTTTGTGTCCTCTTTTATTTCATTGAGTAGTGGTTTGTAGTTCTCCTTGAAGAGGTCCTTCATATCCCTTGTAAGTTGGATTCCTAGGTATTTTATTCTCTTTGAAACAATTGTGAATGGGAGTTCATTCATGATTTGGCTCTCTGTTTATCTGTTTTTGTTGTATAAGACTGCTTGTGATTTTTGCACATTGATTTTGTATCCTGAGACTTTGCTGAAGTTGCTTATCAGCTTGAGGAGATTTTGGGCTGAGACAGTGGGGTTTTCTAAATAGACAATCGTGTCGTCTGCAAACAGGGACAATTTGACTTCTTCTTTTCCTAATTGAATACCCTTTATTTCTTTCTCTTGCCTGATTTCCTTGGCCAGAACTTCCAACACTATGTTGAATAGGAGTGGTGAGAGAAGGCATCCCTGTCTTGTGCCAGTTTTCAAAGGGAATGCTTCCAGTTTTTGCCCATTCAGTATGATATTGGCTGAGGGTTTGTCATAAATAGCTCTTATTATTTTGAGATACGTTCCCTCAACGCCGAATTTATTGAGAATTTTAGCATGAAGGGCTGTTGAATTTTGTCAAAGGCCTTTTTTGCATCTGTTGAGATAATCATGTGGTTTTTGTCTTTGATTCTGTTTATATGCTGGATTACGTTTATTGATTTGCGAATGTTGAACCAGCCTTGCATCTCAGGGATGAAGCCCACTTGATCGTGGTGGATAAGCTTTTTGATGTGCTGCTGGGTTCGATTTGCCAGTATTTTATTGAGGATTTTTGCATTGATATTCATCAGGGATATTGGTCTAAAATTCTCCTTCTTTGTTGTGTCTCTGCCAGGCTTGGTATCAGGATGATGTTGGCCTCATAAAATGAGTTAGGGAGGCTTCCCTCTTTTTCTGTTGATTGGAATAGTTTCAGAAGGAGTGGTACCAGCTCCTTCTTGTACCTCTGGTAGAATTCAGCTGTGAATCCATCTGGTCCTGGACGTTTTTTGGTTGGTAGGCTATTAATTATTGCCTCAATTTCAGAGCCTGCTATTGATCTATTCAGGGATTCAACTTCTTCCTGGTTTAGCCTTGGGAGAGTGTATGTGTCCAGGAATTTATTCATTTCTTCTAGGTTTTCTAGTTTATTTACATAGAGGTGTTTATAGTATTCTCTGATGGTAGTTTGTATTTCTGTGGGGTTGGTGGTGATATCCCCTTTATCGTTTTTTATTGCATCTATTTGATTCTTCTCTCTTTTCTTCTGTATTAGTCTTGCTAGCAGTCTATCAGTTTTGTTGATCTTTTCAAAAAACCAGCTCCTGGATTCATTGATGTTTTGAAAGGTTTTTTGTGTCTCTATCTCCTTCAGTTCTGCTCTGATCTTAGTTATTTCTTGCCTTCTGCTAGCTTTTGAATGTGTTTGCTCTTGCTTCTCTAGTTCTTTTAATTGTGATGTTAGGGTGTCAATTTTACATCTTTCCTGCTTTCTCTTGTGGGCATTTAGCGCTATAAATTTCCTTCTACACATTGCTTTAAATGTGTCCCAGAGATTCTGGTATGTTGTATCTTTGTTCTCATTGGTTTCAAAGAACATCTTTATTTCTGCCTTCATTTCGTTATGTACCCAGTAGTCATTCAGGAGCAGGTTGTTCAGTTTCCATGTAGTTGAGTGGTTTTGATTGAGTTTCTTAGTCTTGAGTTCTCGTTTGATTGCACTGTGGTCTGAGAGACCGTTTGTTATAATTTCTCTTCTTTTACATTTGCTGAGGAGTGCTTTACTTCCAACTACGTGGTCAATTTTGGAATAAGTGTGATGTGGTGCTAAGAAGAATGTATATTCTGTTGATTTGGGGTGGAGAGTTCTGTAGATGTCTATTAGGTCCGCTTGGTGCAGAGTTGAGTTCAATTCCTGGATATCCTTGTTAACTTTCTGTCTCGTTGATCTGTCTAATGTTGACAGTGGGGTGTTAAAGCCTCCCAATATTATTGTGTGGGAGTCTAAGTCTCTTTGTAAGTCTCTAAGGACTTCCTTTATGAATCTGGGTGCTCCTGTATTGGGTGCATATATATTTAGGATAGTTAGCTCTTCTTGTTGAATTGATCCCTTTACCATTATGTAATGGCCTTCTTTGTCTCTTTTAATCTTTGCTGGTTTTAAGTCTGTTTTATCAGAGACTAGGATTGCAACCCCTGCCTTTTTTTGTTTTCCATTGGCTTGGTAGATTTTCCTCCATCCCTTTATTTTGAGCCTATGTGTGTCTCTGACGTGAGATGGGTCTCCTGAATACAGCAAGCTGATGGGTCTTGACTCTTCATCCAATTCGCCAGTCTGTGTCTTTTAATTGGACCATTTAGCCCATTTACATTTAAGGTTAATATTGTTATGTGTGAACCTGATCATGTCATTATGATGTTAGCTGGTTATTTTGCTCGTTAGTTGATGCAGTTTCTTCCTACCATTGATGGTCTTTACATTTTGGCATGTTTTTGCAATGACTGATACTGGTTGTTCCTTTCCATGTTTAGTGCTTCCTTCAGGAGCTCTTCTAGGGCAGGCCTGATGGTGACAAAATCTCTCAGCATTTGCTTGTCTGTAAAGGATTTTATTTCTCCTTCACTTACGAAGCTTAGTTTGGCTAGACATGAAATTCTGGGTTTAAAATTCTTTTCTTTAAGAATGTTGAATATTGGCCCCCACTCGCTTCTGGCTTGTAAAGTTTCTGCTGGGAGATCTGCTGTTAGTCTGATGGGCTTCCCTTTGTGGGTAGCGCGACCTTTCTCTCTGGCTGTCCTTAACATTTTTTCCTTCATTTCAACTTTGGTGAATCTGACAATTATGTCTCTTGGAGCTGCTCTTCTCAAGGAGCATCTTTGTGGTGTTCTCTGTATTTCCTGAATTTGAATGTTGGCCTGCCTTGCTAGGTTGGGGAAGTTCTCCTGGATAATATCCTGCAGAGTGTTTTCCAACTTCGTTCCATTCTCCCCGTCACTTTCAGGTGCACCAATCAGACGTAGATTTGGCCTTTTCACATACTCCCATATTTCTTGGAGGTTTTGTTCATTTCTTTTTACTCTTTTTCTCTAACTTCTCTTCTCATTTCATTTCATTCATTTGATCTTCAATCTCTGATACTCTTTCTTCCAGTTGATCGAGTCAGTTACTGAAGCTTGTGCATGTGTCACGTAGTTCGCATGTCATGGTTTTCATCTCTATCAGGTTGTTTATGGACTTCTCTGCATTGGTTATTCTAATTATCCATTTGTCAAATCTTTTTTCAAGGTTTTTAGTTTATTTGCGCTGGGTTCGTAGTTCCTCCTTTAGCTCTGAGAAGTTTGACTGAATCCTTCTTCTCTCAACTCGTCAAAGTTATTCTCCGTCCAGCTTTGTTCCGTTGCTGGCGAGGAGCTGCTTTCCTTTGGAGGGGGAGAGGTGCTCTGAATTTTTTGAATTTTGAGCTTTTCTGCCCTGCTTTTTCCCCATCTTTGTGGTTTTATCTACCTTTGGTCTTTGATAATGGTGATGTACAGATGGGGTTTTGGTGTGGATGTCCTTTCTGTTTGTTAGTTTTCCTTCTAACAGTCAGGACCCTCAACTGCATGTCTGTTGGAGTTTGCCTGAGGTCCACTCCAGTTAGGCTGCTCCCAGTTAGGCTCTCTCAGTTAGGCTACTCGGGTGTCAGGGACCCACTTGAGCAGGCAGTCTGTCCGTTCTCAGATCTCAACCTCCGTGCTGGGAGAATCACTACTCTCTTCAAAGTTGTCAGACAAGGACATTTACATCTGCAGAGGTTTCTGCTGCTTTTTGTTTAGCTGTGTCCTGTCCGCAGAGGTGGAGTCTACAGAGGCAGGCAGGCCTCCTTGAGCTGCAGTGGGCTCCACCCAGTACGAGCTTCCTGGTCGCTTTGTTTACCTACTTAAGCCTCAGCAATGGCAGGCGCCCCTCCCCCAGCCTCACTACCACCTTGCTGTTAGATCTCAGACTGCTGTGCTAGCAATGAGGGAGGCTCCATGAGCATGGGACCCTTCGAGCCAGGTGCAGGATATAATCTCCTGGTGTGCCGTTTTGCTAAGACCTTTGGTAAAGCTCAGTATTAGGGTGGGAGTGACCCAATTTTCCAGGTGTTGTGTGTCACGGTTTCCCTTGGCTAGGAAAAGGAATTCCCTTCCCCCTTGTACTTCCTGGGTAAGGCGATGCCTCGCCTTGCTTTGGCTCTCGCTCACTGGGCTGCACCCACTGTCCTGCAACGACTGTCCAACATGCCCCAGTGAGATGAACTCGGTACCTCAGTTGGAAATGCAGAAATCACCCAGCTTCTGTGTTGCTCATGCTGGGAGCTGGAGGCTGGAGCTGTTCCTATTCGGCCATCTTGGCGCCCCCTTCCTTGTTTGTTTTTTTAGGTGGGATGGTGATGGTGGCAATAGGGATTTCAGAATTAATATTCATGGTCTACTCCAAATAGCCATAGGTCATTCCTGATGGCCTTTAGTCTTCTAGCTCCAGAAAGTGTAAAGATATCCAGAGAGGCAGTCTCTTCTGGTTTTGTATTCTGGGCCGTTTACTTTTGCCCCATTGAGAGATAGCTCACCAGACTGCCAGGTGACCCAGGTACTCTGGAGCTCAGCTATGATTACTCCTAAATCAGAGCCACAAAGTTCCCAAAGCCTACATTTTTGGAAATAAATTTAGTGGAGTTTGTTTTATTAATATTTCCTAAATCAGAGGAGATTAGAAAGCCACATATTTTAGCCCCACTTTCTGAAGGCTGGCACCACAGTGGGTTTTCAGTGACCTTAATCCATGTGACCCTTTTCATATTTGACTACATTTCCAAGCAGAGGCTGTAAAATATCTGTTGGAAGTTGATTCTACTATTGATGCTAACAGGCAGTTAAAGTCTATTTGTTAAGGTCTGTTCTAGATTAGATAAGCATACTGTATATATTGTATGTACTTCATGGAAACACATTTGTAGCATGGAAAATATCTTTTTTTTTTTTTTTTTTTTTTTTTTTTTTTTTTGAGACGGAGTCTTGCTCTGTTGCCCAGGCTGGACTGCAGTGGCCGGATCTCAGCTCACTGCAAGCTCCGCCGCCTCCCGGGTTTACGCCATTCTCCTGCCTCAGCCTCCCGAGCAGCTGGGACTAGAGGCGCCCGCCACCTCGCCCGGCTAGATTTTTGTATTTTTTAGTAGAGACGGGATTTCACCGTGTTAGCCAGGATGGTCTCGATCTCCTGACCTCGTGATCCGCCCGTCTCGGCCTCCCAAAGTGCTGGGATTACAGGCTTGAGCCACCGCGCCCGGCCTTTTTTTTTTTTTTTTTAGACAGGGTCTCACTTCAGTGCCCAGGCTGGAGTGCAGTGGCACCATCTTGGCTTACTGAAATCTCTGCCTCCTGGGTTCAAGCAATTCTCCTGCCTCAGCCTCCTGAGTAGCTGGGATTACAGGCATGCACCACCATGCCAAGCTGATTTTTGTTTTTTAGTAGATACAGGGTTTCACCATGCTGACCAGGCTGGTCTTGAACTCCTGATTTCAAGTGATCCTCTCACCTTGACTTCTCAAAGTGCTGGGATTACAGGCATGAGCCACTGCATCCGGCTGGAAAACATCTTTATAATAAGATTTTTCATGTGGTCATAATATGTGTTTTACTCTGGCCTTTGTTTGGAATTGCTATCTTCAAAAGGAGTCTTCATTTCATTTAAGGAGAAGCGTGGCATTATAATAAGTGTTTCTTCTCCTTGGGGGTGTGCTTCAATGACCTGAATCAGACACCCCAAGTTAACTGTAAAGGTTGATCTGCAAAGAAAAGTGCACTCTTTTAAATGATGTGTCAGATCAAATTTAGAGACACTTGTTGTAAGGCTTCTTTTGATCAGAGCAGGGTGCCATGTGTTGGCTGTGCCTTTTCTTAATTTCCCTGGTGGTTTTAGCTGGATGTGTGTGGTGTTTTTATCTTCCTGCTGAACATAAAGCTGTGGTTCCCTTCTGATTTGTGAAGAGACTACTAGATGTCTAAGTTATGCGACTGTTAGGTGCAAACAAAAAATGCTATTTTTCTGCATAGCCTGATCATTAAGAACAACATTAAGAACAACAGTTTGAAGTCAAATAAGACTGTCTTGAAGTTTCTGGTCTCCCATTACAAGCTTTTTGTCTTTAGAAAACTTACTTCACCTCTCTCAACTTCAGTGATTTTATCCTTAGAATCAGATTAGTAATAATACTAATCCTACTGTTAGTGTAAGGATTCAATGAGATAATCTACAGAACTACTCAGCACAGCATTTGGCATACAGTAAGCATTCACCAAATGCTGGATGTTATTTCTGTATTACTGTTTTTATTTTTATTCTAGCCCCCAAATCTGTGAACTATGAACTTAGAGAAGCAGAGAAGGCTGCATTCATAAAGGTGAAGAAGAATAGGGAGACTAAAGAGGACCTGACTTCATTTTCCATTCCTTAGACTTGTTTATTACCGTTGTAGGTCACCATGGAAACTTTCAGGATTAAGATGGCATTATTGAGCTAAGCATTCAATGAACACCTCAGGGAAGGAAAGCCATAACATGTATGCATGCCATAAGTAGTTTTCAAACGAAAGGGTTATCTGGGGGCGAAGAGTGGATGGCAGTTATTGACTTCCTTGTCTGACATCATTTCCAGAATCCACAGAGAATCAGGATCAAGAGTTGAAAGTGTGATCATGTCCCTGTGTTTGGCCTTTTGTGGACCATTCCATAAAGTTGTCAATAGCTATGGCCAGAATTTCAAAATGGGAAGCTGCTCTTTACATACCAGGGAGTGGGGCTTTCTGAAATAGATTCTGAAGTCGAAAAGAACTCTGAGTGTTTTCTGAGAAGGGTTGACCTCCTTTCATGCCACTTACTGTGAATTAAAGCTGCGAGGGAGAACTAGTTTGGGCATGTGGTACAGCACTTAGCGCCACTGCTGCCAGGGAACAAGATTTGTGTTTCTAAGGAGATACAACAAAAAGGAGAATGCTTTAAGAGCCAGCGGCTGTCAGAGTGTAAAAGTATCTATGTTCAGAAAGGGAAATAGAAGCTGAATTAAGTAATTTTATACACACGTTACAGGGTGCCCTTCTGTGAGTAATTCTTAAATTCAAAAGCAAATAGTTGTGACCACAAAGGGCTTAGTACATCTCAGCTGATTTTAGCTCTCAGACTCAAACTGGATATGATTGGTATTGACCTGCTCTGTGCATGTGATTTTAAGATGGTCTGACTCTTGTCTGTCATTCTGTTGGGTTGTATTAATAACAGGGGACAAAGGGTGAAATAGTCCAATAAAGTTTTGAGCAGCCACTTGACCACGTATTCCAAATAAACAAGAGGAGGAACACCCTAGCTCTACCAACTAGGACCATAAAGCAGAGTCTTCTACACCCTCTTTAATGCCAATATTAACCAGTTTGCAAATGTTTAGTCAGTTATGGATATGGATGGATGTCCTGAATGGGTTCCTGGGATAAAGTATCATCACAGAACAGAAATCACAGAGAGAGCGCACCAAGGAAAAATTACAGTACTGCTATATTTACTTAGTGCCTCTGCACTAGGGTTTTATTTTCCACAGTTGGAAAGGGAACCACCTGTCTCAACTGCTGATGTCAGAGAGCTCCCTCGAGACACAGGGCTGCTGGAAGGCACATGATACTGTACATATTTGCTCTTACGTTCGTATCTGGCTAAGATTGGGTTTCAGATTTGTACCCTATTGTGGAGTTCATTTAGCAGTGACTCTCAGGTGCCCTCCCACGTCACCATGCCCTTGTGAATTAAAAAGTGGCCTGCCGAAGCCCTTGTTGTGAGTGTTCCCTCATCTCGCGATACCAGTATTTGTACTGCAGTAAAATGAATGACACACATGTTGGGGTTATCATCTATGGATTCAGTTTTGAAAGTGAGTATCAGGAGGCATTATCATCTCTGCGTCTAGGAGGCTTTATGCTATTGGTAGGTGGGGTTTTATTTTATTTATAGTGATGAAGGCTTTTAAAGATACATATATGTGTGTATACCAGATTTGGAGGTTTTATATGTGGATTGCTAAACAGACAAAAAAAAATTTAAAAAGAGAGATAAGTATGTAGCATACTTCATTTTTTTTTTTTTTTTAAGCTGTTCGTTTGTCAGCGTGGAGAATTTGTTGTAGAGTGAATAAAATGCCTAATTTGGAAAGACTGGATATTATGACCATGCATTTCAAGTGATCTAGTGCATTCTTTTAGTTTTTATTTTTATTTTTAAAGATTTTTAGGGTTGTGTAATCCACTGCTCCAGTTTTCTGGAGGAGAATTCGGCGTTTTAAATGTAGCTCCTTAAGGAAACGTGAGGACCACCGTGTTGCACGACTCCAGGCACTCATAGTCAAGAACTCACACTTAAACGATCCTGCTGGCTATGTGTGCAATCTCCAGAAATATGATGCCCTCAACATTACTCAAATGTTATGTAAAAGTAGAGTTGTTACCAACAATTGCAGGAGGCTTGCTGTTAGTGAAGTTGTTCATTATTTTAATAATGCCGTGCATCTCCATTTAAATATCTTCACCAACTGCAAATTATATGGTTATTACACAAAATAGGTGGAAAACAGAGTCTGAGGGTGTAAATTACATTCTTGGGCCACATCAAATCAATTTCCTTTTAGGGATAAGAACCCGAGTTCTTAATTCCCAGCCGTCCTATGATGCACACCTTCAATTAAATTTATATTGGAAATGATGCTTGATGTTTTTTTCTCAAGTCCTAAAAATAGAGTAAATAGGATGGGCTAAGACCCCTTGGTTCATCTAATCTTCCCCCCAGTGTCGGATTTTCCTATGAACCATTAAAAGTGTTATAATATATGATTGATATTAATTAGTTTTCTGTAAAGTACTGCACTCCTTAACATGAACTGAACTAGAAATAAATATATTACCATGAATTAAGATTTTATTAGTTGCAAAGAAGAATTGGATGAAGGCACCTATGTGAAATCCTAAGTACAGGCGTCAAATTGAATTAATGCCAGCACTGCCTTGAGAATAATTTGAGTACTGAATAAGAAAGAGTATACCATAACATAACTGTGTTTACTGAATCATTCTTGGCATCAGAAACTAAAGCTACATTATAAATGCAACAACAGGCTTTTCTCCCTTGGAAGAGAGAGGCGGGTGCATTTTGTAATTAAAGTGAATGTTACCCTCTGAAAAATGCCTCTCGTCCCTAGGAAGGAAACAGCCTTCTTGAGAACCCTGCATCCTTGTATGTATCTCAGACTTTGCATACTTGGTGTTGCTCTGGCCATCTTCTGCATCCTGGAGTATGGTCAGCAATATTTTCCACTCACTTTATATATTTTCATCTTATTACTCTGTATATGTTTTGCAAAAGATGTGGAGGGTGCTGAAAAGTTTTATGGGATTGCCCCAGGGATGTTCTAGAAGGGATTGCTGATTTTATAGGGAGAATGGATTGTACAGCATTCAATACAGGGCCATGCAGACTGAGGCCTGCGAAGTCCTGAGGATCACTTTTTACAGATTGTGATGGGAGTAGCGCCCCCTGGAGTTGTGCATTGCTGCGGCTCTGCTCTACTTTCCCTTAATGATTCGGAAATTTCCTGATTTTATAAATTTTATATGCATCTATGATATAGGTTACTTGCAGACCGAATGCAAAACGTTAAAGTTTAAAGTTAAATAGGAATACTAGGCACATCACACATCTAATTTTAAATTGTATAGTAACTACATTTTTAAAAAGGTAAATTTAATTTTAAAGTCTTTGACAATATATTCAAAATATTATATTAACAAATGACTCTAAGTTATTAATGAAATATTTTACATTCTATTTTTCATATTCAGATTGAAATTCCAGGTATATTTTATATCTATAGAAGTCTCAATTTTTGTGTGGACACATTTTAAGTTCTCAGTAGCCATATATGTGGCTAGTGGCTACTGCGTTGGCTGGCATAGTTTTGGACTTAGATAGCAACTTGCCAGCATTTTACTATGCAGAAAATTGCTTTAAAGAAAAAAAAAATACCTTAAATATCAAAGATAAAATATAACGTATCCTTTATGTCATTTATCAATTTAAGAAGCGATTATGTGATTGATCACAAATTTGCGAGAAGTGTGAATGCTAAGACAATTTAGTTGATAGGCCGCTGGTGGCACAATGAACTTTATATTGAATTGTATTGTTCCTGTGGCTTTGTTTTCCATTCTTCCCTCTGTGTGTATTTCAGATATCATCATTTAAAACACAATTTGATACTTTGTGGTTCCTCTCATTGTCCCAAACTCACGCTATCTTGTCAGTTTTCATGCACCATATGAATGTCTTATTTCTTTTTTGTTTGTTTGTTTGACACGGGGTTTTACTCCGTTGCCCAGGCTGGAGTGCAGTGGTACAATCTCGGCTCACTGCAAGCTCTGCCTCCCACATTCAAGCGATTCTCCTGCCTTAGCCTCCCAAGTAGCTGGGACTACAGGCGCCTGCCACCATGCCCAGCTAAGTTTTGTGTTTTTAATAGAGACCAGGTTTCATCATATTGGTCAGGCTGGTCTCGAACTCCTGAGATCAGGAGATCTACCCACCTCAGTCTCCCAAACTGTTGGGATTAGAGGCGTGAGCCACCACACCCAGCTGGATTTCTTAACAGGGGAATTCTTGAAAGACTTTGGGCTCAAATAACATTGTGGCCAGCTTAATGGCAACAAAAATTGTTTTCTCCACTTGCTGCTTCTGGTCTCTTTAGAGGTAGTGCCAGCTCAGGACTGGTATGAGGCTGGTTGTTACTTTTCTTTAGGTAAACAACCACCTGGCAATCCTACAACTTGTGATAACACTGTCCCTCATAGAAAGTCAACTTACTATAGGACTTAAAGAGAACGTCTGATGTGCTTGGTTTCCAAATCTTTATTTTTCTTAGGTGAGAAAGGCAGGTGAAGAGCAAACACTTGCATCTACTCTAATGTTGCTTGATTTTACATTGAGTTTTAAGTAGTCAAACATGAATGGCAGGCATCATTACTGAGTAGCTATTATATGCCAAGCACTTGGCTTATACTCATTTTCTTTAACCTTAACATGAGCCATGTAAAATAGGCATTTATATTTCCATTTTTGTAAGTGAAGTGCTTGAGGTTCAGATAGTTTAGGTGACGTCTTGAGTTCCTACAGATAGATCATAAGTAACAGATCTACATTGTCTGACTCCAAAGTCCATGCTCTCAGAGAAGAGGGACACATTTTCCGAGCAAGTCGATGGCACCGTTCAATAATGAGTTTTGAACCAAGAGAAAAGACTAACATTTTAGAGGTGTAATGTTCTTTCACTTCACTTATTCAAGAAATAAATACAGAGAATATGTAATCCCATTTCATTTTTTGATAGAAGTGGAAATAGATCAAGAAAGTTAAAGTGGCTTTGTCCAAGGTCAGACAAACAAACCTAGACATCAAGTCCTTTGAGTCCTGCTCCAAGGCTGTTTGTCTGAGTGGTTGAAGGGTCCCTTTAAGGAGGTAAGTTGGACATTGGGAATTTTTTTGTGTGACAGGCTGCAAACTTCAAAAATGTGTGGTACAGAAACATTTATTTCTCTTTCTTTTCTATGCATTTTAAACTTGTTATCGAAGTATATGATATTGAAAAGTACATATACCATAAGAGTTTAGCTCAGTGAATGTTCAGTAACAATGTACCCATGTAACCAGCACAGACAGCAAGAAAGAAACCCTAACTAGTTTCCTGGAGCCTCCTCCCGCTTAACTGTGGTTCTCCCTGCCCTGCCCCAAACCACTACCCAGGACAACCTCTCACCTGATTTGCAGCCACCTAGGTTAAATATCTGTTTCTATGCTTTATAGAAATGGAATCATAACGTATGCACTTTCATGTGTGTCTGGCTTCTTTTGCTTCACATTACATTTCTGGGATTTATCTACATTTTGGTGTGTAGCAGAAGTTCATTAATTCTCATTGATATATTTGGCCATACTTTCAAGTATAAAATCCCTAACAACCATAATACTGTAAGTGGAATGAATAGGTTTATTTCACATTAATTACTATTTAAATTGCTTTTTTCCTAGAAAATTATTAGCTGTAGTTTTGTGTGATTTGGGCTAAAACAAAATAACAAAGCTGAAATATGGTGCATCAGCAGTTACAAAGCATAACACAACGCAGGATATCACCCCTGTCCCGTGGTTTTTACGTAATATGTGACATTGAATGATGTCATAGAGAAGACAAAGAGAGCACACAAGCTGAACATACCCACAAGAGAGCCCTGGGTAGGAGTTCCCACTTAGTGGCTTTGTATGGCTGTGCAAAATGTTAGGTGTGGCCCATTTTTAGGTGGCCTGCATGCAAATGGATCTACTAACATGGATAGTAGAAATTTCCACCTCAGGGGCTAGGCGCGGTGGCTCACACCTGTAATCCCAGCACTTTGGGAGGCCAAGGGGGGCGGATCATCAGGTCAGGAGTTTGAGACCAGCCTGAACAACATGGTGAAAACCCATCTCTACTAAAAATACAAAAAAAAAAAAGTTAGCCAGATGTCATGGCGCGTGCCTGTAATCCCAACTACTCAGGAGGCTGAGGTGGGAGAATAGCTTGAACCCGGGAGGCAGAGGTTGCAGTGAGTTGACATTGCGCCACTGTATTTCAGCCTGGGCAAAAAAAAAAAAAAAAAAAAAAGAAAAAGGTCCACCTCAGGAATTGTTAAATATTTTTTTGTTTTGTTTTGAAAAGAGGTAGGGAAAGAATTTACTCTGATCATCTGCTTGGCACAAAGTACAATCTGGACCCTTTAAAGAATAATAGAGGTTTTGGCTTGTTTAAAATGAGTCTTTTGTCAACCTCTTTTTGCAGATTGTCTCACAAGCACAGAAGCAAGGTTTCTTATGTTAGTTTTCATATTATTTCTTCTTCCTGGTTGCAGGAAAATGTGAATGTAATGCCAGTGAATACTGCTAGTGAGAACCCAGCATCGTGTGAGAATAGCTGGGGGTCTATCAAGGCATTGTCCTGACTGACGTTTATCATTTACCTGGTCATATTTTCCTTACTCCTATGTCATCAGCGCTCCCTCTCCAAATTTTCTGGTAGAGAAGTTAGTTTTCCTGTGACTGATTCACTCAACCTTAAAGGAAAACCTCCAAGCTGTTTGGTCTTAGATGGCACCAAAGCATACATCTTCTGTCTCTCACTCAACAGAGTTGTATGTACAAAGGAAACAGTTGAAAAGGAAACGCTATCCTGTGATATGGCCTTGGTTTAATACATTTGCTAATACTATTACGGTGAAATATTAGGCATATGACCTTTTTTCCTCCCTCCACACCCTACATTAATATCTCAGCTGATCCCTTCTAAATTAAAAATATGTACAATCTTTTACCAAATATAATGAGCTTTTTATTTAAGGAGGGTCTTCAGGTATTAGGCAGAAAGGATGTTACTTTAAACTCTCATTTCCTTAGCTGCTGTAGACCTTATTCTTATGTACAAAACCCTGAATATAATATCTACCCTCCTTTCTAAATCTTCTCTCTCTGGGTGACACCATTTCTAAATCACATGTAGTGACTACCACATCAGTTGTGTGGTTTTCACACTTGCTGTGCATGCAGGGACTCGGTCTTACGTATGACTCGTGCTACTTTCCAGAATTAATGATAAACAAGATGAAAGCCGGCTGTTTCTCTGGGCAGCTACCTGAATTTTGTAAGAAACACAGGTCTCTAGGAAGCTGAGCTTCTCAGAGCCAATACCCGTGGTTGAAAGTATTGTATTTCACAAGTTCTCTGGTATTCTTTTTCTAGAATGGTTGAGTGGTTAAATATCTGTATTGCAAGGAAAATGATGAAGTTGTGTGCTTTCAGCAACACTGAGCACCAGTTGCCTTTCTTGTACATCATCTCTGATTTCCAGTGTCTTTGTGAAACGAGACACTTGGATGCACCCTGTGCAAAGAAGGCTTCCTGAGTTGTCTGTCTCTGTCAAGACAGGCACATCACTGCATTTTAGATCTGGCAAAGATCTTTGATTTAATTGAATCTGGCCATCTTTGTTGATAGATAAGGAAACCGAAGCTCAGTATCATTACATGAACCACCCAAAGTCGAATTGCTGGCAAGTGACATAGCTGAATGAGGGCCCTGTTCCTCTTATCTTGCATTTTCCTTTCATTTTGGGCTGAATCAAGAGCCTCAAAGTGACTCCACCTGTCAGGTAGACTTGAGCCTCCAGTAATCACCTTAAATCTCGTAAGGCTGGCTGACTTTGGTTTCAACCTCATTACCCCTCTTCTTACAAATATTCTTAATAGTCAAAATAATGACCACCCATGTGTAGGAAGAATGATCTGCAGAAAAGGCCAAGGAAACTGTGAGAACATGAAATCAAATTGGCTGATATAAAGCCTTCATTTCTATGAATATAGTTGACCTTCCAGGGGAAAGAAAGTGAGTTTTCCCCTCTTGTGATACTTGAGAAGCCAAAAATGAGCTTTCTGCCCAAGCACTGGGCTGCAAAATGGCAGCATTTACACAGGTTGTTTCACATTTAGGGATGGGCTGTGTTCCAGAAGTTTATTTGCATGTCACCGGGTTGAAAGTGGGGCTGCCTTTTCCTGGTCAAATCAATTTCAATCATCTCCAATGGAAGCCATGTCTCTAAACACTCTTCCCATAAGCCTTTGCTGGTGGCCCCTTCTTTTTTCCCCAGTTAGTTGGTAGATCCTCTTCTTGAGAATTATTCTTACCAGTTTATTCATACCATTCTTGAAAATATTTACTATTGTATAAATGAATGAAGTTTCTTTAACCCCACCCGGGCTAATTAAGATTTTTGAAGAGAAAATTGACTTAACAATGGATTAAATTTCAGATTGAGAAACAAAGGGAAGATGGTAGTGGTGTCTGGGGGATAGTGGTTTTGGTCTATCTCTGAGGCAAGCTAATAGGAGTTGATAGCTTCCTTCTCTCCACAATTCTGGGATTTCTAAGTATACCGGGCACTAACTTCCCTCACTATTGCTCATGAGCTTTGCATCGTAAGTGGAGTAGCTGTTGGACTTGGTATGACAGGCAGAAATGGCTTCATTTTAAATATATGATGAATATTTGAGATACAATATTGGGCGTCAGGGGCTATTTCTATCTTCTACATTCCCTGTATGTTAAGCAGGCATGGCTTTAGTACTGAATCGCTGTGTTCCTCTCAAAACTGAATAATTCTTCTTCTTCTGAATATGAAAGTCATGCATGTTTATAAGAGAAAATTTGAAAATTACAGAAAAGCACACTCACATAGAGGAATGTAAAAAATACTTATAACATCATCAGCCACTACAAACAGCTTGTTATATTTCCTCCTCATCCTCTTCTTCTTTCTGAGGATATATTTTTACAGGTAAACTTTTCATAATTATAGTTTTTTCAAGCCTAATTTAAAACCCTAATGTATTTTGAACACTTTCCTGTTATGCTATTAAATATATTTTACAACAGATTTTAATGATAACATTATATGTATATACGTACTTCTCTATAATTTATTGAACTAGATCACTTAATGTTGGACATTCACATTGCATTCAAGTTTTCAATAATGCAAATAATGTTGCATTGGGTATCCTCATATGAAAAATCTTTGTACACATTCCCTTATTATTGCCTCAGGATGAATTTCTAGAAGTAGATGTTCTAGGTCTATGAGGTTTTTAAAAGTTTTGAATATATATTGCCTGCTTGCTCTGTATAAAAATTATACCCAGTATAATCCTACCAGTAGTATCTGATGTCTGTTTTTCGATTGAGCTGCTAAATGTAGAGGTCAGTCATAGAAGTGGTCTTGGTTAAGGATGTTTTCTCAAAAATCTTGTGTCTAATTGGGCTAGCAAATATAAAGTAAGAGTTTATCTGTTGCCACAAAATTGAGCTTAGACCTCAAAGCTAATTGCTTCTTAAGATGAGAATTTATTTCCCTTCTACCTCTCTGACATGTTTGGGATATATATATACATATCAGAGCAAAATTCAAGTATCAAAGCACTGGAAAAACCCATAACAGAAACACAAGTCAAATAACCAAAAATCCTTCCAAGACTCTGCCTGGTGGTATTTAAAAAAAGGAAAAGAAAAAAAAATTGTCTATTTATTGTTACCTTTTGAGACTATTTGCAAAATATAGTTTTGTTTTGTTTTGTTTCCTTAAGATCGAGAAAAGCTAAGCTAATTAGGACTCAAGCGCTAAAAAATAAGTATCAGGGGAACAGTTTGATTACCTTTTTTTTTTTTTTTTTCAGTTTAACAATTTGTGTACCTCAATTTTCCCTGGCCCTTACTAACTTCAGCTAGTGCAAAGAAAAAAAAATCTTTCTTAGTAAATGAAATGTTATATTATGTATTGAAGTTCAGTAGCACTTTAAATTTTTAAATAGTGCCAAATTTGACAATATGTAATATGCCTTATTCATTGCCAGTTAAAAAAAAACATTGCTAGATAATCCTATTGAATATTTATCATCTAAATAATCAATAACTCTCTGCATTATAGATAAATTAACCTAGAATAATTAAGGTAAATGAAAATGTAGATTCACAAATACAACAGAATTGAACATCTGACAAAATCAGATTTTAACCACCCTTTTATTATCTTTTCTCTGTGTGCTTAATAAGTACAATTGTTGCTTTATGTTTAGATTAGTCCAATTGACTGCAACTCTGATTAATTTTCATATTATTTTTTGTTTCAATATGAAAAACACCAAAAGCACATTTTGAGGTCGAAATTAAAATAGAGGCTGACTCAGTTCCATAGAGCTGGTCTGCAGAAGGTTTTATTGGAGAGGAGAGTTATTTTTGCTGATGTTGTCTATCAAAACTTGTTTATTAAAAAAAGAAAAATAAATGCTAGGAGACATTCAAGCTGTCTTGATTTTCCTCTAGTTATTTCCTCAAAGCTTCTTTGTTCACATGAACATCACTGTGACATTTTTTGTGGAAAATGAGGTTTAATTTTAAAGTATTTATAGAAGTCTTTGTTATAGCCTATCCTGCTACCAACTTTTTTTGTGTTCTACACAGTCTCTGCTTCTAACCAGAGGCCCAAAGCGTGTGTTTAGAAACTGATGTGGGGTATCAGGATCAATTAGTCCCTCTAGGAATTAAAAGCAAGCAATTGAATGCCTGTTAACAATGATTAACTTTACAAATATTAGCAATTCTAGGCAGGCCCCTTTGCTTTCTGGACGAATGCTCTAGGCAGGCAGCGTTCCCAGGAATATTGGTTTCCAGCTATGTAGACTGTCCCTCAGTTATAAAGTTGCCTCCGGGGTCTTTGCTATGGCTTTGATTTGAGGATGATTATTCTTCTTATGGATGAAACTTTAGTTCTTCCTAGAAAGGCTTTCAGTGATTTGCAAGCTCTTTTCAGCTGTTCTCTAAGCCTTGCTCAGCCTTATTTTTCTCCGTTGTAAAATGGGTACACAGGTCATCCTTACTGGATAGTTTGGAGGACTAAATTGATTAAGATGTGGTATATGAAGTGCTGACCTTAATGTCTAGCCCATACGTGCTCTGCTGTATATGTTTTGCTTTCCGCCTTTCTTTCTTGAGAAGTTTCTGCATACATATATTCTTATGTAGTTATTGTATAAATAGTGTGTATGGAAGCATTCCCGAGATTGTATTTTCCTGTTCTTTCTTGATTTAGAAAACTAAAGCTATAGTAATTTTCTGCTGTGTGTAAGAGGGAAAATGTACCTATGAACTGTATTCAGCAAACTTAAAATGTTAAAGCTCTTGGTCAGCTTTTTATGCCCAGTGATGATAAACTGTCAATTTCCTTACGTTATTTGGGAATTTACTAGCAACTTATTGCAGATATCACAGTAGACACATCTCTTATAATATGTCTGATCTGAAAGAAGCAGCAGTCTGGTAGTTTTTGGTTTGTTTTGTTAAAATAAAAACTTATAAACTTATAAAAACAGGTGAACAAATATATTTATCCTAATGGTTCTTCTGAGTTTGCTTCTGAAATCACCTATATTCAATATAGACAACAAAACCGGTTGTTTTTGCTATTGTCTGAGGTTTTTGAGTTTGGGGGTTTGAATTTGATTCTAATTTTTAGAAATGGGCAGTTGTCTGAAATATGGAGGGGTGGGAAAAGCCTTTAATTTGGGGTAGGAGTGAGGAGGGAAACTCAAATGTTATACACTTCATTCAACATATTTATTAGAGAATTGAATTATTCTCTTGAGGGTTTTTTTTCTCTTTGTTAGCAACTCGAGATAGATTCTCCTGCCTCTACTAATATCGAAACTCTGGAAAATGTTAACAGAACTACAGAGGGGAGAAATTATCAGGATGGAATGTAGGCTCTGTGTAGATACGCAACATTAGGGGCACTCGGCAGATGTTAATAAATACCTCTTTCTCTTGTTGAGATAAAATGAGTTTGATTTGGGTGTGAACTGCAGTGGTCAATGAAAGGACCTTGTACCTCACCAGGGTGTGTTTTAAGCAGTAGAAGAGGAATCTGGGTGTTGATCCAAGTGACATTGGTTTTTCATACCAATTTATTCTCCATTTTTAAGGGTTGTCATCCCCTTAAAATTGTAAGCTCTCTTGTGTCCATCTTATATGCTTTCTTAGCAGTCCTGGTGATACATGGCTGTGCACACAGTAAAGTTTCAATATATCCTTGTTGTGTGAAACCAGATATTTGGAAATTTTGGAGATAGAGTTGACGAAGGGGTGAAAGGACGGCTGTGAGTAGAGAGTGAGAGAAATAGTCAAGGCAGAGAGGGAATTAAATATAGAAATGGCCCGGGGAACCAGAAAAAACAAGGTTGGTGAGCAATGAACAATTTAAGTTCTCCCGAGCAAAGAAAAAAAACTGGACAGAAGAAAAATTTTAATCTGAAGAGTTAATTAACAAAATTATAAAACCTCTAAAACATCCCTCTCATTACAGTTGTAGTTTTAAGACAAAAAAAAAATAGTGGAAAGCACTCTAATTTGTCCTAAGAATCTATTTAATTTTGATTTGTCCAGTAATAGAAATTTGAGGGGGCAATGCAATATACTGTAGTTTATAAGTCCTTTAAATGTTGTTACTTCTGAATTGCCATCCTCTTTGTGATAGTGATAGTGAAGAAAAAACAAGTGTATTTGAAATCACTTCTGGTTTCAGTGCATGTGCTGATTTGATTTTTTAGAAGTATAATTAGATGGCAAAATATAAGAAAACCCTAACAATACAATCTGGGCAGGTTAGAATATCAAAAATTATAATGAGCCTGTTCCAATGTAAAAAACATCTCTAAAAGATGTGAATAGGTTTTAAAAATATGATGAATATCTATCATTGGATGAACACAAATAAAAGTATCAGTGAATATCACAGTGGAAGAATCACATGATAATAATTAATAAACGTTGACTCTTCTTGGCCAGGTGACCAATATTATTTCACAGTTGATTGTTAAGGGGAGAGTCAGTGACCTTTGTCCTGAATTTTAATAATTTACTGAAGTTTTACATTAAATCAGAATATAATTGGGAAGAAAATTAGTGTTTCTTTGTGGGGAGTGCAGAGTAATGCCACTAATTGCTTGTATAAAAGCATTCCCGAGGTTGTATTTTCCTGTTCTTTCATTAGAAATTAAAACTACAGTCATTTTCTCCTGTTTGTAAAAGGGAAAATGTGCCTGTGAACTGTATTCAGCAAATTTAAAATGTCAAAGCTCTTGGCCACCTTTTTATGCCCAGTAATGATACACTGTCAACTTCCTGACGTTATTTGGGAATTTACTAGCAACTTGTTGCAGCTATCACAGCACACAAATCTCTTATAATATGGATGGTCTGAAAGAAGCAGCAGTCTGGTGGTGTTTTGTTTCTTTTGTTCTTTCTTTCACTTTAATATTTGAGCAACTTCATATTTAAAATATGTGTTAGGGCAAATCACCATGTTTTTCTGTTTAAGGAGACGGACAATGAAGAATAGGGTATATTAACCTCAGTAGAAATAGTGCTTTACAAATTATGTTTAGATGACTGGGGGATTGCTTTCAGGTAAATTATTACCAAGTAAAAGAATTGAGCTGATTCTAAAAGCGTATTGGGTTTAACATTTTATGAAAACATGTTTATTCACACAGATACATACATGTGTACATCTCCTGGGAACTTGGAAGGGTTAAGTCAGACCACTGTCATGTTACAGGAAGTGTTTTTCCACTGTATCCAGTACCTTGAGTTTGTTATGTATTCAATATGTAGTGTCATCATAAAACAGTTGCACCTGCATTAGCCCTCATTGTCTCAAGGCACAAGCTGAAAAATAATAGAAAGTAAAGCTCAGGAATTGAATATTTCTGCTAATAGTGTGTTGGTATTTTTCCCTCAGTTCACGGACATTCTTGATTTCAAAACGCAAACTACACAACCCAGGGCACTAGGGTTGGAATTCAATGTTTATTCAAAAAGGCACCCTAAGGCAGTTAGGGAGGAAATGCTACATGTATGAAAAATAGGAGCCCGGAATCTAAGCTGATCTGAGCACAGCAGCAGCGACTGTATTTACTAACACTTGTTTTCTGGGAGCCTATGAGAGAAATGGAAATAATTAGAAGGAAGCTGAAAGGATGGGGTTTTGTGGCTTGTTCTCCTTTTATGGAGCAAAGAAAACTGCAGCAGTACTTCGGGAGCTGGTATTCCCTACTGCCATGGGGGCAGCCGAATTCTGAGTGGAGGAGTTTGTTTATACCTTAACAAATACAGGCTATGTTGTTGATTAAACAAGCAAAAAAAAAAAAAAAAAAGCCTCATTTGCTGCTTTCAAACACTCCCTCAATGAGAAAATGTCTCATAAAAATGCATCATGTGATAAGCTCTTGCTTTAGTCCCAAACTGAGCTTGAGTCCACTTGGAGATCTTAGAATTAAAGAGTTCTCAGGGAATACACCTTTTAGCTAAGAATATAGTGACTCTGTCATGAAACAGGGAGCTTTGCCACTTGCTTGTTTTGGAAGGAAAATAAATTAAAAAAAGATTGCAGGGGATTTTGGTTATTATATGGCCAGGGCTCCGTTTAGAGTCTGTGGCATTCAAAGCTGGCTTTAATCACAGCATGATGCTTGAAGCCTCCAAAAGTCCAAGTGTTTCCTTTCTTTCTTTCTTTCTTTCTTTTTTTTTTTTTTAAAGCGTTACTTCACTGAGGCAGAGGGCTGCCTTTGAGTGACGTCACGAGTTAGAGCAGCAAGCTCCACAAGGGAAGGGAGGCTGGGTGAGTGACAGCCCAGCCTACTTTTTAATAGCTTTGTCATGTGACTGGGGACTGTAGTAAGACAGGTGCCTTCAGTTCACGCTCAGTAAGGGGCTGGTTGCCTGCATGAGTGTGTGCTCTGTGTCACTGTGGATTGGAGTTGAAAAAGCTTGACTGGCGTCATTCAGGAGCTGGATGGCGTGGGACATGTGCAACCAGGACTCTGAGTCTGTATGGAGTGACATCGAGGTGAGCTGGGGCAGGGCTCGGCGCTGCAGCCAGGACTGACGCTTCCCTCAGATGCTATTATTCCTGTAAGGGGGATGGGCTTGGGCAAAGAGAAGAGCCAGGAAAGTAGTCCAGGCAGGAGCTTTTAGAAGAGAACCTCAATCTTATCTTAACTCCAATAAGTTTGCTATTTTAAGGTGGCTCTGAGATGCCTTGAGCAAATCAAAGCTTAGCTGCTGTCATCAGTATCTGTTGCAGTTAGAAACTCTTTCCATGTGACTTTGGCACTGTTTCTACTCATATGCAATATTTATGCTCTAAGATATTGATATGAATCAGAAGCTGAATTCTTTCCAGTGGTGTTTAGTGGCCTGGTTGGAAAAATGCCATTTCTATTTATAATAAGACGAAGATAAAAATATTAAAATGGATGTGTTCAAATATAGTCCGTTTTGACTGTAGTCCGGATTTTTTTTTCCCCCCTCTCTCTCTGTTCATCAGACAGAGAACTTACAAAATCCTAAATAATCCTGCTGGGCTATTTTAGATTACTTTTCCCACAGAACACAAAACAACGATGCTGCTTCCTTTAAAACTCCTATACATGGTTGAAAGATTTGGCCAGCGAATAAAAAGAAATGCCTGGCAGTGCAAGGTTTTCCGTTCGCGTCGGTGGCAGGGAAGCCAATGGTTAAATCTTCCTGTACCACGGAGAGCTGCCTGAAGCCGAGAGAGAATAGAGTTTATGCAGGACTGTGTGTGGAGCTGCTCGCTGCTTGTGTAAAAATAGACAGCAATACATCAATTCCACAGTCTCTGCTGGCTACAATTCATACAGGGGGGAGAATAACGCAAGCAGTTTCCTCGTAATCTCTGGAGTCTAGTGGGGGGACGGAGGACCTCGGCGTGTTTGCATTCAGCACAATGGAATGTTCTCGGAAGGAAAGTTTGGGCAACTTGGGAAACAAGCGAAACTTTCTGTGGACTCTGGTGAGATGGACTCGAATTGAATTGCATGGAGGATCCCAGCTGCTAACAATGAATCTGGCAAAAGACTGCGCGTGTTTCCTCTGGGTAGCTGGGGGCACGTAGGGTAAGGGGGAGGATCAAGCCCACACGTGATTTGATTAAATAAGATGTCCATGTGAGGCAGCGATACACATCTAAAGTGAACATAATTTGGCCAAGGCCGTCTGTGAATCCTTTTTTCCTATCTAGCGAGGCATGCCTGGGATTCTTAACTCTTTGCTGGGTTTGCAAATGTTGGCTCCATTTGCCCTCCCTTGCCTTGGTAGATCGTATTTGTGGATTGTAATTGTTATCTTGTTCTGATTTCTTGGTAAGGTGGAATAGATATGGATCATTCATATGCCCTGTAGCCATTATGAGTCAGGGTTTTAAGTGGCTTCAAAGTCCTAATTGTCTTTGAGTAGCTGGAGTGTCCTGTGGGTGGTTGTCCGGCTGGCACTGTGGGTCTCAGCTGCTGTAGTTTCATTTTTCCATCATGTATTATTCTTGATGCTGTTAGGAGTTGATTGAGGAACTACAGCATGTGGAAATAAGGAAGATTTATTTTAATCACTGGAATTCCTGCAGTCATTTTCAAATCAGCATCAGAAGCATTTAAAACTGTGGCCTTTAAATTTTTTTCTTAAGGAGGAAAGGTCTTGGCTACTTGTCCAGCCATGGATGGAGTCGCCAGTCGGCGGAGATTGGCCAGTCACTTCTCTGTTACACTATAGGCAGCTAGATGCTAGAAGCTTTGCCTACATGGCAGCGGCTCTGGGAATCACCTTCGCCAGTCTAAAATATTACGAGCAGCAGGTAGCGTAGGCAGTTTTCATTTTTTGAATCATTAATGTTTGCTGTCATCCTAAAACGTATTATGCCCTTTTGCACATAATGACAGGCTAGTACATTGGTTAATAAAGGCCTATATCACTATAGCTACTTGGAGTGCCCCGTGTTTCACAGTTTAATGAAGGTGATGTACAATAAGGTTACTAAGATTGATAGAGACAATTCAAATGACATACACCCTACTAAGTCTGTCATTCTTTACTGCCCCTCTCTCCACCCCTTTCCCCTATCTTGACTAATTTTTTTAAGGACCAAGTTTCTTTTTTCATTAATATAATTAATGTGACCAAATCCACTCCTTCTTCTCTCTCTCTTTAAAATTTACCATCAATGGCACAAAAAACCTCCAAAAGGTTAATGGAGAATTATACTTGATTATAATGATTCATTATCATCAATGCAGTTAAGCTAATTTATTGTCTGCTCCTTAACTAAGAGAAAAGTCTGTTGGGGTGAAATAACAGACAATAATTAGCCTTTTGTGTTTAGTGACTGCTTTATCCTCTTAAATCTTGTTATAAAATTGAGGCTACAGTTGTGAAATAGCTGTCATAGTTGCAAAGAGGCAGCAGAATGTGTCTGTGTCATTGCAATAAAGCACACCTGTTACAGATGTATAGGGAAACAGTAAATATCAGCATGTCAGATGAGGACAGTTACAGGGCTTGGACTGTTAAGTCTGGCATCGTCCAAAGGCCAAATATAAATTAATAACAGGAACACTTGCTACCACTAATGTGTTTTAGATTAGCAGGATAATGCCACATTCAGAAGCACAGATTTTATTAGCATGTCAACATCGGCAAGAGCACATGCACTTTTCTCAACCATAACGTAAAAGCAAAATGAGAGAGAGAGAGACAGACAGAGAGAGCAAGAGAGAGCAAGTGAGAGGAAGGAAAGGAATATGTAAATGACAAGATAGCACCAATATAACAAATTGACCTGGCCTGTTCCATGGTTTTCAAAAGTTATTTCAAAATACCTATTTATGGAAGGTTAAAGGGTTTTGAACAAGTCATGCCAAAGAGGGCAGTTAAAGAGAGGGATAACAAAAAGTTGTCCACAAATCAGTATGCCACTTTAGCCTTCCAAAACATGGTTGGTTCCTAAGTTTCACAACAGGAACTTAAGCCGTATGTGGAAAGCCTATATTTTCTTGACTATTTTTAATTTTGTGTTCCTATCTTTGTTGTTCATGTTTTTTAAAAGACTATGCCCCATAACATCCTAGTGTATCTAGCACCATTGAAAAAGTTCTCCCCCTATCTCTGAATTGGTGACATTGAGGAAAAGTTAAGATAGTGTGTTTGGGCTTGGAGGATCAGCTGTATGGGCAAGAATGGAGTCTGGAAAGTGTTACACCCACAACCAAATACGAGCATTATGCCAGAATGAGATCTCTTCAGCCCAGCCTCCACTTACTTATATGCCTTGTCAAGTATACCGAGCTGTAAGTTTGGGCTAACTCAGATAATAAAAGGAAAGACCAATAAAATGATAAGGAAAGAGTTTTGATGGCGAGGACGGCCCTTTCTTTGCATTCCTTTGTGCCTGCTGCCAGGGATCTCACTGGGGCCCAGTGGTCTTAGAAAAGGATGGCAATGATTTTCAGTCTCCCCCCATCCTCCCCTTACCAACTGCTGACTCCATTACCCGGTACTTACTTCTCAGCATGTTGCTTTTGATCACGCTGCTGCATATGACCTGTGTAGTGTGGCCTGCTAGGAATCCCTGCCAGGGATAACAGGGGTGCTTGAGAAAGAAAATCTGCATAAAACTTACTTCATTCAAAATGTAAATGTCAAGGTGCATCTTTCATTTCATGCCTAACTGCTGCCTGGATGCGAACAATTCCACAGCATCTCTCCCGACCTTGGAAGGCAGGGCCACGAGGGTGCTGCGTCAGTGTGTGCCTCCTGATTGAGACACCACTACTCACAGGTGGATAAAGTTCTGACTGTTCTGGCAATGCCAGACCCCTGCGATAGGAGTTCCTGCAGTGTTCTTTTTTTTTTTTTTTTTTTTAATTTTTTATTTATTTTTTTTAAGTAGAATTCTTATTGCAGATGGATGTTTATTTTTTTTTATTTTTTTTTAATTTATTTATTATTATTATACTTTAAGTTGTAGGGTACATGTGCATAACGTGCAGGTTTGTTACATATGTATACTTGTGCCATGTTGCTGTGCTGCACCCATCAACTCGTCATTTATATCAGGTATAACTCCCAATGCAATCCCTCCCCCCTCCCCCCTCCCCATGATAGGCCCCGGTGTGTGATGTTCCCCTTCCTGAGTCCGAGTGATCTCATTGTTCAGTTCCCACCTATGAGTGAGAACATGCGGTGTTTGGTTTTCTGTTCTTGTGATAGTTTGCTAAGAATGATGGATTCCAGCTGCCTGCGGACTGACATTGGCAGTTAGGTAGCCAATTCAAGTTTAGGAGACCACCTTATCGGTAAGGGGAGTCTGCCTGCCTCCAAAAGCCCCATGGTAAAACAGTTGAAAAGACTGTCTAGTTCATGTAAGGAGATGAAATACTTTGACAATCTAAAATAATCTTGGTGACAAGCAGCCCAGCCATGGTAGAAGATATGTTAAGCCTCTCAATATATAGAAATTATTTTGAAACTCTAAACAGAAATAGTTATTTTGAATTCACGTAAAGCACAGTTTAGATATGCATAAATAATGAACAAAATACACTGATGGTATGCTCTTGTGAGTTTTCTTTTCCGGGTACTAGGTCATGCCAACCATACACACACACATACACACGCGCACACACACACACACACACACACACACACACACGCACCCCTTGCAAGTTACATACAAAAGCCATATAGAAAAAAAATTATGATTTTTGTCCTTCATCTTAAGGAACTTGCTTTTGCCTTTAAGAATGAAGTCCAGAAAGTCATGAAGAGTCAAATAAGAGTAAATGATTTAATTAAAAACAATTCAGGAGAATCACAGATGAGTCAAAGGACTTTGCATCATTAGTTGCTAAATGAATTATATGGATTATAATGCTTAAAAGGAGTGTAAATGGAGACAATTTTTCCTTGTGTAGTTCCTTTGTTCTTTTTCCATTTAGCAATAGTTTATTGAGTGTCTATTATGTGTGATAAACTTTCCAAGGTAAAATCAAGTTTGTCTTATGGTTAACCATAAGACAGTTTAAAACTTTGGAAGCAGTAACTAGCAAACAGGTACCAAGGATTTTGTACAAAGAGGTACAAAAATTTCTAGTTGATTTCTAACTGGAAGAATCAGAGAAAGCTTCATGGAGCATGGTATTTACCATGTATTTGGAGGTAGAATTTTGGATGGAATAAAGCAGGAAAATTATCCTTCAGGAGCTAAGTGAGTAAAGATTTTAGGTGTTTTTCCTGGTGACTCAAGTGCCAGAAACTAGCTTTGGTAATGTCGTTGAATTAACTAGGCTTAATTCCTATCACATGCTATTGCAGTTTAATAAATTCCTGTGGTTAATGGAAGCTTTTTAAAAATTTTTTTATTTTTTTTTTTTCTGCCTCCTGCAGTGTGCTGCTCTGGTTGGTGAAGACCAGCCTCTTTGTCCAGATCTTCCTGAACTTGATCTTTCTGAACTAGATGTGAACGACTTGGATACAGACAGCTTTTTGGGTGGACTCAAGTGGTGCAGTGACCAATCAGAAATAATATCCAATCAGTACAACAATGAGCCTTCAAACATATTTGAGGTAAGGACATCCTTTGGAAAAATTAATTTTTCATTGACTTTGGCTTGGGCGAGACTAACATGGTAACAGGCCTGAACATATAATGGGTACTTACTTTGCTATCATCAAAAGACTTTTCATCACAGTTACATACTTTCTAATTGATGGAAAAACAGTGTTTGGAAAACAAATGGTTTATTTGTATTTGTATTTTTTTAAAGATTGAAGGGACTAAGAATCAACAACTGTGAGTGAGTTAAACTATGTTGAAATACTAAAGGGTTGTGAAAGGTTAGTGACAAAGAAGAACAAAAGTCTAAACCTGTTTATTCCTGTCTATTTCCCACAGAAAGAATGAGCAATAAATGGTACCTCATATAAATTAATAAATAAGAAGGCCTTTCTTTTTAACCAAGGGGGTAGATGTCTACCTTTATTTGCTTTACTAATTAGGTGAGCTCTTTTGATTATTATTATTAATCATATTTTTGGTTCATATCTCTAATTTCTTTATATAATGGGAATTTCTAAACCTAACTAATCTACTGTATACTTATAAATCAGTCAAAATTCATTTACTTTTCAGTAGCGAGAATTACCTCCGTGACTCCGGACTCTTATTATAAGCCTACCCTATAATAAAGAATGTTAATCTATTCCTATTAAAGTGTTACTTTGAGAAAAGAAATTCTTTCCCACAAGATCAGTACTCATTTACTTGAAAATACATGACTTTTTATAGGAACAAACATTTAGTGAGTACTCTGGCAAGTGAATTAAATGAAGATTGACAAATTCACTGGTTTTCTTTATCACAACTGCCAGTGCCATCATCATCATCATTATCTAATGTTTTCTGAGCACCTAGTATGTGTTGGACTTTTCTTATTCACCCGCAAAGACATTTCTTATACTGCCGTGTTATTTGGTTGAAATCCGAGTCTTAAGAAAGCCAAGTTTAAAATATTAATTGAGTTTTTCTGGAACCCAGCATGCAATACATGCTGAATAAACGTTTGTTGAATCATGAGTGAATGATGAATATATTAATGTTGATAACAATAATAGTAATGACAATAATGGCCAACATTTTGGTATACTCATGCTTAATATATGTCATCTCACGTATCCTTGAAAACAACCTATTGTTAGGTCCTATTATTATCATTCCTGTTTTACATATGCAGACACTGAAATTCAGAGAGGTTATTTGATTTTCCCCAAATCACACAGCTGACAATAAAGACCTGGGATTTGAACCCCAAATTTATCGGACTTCAAAGTTTATATCCTTGATTAAAAATAGAGAACCCATGAATTTGGGTGACAGCCATCCTTTACAAAGGCATATCAAGCTGCTTCTTTGCTCAATATATTTAAAAATAGAACAGAATCTTTCCTTTCAGTGGTGGTTGGCATGGAGGTACAGTTAGCTAGTGAGCTGAGACGGCTGTAGGTTCTGCCGACGGTTGAGATTTTGTAATACCTCTGGGGATTAAGTGGGTTTTAGAAGAATGCTTAAGGTAGTAGAGTTTGGACTGGGGAGACAGAACAAGGTAGAGGAAACACTGAAGGTTGTGGTTAGTTCTACTTTCCCAGGCTTCTCAGCCGGGTCTTAGAAAGTTCATGTGAGGACTTGGCCAGTTAGAACTGGTAAATTGCACATTCCTCACTCAGTACACTTGTCAGGTTACAGGCCCATTCTAAGTCATGCTGCATTAAATAAACAGTGCCTTAAAAAATGTCCATCTCCATAGACCTCTTATCTAAAAATCAGCTATTCCATATCAGATGAATGCCATGCATTTTGTAGAGGCTAGAGAATAACTTAGAGGTAGGGGGAGATGGCATAGGAGTCAATGCCTCTCTGGTGGGCTACTTTAAGAAAAATACAACGTTCTCCATAACCTGTATGTCCCTGTATTTTGTGTTGTGGTATTTGTGAGAGATACTTCACATTTATACCTTCAGGAGTCTTGGTTCAGCATCTAGTTAATTATCTACATGTAGGTGCTTAACATATGCCATACCACCCTTTTTGTCTCCCTGTATCATATTCTACGCTCATAAAATTATTTTCAGCACTCTAAAACAGAAGGTTCATGTAATTTAGACTCTCATTAGGTCATTTTAAACCAATGATTCTCAACCAAAGGCAATTTTGGTCCCCACCCCACACCCCAATTCAGGGGACATTTGACAATGTCTGGGGGCATGTTTGGTTGTTACCACTGGGGACAAGGGGATGCTACGAGCGTTTACTGAGTAGAGACTAGAGTCAAGGGATGCTACTAAACAATCCTACAGCATGTAGGACAGCTCCCACCACAAAAAATGATTCAGCCTCCAATGAAAAAAGCACTGAGGTTGAAAAACCCTGCTTTTAAATAAAGTCACAAACTTCCCCTTTATAAATTACTAATGATTAATTGGTCAGATTTCTGAAAGAAGACATAGTAAGGTACTGGATATAAAGAATGAGAAGTCATATAACGGTATTGGGATGCCTGGGGCTCCAGGACTAATATGTCAGGTATTCTCTTAGTGTCAGAGGGCAAAAGTGACTGTTTAGGTAAGTTCCCATAACAGTGTTCTCTGATGTCATAAAGCCCATTCTTTATCTAGGCAAAGGGTAAGGTCATATGTGGCAATGCCGTTACCAACAGCAGCAGCTTCAGGAGCATTTGCCTGGCGTGAGGACGCCTCCACTCTTTGCCCTCTAGTGTTAAACTCAGGAATCTTTTCTATACTGCGAAAGGAAAGTGTGTTTGGAGCAGAGGTGACGTTCTAAAATTGGGTCTTCCCTGTGAAGAAGATTCGTATGAAACCAGATAACTCTTTCATGGCCGCAGGTTTGTGTTGCTTCTACCCAAGCAGCATTTCAGGGAAGTGCCTTCCCAGGGCCAGCCACTCACAGTGGACTTTTCACCTGCACTCACCTTCTTTCAATTTGCAAAGTCCTGCCTCATCACATTTGAGAAGGCCTTGTACTTGAGCAAGTTAAACAGTCACGGGTTCTGCTGTCTCTGATCTCACAATAACAAGCATTATCTACTTTGGATTCCCAGAATAAAATCAGGCACTGAGTAGTTAAATGCTTTTCCGTGACTCAAGTAGCACATCAATGACACCACTGGAAACTGGCCATCGGCTCTCTGAATTCTCATCATAGCAGAAAGTGGGATTTAGGGCTATATAATGGAGTGGCAGAGTCTTAAAATCTTGAGAGTATAGTCCCAGCTACTCGGGAGGCTGAGGCAGGAGAATGGCGTGAACCCGGGAGGCGGAGCTTGCAGTGAGCTGAGATCTGGCCACGGCACTCCAGCCTGGGCGACAGAGCGAGACTCCGTCTCAAAAAAAAAAAAAAAAATGTTGAGAGTAAATTATGTATCTCTTCTTTTTGTTTCTTCCATATGTTTGAATCTAAGTTTAATTTTTATTTAACATCACAAAATAATGGTAAAGAATGAAGCTGAATGTCACAATATGAGAAAGATAATTCCAGGTGGTAGCAGAGGGGGTAGCAACATGCAATGGCATATGTTGGTTGAGTAACTAGACACACAAACAATGATCTCTGCTTACGCAACCTGTGTTTGGATGTGTAAATGCAGGGGACCAGGTACGATTCAGAAGCCACTTTAAAAAACAAGGCAAAAGGCTTAGAGGTAACAGCCTCCAGTGAATCTGATCCATGTGTAAGGAAAACAGGATGCGTCCCTGGACCGGCTGGTAGCAAGATTTATGTTTCAGAATATTGCAACATAACTTCCTTCCGTCTGTTGCCTTTGTGCATTGTTTGAAGGAGGAGAATAAAGGACTACTTTTGCAGCACAGCAGTGTGTAAAGATGGATGGCATGGGGTTAGTTTAAATAGCATATTGGCCTTTCTGGGTCACTGTGGGCAACCTTGTCCCTGGTTTATTTTAATACCTGCTTTAATGCCTCTGTGATACAACTGAATGGGCATCTTTCATTCATTCGTCTTTACTTCTGAATGAAGCTACTTGGGGTTCGTTAGAACGATGGCAAGTGAGAATGCAGTCATCTCTAGGTCATTACTTGTAATACATTCTGAGGTCTGCCTTTGCTGATGGGGAGAGAAGGACTCTCACAGCTGTAGCCAGCATTCATGTTTGGTGGTTGCTGGAACTCTCAGGAAGCTTGAAACTGTGAACTTTGTAGCAGAAATGGGTGAGTGGTGGTTTTGTATTTGTGTGTAAGTTATCCTGTTATATGCCACAAGGAAATGAATGTGGAAGTTTTCAAGACTACTTGATTATTCTAATGGAAATATAGATACTTTACATTTCTTCATTTGGCTTCACTTATATTCTACATTTTGCAAAAATTGACATATATTATGTACCTATCAAAAAGTTAAAAATAACAAATATCAGCAGTTCAACAGACCATTGAGCATTTGGGGAGCGGGGAATCTGCCTGTCTTGTTCACCGACATTTTTCTAGATATTTTCTTAGAAAATGGCAGAAAGTAAGAACTCAATAAATACTTGTAGCATAATGAATGAGTCAATCTTCATGTGTTTATTGATGGAATGAACTGTGTTAGGTAATATGAAGATTATATACAAAGCACAAAAGAAGGCCTGTGTCCTAAAGTACTTTAAATCTAGTTTGGGAGGCAAAATGAACAAATGTAAAACAATTAAGAAATCATGCAAGACTGTGTATACAAATATACAAGTATATGCATGTGTTTTTATTTCTTAGCAACTGGAAAACAATGTAAGACTGTATATTCATGTATATGTATAATATGTATATGCACCTACATAGGATTTTATATATATTTGCAATTTGCAAACATTGCAAGCTCGTATATGCATATATGCATGCATATATATGTGTGTGTATGTAAGTGTATTTCTAGCTGAGGAGATAAACAGCAAGAATAAATTCACAAAGCCTTGTAAGAGAAGAAGAGCAAAGCGTTTTCATAGAGGGGATGTGGAGGTGAGGAGCTTGGTTTACTCAAAGTAAAATACATATTAATGGGAACACAGCAGTAGTGGGAGTAAGTTTGGATGTAAGGTAGGTACAAAATTCCGGTGGGTCGTGAGAACCCAGTGGGAAATCTTTAGAGTCTGTTTAGAAAGTAGGATGTCATTGAAGATTTTTGGTAGATCAACATAATGGAGGTGGTATTTAAGAGTGATAATGCTGACAGTCGTAAGAGGTGTAGGCAAGTAGGAAATAAGGAAAATCAGACAGCAGGCCCTGCTGCATTCCAAACCCAATGTGATACAGGTACAGGGAAGGGACAAGGTGATAGCAGAGGGGGTGGCATTCAGGGAACAGATTCAAAGTACCTTGAAGGAAAATTCCATCAGCCCTGATAACTCTGAGTTAGGATAGAGAGAGAGGTGGTAAGGAATGCTAAACTCAAAGATATTCCAAAGAGAAGCAGAACCTCATGGATATCGTTCCTGGTTAAGTTTCTGCTCACCTTTAGGAGCTGAAGTACTTTCTTAGATTCGTGAGTCATTTTACAAAGGGGCTCTCTATCTTTCCACTGCCTCAGGGACAGAACATATTTAACCCAATCCGCAAATTTACGTGGTGTCTGCTTTTTTTCACTTGTCTCCTTGGAGGAAATTCTGCAGCCTTCCATGGTAATGAATTCCTGCTTCTGACTGTGCCTGTGGTCAGACAGACTTTTCTATGAATGGCAAACCTCTTGGAATTTTAACAAAACAAATAGACAAGAAAAAAAGAATGCACGTATACACAACCCCACCTTAATTTAATCATTGGAAGAATAAATTCTTTTTTGTTATGTGGGAGGACTGAATTAATTTACAATAATCACTTTTATAAGATTTCTGGAATTTCCAATTTGCAATCAATAAATGTTTGTCATTTAAATTAAATTTACGGCCCACAGCCGGATTTTTGCCACACTTGGTAATGACACTTACAGAGAACATAGACTTCAAGTAAGAAAATAATAGCCATTTAAGTGGAGAGATAATTGGCTGTAACATAAGAACATTGAAGAATGTTGAAACTCATGGAGACTTATGGAGTATTTTAAAAATTTATGTTGTACTTATCTTTGCATTTGTAGTCTACCACAAAATTCCAAATTCTGGGTATAAATCAGTTAGATGTTCATCTTGGAGAGTCACAAATCAGGAAGCAACAATCTGACCCAGCCTGTGTGCTGCTTTATTTTCAGCCTCTCCTGTCGGCTTATCTTGCAGGGAGACTAAATAGTGCTGTTTGATTGTGTGTGTGTGTGTGTGTGTGTGTGTGTGTGTGTGTGTGTTTCATCTACACACCTCATTTAAGCACTGTTGTTTGAGACTTCTCGGCTTGATAACATCTGGCTTATCTTGGGAACATCTGGTTTATCACCCTATTTCCTCCCTGCCATTATGCTGACCACTGGAAAAATATGGCTCAGGAGTTCTGACCCACAGGGCTCTGTCTCCTGGCATCAACCCCTGCTAATAAATAGCAACTCACAGGATGCAGGTTACATGACCATCTCTTTCACTGGCAGTAACTTTCCTGCTGGTGGCTTTTGTTAATGGAAGGTGTGGCTAGGAGAGATGAGATTGGCTGCTGTTTTATTTGTTTTTTTTTTTAATGGAAGTGGATTTGATTCTTAGCCATTTGCAGTTTGCAAAGTGAGAATGTGTATGTTTCATTAGGCATGATGATTTTAGAAAGTGCTATTTTGTATTTTGGGATGGTAGAAACCAATGATTTCATGTCAGATACTCTAGGCACTCCAGAAAGTAAACTGGAACATTTTATGGACTTATTGTAGGTTTTTCCAACCTCCTGGAGACTCAACCGGTTCATCAAAGTTACTCTGCCTGGATATCTTTGGGGCCAAAATAGTGGAGACCCAAATTCACAAGGAGGAAATCTTGGAGCAGAATCAGGAAAAAGTGACTCATTACTTCTTAGATTTACTTCAAAGATAATAGTGTAGGTGAAAGTAATCACAAGGTTCAGGGTGCTGCATTGGACAAACTATTTGTATAGTAACCGTGTGTCTGTGTAGAGACCTTATACACATGCTGTGTTTATTTGTCCATGTACCACTATCACTACACCAGGTCCTGGAAGCACAGCCCAGCAGATGACTCACCTCTGGATGAAATCAACACACAAAGCAGATAAAAAACTGAACATTAAAGACCACATTGTTAAAAGAGCCAAATTGTTCCTCCACCATTCCCTATCCCAGACTTCACATCTAACAAGGTTAATTTGTCCCTATAATTATGTGCCTATTCTTTGAGTAATGAAAAATTTTATTGTGGGTTTTATAAAAGGAATTGCGTGTGATGTAAAACAATTTCGGTAAGAGCCACTTTTTTTTTCTTCTTAACCTCTCAGGTTCCTTTTAACTTTTTTTTTTTTTTTTTGGACAGAGTCTCGCTCTGTCACCCAGGCTGGAGTGCAGTGGCGCAATCTCGGCTCACTGCAAGCGCCACCTCCTGGGTTCATGCCATGCTTCTGCCTCAGCCTCCCAAGTAGCTGGGACTACGGGTGTCTGCCACCACACCCAGCTAATTTTTTGTATTTTTAGTAGAGACAGGGTTTCACTGTGTTTAGCCAGGATGGTCTCGATCTCCTGACCTCATGATTCGCCCACCTTGGCCTCCCAAAGTGCTGGGATTACAGGCGTGAGCCACTGCACCCAGCCTCCTTTTAACTTTTAAGACTGTGTGCTCTGAGGTATGTTTAAAAGCAAGGCAGGATCCTATGCTTTAGTGTAGCTAGAATGAGAGCAGGGAAACGGGGAGAGAGATCCACAATGAAATACATACTCTTATTCTTGGCAATGGCAGAGTTGTTTGAAGCTAAATGACTTCTTACCCATTAAGCCATTTGTCCCAAAGTGATGATAGAAGATACTTTTGTGCCTTTTCTTCTCCAGAATGATAGACTGATTTGCACAGTTTCAGATTCTAAACACTAATATTTTGTAGACCTGTCCATCTCCATTACTACTGCAAGTTATTCATTCAAGGTTTGCAGCCAGATGGATTAATGAATTACCAGATCTTGCATCAAATGACTTAGCCTGACTTAAACAACTACTTTTTTTTTTCCTTTTTTTTTGTGGGGGTGGGGAGCAGTCTTACAATGGGTGTTAATGGGCTGTAGAGAGAGTGAGCCCCCATTGAGTTTTTTTAAACTAGCTTTTTTAAAGCTTCACTGCACTTTTTCATTCTTTTCTGAACTTGTGCTCAGAAGCCGTCAGTTCAAGGAGGAGCAATCAGGCTGGTAGAGCAGAGAGGAGGAAGGAGACTCAGTGGTCAAATCCCTGGTGGCCTATGCCCTTCCCTGTGCCAAATCAGCGTGATTTATCAGAGCCTTCTCTTCAGCGCAGAGTTGAGAGTGAGTTCCAGGGTCCTCCCCACACAATATGCATAGCTGGAGCTCTGAACTTTGAAGGAAAGCCTCAGAGCTATTTGCAAAGTGCTGGTGCTTAGTGAATACTAAATTACATTTAGGAAATAGTCTACTGCTACCAGTTATACTTCATTTTTATTCTTGACACAGACACCTAAATCAGAGAACAGTAACATTTCAGAGATTATGGAAGCAGTTTGGGTATGTTCCAACACTATAATAGGATCAGAATTTTAAGGCCTTTTGTATTATTACCAATAGTCACTTAGTTTCTACTGCAGTGTACTTTGTAGGGAATTACAGCTTTTACTAAAAAGATTAAAATGCTATTATGCAAATGATTGCAGTATGTTATTATGTTTACAAATTAACATCCATGGCTCAACACACAAATTAACTAACTATTCTATCTGTGTTATTAAGGATTTAATAAAGTAACTGTTAATAAAAATGGGTAGCTTGGAACTTTAGTAGAAAACAATTGTGATTTAACGCATGGAACTTGAGCATTGTGTTTAATGTTCTAGGTGATATAATGGTAAAATAAAGTTGAAAAAAGCACATAGAAAAACCAAAACTGTGTGAACAGCAGAGCTGCTTGCCTGAGAGGCTGATGAACGTGAACTAAATAGCTTCAGGCTACCATGTACAGTGGGCAGCATAGCAATAAATCTAAGCAAAGCACGCAAAACATCTTCTATTAATAAATAGTTCATTGAAATGATAATTACCCTCCATTACGTGTTTGATATGTTCCATACACACAGAGAATACTGACATTATTCTAAAATGGATCTCAGAGTAAATTTTGCTGTGGCGAATGGGATTTAGCTGAAGAATATCGCTGGGTGATAAAAGAGGAGAAGGCTGGGTTCAGACTGAGATGGCTTTACAAACAGGCTGCAAATTGCTATTCCTGGCCGTTCATAAGAGATCATAAAAGCAAGGAGATAAGAGCCGCCAAGGTTCCTGAGAAATGAATGTATGTGATTATGTTATCTCGTAGGTTGGATTTACTAGACAGACCGACAACACCTTCACTTTAGCCCAACAGGAAAAGTAGAAAGAGATACAGATTTTGGATAGCAAACTTTGTTAGAATAGGAAATTCCAAAACACTGTAATTCAAATGTTTCCAAAGAGAGCCAGGATCCCAGTCATTGACTTCTGTGCTGGATCTCAAAAAAAAGAAAGAGCTAGGGATATGACTTAATATTAAGCAAATAAATGAAAAAGAAACAAAAGCATTACAAGAACATCCTGGAGAACTAATTCTATATTTCAAATATTTTGGACTCATGTTTCTTAATTCTCAAATAAAGATGTTGAAGACTTCTAAGTCCACAAACAGTTATCTTTTTAGGTCTCCCTATTGAGGGATACTAACATGAACTTCTTAGTAGGAATTTCTGGATGTACTTAAGAAATGTACAAGCAGGGAAGAGACCACAAAGTTGGTCAAGGTTTGTGCCTTTGCATACAATACAAGCAATTTATTTTGTTCCAAATAGCACCTCTGTGGTTGGGAAACTACTTATGCAAATTTTTGATATCTAGCTTTAGCAAGGTGCCTGGTTCCTTCATTTCCTTCCACATTTGGATAAATTGTGTTGTTCTTCACTCTTCCAAATTTGTCCTTGTGGAAGCGAACACTTGCAAATTGGTTGAAGCTTGCTAAGAGAAAGAAAGGGAGGGGGTAGAGAAGAGGAGGAAAAAACCTGACCAAAAGCAGTTGCTGTGACAGCTTATGATTTGATGGTTTGTGGCCTTGTCCTGTTCTCAGGCACCTGATCAAGAAAGTGGTACAATCCTGTTATGTAGACATTCTGGAAATCTTGCCAACATTCACCTGACATGACCAAGGTTTAAAGTCCTTGCTGTAACTTTACAAAGCGTAGTGAGAGTGTGTGCCTGTGTGTGGCACATAGACTCACTCATATCCTTTTTTTTTTTTTTTTTTTTTTTTAGGGGAAAAAAAGTGATCTTTGCCATAGAAGGGTGGTAAAATAATTAGTCCAGTAGACAAATGTCTTGGCCCATGTTTAAACAGAGCTTTAAGGACACAGTGTTCCCAAGAGTCACATATCTAAATACAAACCAGTGTCAGCTGCCATGCAGACCAAAATGTAATAGCCTGCTTTCACATAGGTCATCGTCAATCCATTTTGGTCGCAGTCACACTGCACATCTGTTTCTGCGAGCTGCAGCTTCTTAAGGTGGCATTTGGACTTCATAAGAGCACAAACAACCAAGCTATAAATTGCCATTGCTGGAGTTATTTTGAATAAGTGTATACTGTTTCATATTTATAATGGCGAGGCTTCATAATATTCACAGTGAATATATAACACCGATCAGTTCAACAAGCATGAAATTGTATGTTGTCAACTTGTCACATAAATAGAGTCATATTCTGGCTTGCGATAATGTTGAACTAACATTTTTTCCCCCAGAATTGTCGAGAGGGTCACAAAAAAGTGAGTAGGTAGCACTTCCTTTGGGTAGATAACCAGTCAAGGCTATTGTAAAGTTGATATTACTGTTGATGAGTTCCTTTTCTCCCCTCCCTCCGAAGCACTAGCTTTTCTTGGGTGAATGCTAATTGGCTAATCTGGTGTGTTTCTGCTGTCATCCAATGCTATCATTTTCAGCTAGTACTTGGAGGTTTTTTTGGGATGTGTATGTGTGAGTAGCTTTTTTTTCCCCCTTTAAAACTTCTTCTTCTTCTTCTTCTTTTTTTTTTTTCTATTCTTGTGGTGCAAATCAGTGCTAATTGTCATGAAATTCTCTAGCTATACTCGGGCAAGGTTTCTTGTTGCCTTTTCACCCCAGTTAACTCTTAATTTATTACCAGAGCATTAGGAAATAGTGAAAGCTGGACATTTTATTCAAACTTAGTTGAGATAGAGAATTTAAAGAGATGCAGAAAAAAATGATTGAACCAAATTTGCACCTTACTAAAAGGAGAAAGGACGAATGAAATGTGCTCGCCGGTAGCTACAGAGAAACTCAGAGACCAGTTTCCACAGTGGCTGATATTTCTGCACCAGAGGCATGGTAGAAACTGATACAAGTCTGTTTTCACTTTTGAGAAATTCTTAGATGTGTTCAACCTTCCTCATCTTTCTTCCAATGGCCTGAAGACAAAAAGGCATTGCAATCTGTATTACCCGGTTAAGTTGCTAACTTCAACACCTTGAGACAGTACTTCGGATTCTCTAAAGCACTATGCAGTATTACTGAGGATTATTACCAAAACTTTTCTTTTCATCCCATATCACTTGGGGTACGGCTGTTTACATTTTCTTTTTCTTTTCTTTCTTTTTTTTTTTTGAGACGCAGTCTCGCTCTGTCATCCAGGCTGGAGTGCAGTGGCGTGATCTCGGCTCACTGTAAGCTCCGCCTCCCGGATTCACGCCATTCACCTGCCTCAGCCTCCTGAGTGAGTAGCTGGGACTACAATCGCCCGCCACCACACCCAGCTAATTTTTTTCTTTTTTGTATTTTTAGTAGAGATGGGGTTTCATCGTGTTAGCCAGGATGGTCTCGATCTCCTGACCTCGTGATCTGCCCGCCTCGGCCTCCCAAAGTGCTGGGATTACAGGTGTGACCCACTGCACTGGGCCCACATTTTCTTATACAAGAACCAATTCACTGGCTAAAGCTCTCTGTTTCCAACTTTTGCAACATCTTCACATGTCTTTTTGCTTGTGGATTTTAAAAGTTCATCTCTCCTCTCACTTATTTACTTACCCATTCATCAAAATATAATTGTCATCCATTAGCATGCTTAGCGTCTGACCATTTTAGGGGGATACAGTGGTTAAAAGCAAACCTAGTTTCTGGCTCCCTGAACATTTTGGTTAGTGATGAAGACAGGCCTTTTAAAAACAAGTAAGATAAGCTGTCTGTTTGAGGAAGGAGAGCAGGGAATTTCTCCATCTCTCTGTTACCCAGTTATCACTAGCAGATAAATTCTGCCCTTCTCCTACTTAATTGTCTTTAGAAATGCCTTCACCTTGAAATGGAATTCTGCTGGAGAGCATTTCTCCTAGCTAGAGGAGCATTCTGTCCAAACCAAGATCCCATTCTATTCCAAACCAAGATCTGTCCCACTGCCCCAACAAATGCAGGGCAGTGGGACAGAATATTTGAGATTGGAAGACCTGAAATGTATGATGTCCTACACACAGTATATTAAAATAACAATTTGCTAAATGACGAGTTGATGAGTGCTGACGAGTTGATGGGTGCAGCACACCAACATGGCACAAGTATATGTATGTAACAAACCTGCACGTTATGCACATGTACCCTAGAACTTAAAGTATAATAAAAAACAAAACAAAACAAAACAAAATTAACAGTTTGCTCATTGGAATTGCAGGGTTTCCAGGGGATGTGGAGGGGAAACAAGAGGAAGCCATCCCAAGGGAAGAGGGCAAGACCGTTAGTGGAGAGTTCTTTAACCAGTGTGCAAGTCTGACCTGACCAGAATGCTGTGCCCTTGGTGGGGCTTCTATGGATGAGAACTGTTTGGTACCATTTTAGGTCTGTTGACCTTTCTATTTGAGAATGATACTTCAGTCCAGCTGGAAGGACCGACATGCTTTTTGCCTGTTTGAGACACCTGTGTATGTGACTTTTGTCTCTCTCTTGGATCCATCATCTCTAAGTGACAGCTCCTTGCTTCATGGGGTAATGCTATCCAGGGGCTATCCTGCACCCTTGGAAGAGGCATGTGCAGGAAGAATGCTACCAATCCCTTTCCTCTTCCCTCTGGAGATACCAAGCATTACACCCCTGCCAAGCCTTACTCAATTAGATCTCTTTCAGATTCCTATAATAATCGAGCTTAAGTCCTCTTCTCCTCAGTTCTTTCTGAGAAATTTATTTCTGCTTTGAAACGGCTCTTGCATAGGAGAAAAGTGCCTGTGTTACAGGACTGCCCTTGGTTTTTCCATGGGCTCTTGGCTTAAGGACATTAGCTTCCCTGGTGCCATCTCATTTGCTCAGATGTGAAGTTAGAGCTTCTGTATTCCAGACATAGTTATCCTGGGTGTCCAGGGATCCTCGCCAACCCAGATTCTGTCTAGATATGTTCTCATGTCAGAATCCTCTTGTGTCTTGCCAGCCCATACTTACCGGGGACACCCTGCTCTCTCCTCTGAGCTGCATATCTCAGCCTGCATTTTTTATTTAGGCCATGCTGTCTGATAGGCAGGTTCACCTCCTATTCTTACTGGAGAAGAGTCTGGGCAAATGCCTGAAAGTCTGAAGACAGCAATGCTGTATAGGATAAGTGACTTCTTTTCCCTGCTGGTCCCCAATTCCAGGGCTCTGTGTGCAACAGATTTGAGAGTTACATTAGGTCACAGTGCCACTGTCTAGCTCCTTTAATCCTATCACCCGGCAATCCCAGCAATGTAGCTGAGGTGGCTGCCCCTGTCCTAAAGGAATTTGTGTCAGTTTCTCCTGGGATGAATCTAGTCGGGACCACTTTGCAACATTTGTTCAAACTGAAAATTTTGACAAAGACGTTCTGTTCACAAAGAGCCAACAAATGTTCTGTGTTTCGATACATTTGGAGGTTATGAAATGTTGCCTGGTCTTGGCAGATAACTGAGTCTAGGGACCCACATAGTGTAAGCCATGCCCTGTTTAATTTGTCTTTCAATGGCAAATGTGTTTCTTCTGTGATTCAGCATAAGGGATGATACCCTCCAATAGGACTGAGTGACCTCCCTGCTGCTTTTGTGGTATAGAAAAGAAAAAAAAAAAAAAAAAACCGGATACCACTTTTTTTCCTTTAGTTGCTGGTTTATTTTTATTTCCAGCTACATCTTTTATAGTTGAAAGAGAAGATGTATGTTCTATAGATAGTATGCATTTTTATGGTTATTTTTATAATTCATACTGGAAAACCTAATTTCTGTAGCCATTAACAATTTAGGATTATTAATTGTCTGAAACATAGGTGAGAAGCATACTGTTTTTAAAATGTCTCTGAGAAGCCAAACTAGATTCAGAAAAATTCCCTCAAATGGAACACATTTTATTCCCAGATACACTTCTTCACCCCTCACTTAACACTTGCTTCCTTTTGTTTTACTTATGATTTAAATGAATCCAGTTGTCTAATGTTCTATCCGATATGTAATGTTCTATGAGCATATATGACATTAGAAGAAATGGTTTAGAAAATTCATGAAATGGTGACAGTAAAAAGATAATGGTGAGCAGTGACAACTGACCAAAAGAGACAAGACTACAAACTACAAAAAATTGACAAACCCTGAAAATGTGACAGTCTGGGGCCCTTTAGTTTGGGGGAAAATACTCCCATATTTCTCAATAGGTCCATCTAGTCGTTTTGCAATACCAGACAGTGCTACCCAAACCAATCCTCATAATTTTTAAAGTGGGGAAAATATGTATATGATTCGGAAATCTTTCCATGAAAAAGCTTTAATGAAAGTATGGTGCTTTAGCAAGTTAAGTTCTTTGATTTATCTGCACCAGCGTCTATGTGGATTAAAGCCTGATCATGTGAGGAAGTAGGTGAGGCATACATACAAACACAAACACATAGTTTTACATCTAACAGATTTTAATGGAGTTTGGATATTATCCTGTGTTTCCTGTGTAGACTTCAATAATAAAGAAGAAAATGCTCCATGAAATATCAAACTTCATTTTATAATCTGTTAGATTACATCTTCCCTTAAAAACGCAACTGTTGAAATTTTCTTGAATAAAGAGACCACTGACTTCTTTTTCCTTATCAATAGTAAAGCTTTTTGGCTACAGGGACATTGGTCAAGAGAAATATAGCTCAGTAGAATTATCATTAAGTAAGCAATTTCCCACATTCCTTTAGAATGAAATCGCCTATACTTTTCTCCTTCATGGCTTTCCATATTTATCCTACCCAGTCCTCAAATAAGCTGCCACCCCAGCAATGCACAACTCACTTGTAAATATTCATTTGGAGCATATGAAATCGTAATATCAGTACTGAGACTAACTCCACCACCCATTTTGCTTTGGAGACCCTTATAAATAAATGAACAACCGGAGAGCTTTCAAAACAATCATTAAGATGCGCTACTTGCTTTTGGATAAAGAGTTTCAGATAATGTACAGGACTGGGCTTCCTAAATCTAATTTCTGTCTAAAAACCCAGGGAATGCTCTGGCTGTATCTTCTCTATCCAAACTCTCTTGACTGATTCTGGCATCTTTCCCCTGAGAATGCCCAGCTCAAGGTTCTCTATATGGACCCAGAGCCTTGATCAGGCCATGACCCTTCATTAATATTCAAACTTTGGCAGTTTCAAAGAATGCCGCCCTCCTCGACCACTGTGAGCAGTGAGCTCCCCTGGTACTTTCTCTCATGCTTATCCTTTGTATGAAGACATTTGTGTCTTTCTTCATGTCTCTTTCAGGAGTAATTCTTCACCTTGTTCAATTTTTTCCTTTCTCTTTATGGCTGTCGTAATGGCCCCTGGTACAGCCAGGCAACCATGACCCTGTCCATCATTCACCTGCAAGCTATTCTTGAACCACTAGATGGTCCCTGAGTGACCAGATTAATTGTGCCAGTGGTGAGCCTTTTCACCTGACCTTTCGTCCAGTGACATAAAAGCTGATTCCAGGCTGTGTGCAAGGCTGGCTGCCCAGCCATCTCTGCACCCTCCATGAAGTCAAGCAGTGGAACGGAGAGTATCCATGCAAATTAAGTGCAGAGGCAGGGATAGAATAGGGTGTGCAGTTGGGGGTTATCAGAAATTAAATTTGTCTTCCTTTGAGTGCCATTGGAAATGAGTCTTAAGGAACGAGAACCCAAAGGAAACTTTCCATAGACACCATTTCCATAAACAGTATTGTCACAATGTGCTATTTTAAAGACTGGTTGTTTTGGTCTGTGTTTACATGAAGTCTTTACCAGGCACAGGATAAACTATTAAGTCCCCAAATTTAGGAAGTTATGTGTGGTCCTCTTCGGCACAAAGTGAATTTTTGTTGTCACATGTGCGAAAGAGCATCTTTTTCTTTTGTTAAGGCCTTTAAATTGTGGTCCAGCTTTCTAGGTGATAGCTTTTTGGCTAAATCTCTCAAGGTGCATTATAAACTGCATGAGGGGAAGAGGGACCTCATCAGCTCCTCAGTCCCTAGCACAAAGCTATTCACATTAAAACTCTCTCTAGTTTCTGTTAATGGATGGATTTACAGGGGTTCTACCAAATTCAGAAAGAGAGAGAATATAACATGACCTTCCCAGTCATTCAGACCAATCATGCTAAAAACAAGACATATCCAAGATCTGAGAATGTGTTCTTCAAGAGATGGTTTGTAAACAGAGCCAATAGTGACACCTGTATGCTGTGTGTCTGCCAGAGTGTCTGTGAACTTACCCCCTAACTCTGCTACAAGCCTTTCTGCTCAGATGAAGATACATGGAGTTGGGAGACATGTGGTTGGTTAAGCCAATGTGCGTTGGTGGGTAAAGGCACTGCTGTATGTCTACTGAAGACACAGAGCATTTACTCTTCTCTCCCCGAGAAGAGGAAACGGCTCTGACACTCAATGAAGAGCTCAGGAATAGGTATCTTACTGGGGTTCTAGAGCATGAAAGTAAGTGTGTCTCTGTTCAAGGAACCGGTTGTTCCCAGGGAGCTCATGAAAATGCATGGCCACAGCTTCCCAACACGCTGTTCCCAACACTGTGCCTGTATTTCCTGGCTGGTTTGACCCTCTCAATGGATTCAGACTTAAAATTTTTGCAACTGTTTTTGCTGTTGTTGTTGTAGTTTCCTCATTTGTGATTGTAATGAAAACAGTTTACCTCTTGTGGAAAAGTGTGCATGATTGCACAAATTTACTGTGCCATACTTGTATCGCAGTTACCTTATTTTTGGAAGAATCAAGCATAGGGGCTAGAAAGAAATCCTGGGCTGGGGAAGGATGGGTAATTTCTCAAGGCCATTCAGATCTTTCAGAAGTTGTGAATGATTTTGACCTTATAATCTGTGATCATTGGAACCAGGATGCAAAAATAGCAGAGAGAGGATCTCCTTCACCTTAATTTCCTGCCCTTTTCTGGTATGTGTAGTACAACTGAGTACATGGACATCGTTGCTATTTTAGCAAAAGCTTGGTGAGCTATCTTTTTCAGGCGGGACAGTCTACCCAGTCCGGATTTTAGTCTGACTTTCATGTTATGATTCAGTATGTTCCAATGCAGGATGCTCTAATGCAGAACCTGATTTCATTCATTCTTAATTTGACCCATTTATCAACTATTTTAAAAAGCAACAACTACATGCCAGGCACTAATTTCAGTCCTCATAATACAAAGATGTATTAAGTACATAATACCTATGACACAGAATTTTCCCTTCAGGAGTTGGTTGGCTAGTAAAAAAGACAGACTTCAGCAACTAATTATAAAATAAGCAGATACATTCTGTATTACAGTTAGAAATGAAGTACCATGAAGACACAGACAGAGGAGTAAAAATGTCTGTGCAAAGGGTGAGAAGAGAGGAAATTTGATAATTGTTGCTAAATTTTTTACTCATGGGTCTTCAATAAGTCAGAAGTTAAAAACCCTCTTACTTATTTATAAAATGTAGAAAACTGCACTTCCCACCTCTCAGGGGGAAGACAAGAAAAAGGATACACATAGTAGGTTCTTAATAGCGTTTGAAAATAAATTTGCCTTCTCACAAGTCCCGTCTACATTGCACTCCGTAGTCCGATGGCTCATTAGGTTTTAACAAAAGCAGCGCAGCTAAATAAGAAGGATTCTTTAGTCAAGCACCCCCGGGCGGTATCTCTGAGAGCAAATGTGACAAATAGAATCAGAAATGAATTAAATAGTCAGCTACAGCAAGCCAAGCTAAAAAAAAAAAAAAGCTCTGAAATGACCCAAAATGGAAACATATTACAGTTATCTGCATTCACAGTACAGAACAAGTTTGGTCGTATTTAAGATAATTCTCTAGTGCCTGCTATTTTTAGCTCAAGGGTAAGCTCCTCTAAGAGTCTTTCGGCATTGCATCCCTTTAACCTGGCCTAACAAAATAAGCCAATAAGCTGTCTGATTTTCCTGGTCCATCAGGGAGGAAGAGAGATAGCTAAAACAAACCATTTGCGGGGAAAATGTGCGGCCTATCTTGTATTAAGAGCTTTTTTCATATAGATTTTTAAAACATCCCAATATTAAGTGTTGCCTGTCAGAGACCAAAATGTCAAGCTTTGCTGTTTTGAAATTGTAGGCTCATGGTTATAAAAAGAGGATTTTATAGTCCTAGTCTAATGGAAATAAACATTACTCCATTACCTTCAGTAAAACCAAATCTTTACAGTTCAAGCTATCATTATTAATGTCTATGAGAAGAAAGAAATGTTTCTAGGGCTTTATTTATTTATTTTTTTTTAGGTAAAGGAAGACCGGCGAACTGCACCATAGCAAATGAAAGTTTTCTTAAACCTTTCTCCTCAGTGACTTTGCAGTGTATAATTTAAAAGCAGAAAGCAAAGAAGATGCAGTTTTAAAACACTAGGCTGGCTATTCCTGGTACCTTTCTTTCTTACGTATTAACAACTCTTTGTGAGCCTATTGCTCTGTCAATTCTTGTCTGTCTATCTCTATATAGTGTATACCAACAACCTCATCAACTCGTTACTGTTCACCACCTTCTAAGTGCACATGTGAATGTGTGCGTGTGTGTGTGTGTTTAGGAATAAGTGTGGGCTATCTCAGCTTCAGCCATATAACCGCATGTGTAGATTACAACACTTAACAATATGCTAGTTCCACTCATTTCATCAGAAACCATGCTGCTGACCATCAAAGTTTAAGACTGTTCTCAGGTTGACCAGTTTACCTACATTCTGAAGCCTACATTTGCCAATTTAGTGTGGAATAGATTTCAGCCACAGATGCTACCTGTGAGGCAATTAATCACCAGATATTTCTTGAGCTCATATTATTATGTGCAAGGTGTTATGCCAGGTGCAGTAAGAGGAGGAAAGGTGTCTGACACAAGGCCTCAGTCCTCAAGGAGACTTGTCCCTGAACTGCAGAAATGAAATGTAGAAATGAAATTCCTTGGGTGCCAACCCAAGGAAATTTAGGACATTTATAGAGTTCCTACTGTGTTCCAGACACCATGCCTAGGTCTTCTCTCCTAATAGGTCTGATTCTATCTGAATTATCAGCCTTCTCCTAAACATTTTACTGGGGCCATGCTAAGTGTCAGTCACTACCCTTGGTTATGCATGGTTTCTGTCTTCCCACAGATGAGGAACTTAGGACTTAGTATTTAACCAGAACTCAGATTTCCTGGTTCTTACTGCTTCTCCTCAGTGTCAGAGAAGAAATGGGTATTTTCTATCTGGAATCCTTAGAAACCCTGGCCAGTCACATTACCATGTTCAAGGATATATTTGCTTGACTGAGATGCTCCATTGATGGTGTTGAAGGATCAAACCGTGACTATTTCTTTCTTTTCTTTTGGAGGCAGAGTCTCCGTCTGTTGCCCATGCTGGAGTGCAGTGGTACGATCTTGGCTCACTACAACCTCCACCTCCCAGGTTCAAGTGATTCTCTTGCCTCAGCCTCCCGAGTAGCTGGGATTACAGGCGAGCACTACCATGCCTGGCGAATTTTTTGTGTTTTTAGTAGAGACGAGGTCTCACCATGTTGTCTAGGCTGGTCTCGAATTCCTGAGTTCAGGCAATTCACCCACCTCGGCCTCCCAAAGTGCTAGGATTACAGGCGTGAGCAACCGCGCCTGGCCAGTGGTGCCTCTTTTTTGCAGAGAACTGCTGGTTGCAGTTGCAGTTGCAGTCTGCTGCCAGTGAGGTCTTTGGTGCTTTGCAAGCTTGCTGCTGATCTTTAGTCCCCTTTAAGACCGGCTGTTAATCTTTAGCACAAGGCTGACTCTGCAATACAGTGCACACCAGGTTGCCTAACTTCTTGTTTGTGTGCTCCCAGGGATCAGAAACCAGTTTGCTGTTTCCCCCCCAAACCACAAGCCTTGGGGTCAGTAACTCATACTTAGGTGATTTAGCCTTCCTCTCCCCTGCCAGGGCTGGTCCCTGCTACTCCTGAAGGTATCCTACCTTACACATACCATACTTGATTGTTAAACCAAACGTTACTTTTTCAGCATCTGCTGTGTACTTAAAATTTTACCAGAAACCATGATACTTACAGACCAAATATATGGACTTGGGATTCCCTTCTTTTGGGGATGCACAGCTGTATAAGGAGGCAAGACTTACCCGGGTGACGCAATCAGACAATGGGTAAAATGTGGATAGTCACTGGACAAAGCCCTGTTCTAGGCACCATATGAATACAAGAGATAATGAATTAGCCCCTGCCTTCAGTGTCCTTAAAAACGAAGGAAGCATGTGAGCATTGGCATGATAGTAACAAACTACTCTAAGAATTTTAGAGGTGGGAAGAGATCTATGAAACCTGTGAGTGAAGACGGAAGCTAACCTGGTGGAGGTTGCTTTTGAAATAGATCTTCAAGGCTGGCTCTGGTGGCTCACGTCTGTAATCCCAGCACTTTGGGAGGCTGAGGCAGGTGGATCACCTGCGGTCAAGAGTTCGAGACCAGTCTGGCCAACCTAGAGAAACCCCGTCTGTACTAAAAATACAAAAATTAGCCAGTCATGGTGGCACACGCCTGTAGTCCCAGCTACTCAGAAAGCTGAGGCAGGAGAATCGCTTGAACCTGGGTGGCCGATGTTGCAGTGAGTCGAGATTGCACCACTGCACTCCAGCCTGGGTGACAGAGCGAGACTCTGTCTCAAAAAACAACAGCAAAAAAGATACAGATCTTCAAGATGTAGAGAGATTTCCAGGGACGGAGAGGAAAGGTGGGTAGTTTAGACATCGACTTTCATCTCATTATTATTTTAACACATATTTGTCACCTACTGTGTGCACAGATTTATGCTAGATGTTGGAATAAAAAACTGAATGGGATAGAGACAATGCTATGAGCAACCCAGCAGTGGTGAGGAAAGACCAAGTGATGACTGGGGACTAATCTAATAGAGCAGCAGAGAAAGTACATACAAGTGAGTGGGATCTTGGAATTGTGCTAAATTAATATGAGGGGAGATTTCATCTAGCATGCTCATTTCACAATGGAGAAACTGAGGCCCAGGCATGTGGAGTAACTTGCATAAAGAATATTAAGTCAGGACAAGCAGAAAGAAGACAATATGCGGTTTGTTAGACACCAGGGACTCTTAAAAGTTATCTGGTGGCATCTGTGAAGAAAGGCTGTCTTAGAGCTTGCAACCAGGGGCCTGGTGAGGAAGCTGTTGAGGTTTTCAGGCTTGAGGTCATAGAGCTTGAATGTGGGGGTGATGGTGACAATGATAGGAAGGAATGCATATGGGAGACTTCCCGAAAGGAAGGATCAGTAAAGACTGTTATCATATTAAGTGATAGGTTGGATGTTGTGGTGAAAAAAGGGAGGAAACATGGCTGTGGTTTCAAGCTTGGGTGATTTGGAGAATTTGGGCTCAGTTAACAGAAATGAGAGAATGAGAAGAGGACATGTTTCAGGGAAGGCACAGAGGGGAATGTGATGTGCAGATTGTAAAGCAGGTGGGGCGGCTGCTATTGGAAGTTCGTGAACAATATATAATGATGGAGCTCTGGAGAAGTCAGGGAGGGCTTGATAAGGAGGGGTGTCTTCGAGGACATTGTTTATTTGGCAAATCAAAGATTTTATTTTTTATAAATAAATAAAGGAAAGATTTCAGGGATTCCCTTTTGCCCCACGTAGTAAAGATTTTTCTCTTGCTTTGAGTTTGATAATTCATCAGGCTTCTTCTTGCCAATAATAATAATACTACAGTAGCTTTGGGCGTGCCCAGCACTGGACTCAACATCTTAAGGCAATGTTAGAAACATAGTTTTATAGAGTTTAATTTTAAAAAAATAAAAAAAAATACTAGTCTTATCTAATTCTCATAATCACCATGATGGGTTAAAAGTGTTACCTCATTTTACAGTTTGGAAAGTGAGGCTTAAATAAGTAACTCGCTCAGGGCCAAGTTACAGAAAGTAGCCAGAAGAACTGAGATTGCCTAACTCCAACAGTCAAGATCGTAATCACTCCTTACACTGCTTCCCAATTAATACCTCTATTGCCAGGCACTACGCTTCTCATCCCCTCCTACTCCCAGCCTCTTTCAAATTTTCCAAATGCCTGGAATTATTTCTGTCTTCTTGTTTTCGGTTTTCTCAAATTTTAAAATCACAGGAACCTCTCAAATTCAGGAAGTGTTCCTTGATTAATTCCACCTCTACCTAAACATCTAGCAGAGCCTTGACCTGACTTTGTCCGAGTAGATTTTGTATTATTTAGTGGAGAGATCAGCATGAATCTGTTCCGCCACAGACTGGTCAGCAGATCAGTTCATGCCCTATTGACCATAGAGCTGTAGACACTTCCATTTGCAGAGGCTTGTACTTAAAAGTATATATTAGAATTGTGAAACTGGGCACAGTTTGTGACATTCTTCATCTTCAGTGTGTATGTGGTTGATACTTGTTGACTGATTGACTAAGATTTTTGCTGGTGTTTGGTTGAGAAGGAAGTTAATTACAAAGTATTGATAATGCATCTTAAACTTAGCTTTAAAATCTTTTATTGAACTCTTGGGCATGTCTTCATACTAAATTCAGTAGAATATGCCTGTTAGATAAGTCTCCTGAGAGACAAGTTTAGTGAGGAATATAACTCTTTTTAAAATGCAATGGAATATATGTATATTTCCCCAAATAAACAATTTCTTACAAATTGCACTTAGCTGTGATCATTCCCCTTCCTTTAGTGGGCAGCAAATCATATTGCATTTGTGGTTATGCATTTTTACAGAAATATTTTGGCTTTTTTTTGTTCCTGGACTAAGAAGTCAAACCATGCCTCATTCATCTTTTTCTTATATACAATCCTTTGCACATAATAGGAGCTCAGTAAATACGTAACACTGCATGGTGTTCTCTCACCTACTTTATAAGCAGGGATAATGGCTTTTATATCTTTTTGGTTCCTGTGTTCTCCTAGCAACTCCTCAGTTTCTAGTTCAACGTTATGTCCATAAAAGGTACTCAGTAGCTGGTGAATGAAGGAATGAATGAGTGACATTTAACTTGTGATCTTCTAAACCATTACTAAACCAAATTGGAAATATTTTTAGGGGACTGGGAAAATTACCTGGATAACTTGAGCTGTTGAGCAGCTTCCAGGCTGGGTCTGGTGCCTGTATCAAAATCTTCAGATATGTCAATAATTCCATTTCAGTATGTTCTTTCTTTGTTTCGAATAATACAGGTTTTTGTGCATTGATGTTTAAGATAAAGTGGTGCCTATTTTGCATTTCTGGTTATGTTTACAAAACAGTGTTTTATTGCTGTCTAAACATGAGAGTGCTCTCAACCACTCCCACTGTAGCACATTGAGAAAGGGCTGTGTTGTGTCTTTGCCCTTAGTTTGAAATATGTTGTACTTAGAGGTCATAGAGTTCTGGTTTGGGTAGCAAATTATTGATCAGGGTATTATGATAACAGCTGTGCTGCTGATTGGATGAAGATAAATATCCAAGCATGCAACTGGTATTACCTGGCATTATTGTTTTTCCTGGGAGCCTAGTCATCCCACGGGGGCTTTAAAAGAACGGTCAGAAGGTAAATATTACCAAGAGTCTATTAGGCAGAGTGCAAGCCAGTGGTACCCAATTCTCTCCATTCACCATTATTTGGATTCTGGCCCTTGTGTTTTCCTGCATTCATCTTTTGACTCTTTATTTAGATTTCCTTGACTTTTTAGAATTTTTCTGTTGTTCCTTACTACTTTTGCTTCTTGCTGAAGTATTCATTTTTTAAAGGATTATCAGGAAGCAATAGCATTGCTTGTAATCTCTCTGCCATTGAGTTTAGTGGTGCTTCCTCTGCTGTTATCAGAGACTTATTTAAAAAATTATTTGATACCGTATATATTTAAGAAATAGAACATTATGTTTTGATTTAGAAATACACAGTGATGATTACCACAGCGAAGCAAATGAGCATATCCATCACCTCACCTAGTTACTTTATTTTTTGTAGTAAGAGCACCTAAAATCTACTCTCTTAGTACAATTTCAGAATCCAATACAATATTATTAATGAGAGCCCTCAGGTGGTATGTTGGATCTCTAGATATTTTCATCCCACATAATTGCAACTTTGTACACTTTGACCTTTATCTTTCCATACCTTCCCCTCCCCCCACTCCTGGTAACCATCAGTCTACTCTTTTATTTTTTGTTTTTAAGATAGGGTGTCTCTTGCTCTGTTGCCTAGGCTGGGTGCAGTGATGTGATCATTGCTTACTTCAGCCTCAAACTCCTGGGCTCAAGCAGTCCTCCCATCTCAGCCTTCCATGTAAATAGGGCTACAGGTGCGTGCCACCACACTTGGCTAATTTTAAATTTTTTTTAAAGACAAGGTCTCACTATGTTGGCCAGGCTGCTGTTGAACTCCTGACCTCAATCAGTCCTCCCATGTAGAGCTCCCAAAGCACTGAGATTATAGGGTTGAGCTACTGTACCCCACCTACTCAAAGATTTCTTAATTGTCTAACTCAAAAGCCCTTTTTCAGGTCCCCATTCTTCTTGAATTTTCTGTGCTACTTGAATATTCCTTATTGACCAGGCTATAGAAAAATTCTTTCTCTTTTTTGGTGTTATTTTTTAAATATTTGGAGTTTTTGTTAATGTTCCTCTTTGCAGTCTCCCAATTTCCTTCCCTCTTCTTTGAACACATCTTTTCTCCTTCCTTTGCTGGAAGACCCTAAATGTACCTTCCCCTTATACTTTCAGCATTCAGGCCAACTAGAGATAATTGGACAAGCCAAAGATCATGTCTGACATGGCTTGCTAATGGCTCTCTGTCTGAATGGGTTGGCATCATCTTTAAGAATCTTGTCTTGGCCTCACTTGAGACTGACATTTTAAGCATTAAAACTCTTCACTAATTAACAGAGGCAACCTAAAGAAGAATAGTTTTTGAAACGATGCTTGAGTTTTCTCTTACTACATTCCCTGGAAAGCTCACAGAGTTGGTAATGTATTTGAATTGTGTATTGGAACAGGTTAGTATTAAAAGTGATTACAATACTATTTTAATTTATATTTATAAACACATTTATTTGTATTATGTCAATTTACATTTACATAATTTAATTTATATTTATTTTATAAAATATAAATTTACACTTATCTATATAATTTATATTTATATAAGTATATATTTATATACCTTCATTTGTATTTATATTTCAACACACAGAGACAGTCCATACAACTTGTAGTTATTTTTCCTGTCTTTCTAAAAAGACTAAAAGGCAAATGTTCTGCAGTGTGGAACTGAGTCTGCGAGTTAAGAGGTTTGCCAGGTCACAGCTAGCAATGACAAAGGTGAGATTTGACTGTCAGTTTTCTACCTTTCTGAACATTAGACAGACTTCCAATATTAACGTGTCATTTCTATATGGCATTTTCCAGGACTTTCTTAAGTCTTCAAAAACCAAATGAGGGCCATATCTCTACTTTGCAATGAGGAAACCAGGACTCAAAGGGGCTTGCCCAAACTCCCTGACGTCAGCAACCCTCTCTTCTCTTTGTATCCCAAGAACCTAAAGGCAATGGTAGCAAGATGGTTAGGAAATTGGGCCCTGTAGTCAGACATGCCTGCCTTCCAAACCTTAGCTCTACCACTGACTTGCAGTAGGACCATGAATATCTTTTTTCTCTTTTTGTGAAATAGTGTCTGCCTCAGGGTTATTTATTCATTCAGCAAACATTTACTGATCACCTATCATGTGTGAAAATGTTCTAGGAATATAGTAGTGAGCCAGGGAGTAAAAAAAATCCTGCCCTCCTGGAACTTATGTTCTAGTCGGTTGTTGTTAGAATTAAATGAGACCACACATTGAAAATGTCTTGCACAGTGCCAGGAACAGAGAGGGTATGCATTTTGACAGAATTAAGACAGAGTCTACAAACCCCTGGAAGTAATAGCTTTTGCCTTTCCTTACATCTATAAAGATAGTAAATGTGATATTAATAAGTCCTTTACTTTTCCAAGAACCATTTCATTCCATGGAAAGCACTCAGTATTTAGCCATGGTAGTTGTTTTATAATTTAGAGTTCTTTGGTTGCAAACAACAGAATAGAAAACAAAGAATCAACTCTAGCTTCTTCAAGCAGAAAGGCAGAAGGATATGTATGGCTGATGGAATTGATGAGAGAGTGTTGAACTAGGCTTAGCACCTAAAAGACCTGGAGCCTGGGAACTAAACTGCAAGAGGAGTCTCATCACAATTCAAATGTCAATAACTTTTCCCTATTCTGTGCTAACCCTGGAGTGGTGAGAATCGAGTGAGGCTTTTGCTTACTGGCTCTTGGTGTGTACCCAGTCAAGAAGGGATAATTCTGTGAAGGGAAATTGTGGTGCGTTTACAAATCTACTGGGCAGTCAGGAACAACCCGTGACAGCTCTGAGGTCTTAAAGCTGGATGAGTTATACTGTCAGCACAAAATGCTTGACATTAAGTAAAGGAATGGGGTTCTTGTTCCCAACTAAACAGTGGGAATTCTACCACCCAGTGGCTATCCTCTGAAATTCCATGAATTAAAACTAGTGCTTATGATTTAGTTAATTTTTGCTTTTGAAAGATAAGTAAATATACATTTATCTGTATATATATGCATATATATATACACACACACACACACACATACATACATGAACTAAATATATTTTATGAAACTTCATCCCTGGCTTTATTTGCCAAAGGTGAGTCCTCCATCTTGTGGTTTCTGCATCTCTTTGGCATTTGTCACTATGCACTTGTTGCCTTTTATTTTGTCACAGCAATCCCAGAAATACCTATAGATCATCAGTGATGAGCATCTTCTGTGAGTCCAGTGGCGTGCTGGCTCTGGGAATATGGAGAGACCTGTTACATTACCTTCTATAATTACATGTATTTGCTGTCCCTGAGAAATCATTTATGTGTGTCTGCCAAGAAACATTAGCCTTTCCATTTTTTTAAGTTTTCAAATAATATATGTAGAAATAATATAAGGAAAGTGCATAGTTCAATGCTTGCACTTAATTGATAGTCAATAAATGGCAATTTGTAGGAACACTCTGATACCTTGAACTTCCTGGATAGCTCTGTAAAACTGAAAGTGTCCTTGGGAACAAAACTGCACAAGCATGCTGGTCAAGATTCAAATTCCAGGGAGAGAGTGTTCAACAGCCTGCCCCTGGGCTCTGCGCCAGCCTCTCGGTGATGAAGGGAGAGTCGGGCTTCTGTTATTGACTCCCCAGTGTGTATTCAATGTGTACCTTTAATCAAAGGTAAATTCCATGAGGGAGGGACCATGCCTGTTTTATAGGCCACTGTACCTTGCATGTAGCAGTTTCTAGCACATGATGTGCACCCAAGAAATATTTGTTGGAGAAATGACCAAATTGGGATTCTCTCTACAGAGGCTAAAGGGAAATGACTAAGCTACTTGCTGAGTGGCTATCATTAGTGCATAATTTTCAAAAGCAATCCTAGAACGGGCAACATGTTTAATCTCTGTCATGAAGTGTAACCTTTACAGGGAAGACAAGCAACCACAGTGTGACTTCTCCGAGTGTCCTGCAGCTTTGAGCATGGCCCGGGCCTCTCTCTGATGGGGTTGATGAAAGCCAATGAACAAAGGCATTTTGTATGTTAAAACAAACCACATTTAGTCAACAGTGTTTGCAATGACTAATCCCTGGTAAGAAAACACCAAGAAGTGGCCGACACTTCAAAAAACATAAGCACAGAGAATTCTTCCTTGGAATACTGGCTGCAAAAGTTCAGCATTTGGCATTTGCAATAATTGCTGTTTGATTTTCTTTATGGTTGTGTTGGCACATTCTGGAAAGTCAGGAAGCTCAAGTATATACTGTGGGAGCTCTATGGGGTGGAGATATACAAGCTTTGTTTTGTATTATAACTATTGCAACACATTTCCAAATGTCACTTTTGCTCCATGATGGGGAGAACCTGGGGATAGTTCAATGTCAGATGGTTTCACATGACATAACACTAGTGCAATAATTTATTTATTCAATTATTGTTTATTAAGTATCTACTATAAGTTGAGTCTGGTGACACCTTGGTTTTTCTGTGTTTAAATTTTATTGTTTCATTCTGATGTGGCACATCCCTTCATGTATCTCTTTGCCAGCCTAATTCCTTAGACTTCCCCTCCTACATCACTTCTCCCACACCACCAACCCCTGGCACCCTACCATAGCTTAGGTGCCTCTGATGTGTGCCCTGTAGCAGCTTTACATTCCCCCAGGATTTCTCCAACTGCCTGTTTTTTATTTGTTCTGTCTCTCCCATGGGATGAGAAGCTATTTAAGGACCTGGGTTGTGGTTGCCACTAACCCAATATCACTACTTAACTCAGTATCTGAAATATAGGCAGTGCTTATTAAGCATATATTAAATACATGCGGAATATGGAATTAAATAAACCTGAAATTATTTTTTGGAGTACATTATACAATACACAAGAGTAGGCATTTTTAGAAGCATTGAGCATAGTAGGTCCTTGCTTGTCCCAAGAGAGCATTCAGTTAGTTCAATAATCCTCATATATTTGACAAATGCTTTAGGAATGCCAATTATGTTCTGGTTTACCATCTATTTGGAAATAAATATAAGTATTTAAAAATATAACTAATATTAAAAGTCTTGAGTGCTAAAAGGCAGATTCAAATAAGACAGTGAGGGGTCAGGGGTCGCGTGGGTGTATTAGTCTATTTTCACTCTGCTGATAAAAGACATACCTGAGGGTGGGTGATTTATAAAGAAAAAGAGGTTTAATGGACTCACAGTTCCATATGGTTGGGGAGGCCTCCATTGTGGCAGGAGGTGAAAGGCATATCCTACATGGCGGCAGGCAAGATAGAAAATGAGAGCCAAGTGAAAGGGGTTTCTCCTTATAAAACCATCAGATCTCGTGAGACTTATTCACTACCACGAGAACACTATGGGAGAGTGAGCCCCCACGATTCAGTTATGTCCCACTGGGTTCCTCCCACACATGTGGGAATTATAGGAGCTACTTTTCAAAATGAGATTCGGGTGGAGACACAGCCAAATCATATCAGTGGGTGAGGATATCACTTAGGCTGGTGAAGTATTTCAACCTAGCTTACATTGAAAACAGGCCTTTCTTTCCCTTCTCCTGTTTGTCTTTGTATCTTCTCATTCATCCATCTGGGATTTACCCAGTGTCTACCATATTCCAAGCATCATATTAGATACTTGGAATATAAAAATAAATGACACACCCCATCCCCAGGAAATATACAACAGTAAAAAATTTTTTAAAGGTGAATCTTGCCTTTGAACCGAACAGTTTAGTACAATGCTTATTTTCAGTATAAAAACACATCTTTGTGGGACAAGACCATCTTCATTTATAGAGTTCTTATTCCTTCTCTCAAGTTATGTTTCTTGGCCAAGTCTGTGGAACTATTGGACTGTATGGCCTCTCAGTCAAGCCAGACACAGCTGAGAGGCCATCGGAAACCTGTACGAATTTCTGGTAATTGGATAGGACCATAATCACGTTTTATATGAAGGCTGGATGTGCTGATGATACGCCTTCATTCCCCAGGTCAGAGGGAAAATCTAGATGCCTTAATACACCCAAAGGTTAGGAGAGGCTTTTTCTGAAATTGTTGTTAAAGGGATTTCCATGACCAAAATAACATAACTATGCTAAAAATTCTGTGACCTGATAAGAAATCCCTCGCTTGGATTCCTGGCAACATTACTTAAAACTAAAAATGATTCTCTCTTCTCAGAACTAACACTCAGTATCGGAGTGACTTATCTGACACTTGTCATGTACACAAGGCCTTGTGTCATTAGTTGTATTTTCACTGCTCCTGTCTCACTCCCTTGACTAGGTTGCAAACTCGTTGAGGCTAATGAGAAATAATATAGACAATAGTTAATATTTATTGAGGGTTTCTATGTGCCAGGCAGTATTCTAAGCACTTTACCTATTTCATTTAATTTTTACAACCACCTATGAGGCAGGTATTTTATAATTATCTTCCCTGTGTATGGGGAACTGGTCCCAGACAAGTTTAGTAGCTTGCCCTAGGTCCCTAGTCCTAGTAATTGGCAGGGCTAGGATTCATGCCCAGGCAGTCTGACTCCAGAACCTGTACCCCTGTTCACTTTATTGTTTGTCTTCTCTAGATGTCTCATACTTTACTACGTGCTGACTTGCACATGGAAGACACTCCAGAAATTAAATCGTTGATTTATCAAATAGTTTTCTAAATGTCTCATAATTTTATCAAGTTTCTGTCTATCCTTCTGGGTAGGAGATATAAGGCAGTTGTTATTGTCTTAATATTCTTGGTGAGAGGATAAAGGATTAGGGTTTATTTCAGATACAGTAAAGAATTTTCTACAGAAATCCCTCCTCATTATCACCACTGAAAATTCACAGTGCCTAAGTGCTTATCAGGTTCAAATATGGAAACATGTCCCATCTCCAAATTTGTGATTCGTCTTGTACACATCTGGGACGTATGAGTACCTCCTCAAAATGTATCTCATTTATCTGAGGTAACACAGCAGATATAACTTAGGAAGTCTTTATTTTCATTTCTTTAACAAATTATACGCCTTTGGACCATTGTAATAGAACATATAAAGTATAATGACCCTAAGTTAAGGTTGTTTTATGCTTTATTTTCTGTATCATGTTTCTATCTTACATGTCTCTCACTTTCCCCACTTTAAAAGATGTTCTAGGGAGTGCCTGCCACTAAAAACTATCCCCTTCCTGTACTTTCCTTTAATCAAACTATGAAGTTTTGTGTATTTAAAAATTTTGATTGTATTTTGCTTTCTTTTCTTTTCTTTTTTTTTTTTTTTTTGAGATGAGAGTCTCACTCTGTCCCCCAGGCCAGAGTGCAGTGGTGCGATCTCGGCTCACTGCAAGCTCCGTCTCCCGGGTTCATGACATTCTCCTGCCTCAGCCTCCCGAGTAGCTAGGACCACAGGCGCCCGCCACCACCCCCGGCCAATTTTTGTACTTTTAGTAGAGATGGGGTTTTACTGTGTTAGCCAGGATGGTCTCGATCTCCTGACCTCGTGTTCCGCCCGCCTCGGCCTCCCAAAGTGCTGGGATTACAGGCGTGAGCCACCTCGCCCGACCAGTATTTTGCTTTCTATAATGAAAAACTTCTTCTAATATAGAAAACCAGTATCCTAAATGCTAAATGCTTAATTTAAAAAAATTTCTTTACAAATTTCTTATACAAAAAGGAAAGCCTGTGAAAGGAGATCTCTCAGCTCCAGAATCAAATTAACAAATAATTTTGATTGGAATTATTTCATGCAGACCATCCTGTTAACCTGCAAAAGACGAAGTGCATTATAATTTTTTTTTTAGGGCAGTGACAATCTAGCTGGAAGTTGAAATAATTGGTGTACAAATACACGTGCAAACACGCACACGTGCATATGCACGTCTGGGTCACGGGTCTTGTAAATATTTCACTTCATAAAGGCTGATAAAAATGTGCTTATGAAAAGATAGAAACTAGGCTTTATATGGTAAGTATAAAACATGGCATGGTGCCGTATAATACTTTAAAAGAGTTAGGTTGGTGCGCTTAACCAATATTTCATGGGAGAAGAGAACTCAAGTAGGATCTTAAGCTTTAGGATTTCTATGAAGAAAAAAAATTAGAAAAATATTTTATAGTGAAGATACCAAAATGTGGAGGTAGAAAAATGGGGGAGGGTGGTGTTTTAAAATGACAGTCAGAGGAGAGTGACTCCAGTGCTGATGGGAGGTAGGCAGGAAAGAGAGTGAGTGATGTGGCCTTGATGGGAAGCAAGTACATTGAAGATTGCCATGAAAGTTCAATGTCAGGGCTGTAGGGGTGGGGACAGTGGAAATCTAGGGAGAGCAGCCTCTCTGTAAAATGATCAGTTCCTCCTCAAATCCCAGTTTCTCTAGAGCTTCAGATTTATTTTTTAAAAGCAGAAATTTCAGATAAAATTCGCTGTTTAATAATTGTTGTTAACTAATAATGTTGAAAAACCTTTTGTAGGCAAAACCATGCTAGCCAAATGAAACAGATGTCTGGGCTCGTTCCTCCTGAAGACCTCTAGTTTGAAACTTGAGCTAGAAAGAATGAAATGATTCTACGTTTTAATTCAAAATGTTGTTGCCTGCCTCCTTAGTGGGGATTAATCGTAATGGAACAGAATATTTAGGTCCTGCATGATGGGGACAAGTAAAAAAATGTGCTGAATTGATGGAGAAAACTAGAACCTGGCTTCTGAAGCTCTTGGTTGTGGACCAGCTTGAGCATTACCTAGATGCTTGTTAGAGATTCAGAATTTTAGGCTGTACCCTACACTTCCTGAATGAGCATCTGCATCTTAACAACATCTTCAGGTGATTCATATGCACATTAATGTTAGAGAAGCACTGGATGTAGTATACTTAATGTTCTTATTTTAAAATAGCTTCTGTAAGACACAGCGTACAGCAAAAGTTTGAAGAGATAGCAAAATCTCAGAGAATCTTTAGTGTAACTAGTGGAACATGAGACAAAAAAAAAGATTCACTCTTACTGAAGCTTGAACAGAGCAGTTAATATGGTAATGTTGATATATTTAGTAATGTGTTCACAGTGTTAAGTTTTTTGCAAGAATTTGGTGTGCCAAGCATAAGACTCAACACAGGTTATGCACATATTTGGTAATCAGTAAATTACCTTAGATAGTAAGTCAATTGTTGAATCCCGGACAACTGATAACATCATTTGCTTTCATGTATTTTTTCAATATTGCGCTCAGCCTCAAATATAAATTGAATAGAGTGACCTTTTGATACTCTATGAAATTGACTGCATTTCCTAAGATTCTGTGGTTTCAATTACCATAAATTTTTGATACTGGGTCCATAGCCATTGCATTGCCCCAGCATAACAATATCTTATCATCTTATCATTGGTTCTGATAATATAGTTGGCATCAGCACAACATATTGTTACTAATATTGTGTGTGTGTGAGCATGTGTGGTGATATGTTCCCAGTCAGAACTTCATGTCAAGTGCAGGAGCAATCTGCAGTTTACCTAGATTAAATCTAATCACTATGTGTTTTGCAAAATGTGAATGATTTTTGTTCCAGTAATGAAATTGTGTTCTAGGTTGCTAGCTGGATCTTGAGTTTGTGAGATGGATAAGTCAATTAGTGGTTCCTCACTTTATTAGCAACTTAATTGTCAGAATGTAATGAAACTTCTGAACTGCAGCAACTCATTAGAAGCAATGAAACACATGACATTTTTTCTAGAATATTCAGTGAGTTGCTTTTTCCCCCAAAAAGATCTTGAAAATAAAATTAACAATTAAGTTTAAATGTATACCTATAAAGGTAAAACAGTTTTGAATTCTGCCCTGAAAAATGTTCTGGAAAAGTCAGGGTCACTGAAAAGAGGGGAACCAGCATTTGAATTCCTACTCAGACACATGTTTAAGTAACCTGTAATGAGTTACTTAGCTTCTTTAAACCTCAGTTTTCTCATATGTAAAAAGGTGATTTAATAGTTATTTCAAACTACCACTATGAAGATAAAAGGAAGCGGCATGTGTAAAGGGCTTGACAGTATCACTAGTGCACACCAACAGTGTATCAATGACCACTATTGTCACTCTTTAATTTTCAACCTAGATGTTTTAATTCTTCTGCCTTTGTCTTGAAATAAGTTTGATTTTATTTCTTCAAGGCCAAAGATGTAATCATTAAAGATCATCTATCCCACTGTATTTTCTACTAGAAATGAGGCTAAAAAGAAGCCTGTACTTTGCTGCCATGCTTGTACTTTATAGAAATTGATGGTGTCTACCAAAGCAAGAGTTTACTTTTAGTTCCCTGGTAGATCGTGGTTGTTTTCACTTGGCCTTTATGACAATATTACTCTGAGCACTGTCACAGAAGCTCAAAGAAAATTCTTGCTTCTCTTCTAATGTTTTATTATATTGATAGCTCCCAAAGATGATCTTGGCAATGTGTAAGAAGCAGTACAAGTATTTGAGTGGTGATTAAACGTTTAAGTTATATTTCAAAGATAGCATTAGGTTGGTGCAAATCTAATAGCAGTTTTTGCCATTGAAACTGATGACCAAAACCGCAATTACTTTTGCACCAATCTAATTATTTCCTGAAGCCTATAGCCCAGACAAACAGTGTAATATGAAAAGAGTATTTCATTTCCAACTAAAAGCGAAAATAAAATTATGGATGACTCCATTCTCCTTCTAAGTCCCTGTTCTGATTTTTTTCTTTTCTTTCTCTTCTTATTTTCATTTTTGTCCATTTTTTCCCTCCATTCAACATTTAAATAATTATATGACATTATAGACTAATGACTCTACTGTGCAGCGAGGATTCTGTAAACATCATGAGGACAGGAGCAGTGTCTGTTAGGGCCACTGCTGTGTCCCCACATGCATGAAACACCTGCCTTCCAAAAAAAAATTCTAAATCTACAAATAAATACAAGAAGGAATAAATGAATAAAGCCAAATGAAACAAGACTATGACCTTCAAAGAGCTTAAATATGTATTATGACCTCTCTTCTTTTTAAAAGATATTATCGAGAATTAAAGTAACATGCTTGCTATGTTTACTAAAGGCTCTATTCTCTCTAGTCTTATTTTCATGTAAGATAAATCAATTTATTTCTTCCCTTATCATGTTCAAGCACAATACACTTTTCTTTTTCATCTGTATCCCCTGTTTGTATTTCCTATGATTCAGTGGTTTTTGATTTTTTTAAATGATAGTTTTGTCCTAGTTCAGCTATTCCATATTGAAGGCAATATCTGTGAGCCTTTTTATCAGCTATACGATACTCAATTTATTATGTAAGCAGAAAGGCCATATAGTCAGGGCTAAAGATTGTGATAACTTAGGTAAGTTCACATGGCATATGGTTTCCTAGGGTTCCTTCTTAAGTTCTGTTCTTTTATTGCCAGCGTAACATTTTGAAAACAATTTTAAATAAGGAGCATCATTAGAGGAATAGTAGGAAATTTTTATCTGGTGTATTACGGTGCTCTTTATGCTCAATGTCTCATTTAATCCTTACCACAATTTTATGAAGCAGATGTCTCCATTTTTTGCTTTGAGAGGGAGTCTTGCTCTGCCACCCAGGCTGGAGTGCAGTGGTGTGATCTCGGCTCACTGCAAGCTCTGCCTCCCGGGTTCATGCCATTCTCCTGCCTCAGCCTCCTAAGTAGCTGGGACTAGAGGTGCCCGCCACCACACCCGGCTAATTTTTTTGTATTTTTGGTAGAGACGGGGTTTCACCATGTTAGCCAGGATGGTCTCGATCTCCTGACCTCGTGATCCACCCGCCTTGGCCTCCCAAAGTGCTGGCTTTACAGATATCTCCATTTTTACAGTTGATAGTACTGGGGTTCCAGGGCCCAAGTGCCTTCCTCAAGGACACAGGCTGTACATGAGAGAACTAAAACTTGAAAACCTTTTTTTCTAAGACTAAATCCCATAAGACTTTGAGTCTACTACTTTGGAAATATTCACAATGGGCATAATATCGATAGGAACAGCAGCAAAAATGAGAGGTCCTGGGTTAATGTTTCAAGAATATTGAATGCTCTTCCGGGGACAAATTGAGCAGCAGTTGATGCTGAAATGGCACTGAATTATTTTGCTATCAATTGCTAACGCCTTATGTTTATATATCGTGTGCGGATCTATTCCAGGGCCACCTCTAGCTGATAGCAGCAGATCTTTCACCCCTGAAGAGGTTACAGCTGGCTGACATTATCCTAACAAACAGACCTGGAAAGTTTGTCTACAACCACTGATAGGAGCTCAGGCAAAGAGGACTCTGGGAGAGGGTTAGCTCAAGGGCATCATGATTTCTCTTCTGCTTCTGCGGCTTTGCTATAGAGTCTCAGACAAATACTGTCATTGTTTTTATGCCGGTTGTTATAGTCTCCTTGCTACTGCAAGGTGTTGTGAGGAAGAAATAAATTTAAGTCAAGTTTGCAACTATGTAAGCATGGTATGAATTCAGTAAATATTGCTTGAATGATTTTATCTGAAAGGCATAAATATTTAGCACTACATTTTTATATAATGCTGCTTAACTCTTCCCTAAAGCACATAATATTTTTATGTCCAGTAACCTTATGGGACAACCATGGCGGATTACACTGCTGCCTTGTTACAGATCAAAAAATTAAGGCCCAAGGAAGACAAATTTGAAAGCAGGGCTACAAAGTTGTGTAGACCTGGGCTGACTTTGATTAATTATTTAATCACACTTTAGCTATTTCTCTTCCCATTTTCTCATGTATGGCATACACAAACACATTCTTTGGTTTTTTATTTTTATATATTTTTAAGAATAAAATGCTCATTACAGAAAATTGGAAAAAGACAAATTGACTTAAAATCATCTGAAATCTCACCTTCTTGTAATATTTTGGGATTCCTTCTTTTAGGCTTTGTCCGGTATCCATGCATAGATCATGGACTGAAAAAGTGCTATTTGACAACTTTCTGGATTCACTTCATGATATTTAATGGCTGTGTTTCATTTTAACAAAGGTATACCTATATAATTGTTTTAATGGGTATCAAACATTTCATGGTATGGGTTCCCTAGTTTTCTTTTTATCTTTAAACCCAGGCACTTGTTGCTTACACAGCCTATGGTCAGAGGTAACTCTAATGTGATCTGTGATTCTTTGTTTTTAAAGGTGTTCAATCTGATGGCAGTAGTCATTGTAATAAGGCTCTTGGCTGGTGGCTGTTGCCATCATACACTAAAGAGATTTCATGACTTAAGACATTTCATGGACTCACAAATAATGAAACAGGGTCTGAGTGGGTAATGGAGGAGAGAACTGGGACTCAGGAAAGAAGACGCCTTCAGTCAAGGGGCCAGGCTTGGTGTGCACTGGACAAAAATAAAACATCCATGTTCTGTGGCCCATGTGAGGGATTCTGGGCATCTTAGTATGCCATAGCTAGTTCTCACTGATGGGCAAGCCTTCTCCTTCAGCCCACACAATAGATCGTACCAAATATTCTCACCTTTGCTCAAAGGCTCTATTATTTAATCTTTTACAGGAGTGATTCTTAGTCCTGGCTTCTATTAGAATCTCACCTGGGAAGATTTTAAAACTACTAACTCCCACCTCCAAAGATACTGACTTAATTGCTTGAGGGAATTACTAACTCCCACCTCCAAAGATACTGACTTAATTGCCCAAGGGGGTAGGGAAGGGGCAAGCATATTTTTTAAAATGCATAGGTGATTAAATTTAGAGCCAAAATTGAGAGTCACTACTTGACAGGCATCTATCACTCTGTAAGAGTCAGAAGAAAACCTTTATCCCAGTATGAAACCTTTTCTAAGAAAAAATATTTGTGCCCTGTTTTTGTAAATAAGCCTGATTTTTAAATCTATGTTGGCTTTACTTAAATACAAATAGAGTTCTTATTGCTTTTCCTTTCATCTATTTCTCACAGCTATTTATTTTGTTTATAGTAATTTATTTTGTCGATCATCTCTCTTGCCCCAACAGAATAAGCTCCTTGAAGGCAGGAATTTTTAATTATTTTGTTCATTGCTATATCCCCAGTGTCCAGACACATGGTAGGTGCCCAAAAAATTCTTGTTATAAAGTTCTGACACTGATTTTGATGCAAAAATCATGATTCTTAGTCCCAGGAAGCTTGTTATCAAAAACACACAGACATGAAAATACAATCCAGTATTTCCATGGAGGTTAATAAATTGTAATATATTTACAATATGTTAAACAATGTTGCATTTTAAAGAAAACATATGGCAAATGTAAGAGAGAGAGTCTTTGACACTTATTTCCTTTCATTATCCTGATAAGCAACATGGTATAATAGAAAAACTAAGGAGCCAATAGGTCCAAAACAGATGTAGAATTAGATCAGTTACCAGATGACATTGAGAAAGTCTGTTTAACCCTTTGGATGTCAGGCTTCTCATCTCCAACATCATACTGTTGGAAGAGTTGACCATGCAACTTTTTCTATTCATTGTTTCCATGTTACTACATCCCTATCATTATAGGAGCCACAATGTGGCAAGGCGTTATTAAATGGCGTGTTTTTCCTTTTCATCATTCTGTAAATCTTACATTTTTATCCAGAATGATTTACACCTGTCTTGTCATTTTCCATGCTGTTATAGGGACATGTGCTTTTTTATCCTGTTGTCAAAGTCACTTTAAAAATCCCCCTTTGAGGTTATTAGCTACTTTGTCTAACCCAATGTCATATGCTTCTCCACTGTGCATGCTCTCCACATATGCATATAAGCCACTGATAATCATGAATGAGTCTGCATTTGGAATTGATTCAGTGTGAAGTATTTAAAGATTCTTCACAAGGGGTTCACTCAGTCTGGCATTAAAAGAAGCTCAGTAGCTAAATCCTAGGAGATTGCAAACTTGCTCAGATGCTTTGGAAACCTAAACCCATGTAAAATACTTAGATACAAAGTCATTGAGAAGATGAACTTCTCATATTGTATTTGTTCAGCAAGCATTTATTGACAACCCGTTGCTCTGTGCAGAGCACTTTAGTGGAATATGAAAGTTAGTCAAGGAGTCAAAGACCCCATCCCAAGCTCTACGTGGCTCCTGGTTTCTTGGGGAAAGGAGCTGGAAAGACTCAGAGGATTAGCATGAAGCACACTTTGATTTCTTTCACCCTAGATGGCCTCACAGAAAGGACACCCTGCCTCTGAATAGCTTCCAACCACCTTGAGACAATTTTCTTTCATTCTAATGCCTTTGCCAGGATATTACAGTAATCAGATCATTTGACATTACCTGCATCTTAGTGTCCCCAACCTTAATATACCATATAGATCCAAGTGTCAGGAATCTGCAGCTGCACAATTTCACACATATCTTGTGGTGCTAAGTCTTTATGAACAAATAGCATTGACCTCTGTGATGGTGCCTTCTAAGCACTTCTTTTTGTCAGCAAATATACTACCTTATAGAGAACTCACTGGTTGTAATAGGAAATTATTCTTCCTTACATAGTCTGAAACACACTGGTTATGCCCAGGGTTAATATAGTCTGCTAATTTGTAACAGCAGAGCTTTGTGAGGTATTCACAGCAGGCCTCCTTGCTAAAGTCCTGGTGCTGCTGTTCTGATTGATCAATGTTCCTGTGGGATGTTTGTTAAATATTTTGCCTATAACCTCCCTCCTGCTTATACCTATATGTAAACCATGAAAAAGTAATTTCTTACTCATTGCAAGTTCCCCTCAGGGCCTTTGGCCCTTACTCTTACTCTTTTCCCTGTCTAGAACATTTCTTCCTTAGCTATTATGCCTTGCTGCTCCAAATGCTACCTCTTTTTTTTTCCTCTGTGTGTGTGTATGTGTGTGTGTGTGTATAATTATATATTATATATTATTTTATTATATATTCATATAACATCTTATTATATAATATATAATTAGTATATATTAATATATAATATATTATTATATATTATAATATCATATATAATATATTATTATATATTATATATTATAATATATATAATATATATACACATATAATATATAATATATTATATATTATATATATCAGATTATATATAATATATATTTTTCTTTGTATGTGTGTATGTTTTATTTATACACACATATGTATACTGTGCATATTCTCCCTATGTATAAATATAAAATCTATTATCTGCCATCCTCTCACCACCAAACTAAAATGTAAGTTCCTGGAAAACAGATTATAGTACATAGTATGCACTCAATAAATATGTGTAAAGATATATATATAATAGTTGTAAATATGCACATAAATATGCATGTTTATATGTATCTGTAAATACATATATATGTATACATATGTATATGTATCTGTAAATATATTGGTCTGCATGTATGTTCACAAATGAAAGGTATGTCAAGTGTAGATATTGTCATTCAGCTGAGTATGGATGAAAGGTGATCATTCCATGGAATAACTGGCAAGCAGTCAGTGATCATGTCAAACCGTGCCTGTTTACTCGAGCATCTCAACCTTAACTAGTAACTGGGAGATAATAAATTTTATACAAATTGTAGGAATTTTTGAGCAGTACGTATTTAGTAACTTTGGTACCATCCTTACAATTTCTACATTGTGTAGCCTTATTGTACAGAATGTTCTTCCTTTTTCACTCCATTTGTTCGTGTCTTATCTCTTCCTCAAATTTGTTTTCAACAAATCCATATTTTGTCTCACTTATTTTTGAATTCAATCTAGTGCATGAAAATGATAATAATGATATTGTTATTAGCAGTAAACATAAATCCTCACTATATACCAGGCACTGTTTTATATGATTTGCATGGATTAACTCAGTCAGTTCTCAAAACAGCCCTGTATTGTAGGTTTTATTAAGGTTAAGTAACTTGCAGAAGGTCACATACCTTGTAAGTGATGTGCTCAGGACCCCAAATCAGGAAATCTAACTTTGGAGTCTGTATTTTGCCTCACTGCCTATTTCAAATAATATAAAAATGTTATAAGGCCCTGTGACCTCTTTTGAGATTTTTTTAAAAATCTTAAAAAGTTGAGAAGTGCTTAAGACCTCTGTGAAAATATATAGAAGAAAATCCTTAAAAATCACTTAGCATGTAGTCTGTGTAATAAAATAGACTCCAGAACTGAAATGAACTTTATGATAATGGTGATGGTCAGAAGATGTTGAAGAAAGAGAATGATTGGCAATAAAAAGACTGTGCTGCCTTAGGACTATCAAAAACAAATTCAGGAAGTGAATAACCAATATGTTGTAATCAACAGGGAAGGACAGACCATAAAACAACTGGGCACATTAATGTAAGATATTGGGAAAAAGAATTCACATAGAATAGATCAAAATCTGTTAATAATAACTACTAAGATCTAGAATCATATGTGTTAGAGGGAATAAATCTAGCATAGACAGAATCATACATTTCAACTTGATCTACACACTACTCAGCAGCCGTAAAACAGCAAATTACCCAAACTTGCCTGATTATCAGAATCACTTGGGTTGCTCATCAAAATTACAGAATCCCAGGCTCTACCTCCCAGGGTAGTTGTTCTCAACTGAGGGCAATTTGCCTCCAGGAAACAGTTGGCATATCTGGAGACATTTTGGTAGTCATAACTGGAGGGGTGCTACTGGCACCTAGTGAGTAGAGGCCAGAGATGCTGTTAAGCATTCTAAAACCCACAGGACAGCCCCCTAAACAAAGAATTATCTGGGTTAATATGTCAACAGTGCTGCAGCCCAGAAACCCATATCTAGAGATTTTGATTTAGTGGTCTGTGATGAGGCTTTGAAATCTGCATTTCTGTCTATGGATCTAAGTTTTTCTGATAAAGGATTAGAAACTTGGTGCTACCAGTAGAGCTGGACTTGTTTAAAAAAAAAAATCCCATGGAAGAGAATGCTTAAAGTAGGCTTTGAGGTAGGGATAGGATAGAAACAAAAGATGTGAAGAGGGAAGAACATTCAAATAGAAGAGCAAATCACACCCAGTAGGAAAAAAAAAAAAAAAGGGGGGGGGGGGCTATGAACCAACACTGGGCCAGCCAGCAATAAATAGTGAGAATCATTTGCAAGACAACCTCCTCTTACTGCATGGAAGGCCAACTGTGCCTCATGGCATGTAACTGCATCTCCCACCTTAGATTTTAGCTGATGATCAATAAATGCTATGTCATTCTAACTCAGTTCTTAGTCCCCAGTATGAAGATAAATTAAAATAGCCCATGCCCACTCATTTTTCTAATAATACCTTCCATAAAATCCTACTATATAAAGAAAGGGTGTGAGAATGATATTTCATCAGATATATCTGGATTAATATCCAACTCTTCCTTTCATTAGACATGTGAATTTGCACATAATAATAGGGTTAAATGGGTGTTTCAATTAATGCATGTAAAGAAATTAAGTCAACATCAGGAACATAGAAAATACTCAGTAAAGATCAGCGCTATTTATTAGTTATTATTATTTACTAAAGTAATATTTAAGAGAACTATGGCATTATTTAAATGCACAGAAAAAGTATAGGTTGGGATTTAAGATGATGGCAGTTTCTTATTATCAATCATAGCAACTTATTATTTTGTGCTTTGTTTTGTTTGAAGAGGATTGAGAAAATCCTGCCTCATAGAAATGAGTATTTTTAAATGGCTCCAGGTTTTAAACTATTCACCCTCAGTTCTCAAGATTTTTTTTAATCCGAAGACAATACAAAATAGTCAATTTGGCTGCTTAATTTGGTTGTGGTTTCCACTGTGTTTCTGTATTTATTATAAGAAAATAACACACTTGAGTGTGTTTTCTAAAAAAAAAAAAAAGACTTCTATTGCCTATGCATTAAGGTATATAAATACACAAAATATATCATACACTCTAAAATTTATAATAAATCCTATACCAGCTATTCTAGTGTCCAGGGTTCTATTAAACACAGTTAAAAATCTTCTGGCTAAGATTAATATATATTCCCAGCTTGAAGATGACTGTGTTATGCGGTATGGAATGAGGAAGCTCACCACTCTAGTCCAGATAGATTACATCAATGGTTTTCTCTTGACTGGAGAGTCAACACTCCTGACAGTGGTGGTCAGAGAGTAGGTTTGTCTGGCATGATTATCTGTTCATGAAAACATCTCAACTCTTTCAAGATGTTTGCAAATTGATTGCTTGATGGTGTGTCCCAGTATCCTTCCAGACAATAGAGTTGGGTTAATTTCTGCATTTTTAAGACCCATTTAAACTTCCTCTTTTACAAAAGATGAGCATTACATTTACTTCTATAGATTCATTGCCTAGGAGTTCATTTCAGAATTAGGCCCTATATAGCTATAGCTGTTCATATTCTTTCTTCCCCACAAAGAATATATCACTTGCTTGCCTGGCCTATCAGCTGGTATATGTGAAATGAATGTGAGATAATTTAAATCATAGCCTAAGCTAAACATTATTCAGAAGACAAATTGCCCAGGGGTAGGAGGAGGTGAGGATTACAGAGAAAATAACAACAAAAGAAGAATGAAAATTCATATATTCTTATATTGTCAGGACAGATTAGACTCTTTAGTTACCATTCTTACTCATTTTAGTTAAGCATCTCCTATATACTAAGTATCTCAACAATAATCAAATAGGCCTCACAGACCTCCTCTTTTAGATAGTTCATGAAGAAGATAAATCACTAAACATATGTTGAGTCAGAGAGATGAATGCCAGAGGGAATAATAAGGTAGGGAAAATGTGGAGAATGTGTACAGAGTAGTTGGAAATGTTGCACTGAGAAGGTGACACTTGAGTAAATGAGGGGACAAAGGGACAATCCATGTGGCCATCTGGCAGAAGAACCTTCTAGGCAGAGAAAACAGCAAGTGCAAAGACCTAAGGACAAGAGAATGCTTGGCATTTTTGTGGACTAGTGAGGAGATCAGACTGATTGGGAAGGATTCAGATAGGTGAATGAGGCGTTGCCAGAGTCAGATGTAGCTGGCTGAGTATAGGGCCACCATACATTCCAGTTAGCCTGGTGTAGTCTGGGTTCATCCCTGAGTAGCTGATTATGTGCACTGTCCCCTCTCCCTCTCAAAAAGGTTCTGCTTGGATGACAAATTATATGGCGATCCTTGGTTAGTAAGGCACTCTTAAGATTTAGCTTTTAGTCTTAGAGACATGAGAAGCCACGGAGGCTCTGGTCAGAAGAGGGGTGACACATGACTTAGGTTGCATTAGGATCACTTAATCTTCTGTGTTGAGAATGAAATATTGAGGTGGGATGGCAAATGGGAAGCCAGTTAGGAACTGATATGGTTTAGCTTTGTGTCCCCACCCAAATCTCATCTTGTAGCTCCCATAATTCCCATGTGTTGTGGGAGGGACCTGGTGGGAGATGATTGAATTATGACAGCAGATCTTTCCTGTGCTGTTCTCGTGATAGTGAATGGGTCTCAGGAGATCTAACGGTTTTTAAAACAGGAGTTTCCCTGCACAAACTCTTTTTTTTTTTGCCTGGCACCATCCACGTAAGATGTGACTTGTTCCCCTTTCCTTCCGCCATGATTGTGAGGCCTCCCACCCATGTGGAACTGTGAGTCTAACTAAACCTCTTTCTCTTGTAAATTGCCCAGTCTCAGGTATATCTTTATCAGCAGCGTGAAAACAGACTAATACCAGAAACCTATGGGATTGTCATTCAAGTCTGTGCAACGCAGCCAGAAAGTTGAGTTGTTTCACTTGAGGACATGTAGCTAGCTGCTGGCGGAAATGGATCTAGGATTAATTCTCCTGACTTCCAGTCTGGAGTTCTTCCCACATGCCCAGTTTCTCTTTTAGTTTAAACTTGAGAACAAATAGAATGTCTTGCTCACTCTTTACAGGCCTATTAAGTCTCCAGTTTGATGGCACAACTCAGTTCCTTCCTCTTCCCGTTGTGAGAAATAGGCATGACCTCCCCAACCTCGCCGAACCTTTTTCCCCTTTCCCCTGAAATTTCAGCTCATTTTGCATATATTAACCAGGAATTTTTAGGATTTTCTGTTGAACTTCTGTATTTATACTTTTGGCTCTTATAACCTCTACAGAATACTGAATTTCTCATGTACAGTACATGTTTATTAACTCATGAATGTGTGATATAAGCAAATCAATTAGAATGGAGTGTAAGTACAGATGTGAATATACGTTTTATGCCTGCTTAAATAGGAATATGTGTATTAATTGGAATTAAATGGATTACCTTGAGTCTAAATATGTCTGTGAATTCTTCAATTTTGTTTATATTTTATTTCCGCTTGATTCTTATTTTATTTTTACAGGAATTAGCCCTGGTTTTTGATCGTTGCTTTCCTCAGAGTGGTTAACTGAGAGGAACAATGTATGTACAGATTATACATTTTTGTATAGTCAACTACAGTTGAATATCAGAGAATGCACTCAAGGCATTGAGATATACATGTGCATTAGATTCTGTTTTAAATATGTGTACTTGAGATATAAACTTGAGGGTGTGATATGGACAGACACATTTACATACATAGTATTTCAAGTAGCCTGTATGCCCATGGGGAGTTACTCAGACTGTGAAATTAAAATTTATGTTATTTCTACTAGCCCTCAAATTCCAGCAAATTTGGCATCCAACAGGGCAAAATAGATTGTCACATAATGTGCTTATCTCTCATGGGAATAAAATAAGAATAAGCTAACTCTCAGGGCATATGTAAGAAATTAATGGACAAAAAGCATTTATAATGTGTTATGTAATGTAAGGTGGTATTATCTTGATTTTTTTATTGCACACATATGCTTGAGATTTCTTTCTTTTTCCCCACCTTCCAGTGCCTATACCTTATTCTCAGCTCTGTATCTCGTATGACAAACAAAAAGTAATTGGGTTATTTTAAGGACTCCTCCTTTAAGTGAGGTAGGAGCTAGGAACCTCTCAGTCATTACATGTGGGATTCCGCCCATTTTTGGTTGGATGTGTGAGAAAGTGGCAGATATACTGTCAGTACCAACACTTGGGTATAAAGGAAGCAAAAACAAAACCCACAGTGGATTGCAGGGATTTTAGAGAAGAAAGATAAAGAAGAGGGAAAAAATCAATTGTTTGAAGGTGGGTATTCAAAATATTTAACAACCTGTAAGCAAAAGCTCACACCACTTCAAGTAGACACATGCGGTGAAGTGGTGTCTGTTCTAATTAGCACGGGTTAAAGAAAAAAGCTAAAAACCTCAAATCCTATTCCAATAGTCTACTCTGGATTATTATTTTTAAATTTTATTGCGGAAAAAACTTAGTTTTCTTTAAATTTTGACTTTAGTTTCTTATAAATATTGAATCAAACTTTATACATTAGAACCAAAATGTGTACATTTATGCAAATTTTTTTGCTGATTCATGCATGAAACTGAGGTACAGGGTTTTATGTATGGAGATTCAAGAAAGGGACACACCTCTGACCCACTGTATTTCTTATGTGAACTTCTGAATCTATTATAAAAGTTGCTTTCCCATGTAGTTATTTGAACTCCTGGTGGGGCCTAGTGGAACCAATAATCCAAAGTAGTGGATAATCCAAGAATGTCATTTATATTTGGCTTTGGAATACATTACCAGATGTTACTCTAGCAGATTTCCTTTCCTAATTAGGCCTCACTTAAAGTAGGAGTTAATTTTGTCTTCATTAGCTGTTTCCAAGTCAGCAGGATGGGGCAAGGAGGAAACCTGGGGCATGCTGGGTATTTGGGGGGAGTTGGCCCAGTGCTAAATGTCTGCAGTAGATCCTGTTCAAAGAATAAAATTCAAATACAGATAATCAAGTTGATGGGAATATACACTGGAAATGTTTATGAACACCTTCCTGAAGAATTTTGAGGCCTTTGTCAACTCTTTTTTTTTTTTCTATTAATCATGAGTGCAAAAAAATTCCATAATAGGGATTAGGCAAATAATCACATGAAATTTTGTATAGAAAAATAATTAGAGGCTAAGAGAGGTTAAGTCACCTCTCACACAGATTGATCTCTGAGTACACAGTACCTAAGATACTGAAACTGATTAATGAATGATAAGAAGACCCCACTGTTTCCTTCATATTGATGATTTGAATAATGAGGAAGCGAGAATTCTCCTGGCCTAATTCGCATTAAGAGAGCCAAGATAATGAAGCTGTGATTAAATGGCTATTAAACTATTTTTATCAAACAGAGATCAAGCAAGTGTGAGAATCTGGGGACACAGAGTGTAATTGCAATCCTACAAGATGCAGAAAAAATGACTAACATAAGCAGGGCATAGTCCTTTCATAATAGCTCGCATTTAAAACTCTTTGGGATACCACATGCAGTATTCACTCTGCACTTCTCCCTTCAGGTGGCAGTTAGCATCTCAGAGTCCCTCCTCTCCTCCTTAATTTAGTGGATTTATTGACCCTCTGTGTGCAGTTGGGTGAGTTGAATGCACTGTCTGCCACACCATGTATAACCAGTTGGAAGATCCTTTTGCCAACTGTGCGCAAAGGAAGAAGACCCAAATATTACAAACTGGGTTCAGAATTTTAATCTATTAATTTTAATCTGTAAATCTGCCACCTGAAGGGACAGAACCTATCTTCTTTCAACTATGCCTTTTAAATTATGTCAGACTAGTACAGGTCATAGAGGGACACAGCTGTCCAAAAGAGCAGAGATAAACCTTCTCATTTTGTTGACTCTTCTAAACTATCATTTATTAATGACATGGTAACACTTAGGAATTGTTGCAGATTCTAAATTTTGGGTTTTCCGTATAAATGCATGTGTATCATCTGTCACTGGAAATTGTTTACACCGTGAGTGAGTTTTTGTTGATGTGCCTTCTTTCTTCCTAGAGGGCCCTTAGAGAATAAGGTGTTATAGTCACAGAAACCTTTATTTAGGTCGGAAGAATTGCATTGCGTAAGGAGAACCCAAGGTTGACACCCACCGTGGGAAATGCTGTTTGATAGCCACAGAGCTCCACTGTGGAAATACCCGTTGGCCTGTTTTCTCCCTTTCCTTCCGCCTCTGCTGCCAGCTCCAAGGCTGAGCTTAGTTTGTGTAGCTGTAGATCACTATCTAATTGGTGACCTGCTCTTTCTTCCTCCCCACTCTGCATTTTCTTTTCTTTTTTTCCCAACTCGGATGGAGCTAAGAAGTATATCGTTTTGTAAAATAGTAATTTCAAACAACTAGAAAGCAGTATCAGAGCTGAGTCTTTGAAAGGTTATCTGGCAATGTCAGTGCGGTGACTAATGTGTTTCTATACCCTGTCACCTGTGAACAGACATGTGTGAGTGGGCCAGTGTGCTTCATCTGCGGTGACTTTGATTTATTTGCTCTGTAAATTGGGACCAAAGCAATAATGGGAAGTGACATTAATTGTTTAACAGAGTCCTCTCTGTCACATCCATTGCCTTCTCCGGGGTGTGTGATTGTTGAAACTCATGCTAAACTAATTGAAATTGCCACAGTGAGGGGCAATATCCACTCAACATTACATAAACACAAAGTGTCATCAGCAAATATCAAGTTTTCTTCTCAGTTTCCTATGATTAAAGAAAACACAGATAATTTGAAACAATAACATTTGTTTCCTTTCTTAATTCACTAACAAATTTACTTAAATAAATGTCTTGGAGCACCTGAGTCACCCACATACAGAGATAATAACAATAGTATTGAATAATCATTTGTAATGGATACAGACTGTAAATAATCATTACAGTCCTATGATAGATACTGGCTGAATAGTAGCCCTTACTACCCACATACTCCAATGCGCGCGCGCACACACACACACACACACACACACACACGCCGCCATGCTAATCTCCCATCTTACAAATCCTTCCCTCTCATTGTGTTTCCAGTAGAGAGGGGAATTAAAATAGTTGGTGGTTTAATCAGATCTTATAAATTAATTATGACATTATCAAGCTCCAATACTTTTGCCATTGTATTTGTTATACATTCTCCCAGACTTATTAAAGACATTGGAGAAAACTGGTTGGTTTAAGTGTTCTTTGTCATTTTAACTTGATTGGAATTATTGTAGTTTGTTTACATTAGGGATAGAGCTAAGGCGCTATTGTATTATGTGATTGAAAGCAAATAACGGCTGGTAGTATTGCTGGAAAGCCAAACACAAAATTTAAATCATTGTAAACAACATTATCCATTTATTGGTAAATATTCTTAACTCTTTTTCTGGAACTATTTTTGGACATCAATGAAATAAGCCTTTTTTGAAAAACGGGATACTTGGAAAAATGTCCAATTTATTGAAAGTGTGTATATGTGTCTGTGTGTGCATGTGTATTTGATATATTTTCTAAAACTATTAGATAATGTGGAGATAGTTATAATAATGTAAATCTCATGACTTTGAGATGATTTTTAAAATACATATATTTCATTTAAATATAATTGTACTCAGAACAGTTAAATAATCTCAATTTAATTTTTGTATGTGGGGGAATCAAAGAAAGGAGTTACTGAAATCTGTGGATACCAGATTATGATCCTGGGCAGAAAATAAGGAATATTATTTCAGTCTATTTAATATTAGAATTACATATACAGGGTCCTTTCAAAGGCATATTGAAAGAAGGTAGATTGAAGAATCTACTCGAGGGCCTGAGGGTATTCAATAACCTGAGCACTTGAGGGTATTCAATAAGTTTTAGTTATTGACTTGTGCAATTTGGATTTTAACTATTGGTCAGTTTATGGAAGTAGGTGGCACCATTTTGAAGTTAACAGTTACCCCTTCTGATTAGGATTTTCCTCCTGAATTAGAGGTTTGGGTTTTTTTGAGACAGAGTCTCCCTCTGTCACCCACGCTGGAGTGCAATGGTGTGATCTTGGCTCACTGCAACCTCAGCCTCCTGGGTTCAAGCAATTCTCTTGCCTCAGCCTCCCGAGTAGCTGGGATTACAGGTACGTGCCACCACACCTGGCTAATTTTTATATTTTTAATAGAGATGAGGTTTCACCACATTGGCCAGGCTGGTTTTGAACTCCTGGCCTCAAGTGATCTTCCTGCCTTGGCCTCCCAAAGTGCTAGGATTACAGGCATGAGCCACCGTGCCCAGCACCTGCATTAAAGTTTTAAACTTTATACACACCACATTGCACCCAAACTACTTGACTCACAGTCTCAAATCCACGGACGTGAGAGGGATGCATTATGCAAACTAAAAAATGCCAATTAAAGTCCCTGGGGAGTACAAATGGCTCTTCTTGGCCTCTTGAATCCAAAAGAAGTCCTTAGTTTTACTCCTGGATGGAGGCTGATCAGGAATGAAGGAAAACAATTTTTATGTGAAAATAGAATGTATACGTGATAAAGGCCTGCTTAATTTCTCTAGTAATACAATTTGATTTTCTGATTAGCTGTCTTATTCTGTGATTCTTGTAATTTTGTCAGGTCAATTAACTGGAGTTCAGTGCTAGAGAGAAAGGAAGCGTGGGCACTGCTAGCTTCATTAGATGTCAGCAGCTTAGGTGCATTTTGTAATAAAATCTGTGTGGGATAATTTAGCTCATATTGTTAATGTCATAGCGTACAGAACTTTAAAAAGAAGACTTTGGAAGCAGGTCAGATTGGACAAACAATGTGAAGTGCTAAAAGAAGGAAAAGAAAATGGTCCAGAAGATATTGTTGGCAATAAACACAGATCAATGAATTATTTAGCAAGTAATCATTGATTAGCTATGCCATGTGCCCAGTGATGGTACTGGTTGTCCACGTGCATAGAATATAACACATTGCCTTGTTAACAAGGTACATGTTTGGAAATCTTTGAACGTTTTTTACAGAGTACTGAAATAAATATTATATTTTATAATGAATTGTTTACAGGTTCTTCCCTTCCACAGTAGTGTTTATTGGAGGGGCAGACTTTTGTCTTGTTTCTCTTTGTATCTCCCATACTTCAGATGTCCCTGGCACAGAGTAGATGTTCAAAAATGTTTGTTAAGTGAATGATTGAAGATTAGCTTTCTAAGAGTGTGTTGGTGGGAATGAGTCAAAAACAAGGTAGGATATATTTGCAGGAGCCCCTATTAGAAATAATAGTGCACTGGAATAGTGCCCCGGCCACAAGAAATAAATGCATTTAGTAAACATTACAAAGTAAGACTTCATTCAGTGACTGATCAGAGAAAGAAGAGTCAAAATAGGTCCAGAGTTTGAGTCTGAAGAATTGTTACCCGAACTAAAGAAGTCAAAAGAAATAGCAGTTTTGTTGTGAAAGTTGTAGAGTTTGGGTTTTGGGGATGAGGGAGCTATTATGAAGTAGCAGTGTCCAGTAGGCAGTTCGAGATTTATGACTAAAGTTGGGAGAGATATCAGGGGGCAAAATAAATAAATGATTTTGGAGTGTTCAGTGATGAGATTATAATTGAAACCATGAAAGTGTATAGTTGCTCTCAGTATAGTTCCACTTTCTGGTGTCATTCAAATAGAGAGCTGTCTAGACAGTTTGGGCGGTATGCTGTATAGGAGATTCAAACACTATATCTGAAAATGAAATTGATGATGGTTAAAATTCTCTCAAGCTCCAAGATTCTCGCAATCTTTTCTTTTAGTCAGGGAAAGAAAACGTGAGCAAGTGGAAAACACTTCTATGACCAAGAAGAATTGTATACAGCAGTTTTAGCGCTGACATAACAAATTGATAAACTGGGCAGCTCAACCATCAGAGATTAGTGCAGTAGAAGTATTCATTAATTGTGTCATTTGGACCAAAACATGAATTTGGAGTTTGAGAAAGATATGATGTTTGTGTTCTGGAATGGGCATTCTAGATTTCACATATGGTTCACTCATTTGGTCAAACATGTTGATGCATAGTGTTACCTGCCTCCCAGTGTCAACTCACATCTTCTGGTTTTTTCTGTTTCTGCAGAAGATAGATGAAGAGAATGAGGCAAACTTGCTAGCAGTCCTCACAGAGACACTGGACAGTCTCCCTGTGGATGAAGACGGATTGCCCTCATTTGATGCGCTGACAGATGGAGACGTGACCACTGACAATGAGGCTAGTCCTTCCTCCATGCCTGACGGCACCCCTCCACCCCAGGAGGCAGAAGAGCCGTCTCTAGTAAGAACCCTTCCTACTGTTTAGCAGGAATTGGAGTTGCCTCTGGCTACCCGCTGCATGGGTATGATGTAGTCACAATAAGGTTTGGATTTTTTCATTTAGAATGATGCCAAAGCAATCCCCAAGCACACTCAGAGTTGCAAATTGTGCGATTCTCTGTTTAAAAATGTTGATAATACACATCTTCATGTAATCTTATTGCAATTGTTTTCTTTACTATCTTTTCCTGTTATGTGTATTTTTCTTAGTATTATTTATGTTGATGATGAAAACTTAGAAAATGTTGACAACTAAAAAGAAAAAACTAAAAATTTCACCTGTGATTTCAAATAACCTCTCATATAAAAATGATTGCAATATTCTTTTAAGATATATCATGAACATATTGGTTCAAATTTAAATATATGCATAATTTGTAATGGTTGCATAGTGTTTTATTGTATGGAAATATTATAATTTATTTTGCAATCTTTTATGGGTGGATATTTAGTTTTTTCTTCTATTTTTTACTATTTTAAATTGTATAATAATTGACATATTTGCATTTTTATTCCTATACATACAATCCTAGAGTTAGAATTGGTAGATCAACAAATATGCAATGTTTTAAGACTTTGGATCCGTATTTCTTATGAAGACTGAAAAACTATAGCATGTTTGCCACCCAAGTTACTTAAATTTATGGTAGACAATGAAGACTGAATTTGTTGGCAATGAAGAGAGAATTTTCCTTTCAATGCAGTGCTTGACCAGAGTTTTATTAGTTCTAAGACACAGTTTACCTTCTCATCTGTGGTAGCCATTTGTCATTTGCTGTAAGTCTGATATAAGGGCATGCTGTGTAAATTATGGGATGCCATGATCCTCCAGACTCTAATAGTGTGTTTCACATGCCATTTGGAGGTTGTTACTCTCCTATCACTAAGTTTTTAAATGTTAAAAATACTCTATGCAAATACATGGAGGCCATACTTAGAGTCCATTGGATTTTGAGGTTTCTGATATAGAGAATATCTCATAAGTAATTGTTATTTATTCTCCAATTTCTCCATTTGTTAGTGTCATTGGCTTTGCTCCCTAGTACCCTGATTCCTTTCCATTGATATCAGATTGTTTTCATCTATTCAATTTGTTCATTTGGGAAGAGTAGCTGACTCAGAGACATACTGTATGTCAGGACAAGGAAGTCCTTGAGGGTCATCCAGTGAAATGAAGAAACAGAGGTCAGGAGACAGCAAATGCTTTGCCTGTGTCAGCACCCACGTCTCCTGATCCACAGGCCAGGACTCTACTTACAAATCCTTTTTTTCTTTTCTAGAATCAGTGATAGTCATTCTTTTATTTCAGGCATTCTTTGAATCAGTAATTTCATATACTAGGTTATGAAACATGGTTCAAAGCATCATAAAATCTTTCATTTGTTGCCAGTTGACTTATTTGGGTTTTTGAAAAGAAAATGTGTATCTATTCTCCCCCACCCCCCACACTACACTCCCATGTCTTCATTCAGCAAGGCAGCTTTTCTCACCTAGGAGTGATTTGGAAATTATTTTTGAAAGATGTTTTTTGCATTATTTTTAAAAAAAATATGTAGATCACACCAAGTCCAATTTATTCAGTAATCCCTTATGGCTGGAAAATTTGAGATTTTCCTTCTATTTTTCACTATTATTACTTGTATAATAATTGGCATATTTGCATTTTTGTTCTTATGCATACAATTCTAGAAATTGAATTGGAAGGAAAAAGGAAATATTTTCACAGTTGGTAGTATAATGTCAAACTTTTTTCTACTCTTTAAATATCATATTTCCTGTAGCACTATTGCGCTAAGGTGTGACATAAATAAAATGACAGAATTAACTTTTATAATTACAATAAATTACATTTAAAATTTCAATAACTTATTCCAATGCTTAAAAGATGCATAACTTTACTTGCTTTTCCCTTTTCCTGATAATGTTTCTAGCTTAAGAAGCTCTTACTGGCACCAGCCAACACTCAGCTAAGTTATAATGAATGCAGTGGTCTCAGTACCCAGAACCATGCAAATCACAATCACAGGATCAGAACAAACCCTGCAATTGTTAAGGTACAAATGTAAATTTTTTAATACGGGGGGAAGTACCAAAGGATTTTGGCTTGAAGTTGTAAAACAAATAAGTTCGTAGGTATTAATTCAGCTGGGACCCCGAAGCTGCCTCATAATGGTGAAATCCATGATGAATGGGATTCCGTAAACAGCGCTTGAGCTACTTTAAACTAGGCAGAGTTCATTTACGCATTGTCTTTGGGTGTTTGGAATGGAAGTGCCACTGTCTGTTAGTTCTTGCCCACTTTATTGTTACCTGCAGCATTGTGGGCTACAGTAAAATCTGCTGATAAGCTGGTATTATCTATGAGTGGCTTTAAGATGCAGGATTGCTGTTTTGCTAGCTGTCTAACCTGAGGAAGATTGCATTTGGAATCACCACAAAACATCTATCTCTGCCATTAATTGGATGGAATGCTGGCAATGCCATAATTCGGCTAGCGGGCTGTATTAAACATTGTTTGTCTTGCCATTCACTGTGAGTGAAAACGGAGCATTAAGGGGTACTTAAGAGAGTTGTGAGTACTGGGCGTCAGCAATCAGTGGCAAATTAAGGTTTAAACCAGCTTATTTTTTTTTGTATTCACAGTAAAGGCGCTGTAGGGTCTTGTTAGTTACATGTTGCTGAGTAGGAACATTGAAATGTAGGAGAAATAAAATAAAAAGCTGCATAAATGTCATTTAGGAATTTTAAATGTAATTTTCTTCCCTTGTTCTGCAAACAATTATTCACAGCTCATAGATCTAGTACACTTAGACTGAACACTTCATTGAAAAATCCCATCTCTTCAGAAAACCTATATCCATTCTGATAAGGTTCAGTTCACTAATTTTAGTTTTCTTTATGCCTTGTTTTTAAGACTGAGAATTCATGGAGCAATAAAGCGAAGAGTATTTGTCAACAGCAAAAGCCACAAAGACGTCCCTGCTCGGAGCTTCTCAAATATCTGACCACAAACGATGACCCTCCTCACACCAAACCCACAGAGAACAGAAACAGCAGCAGAGACAAATGCACCTCCAAAAAGAAGTCCCACACACAATCGCAGTCTCAACATTTACAAGGTAGGCTGGGGACCAAAACGAGCTGTTGGTGAGGGCACTGGAAGCAAAGAAAGCACACGTAAGGTCGGAGAACACACCAACTTCTTGCTTCCATCCCATCGGTGTCACTCTGTGGAAAGAGAATTCAGCACTTATTATAGAGCGGGGGAAGAAACCTTTCTTTGGACACAGGTTAAACATATTCTATTCAGCTGCTAGGCCGTCTAATTCACAAGCACTGAAAGACTCCTGAAATGTTAGCTAGGTGGGGAGGAATTGCAACATCACATGAGGTTTATATGAATCTCTGAATTGCTGAGATAATTGAGGTTATGAACAAGCTTGGCTAACCAATTCATTATAGAGCTTTTATTTTTTCCCTTCCAGTAATGGAAAAAATGAGGCATCAGTGATTTGTTATATACACCTTAAGAAGTGGTAAATAGTGTTTATGCAGCCTGTCTTGATTACTAAGTACATTCCTTTTCTAATTCTTTTTCTTCTTTCTTCTTCTCTCCTCCTCCTCCTCCTCTTCTTCTCTTCCTCTCCTCCTCCTCCTCCTTCCTTCTTCTTTTTTCTCCTTCTTTCTCCTTCTCCTTCACCTCCTGCTCCTCCCCTTCCTCTTCTTCTTTCTCTTCCACTCCTTCTCCTCCTACTCTTCTACAACCACATGCTATGCTCGTGGATTTTATTCTGTAAATAAAGATTGGAAAATTCCTGATTGTTTTCTTTCAATTTAAGAAAGTGCCTAGATTAAACTAAACATCTGGGTTGATTTTTATTATCACCATATATTGCTAGAGGAGGCTGATGTTTCTGAGGCAGATCCTGGTGATTTGGGGAAAACCTGTCTTGGCAGAGATACAATTTTCTGTCTTTTAGGCTCCTCCTTCTCAAAACGTTGTAGTCTTAGAAGCCCAAAGACCCCTTGAAATGGGCAGTTGATTTAAAACATGCCAGCTTCTACTTTAACCTTGTTGGTAGAAGTAGACATATTATAACATACCAATTGTAAGCATACACCTCTTTTTGTTTCACTTTCATTTTCCCAACTTTTCCTTTTAACTGCAGAGTGGTAGGCAGTGATCTCTGCTTTGAACCATGATTAATTCGTGTAGGTATGCTGTTATTGCTACTGACTCAATACGGATTTTTTTCCCAGTGTTTTGAATTTTCTTTCCTCTTCTCTACCTCGGTATTAGCCCAGGATTTTCAGGGGCCTTCCTTTAATATTTTAAATTGACTTTCCATTAGGCTTTCCCTGGTAGATATCTCAAATCCACTACCCATCACTTTCTGTCAGTTTGGGAAAATATATTTAGTGAAATGGACTGCATTCTCATTGCTCCAGCTGGATCTTCCTCATAAGCACTACAACAGTTTTTCCTGGAGCAGAACCATAGTGCCATAGGCCTCGTTGGTCATGAAGGCCTCAGGTGAGGGGAAGCAGATGAGCTCGCTCTAGTGAGTGAACAAATGAATTTACTGGGCTACTCCTCACCCTGTCCTGGTCATGCATGTATTTTCTGGGGCCAAATTTAAAGTCCTTGTAATATGTGACCCAGCCTGGCAGCACATGTTTTAAAGGTTTTTTTTTTTTTTTTGTTTTTATTTTTCTTTTAGTAAACTTTTACAAATCATGACAATGAAGAGTTAAATAGGCCTTTGGAGGAAATTTTCTTTAGATGAGACTGGCTGTATATGGTATATATCTGTGGCAAGGCACAAAAGACTCACCCCAGACCAAAGTCTGTTGACAAACAGACAAAATCCTTTAGTTATGAAAGGCCTAAAAGAAATGAAACATGGCTGACGAGTAAGAACTAATACATGCTCAACTTCAGTAATTATTTGAATTATTATTTAAAATCAAAATGTGGAAAATATGTGAACAATTAGAGATAACTAGGAGGATCGGTTGAAATTACCTTTCTTAAGGTGTTGTAATTTTTTCTCACTGAACTTCGTGTATGCCTTCCATAAAACATTTTGGAGGCAGGTTCTTTTCATTTCCTTAGCATGATCGTCTAGCCATGGTTGTGTGTTGATGTCTCATTTATTTGTCCATTTATTCATGCATTCATCCAAATACCACAATCTACATGAAAAAGACACATTCCTGACTTCAAGGATCCTACTAGTCTCTGGTCTACCAGTCACTGGAACAGGGTGAATTAAACTCTCAATAAATCAAATCAATACTCCTCTAATGGTAGCATTAGAGAGTCTGGGTTTATTCAGGGATCAGATTCTGTATGTGGTTTGGGGACTGTCCCCTTCCTATGGCTCTCATTTCCTGTTTGCTTTTGGTCTCATTAACTATGACTGTTGCCATTTCCTCTCCTTTCATTGACTTTGGCCTTACCTGTACCCAACAATCAGAATCTGAGAATCTTTCTTTGAGCATTTCAAATAGCCTATACTACCTCTTGAAAACCAGAATTTCAGTGACTGATTTTTAATGTACATTTATTATGTCACATAGCACATGGTTAATATCTGGTTATATTTTCTGTGGAATTTGTATGAATTATCCTAATTATTAGTTGAGTATCATAAAACTTGGTAAAGTTTCTTCATAAGTGGATTCTTTTTGAAAGACTTGTTATATTACACATACTCAAAAATTAATGTAAAATCAGCTCATTTACCTGTATAAATGAAAAACTGAATCAATCAGTGTATCTAATTTGTTGAAGATATCATGAGCTTCATATTTCTGGATGTACATTGAAAGATGATATACTATTCAACTGTGTAAATCTAAATCTATAAATTAAATATGTAAATACTATTTATCCAAGTAAAGTATCTAATTTCAGGTTATTTTGGACATGAATAATATTTTCACATTTCAAAAAATTAATTGCTGGGGCTGATTAATTTACTTTAAAGTCTGTTGAATGCAATTTCTTTTGACAATAGGAGAAAGGAAACAGAATCTTGGCCAACTCTGTGAGTAACTATTTTATGGCCCTGAAAATACCACTTAGTATTGTTGGGTCTCAGTTTCTTCAGCCATAAGATAAGAAACTATTCTAAACACCTTTTTGGTTTTGACACTATGATTTCCATTACATAGATAACTACCACTTGACCTTTTGAAAGTAATTATTTTAATGAGAAAAAATTGACATAAACCTACATACACATAAGCATATGCTTATAGATAAGCATAGATATACGTAATACATGAATGTATAGCCTAAGTATGCCTCTCATCATATTTGCCCCTCCTTCTGTTCAAAATACAAGATTGCCATGGAGAAGCAATTGAAATTTTGGGTGAGAAGATTCTTCACCCTTCATTATTGGGAAATGCCGCCTGTAGGAGGTAAGATTCAGGAAAGCATAAAAGGAGGTAGTTAGCATCTTTGCAAATCTATACACCTTTCAACTGATAAACATGGTATCTTACTTTAGTTGTCTATCAGATTTACAGATCTGAACCCCTTCTAAACCATCTGGGTCAATGCCCACAATTTGCCATCATCTCTCAATTAATTTTCAGTGAGTGGAATAGTTACTGCATGAGCTTTGGCCTCATAGAAATAACCTATTATCAGGGCTAGATATAAAATTATACATTTTAGGAGTAAAATCAACTGAATATTCATAACGTTCTGTCGCCTTGTAGTTCCTCTGCTGCTTTCTTATCTAAACAAACCGTGTACTGTATTCCAAATTAAAACAGTAAACATTATTTCTCTCTGATGGTATGATGCAAATTTTGTATCTGTAACAGGGAGGGTTCATTTTTGGAAAAATTCTGTTTTCGTATGTGTTTTCGAATGGTAGTTTACTGATGCAAATGCTGTTTGGAATCTGTTTTAGCATAATGGACTTTTGTCTGACTTTGATTCAATATTCAGAGAATTCCTTAGCTTAGGCTTTCAGTTTTCTGGTTGTTTTTCCAACTTGACTGTTGTGGAAAGAAAAGAAATCTAAAAGACACTCAATATTACATAATTAGTTTTTTTTTTTTTCTTTAGCCAAACCAACAACTTTATCTCTTCCTCTGACCCCAGAGTCACCAAAGTAAGTATTAAGAAACGTAACCATTTTCAGAAAGGGAAGGGGGTTCTAATACATTTGGCTACAGCAACTCCATTTCAGTTTGTTTTTATAAATGTGCCATATCTTCCAGTGACCCCAAGGGTTCCCCATTTGAGAACAAGACTATTGAACGCACCTTAAGTGTGGAACTCTCTGGAACTGCAGGTAAGCCTTATATTTCACTTGGAACTTGTGTGTTTGTGTGTGTGTGTGTATGTGTGTGTGTGTGGTGTGTGTGTAATAAGATAATAGAGTGTACTGTCTATGTGATTAATGAAATTAACAAAGAATACAAAATTGGATAAGAAGTTATCTGTAAATATTTCCAGTTGCTTATTTTCTAAAAAAAATAATAAAAAATACTGAAGCACTTTAAAAACTTAGACTAACTGAAGAGCTCTTAGGCAAACTTCTGAGTTGGTTGCAAATGGTGCCTTTGCACTGAGTGCTTTAAGTTTAGGTACTTGAACCCCACCAAAAAGTGAATCGTGGGATGTTTAAACAAGAAATTCTTTGGGTCTGACCATTGCTGATAAGATTAAAGGAACAGTACATTAAACAAGATGCTTTCAACCAGAACTATGGTGCCTACATCCACCGTGGTCATTGTTGCTACGTTTAATTTCACACTTTGAGTTTGCTAAATTACCTTCTTATGAAAGGCCTAATGCATGATTGCATGACTTGGTCAAGCAGTAGAGTAGTTAATTTCATGGTGTAGATAGATAGTATATGTGTGTGCAGACTTGCACATATGTACATATATACATATCTTTATAGGCATGCACACTTAGACACACAAATCCTTACTTATAAGCATATACTTAACATCATTTCTTAAATACATACATGACACTATTTCTTAAATACATCATAACTTACATATATGTTTAGAAGTAGCTTTTGTGTGTATATATATTATATGCGGTAGAGGCCTTCTTATCTGACCAGTGAGGACCAGCAATTGGTGGGTTTGTTTAAAAAGTTGATTCAAGCATATACTGTTTTATTTTACCTTTGCTTAAAACATAAAAATATACATTCAAATATTACAGTTTTGGTAGAAGATGGAGATCTTTACCTTGAGCTTATGTTTGCTATTTGGGGGTCTATCTATTCATCTTTCTTGTATAAACCATACTAATATATTATTATACAATACATATTATAGATGGTAGCCACTTTTTATTGCTTGCTCCTTGAAGGTCAAGATTAGAGACATTGGTATGGTAGTCTGAATTCTTCTAGATTTTTATAATTTTTCCAATAATTTCCAATTCCACCCATCCACAACTAATTTGATAACCCTTATTTTAGCAATGACCTTTTTTGAGTTATTTTTTACAGGAATATTTTTCTACACTCACATTTCATTCATTTACAGGAGATTTTACCATCTTACATAATTTCAATCACCAGTGCAATGCACATTAACTATTTAGTCTATTGGGGTACTGAGACACACTGATAAGTAGCATGAAAGCAAATATTATTTATTGGATATGTTCCACCACCTTCTAACAAAGGTAGGCCCAGAAGGCAGTTTTTAGTTCGTTGAGTGTGATTATAATAGCTGTACAGATATAAATTGGGGAAGCTGAAGTAAAGCCCAATTGCATTATGTAAGAGAAAGGATTTAGAGCTTTGGATAGCAGGGAGATGAGGACTTGAAAGATGCTGAATGAGGCTGGAAGGTAAAGTTTGGAACCTTCCTGGAGAATAATGTAAAGAGGAGATGGAGGGAGATTTGTTTTTTCTCTAGAGATATTGTGGGCTTGAAATGCAATGCAACATGTAATGTCTACAATTGTCATCTCCTCTAAAAACCTTCAGCAAAATTGGTCACTTAGTAGTGTTTGAAGATTGTGACAAACACTAATTGTACCTAGAAAGAATCACAAAGGGAGAAAAAGAGTTGTCAAAGGGAAAACACGGTAGCACAGCTTCAAGTTTAAATACATTGATTGACCAAAAGATATTTTAAAAATGATAAAGGCAGTTAAAGGACTGACAGAAATACTTAGGCGATAGTATCATCTTAGTGAATGACAGAGGTGATCCATGGAAAGGAATGTGGAGGAAATTGAGCTCTCCATAGGCTAACCTGACTTGGAGAGCCTTCAGGGAAAACAACAACAACAAAATGCACAGATTTTGAAGCACAGGGGTGGAATGGAGAGAAGATGTTGATGGAGCAGAAGCAAGAAAGCAGGAAACCAAAGGGATGCTCAAATGACAATGAATTTGGCAAGGACTGTAAAATCAATAAGGAGCTATAAGATGGCACACACACTTTCCCTCCTGGATCTTTTGATTGCTAAGACTCTTTTCTACATCCTTGACCTTTTCTACGCCTCAGTTTCCTCCATTTTAAAGTCATATTCATAACTACTGATAAAACTGTCAACTCAAAAGACTAGAATATAGGTTGAAAAATAAAACTGCCAGTATGCAATCATTTTTGACACACAAAAATGGAATTTTATGTGGTTTGATCTGAAGTAAAACAGTTTATAAGCAGCAAAGCTTCAATTAAAAGTAGTATATCATGATTTTAAAGAGCAGACGGCATAGCTTGGTGAAGTTTACAAAACCTTGGCTTGGTTGTTGGACAAACCCAAGTTTAAATTCTGAATGTCCTCCCATCTAGTGTGTGGCCTTGGTCCATTTACTTAACCTCTGAAAGACTAGGATTCTTATGCGTGATATGAAGATGATCACAATACCTACATCTCATTGGGTCAGTGTGAGGATTAAATGAGATAAAACATGAGTGCCCCCTGATTATATAAGTGCTCAATAAATATTAGATATTTAATTACTAATTCTGATTAATCATTTGCAGTGGTCATTGTACCTTGCTTCTTATCTTTTCAACTTTTGACTGTCTTCACCTCTTCCCTTTTATTGCCCTTGCCGTGTATCCTCTTTGGCAATCTCATATATGAAGTTATTTATTCTTTTTCTGTGCTTCCCCAACTTCCCACTGTTTTCACGTCAAATTGAACAAATACTGCTTTTGGTGTAAATATGGAATTTACCAAATCACGGTAGAAAACTCACTGATTTGAGATTCTCAGCAACAGCTACTTCTATGCCTACAATTTCTGGCAATTAGGCACTCCTTAAACAGGCACTTTACATACAGTATCTTCCTTACTCTCTGCCCATTTCATTGTTGAGGAAAGATTTATACGTTGATACAAGCTATATGATAGACCCTGGGTTCAAAGCAGGTCTGCCCGAAGAGAAATTATGTCTCTTTCCTGAAGTCTGAATTTTAAAGATAGTAATTGACATATGTTATGTTAAGTAGGCTTCACTGCACTTGCCAAGTGTCATTGATTGGTACTGTCTGCCAGGAGCATTGTGTTGAGAAAGGTTCTAAGGCCAAGTCTGTGCTCACAGGGAATGTCATGATCAATTAGTGATGTCTGCCACAGGTGCAGCAGGTGGGTGGCAAGGATAGAAACAGCATTCATATTGGTAGTTTGTTGATCCTTGGTCTACAGACTTAATCGGTTTGATTGCAGCAGAAGTGACCCAAGCTTTGGCTCAGGCCTTCTGGTGTCTTCTTTTTCTTTACTCTCACAAATTTTAGTGAAATTTTCCAAATGTTTAAGTGGAAATGTAAAGAGTCAACAAAATTCTAAGACCTCCAGAATAATGCCTCTGCCCCATCTGCAGTGTCTTTGGGAAACAGGAGGGATGAGATAGGAAGTTTGCTTTATTAGGTATTGCCAGCTGGTCTGACTTCTTTGTGATTGTCCTAAACTAGCTCATTTTGGCTGATAAAAAAAACTCTTCTCTTTTACAGGTGTAAAATCTAATTTGATTTCAAAATAGCTGTTAGTAAAGCAAGATGAGAGAAAAGAGAATGATCTTTTGGCAGAAGGCATTTAAATCTATTGCATATGGAGATTTTCAGAGTGCTACACTTTTTTGTTTCTGAAATGGGAATGGCAAAGCAATGTCAGCTCAACAAGGTGACGGTTTTAACCACAGACACGAAGGAATTTGGGTAGGGACCAAAGTGACTGACCCCAAAATTTTATGTATATGTATATATAGTTTTTATTTGTTATTACTGTAAACATTGTAACAGCAGAACTATTTTATAACTGATAAAGAAAATGAGAAGAGCAAAAAATATAATCAGATGTCATCACCCTAAAACAAGTAGGACTTCATAATTTTTTTTCTCCATTGATATATGTTTTTCCACATTATTTTCATCAGAGGGGACATGTGATTTGATGTTATTTATTTTTTACTTCATTTTTTCTCTAGGCTTTAATCAGCAGTCATTCCAAGTGTACTTTAGTAGACTCACCATAAAAACAACAACAAAACACTCATTAACCCATCTGTAACTACCACTTTTATGTTGAATTTTACATTGCCTTTTTGGACTCTCCATTTAAAAGTTCATTTTGCTGGAAAAAATGTATTGACAAACAGCATAAATATTGACAAACGGCTGTAGCCTTTTGGCGTATATACTTCTTGTGTATGTGACATATCTTTGGGAAAGTAGATCAAAGTAAAATATCGGTAGTTGTCGGTAGTTTTAAAAGGAAAACCATAGCGTCACAGAACTGGAAGGTGATTTTGACAGGTCACAGAATCTATTCCTGTGCTTCAAGAATCTAAGAAAGGGAGACCCAACAAATTCTCTTTACAGCCCATTCCGGTGCTTGCCAACTCTTACTGTCAGAAATTTCTTCCATAGTTCAACCATATTCTTCATTTTCTATTTTTAATCTCATTCTTTTTGACCCAGTGTCTATAATGACAGTTCCTTTGTTCCTAATTTTTCTTTTCTGGAAATGGTACCATCCTATTTCTTGTAAGCCAAGTATAGCAAAGGAATTTTCTCTCCCACATCAGCTTTGGGGTTTGGCAATAGCCACCTGAAATGCCAGGTTCCCCTTACTCATCCCCTCTCCCAGCTCTCTGGGGAATTTACACAGGGGTCAATTAATGATATCTTCATCTTCCATGAGCAAGAGTTGGGGAATTAGGCATATGTCATAGGAATGTTCTGAAGCTTTTCTCCAAGGCCAGTTTGTTCCCCAGTAACCAGGGGTGATAGGAGAAATACTTAAAATGTACTGAAGGCAGGCCACTTCCAAATGGACTGAAGCCAGCCAGAGGACTAGCGGGGTCTGTTGGAGAACCTTCTGTGCCAAGTGGGAGCACTTCTGTTGCTGGGTCTTGTGGAGCGCCATTGAGTCCTGGGGAAGTAGGTGCAGATGGAGAGAACGCTAGAGCAGCTTTTATCAACTGAATATTTTAACAACTGCTTTAGAGGTAACGGTTGGTACTCAGTGAATATCAGCTTTCCCTCTGCACTCTTGACACCCACTCCAAATTCGTGAGGCCTGAAATATGTGAGTAGGACAAGTCACACACCTCTCTGTGCTCCGTTTTCCTATTTTGGTGTGTTTTAAAGCAACTTAGAATCTCATCTCCTGATTTTTTTGTTTGTTTGTTTCTTAAGTACCTGAATTGGCGTGCAACATATGCAAAATCCCACTGTTAAACGAACTTGAAAGTAAGTTGCAGATTTTGCTGTAGATTCTGCAAAATGTTATAAACTACTAAAAAAAAAAAAAAAAAAAAAGTCATTGGTGAATAGCACAGCACAAGAAAGAGCCAGGGACTCACCATTTATCAGAGTCATTCAATTAAACAAACCCAAAAGAAAACTCCTCCAAGAAAATCGTTTCATAGCGATAATGAAAAACAAAACAAAACTTGTCTGCCTTTTTTTTTTTTTTTAATAAAAGGACTGTTTAAAAAGATGACTGTAGAGTATGTACCACTTCTCCCAGATTTGCTGTGCAGAAGTGCGTAAGTGTGAGTGATGTAGAGGTGCTTGTTTATTATGGAGCACATTTCAATGCAGTAATCATAAATATTGCTAAGGTTGTGCTCTGTTGAAATATGACCTACATACTCTTGATTGTTTGTGTTATGTGATTTGTCTGACACCCATTACATTCTGGGTAATAGCAGCCATTTGTTGCTCTGCACAGCAGGCTCTTTTGACAAAAGAAAATAGGCGGCAATAAAAAAGCTATAGTCTGAATTACATTCTGCACCGAGCTGCACTGCTGAGAGTTTGTGCAAGTGTGTTAACAATGCTCGGAACTGCCTCTTGTCAGCCTTCAGCCTGTAATGGCCATCTGTCCTCACATAAATCTGTCAAAACCTGCTAAGTTCAAGAGAGAGCACGGAATATACCTTGTACTGTCAACACCAAAATGTACACATTCCCCAGAAAATCAACACGCAGGAAATAATCCAGAGGTTATGGGAGGCATTAGCACTGTTGATTTGGGCTTGTGGCATGAAATCGAGAGTCCAGAGATTAGTGGGAAGATGAGCAAAGGTAGTGGCATCAAGGGAGTGAGCACCGACCTCCCTCTTACTTCAGGGGGAAGGTTTTGGGTAGCAGAGGTGAGGCTAGAGAAATAACAACTAGTTCAGAGGCAGCAAGGGGTTGCCTGTCTCATCAGCAGCTCTGAAAAGTTTAACACTATGTGAAAAGAAAACGTACTCTTTGCACTTTTGTTTTATTTTGTTTGGCTTTGGGTCTCAACTGTATCTGGAGATAGGCTTTCCAATAGGGAGGCACCTGGTGATAGGAAGTCTTGTCGTCCGTGAGATTTCTCAATCTTGCTTTGAGATATTCTCTGGTTGGAGATGTTTCAGTAAACAATGAAGGCTTTAGGGCATTAGCCAAATTATTTTTCTCTCTCCATCTACTCATTAATCCTGAAATATCTTCCATTCAATAAGCAAGCATTACTTACTTGCTTCAACAAATGGTGCCAACAGAAATGTACAGCCCTGATATTTTTACTCACGGGGCATGTTTGATGGTCTCTGGGTGTTTCCATCAATTTTAAGCGTATATGCAGAAAAATATACTCGTGTCAAATTTTAAAGAAGCGCCTTTTTATTAAAATCGATTGTGAAGTCGCTGGAGGCTGAGTCCCTGAAATAGCAGCATCTGATGTCATATCCAGCACATAGTAGGTGTTCAACGAAGGTCTGTTCAATGGCCACAGGCCATAATGTGTGACAGAGGTAAAAGGTTTTGTTTTTAACTCAAAGAGTGTACAATCAAGGTGTCGCCACTCCCCAGAGCAACTTGAGAACCAGTTATTTAAGCGATAATGAGCTTAGGTACTAGGACAAGGGTTTCAAATTTTCAAGACACAGAAGGATTTCTGTATCTGAAATCTCTAGATACCTAAGCTATTTTTAGAACCAGTCTCTCTTTAATAGTGGCCTAATTTGGTGTTCCTGAAGTTTAAGGTTTCTTTTTATAAATCTAAAATGTCTGTCAAAATATGTATACCTGAGAGTACAAAGTGGCATGCTGCAGACACGCTAGGAGGGCTGGGGTTCTCCAGATGTGGTCTGTGAAGCATCTAATTACAAATGTTTACCCAGTATCCCAAGTGATTCTTGGACTGCTGAAATGTGAGACCCACTACTAAAGAAGAATCTAGAAAAATTAAAATTAGTAGAAAATAATAATGCAACAAATGCGCCCAAGCCACACCCTGCAAAGAGCTTATAATCGATTTGGAAAGACAAGACATAATTCACATTCAAAAAGAGATAAGCAAAAATGTATAGTAATATGTGATTGGTATCAAGAGAGGGATCCTGACAATAAATTACTAAAGAAGTAAAAACTACCCTAACTTGGGGTGATTATGCAAAGATTTACAGAGTTGAATGTGAGGATGTTGAATGCCATTTCCTCCAATTCAAGGGCTATGTCGTTGGACGTGTTTGATGGGTATTTACTCAGCAAAGAGAGATTATTTGTCATTATTTCTTTAAGTATCTTAGGCTCCTAGGAGGAATATTTGAGAGTGTGCTTTTTTTTTTTTTTTTTTTTTTTGCTGGGAATTGCAAGTGGTAATTGAAGGTAGCATGTAGAAGCAATCAGTATGCATGAATACGGCAGTACAATAGGTAAATAAAACAAGTGAAAACAGAGAGAAAAGAGAAGATCGACCAAATAGGAATTTCTTAGATTGAGTAAAAGACATACTCATCTATGAGAGAGGAAACAAGAGTTGATTGTGCCTCAGTGGCACCGATGTTTCATTCAGTCATATAAGTCACTCCCTTTGCTACAGCAAAGAGCCATCCAAGAGAAGCTGCCAACAAAGGGAAGCCTTTTTGAGACTCAGGTGTGACCATGAACGGAGTACAGTGTCCCATTCGCTTTGTGCTTCCATTTCTTTATCTTTCTGAACTTTTCTGGGTTGGAACTCCAAAGTCAAACCACCTTACATTTGTATACCTTTTCTTCTCTCAGGGAGAATTAGCTTTGAATAATAAAAATTGCCAAATATTGGTATAAAATATTTCACTTTAGAGAAAACATTCATTCTTTCCATTTCTTTATTATAAAGTAGGAGAGTGAGGCAGCATCTTCCTGTTCATATCAAAATTTCATGTGGCTTTTTGTGACCTACGTGGCTCTTGGTATATATGTGTGTGTGTGTGTGTGTGTGTGCGTGCGTGCATGTGTGTCTGTGTTTTCTTATTTTTTTTTCCAGCAAGGTAGCATTTTTTTCCTTGAAACTTGCCTTAAATCTAACCCCATACTTGTTAGCAGACTTGAAGTTCTTTTTGCTGAATAGTGTTCACCCCGCCTCCTAAATAGAAAGTGTATTGTAAACTAAAATGCTCCCTTGTAAGCAGAAAGTCATTTGAACTCCAGCCTGCCCTTCTTCAAAGTTCCTTGGACTCTGGAGCCACTTGACAATGATTCTTCCTCGGCACAAAGGGATGAGTAGGATTTATTCAGGGGGGAAACTCAACAGAGGGAACTACTATGCTTCACGGACTCTCCCACAGTGGTTTCTGATGAAATGTTCTGCCCTCCTATAGAAAAGCAGAAGGAGCAACAACTGATGGCTGTTCCTCTTTCTTCCTTTTTATTTATTTAATTAGTTAGCTGCTGAAGCTTGGCTGAGTTTCAGTCCCTCGGTCTCATAACCCTCCCTTATGTTGTGCTCTATATACAATGGTCGGTTGGCACTGTGATATTTAGTGTTACTGTTCACTTAGGTTTCTGTTGCAGAACCATATTTTAGACAGAATGTATTAGTTATGCTTACAAGAATGTATTATGCCTACATTAGCCATGGTTTACTAGGTTAATGAACTGTGGCGACAAAGAATCACTGCTGTTAAGTTGTAGAGTTGCTCTAGGTCCCTGCATTTGGCTGTCGTATTTCACTGAACTTACTTTGAAGTTGTCATCTCATCTTTTTTTTTTTTTTTTAAGTTGGCTCCAAGGGTAGATTCTCTTGATGGGACAAAGACCCCTGAGCTGCTTGCATCCTCCGCAATGTTCTTTGCAGACAAATGCTATTCTGTGATTCCTCAGTCCCACTTTGTTAATTTTCCATAAAGCAGCCCAAACAATCCCCTTGACAATGCCAGCTTTGGTAATAACGCCTAGTTCTGTGCAGGCCAGGGGTGATGCGTTCATGTTTTCTGGGAAGCAGGATTTGTTAGCGTTGGTGTTTGAAATACAAAAGATCACAGCTCTGCCTCCTGTTCAGCACTGTAGATCCATCCTTTCTTGGTGACAGAGGCTTAGGGGATGAGTCAGTCTTTCAGGCCTTGTCATGAAATTAGTTTCCTTCTTCTGCACTCAGTTTAAACCCTTGTTTGAAATCTTGGAAAATTTAGAAACGTGTCTTGGCATTTAAGAACATTATCTCTGTCTCTTTTCTCTTTCTCTCTCTCTCTCTTTTTTTTTTTTTAAATTTTTGCCTTAGGCCTAACTCCACCCACCACTCCTCCTCATAAAGCCAACCAAGATAACCCTTTTAGGGCTTCTCCGAAGCCGAAGTCCTCTTGCAAGACTGTGGTGCCACCACCATCAAAGAAGCCCCGGTACAGCGAGTCTTCTGGTACACAAGGCAATAACTCCACCAAGAAAGGGCCGGAGCAATCCGAGTTGTATGCACAACTCAGCAAGTCCACAGTGCTCACTGGTGGACACGAGGAAAGGAAGACCAAGCGGCACAGTCTACGGCTGTTTGGTGACCATGACTATTGCCAGTCAATTAATTCCAAAACGGAAATACTCATTCATATATCACAGGAGCTCCAAGACTCTAGACAACTAGAAAATAAAGATGTCTCCTCTGATTGGCAGGGGCAGATTTGTTCTTCCACAGATTCAGACCAGTGCTACCTGAGAGAGACTTCGGAGGCAAGCAAGCAGGTCTCTCCTTGCAGCACAAGAAAACAGCTCCAAGACCAGGAAATCCGAGCCGAGCTGAACAAGCACTTCGGTCATCCCAGTCAAGCTGTTTTTGACGATGAAGCAGACAAGACCAGTGAACTGAGGGACAGTGATTTCAGTAATGAACAATTCTCCAAACTACCTATGTTTATAAATTCAGGACTAGCCATGGATGGCCTGTTTGATGACAGCGAAGATGAAAGTGATAAACTGAGCTACCCTTGGGATGGCACGCAATCCTATTCATTGTTCAATGTGTCTCCTTCTTGCTCTTCTTTTAACTCTCCATGTAGAGATTCCGTGTCACCACCCAAATCCTTATTTTCTCAAAGACCCCAAAGGATGCGCTCTCGTTCAAGGTCCTTTTCTCGACACAGGTCGTGTTCCCGATCACCATATTCCAGGTCAAGATCAAGGTCCCCAGGCAGTAGATCCTCTTCAAGGTAAACCTTGGCGAAACCCTAATAACACACAAGGTGTTCCTAAGAAGTGAACAAAATAAAATACAAATAAAAATTTGAAATCTGTAGCCATTCCGGCCCCTGACCACTGAAATTCTGGCGCTGCCGGAACTAACGAGAATGATGTTACACTCACATCTCTCTCCATGTTCTCTTAAATCTGTCAGCTTTGAGCACAGTGCCTTGAGCCAGTCCTATCAGAGAGAGTAATTTGTTAAGAAACTTGCTCATCTAACTTTTTCCATTACCTGGAGAGCTGCCCTGTGCCAGGATAGTGGAGATCCATGCAAGATAAAGCTGACAGTGTACCAGACCTGGTGCTCAGTGTTAACATCAATAAGAGACGCTGAGAGAGAGCACATCACTCCCAGCCCTCTAAGCTGACTAGCTGATCACAAACTGTCACTGGGAAATCTCACTAATAGCTGGGAAGAACAAGCCAGTCTCTGTAACACAGTGTCCCAGAGGATGCTCCACAGTTCCAATAAACTTGGGTTAAGTGGCAGTTGCAAATGCCCTTTTTGTTTTTCTCATCTGTCGCAGATCCTGCTATTACTATGAGTCAAGCCACTACAGACACCGCACGCACCGAAATTCTCCCTTGTATGTGAGATCACGTTCAAGATCGCCCTACAGCCGTCGGCCCAGGTAATGAGGCATGTCATTTTCCTTCGGCTCCCTTTATCCCCTCCTTGAGATGACAAGATGTTCTCCAAAACCCTATACCCCTCCCCATATTATTATTCATTTTGCTTATGCAAATTGAGGTGGTTGACTTAGTGATGAAGTTATGTTTCCCAGGTATGACAGCTACGAGGAGTATCAGCACGAGAGGCTGAAGAGGGAAGAATATCGCAGAGAGTATGAGAAGCGAGAGTCTGAGAGGGCCAAACAAAGGGAGAGGCAGAGGCAGAAGGCAATTGTAAGTGGCCTGGAGCTCACTTTTATTTTAAAGTAGGGTTTCTTCTTTTTCTGTGTGCTTTTTTTGGTGATAGATTAGAAAATAAACAAAAGCTAAGTCTTTGTTAGTTTGTTAGAACAGGCCATTTTCAGCCTTTTGGCTTTAAAATATCCGTAAGTCTTCAGTCCCCGTTGACCTAACTTATTGGAAAACAAAATGTTTAAGTCAGTATATTTCTCACTCACAGTTTCATTTTGAAGTTCGTTACTGTTTTCACCTTCTGTTTTGAAAAATGGAGGGAGCAGAGATTTTTTTTTTCAGTCAGATATTGGTTCTTTCTGGTCACAGGATGAGTTTTTCTTTCTGTTTCCTGTTACTTCTCTCTTTGAGTGGAAATGAGGAGGGATTGCTATCTTGTTTCAGTTTTTGTCTTTTTGGCCAGCAGGAGACTTAAATTGTCCATGAAGAGACTGAGTTCAAGTTGGATTTAAAAGAGGCAGGGGAGGAAGAGTTGCTAAGAAAGTCATCATTTCTGGCCGGGCGCAATGGCTCACGCCTGTAATTCCAGCACTTTGGGAGGCCAAGGCGGTTGGATCACTTAAGGCCAGAAGTTTGAGACCAGTCTGGCCAACATAGGAAACAGGAAATAACATAGGAGACAGGAAACTTTGTCTGTACTAAAAACACACAAATTAGCCAGGCGTGGTGGCACATGCCTGTAATCCCAGCTACTTGGGAGGCTAAGGCAGGAGAATTGCTTGAACTGGGGAGGTAGAGGTTGCAATGAGCTGAGATTGCATCACTGAACTCCAGCCTGGGTGACAGAGTGAGACTCTGTATTAAAAAAAAAAAAAAAAGAAAGAAAGTCATCACCTTCTGTGTGATGGTCGCCATCTAACTGGGTAGTTGACACACCCACGTTTCTTACGAACTACTTTTCAGTGACATTTTATGGATTTCAGCACCACTTACAAGGAGGTATTATATTCACTTGACATAGAGACAGTGCTGACCCTTCTGTGTAAAGATCCAGGTTATGTTATATTTATTTGCTCTCTGAAGATCAGTACTCATTTTCAGCAACTGCTGACTAGTAGGTAGGCTTTACCCCAGCTCCCTACTGCTGTTTATCAACCTAGACTTTGGATGGCAAAAATAAGGCAGTCCAGTTGTCAAAATCCAGCCCATGCCCATGGCAGACATTCCTAATCGATAATGGAACTCTTTTCCATTGAGCCCCTTCAGAGCCTTACGATCTTTTCTGACATGGTGCTCTAGGGAACCATGACTAATCAATGAGATATAGCACTGCTTTTATTCAGTGCAGCTGCTGCCTGTCTGTGCTAGCCACTCAGAGTTAGCTCGGTGAAGATCAGCTTTTGACATATCTTGCATCTAAGCTAGCCATGGCTTAGGGAAATGATTTTTGACTGTAAAGGTTAGATTTATATGTTATCTTTAAGAAAACTCACTAACATCAACACAACTTTGCAAAACCTATATAAAAGAGCTGACTAATGGAATCAAAATCAAGCATTGGCCAACAGTTACCAGCTGGAGGATAAAGGTTAAATGAGAGATTTGCTTAACACAGGCATTTAAGGAGAAAGAAGGGAGAAGTAATTGAACACTTGGGCCAAAGTTTTGGAGGGTTTGCTGCCATTTAACTTTGAATCTACCTAAGACTGAATCAAAGGCATTTTGCAAATTACAACAATTTGCCACATTTTTCTCAACTTCCAAATGAGCAGTGATATTAAGATTTGCCAAAGTGTCATTAGTTAACACTTATGAAGACTAATGAAAATTAAAATTCAATTTTTCTAATGTCACTGTATTTAATTAATGGTGTATTCAATAATTATAATAACTCACATTTATATAGTGCCATATAATTTACAAAGCCTTTTAATATGGCACATTATAATCATTACAAAAGAAAATCATGCTGAGCAAGCATGTAGGAAAATGACTATTTTGGTGTTTGCAAATTTATATATTATAAAATCCTTCATTTTTTCCCTCAAAAATAGGACATTAAAGAGAAAGATTAATAGTTTCATCATAAATTTGCTTATATGGCCAAGACACAACATAGTTATAACTAAAGCCAGATTAATATTTTAATCAAAAGTATGTAAATAAATGACATGTATTTATTTTATACCTTCTAAAGATGACTAAGTGCCAGATATTAACAAAGAAAGGAAGGAAGGTGTCTTTTTTGTTGCTAGTTTGATCCTTTACAAATAGAGCAAGTAGTGTCATTGGTCTAGATGAAACAAAAGCACCCTGAGGGTGACCAGCCTCAGCTTGGAAGCAGATGCTACCTATTGTTCCTTTGTGTTACAAATGTTGACTAGTTCCTCTGTTAATTCTTAGATGAAAATAATCTGTATCAATTCTCTTCCAAAGCACACTTGTAATACAAGTGTCAACTTGGTTTGTATTAAATCATTTTACATTAACTAGACATTTGTGAGAATCTTGACTTTAAAGTTCATTTTTGTTTTTGAAAAGTAGATTGAAGGAAACCTAGAACATAGAGATTGTTTACTAACAGAGTGAACTATAAGTGATAAGTGCTTAATAAAGATTTGGGACTTACTGTTTAACCAATTTCCACTTGGATAATTACATGCTATTTCTATTGAACATGAGTGAAAACTCATAGCTCTTTCTGTAATAAATATCTGCCATGTGGTTGGGATATAAAATTAGGAAAGACATGGCCCCTGTATCCAAGGAACTTCAACTCTACTGGCAGACAAAGATACACAAACAGGCAATACAGTGTGATAAGTGCTATTATAAGGGGTGCATCTGTGGCACTGTTGTGGTAGTATACTAGGGGGCACCCAGATCTGTGTATGAAGGAGAACCTCAGACAGGGTGAGATTAATCCAGATCCTAAAGGGAGAAAGGACAAAGGTTTTCTCCCCCTGCAGTGTCCAACATGGTAGCCTTTAGCCACATGGCTAATTTGATTGGGTTATATTACGATGTACTGTGTGATTGGATTTAGAAGACTTGGTATAAAAAATAGTGTAAAATACTTCATTAATCTTTTTATATCAATCACAAAATGATATAATAGTTTGGACATGTTGAGCCCAATACAATATATTATTAACATTGAATAATGTTAATAATATTTTTACTTTTTTTCATATTTTTACTTTTTTAAATGTGGCTCTTAGAAAATTTTAAATGACATATACTACACTGTATTATTACTGGACATTGCTGTTTTAGACAGAGGCTATAGCTTATACTAAGTCTCTAAAAACGAATAAGGTATATGGAGAAACTACTAGTCATTTAATTAGAACACTGAGACACAAGAGGGGCAAGAAATAACTCTAGAGGGAACAGTGGAAGGTAGCATAAAGGGTCGTATAATTCATACTAAAGATTTTGAAATCTGTCTTGAAGGCATCGTGGAACTATTTAATGAGTTTACCCACATGAATTTTTTTGGATTGATTTCCTTCCTCCAAATGGTTGGCTTTCCAGTGCCATAATGCATCCCCAAAGTATATTTTTATGGACTTGAGTGCAGGGATACATGCAATGATTTTTAACTGATTTGAAAAAATTAACTTGAGAATTCATACATGGAAGAGCTAAGGGAATGAGGACAGTCCAGACCTAAGTTGGTCAGGTAGGTGATGTTCTTTCAATTTTTGAAACACCCTTAAAGTAATGAGTAAGAAGTAAATTACATCTAAGATATCTTGGGTGCAGTGTTGGGTTATCCATTAATCAAAGCAATCATATATTTAGGGAACCAGAAAAACAGAGGCTCCAAAAGGCAATGAAAAAAAAAAAAAAAAACACTTTAGAAATTTAATAATTGTTATCTTACAAAATTAAAGGCATCTTTATAAACCTTTGTCTGCATTACTTCTATTTTGAGTTCCATAAGTAGGAGGTGTTTTAGGAAATCTGTAAACTTTTCATTGCTTATGTTTCTAAAATCCTAATTCAGCCCAAGTTGAGTGAACCAAATCCAAAAGCAAAGAGAATGCTAATAATTAGTAATTACCAATGCAAAACCATATATTGTGGTTGAATGTTACCATTGTTTCGGTTGGCACTTTCCTTTAATTTCCATCCAGACTCTTTCTCAAAAAGCAATTCACTTTCTGCCTTTCTCAGACTCATAAGCTTGAAATAATTCAGGTTATATTGGGACTCTGCAAGCCAGAGTTTAGTACTTAATGTCTAAACTGTCACTGCTCTAATTTCTTGTGGAGTTCTAAGTCCAACTCCATTTGCAATCTGTACAGTTTTCTGCCAGAAAACATGATAATGGGATGTTAATTTAAAGGGCAAATCTAGACATTATGATACGGCTCAGCACTTAAAACCAAAACCAGATGTGCTCGGGCAGCAGTGACTGTTACTTTACTTCTCAGTTGGTCAGTGTCCAGCTCAGAAGCCAGGGACAGTGTATTGCTACTGATAATTATAAACTTCTTCCAAATGGAATGAAAAGAAATTGTGCAATTACTCAGAGTTCTTCCTTTTTTTTTTTTTTTTTTTTTGGGACAGAGTCTTGCTCTGTCACCCAGGCTGGAGTGTAGTGGCGCAATCTTGGCTCACTGCAAGCTCCGCCTCCCAGGTTCACGCCATTCTCCTGCCTCAGCCTCCCAAGTAGCTGGGACTACAGGCACCCGCCACCACGCCTGGCTAATTTTTTTGTATTTTTAGTAGAGATGGGGTTTCACTGTGTTAGCCAGGATGGTCTTGATCTGCTGACCTCATGATCTGCCCTCCTTGGCCTCCCACAGTGCTCAGAGTTAATCTTTTTTGGAGAAAATGAGATAGCTTTCTATTCAAGCCTCTTTAAAGAGATATTTTATGTGGGTGAGTATATGTTATATTATGACTCTAAGTTCAATATTTAGAAATGTTCAGTTTTATGGCAAGATGAATAAATTCTAGAGATCTGTTATACAACATAGTACCTATAGTTAACTATGCTATTGTACACTTTAAAAATGTTGAGAGGATAAATTTCATATTATTCACACACACACACACACACACAGAAAAAAAAAAAAACCACAAATACATTTTGAAGGTGATGAATACATATAGTACCATGATTGTGATGATGGTATCAAGGATATAGGCATATGTCCAAACTCATCAAAATGTATATGTTTAATATGTACAATTTTTTGATATATCAATTCAGTGAAGCTTTTTAAAAAAGTAGTTATGCATACTCTTATTCTATAGTTTTCATGTTTTCTGACTTACCAGTATGTTTACTTGCATGTTAGCTTTTATTTGCATCTTACCTCTTAAGTAGACTAACCTGGACTTGCTCACATTAACCAGCCTTAGACGCTAAGCAGGGATAGTAGCACACGGTACATGAGTGGGGGACACTTTGGAAAAGTTTAATGCTACAATTTTGTTTTTTGTCTAAGAACACCACCTAGTAGTAGGCATTTATTGAATACCTGCTGAATTAGGTTAGATAATCAATATTAACGGCAAGACATTTTTAGCCTTTTTTACAATCTTGGTATTTCTTTCTATCTGCACCTTTCCATGACCCTCCACTCCACTCACCTTTTCTTTTAGTTGGAATACACCATATACTCAATGGTATTTATAATGTCTTTGCAGTTTTTGAGGCAGTCAGGTTACAGCTAATCTAGGAATGAACACCAGTATTTCACTGCCAAAGTTGTTATGTAGTTTCCTTAGCATAGAAAAAAAGATTTTTACATTATTCTGACTTGCAAACGTAGAGAGAGCTAAAATCTACATTATATCAAGCTCTTCCTTGTTACCTAGCATAATAGAACATTTTAGAGAGATCACCCATTAAAAAGCATCAAATGCAGTACTTGGCATAGATAAGAATTCAACAAATGTTCATTTCTCTGCTACCTTTTCTCTTTTCTTAGTCAAAGCCCTTTTATCAGGAGTAGTTTATTTGATGAGAAACAACCACTGTATGTTTTCCTCCAGTAACCGGGAAGCTCTAGACTCTTTTTGATAAAGATTTTAGTAATGTGAAGTCAGTTAATTCAGTCATTTTTTTGTTTCTTTATTTATCCGTCGTGTTTTGGTATAATGAGGATTTACTATAGCTGTTAATGCAACGTAAGTCTTCAATTTTATTATCCACCCCATCAGCATACTAGCTTTTGTGAAAACTGAAGCTAAAAGTTATTTGATAGATGTTCCATCCTCCTCAATAGGGAAAACTGGTCTGAAAATCATTTTTCAAGGAGCTGTTTCCAAAGGTTTAGAGTTCCTCCAAGCCTTTAAGAAGTTGAAAATGTTATTAAGCATTTTGATTTCTTTTCCTTTCATCTCCTGTTTAGAAATTAATGTCTTGAAAAATTGGCTGCAAATGTTAAGGTTTTTTAAAGATATCAAATCTATTCATCTGTCTAATACAACTGCAACATGTTTAAAAGAATCAGTTCTTTGCTAGACATTTTGGCCAATCTTAGAAAGATTTTTGTCTTTGCTTTCTAGGCGTTTGGATGCCTTTTATTTTCATTTTTAGCAGTAGGAAAATCAAGCACTTCAATAATTTTCTCAAATAAGCATTTCAGCATGTATCCAATCTCTGATCTTTGTAAAGTAGCGAGGCATGGCCCCATTCCTGTGCTTCATAAAAAAAGAGGTAGAAAAATAGGCAATTCAAGTAATTGTGGAACACCCCTTCGGTTTCCTGTTTCTTCCCTCTAGGTTATATCTTCTTTTTACTGTAGAATGTATCAGTATCCATTATAAAAGGTCCTCTGGTTTATATTTTGTATGGGATCGTTGTTGCATACAACTTCGTATAAAGCTGCAATTCAGAGACTGTCCCAGTATGTCTGCATATGGGCATACATATGGTCGATTTTCACTTTAACTTCAAGTTTCCTTGAATACATAGGCTGTGTTTATTCCCATAATAGTAGTTGAGCAATTTCTTTGCAATGGCTCAATTTCTTTCTCTCACGTCTGCATTTCCCCCCTTTCTCTCTATACAGTAGTAACTTTTCTAAAAGGCTCATTAAAAAAAAAAAAAAAAATTCCTTAACACCCATGAAAGCAGGCGCCAGGAAGTTTAAGTTTAGATAACAGTCCCATCACATTCGGCTGTTTGACTAGAGCTGGCTGCGTAAATAGAATGGAATGTGGTGTTATGATTCCCTTGCTCAAGTGTGCATCGATGGTCTGGGATGTGCCTCTCCATCCATTTCTACTTCCTGACTGCCAGGATGTGCCTGGTGCTCTGAAGCGGCACAATCACAGCCTTTGATTGAGACATACAATCTACATGGAAGGGCATCAGGCAGTTACTCTGCATTGGTTATCTGCTTCATCTGGTCATTTATTTAGTCTCAATAGCTATTGTTAGTACAGTTATGTTTTACCAACTGTTTGTTATCTCCTACCTACCTTTGATTTTCAGAGGTGATTTTTATGAGTGAGATTCCTTCAAACATGTAGCTGCAAACATGTAGCTACTTCTTACACTTAAATCTGTAAAAAAAAAATTATGGAAATCTTTGTTTCTTCACTCAACTGAGCTCCCTGAGCAACGTTTTTTGTTTTTGTTTTTGTTTTTGTTTTCTGTGATAAAGCATCAAATCTAACTTTCCTTCTCCTTTGTGTCGGATAGTCTTACGGAATAAAGACCACACTTAGGCATCTTTGATGTAATAAAGGGAATGGGATGAGTGTTCAAGATGATTGATTGATTCATAACTGATTGATTTTACAACAGATATTCATTGATAGTCTGTTATGTTTCAATGCTTTATTTAAAATACAGTAGTGAAGAGAACAGATATGGTCTCTACTGTCATGAAGCTTTTATTATCCTGGGGAGGTGGACATTAAACAGTAGATAAACTATGAATTACAATTGGAAAGGAGAGTTTTCCATAAGAGCAACTAATAGGAATTCTGACCTCATTGCAAGTCTCAGAAAAAATGTGATTGTTGAGCTTAAGGTTGTTGTAGACAGTGTGTGTATGTGAGAGGCTTGGGAGTGTTGCAGTGTGAATAGGGTGTTCCAGGAGCAGGGAGAGTGTGTGCAAAGGCCTTGGGAAGGAAGGTGCACAGTATATACCAGACTAATAGAAGCTCAGTGTGGCTGGGAAAGAGAGTCACAGAAAGAATGCGATATGAGAGATAAAGCCCGTGATGACAACAGGTCCAGACCACACAGGGCCTTGTAGGTCTTGTTAATGATTTGGATCTTTCATTAAACGTTGTGAGAAGCCTTTGGAATGTTTTATAAGTTAATAGACATCATTGGATTCCTGTTTTCTTAGCAAAGACTATCCCAACAACAATGGAAGAATAGATTGGAGAAGAATAAACGTGGACACAGATCCAAATTAAGAGATTTTTTGTTATACTAGTCCAGAAAGAGAAGCTGGAGGCTTGGCTTAGGACACATGGAATAAAGAAAATAGGTTAGAGAGAGATTTAGGAGAAATAAATCAATAGGACTTGATGAGTAGTTAGACATGTGGAGAGGACCAAGAGAAAGGAGTAAAAGGAGGTACTTAAATTCCTTCCTAAATAACTGGCTGGAGTGTGTTCATTTCACTAATACAAGAACATTGGGAAAGAACCAAATGGGGAGAGGGCAAGGCTGGAGGGTTGGGCTTCGGTAAGGTTGGTGTAGTGTGAGGTTCCTCAGGCACAACCAACCTGAAGTGTCAAGTAGATAATTGATTATTTGCACCTGAGGCTCAGGTGGACATTAGGATACTTTCCTAATAAAAATAGAGGCAAGAATGTTATATATGGTAGAATAAGACCAGACATTGGTAAGCTTATCATCCAGGAAGATATAGGGTCTGCGAATTGTTCAGTTACATTTCACAAATGCTTGTTGGGTGCCTACTTCTTACCAGATTCTTGGTCAAACACTGGGCATACGAAAATGAAAACCATTCAGTAAATAAGACAGGGTATCGTTTTGCTTTTAGCCCGAATTATTCTTTTCATCACCCAAGACCAGGGACTCTCAGTACATCCAAAGAAAACTCTTGGGCAAGCTAAGTCTGTACCTCAGTTCTCTGCTTCTAGTCTTTGCTTCAACCCAACTTAAATCTCTGCAACCTTAAATTCATTTTATCCTTGTTTGTCCTTAGTATACAAACAAACTAGATGGTGAGCACAATCTTTATATTAACTCCTTATGTTCTTAAAACTTTGAGAGACATCATAACTTTTGGCCTTATCTTCTTGGAACAAGAGATGTAGGATTGCTTCCTACACTAAGAATGCATTGCTGTGCTTTAAAAAAAGAATTTATCCTCAGGCTATAAAATATTATTCCTGTATTTTGTAGGTTATAAATTACTGATGACTTTCAGATTATGATGATATTGACTCCACTTGTGAAAATTAGGCCACACCCCTCTAGTCTATTCCTAAAATAAGACTAGATTTATTGGCAAAGTGAAATTTATAGCCTCTTTTATTTAGCTCTTATTCTTCGGAGACTCATGGCTTAAAATGGCCTACATTTTAAGACTTTATTTCTTAAATTATTGTCTTTGGACCACCTGCATCAAAATCGCTGGGGTGTGCTTGTTAAAAATAAAGGTTGTAGAACCTTATCTTACATTTTTTTTTAGTACAACTGGGATAAAGCCCAATAATTTGCATTTTTAACCAGCACCCCAAGTAATTTTTATTTATAGTAGAGTTTAAGAACCACTCTTTTGAGGACGTCAGAATTTGTTCATCTCATTATTAGAATTCTGAGTTAATGAGAAATGTAATAGTTTTGTAAGCCAGGTCAGTTTCATAATAATTTTGATTAATAATCAAGTCACAAATGTTCAAATATTTAATAGGTATTGTTCCATGATTTTAAAAAAGAGTGCATTATACAGACTTCTTTTCTAACACATCAAATTCATCTGAGAGTAGAACAGAGACATATAGGAAAGGTAGAAAAGAGTAGAGGTGAAGAGAAGAATGTATGTGAGTGAAAAGAGATTGATACTGAAGAAATGGGAATTAACACTTGGTTCAAATGTAGTCTTTCCTTCCATTGTAGTGTATGTTTTGCTCTAATTGCAAAGCTCAGTGGGGTTTCTTATGCATGATTATACATTTATGAATGTTTTTAGAGGGTTAACTTTTTTTTTTTTTTTTTTTGAGATGGTGTCTCACTCTGTCGCCCATGCAGTGGCACAATCTCGGCTCACTGCAACCTCTGCCTCCTGGGTTCAAGCAATTCTCTGCCTCAGCCTCCTGAGTAGCTGGGATTACAGGTGCCCACCACCACACCTGGCTGATTTTTGTATTTTTAGTAGACACGGGGTTTCACCATCTTGGCCAGGCTGGTCTTGAACTCCTGACCTCAAGATCCACCCGTCTCGACCTCCCAAAGTGCTGGGATTACAGACGTGAGCCACAGTGCCCAGCTGAGGGTTAGCTTTTTTCCCATCTCCAGAACCAGCAAAACTCTCTCCTTCCTTCCCCCCATAGGAAGAGCGCCGTGTGATTTATGTTGGTAAAATCAGACCTGACACAACACGGACAGAACTGAGGGACCGTTTTGAAGTTTTTGGTGAAATTGAGGAGTGCACAGTAAATCTGCGGGATGATGGGTGAGAATCTTCAAGATTATTTCTTGTTTAGAAGTTGACGTATGTAAAAAATTATGGCCATAAGATTACTGGAATGGGAGTTGCCAATGTAAGTGCTTTGACAGATGACATGTTGAGTTCAGAACCTTATTTATTTTCTTTCATCCCTATTTATTAATCTTTCTAGTTGAGATTTTCTGTCCCAGAAATAAGTATTTAGCTGCTTGACAGGACAATCACACTGATAAATGGATGCAGTGGCTCAGACGTTGGCACTGGAGAAGTCTCACAAAATAGAAAGGGTTACAGTCCCGTATGCTAATACTTCTTAACCAGCTTTGAACTTCTCTTCTTTGTCCATTTCAGAGACAGCTATGGTTTCATTACCTACCGTTATACCTGTGATGCTTTTGCTGCTCTTGAAAATGGATACACTTTGCGCAGGTCGAACGAAACTGACTTCGAGCTGTACTTTTGTGGACGCAAGCAATTTTTCAAGTCTAACTATGCAGACCTAGGTATGGATTTTATTGTACATGGAATGAGGAATCCATAATGTAGAGCTCAAGATGGGAGCAAACATAATCTGTCGGCATCTTGGGTTGAACCATCACTTTATTTTACTAAAGGGAATGTGTGAATACAGATTTTTAAGAAAAATGTATAAGACAGTTTCAGAAGAAAGGGGCTTAGGTTTTGGCAAGAAAGGACAGAAGTAAATTCTTTGTACTGTCTACTCAGGTGCTGAAAATTGTGGTAGGTATATATGTGGATATTGTGTGTTTCTACATGTGTTCATGATTTGTGTACGTGCGTTGTGTGTGCATGCAGCTTTATATTTTGTGAGGGCGTGTATTGTGTGTATCTGTGTGGATATTGTGTGTGTCTGTGTGTGTGTTGTCTGAATATTAAACGTGTATGTGTGTGGTATTGTGCTTTGTGTGTGCATGTGTTATGCAGATGTGTGTGGCCATGTGTTTATGTGTGTGTAGGTAGGTATTGTATGTGTCTACATGTGTTTATGATTTGTGTGCGTGCGTGCGTGCTGTGTGTGTGTAACCTGCTTTTGCTTTCCAGGCCTACCCTGAATCCTTTCACAAACCATAGCATTGCCATCATTGTTTTATGGAATAGAATATGCAAAAGTCTCATATTTTACTTATTATTTCACAGACACTTAGAAATATCATTATTTTCTATGAACTACAACTAGAGAGAAGAAAATTAAATTTGATATACTAAATCACACTATGCTTTCTTAAAAAAAAAAAAAGAAACACCTGTTATTTGTTGAGTGCTTCCATATGCCAGACACAGTGCCAGGAGTTTTGAAAGCATTTTCCATTTAAGTACTAGAACTATTGTAGGAGGTGTATGTTATTATTATCATCCCCATTTTACAGATAAGGAAACTGAAGCATACATAATATTAATTTTTCCTGTTATAAAAGCTGTACAGACTCAAGGAGTAAAATGTGGAAAGTATAAAAAGTATTAAGAAAAAACGTAAAATCACATATCAGCCTGTCATCTGGGAATAACCACTATTACCAATGAAGTGATTTGCCTTCCAGTATTTTGTCTCAGCATGTCTAATTTCGTATATTTGAATTTATATATATATATTTATATTTATGTATATAAACTTCCAAATTCTACTTTTCTCAATTAATATATAAATTCATGTTCTGCTGTGACTCATGAGATTAAAAATAATTTATTAACATACTTTAATGGTTGCACAGTATTTTGCTGAGTGAATAGTACCATTATATTTAGTCATTACATTATAGCCAAATATTTAATTTTTTTTTTTTTTTGAGACGGAGTCTCGCTCTGTCACCCAGGCTGGAGTGCGGTGGCACGATCTAGGCTCACTGCAAGCTCCGCCTCCCGGGTTCACATCATTCTCCTGCCCCAGCCTCCCGAGTAGCTGGGACTACAGGCGCCCACCACCACACCCAGCTCTTTTTGTATTTTTAGTAGAGACGGGGTTTCACCATGTTAGCCAGGATGGTCTCGATCTCCTGACCTCGTGATCCGCCTGCCTTGGCCTCCCAAAGTGCTGGGATTACAGGCATGAGCAACCGTGCCCAGCCCACATTTAATTTTTAATTTTTCAATATTATAAATAATGCTAAAATGGACATCTTAATTTCCTTTTCAATTTTAATTTTGTTCCTTTGCATGTCATTCCCCATCTAATGTGCACATTGTAAGCTTTTAAATTCTTTGAGGAAGGAAAGTGGCAAATGTCTTGTGGATATGACATAGTTATTTTAAATTTATGTCTAATATTTATCGTGGAATTAACATATAAATCTAGTCCTCAGCATTATTAGATATCTATTATGCATTTTCTCTGGGTTGGTATAAAGAAGGAAACAAATACCAAATACAGAGATTTTTTTTCTTCTGTCCAACGAAGGGATGTCTTCCTAGAGTAATGGATACAGGTGATGTGCATTGTTCAGAGGGAATATGCTATAACTCACTCCACAAGCTAAAAAGATAGTGGGAAGCAGGGGAGAGGCAGCTGACTGTTAGAGAGATAGTGGGCTAGGGATGAAAATATAGAATGTGGCAAGTCATTTGTTCAAATGTTGGCTGATAAAAGCAGTCAAGACGGATTGAAGTCTTGAGTTGATTTGACTTATTTTCTTCAGTGATGAAGGCCAGGGTGTTTCTAGTCTCTCAAAACATCTAGAGTTTAAAATAAGCTACCTAGAGGGGCCTTCAGATCACGATTCATCACTGGTAGAGGGAGGATTGGATGGTATTTCCAAATTGAACTGGAGCCTCCCTGAAATATTTCTAAGAAGAATGCTTCCTCTCTCGTTATCTCCCTGCCTAGCCGGCAGCAATAGAAACTTTGCCATTGCTAAGCTCGCTCTGTATTTTCTGAAAAGTATGTTTCATGTGCATTGTAGTAGCATGGATTTTTCCAATTCCCTTGAACTCTACGATGGCACAAAGGTAGTTTTTTTCCGAGCTCCAACATTGTATAGTCCGAAGAGGCCAGGCTTTGGAATCCTGCAGACCTGGGATTGAAATCTGACTTAACACTGCCGTTGGGCAAACAATTCGACCCCTTCGGTTCTGCTTCTTCATTTGTAAAATACCGTATAGTGTTATTGTGAAGATTAAATAAATGTTTGTGACACATTAGCACAGTGTCTGGCATAACATAGGTGCTCAATAAATAGTGGCTATGATTACAATTTAAAATGATGGGAATGAGAAGTTAGAAGTGTAAAGTCATTTTAAAATGGAAGAATCAACTCTAGGAATCAGCTTTGGAACTCAAAAAATTGTTCATATGTCTTGTCTTTGTTCCCTGAAGAATTCAAATATTCTTGTGCTCACCATATTTAGTGTTCATGCATGCTTCAGGGCATAAGAATATGCTGGACTCAGGGATTAGGAGCTTACACATATGTCACAATTGTAAAGCAAAAATGATGTGACACAGATTAATTTTACCAAGACAGGAAAGTTACCTATCATTCTAGATAGATTTCATCAATTTTCTTTCTGTTTACTTGCTTCCCAAAATTAAGTTAGCTTATACATCCTGTTTCTCTACTACCGAAACTAGGTAATGGTGACGACAATATTGTCAGAGCAAAACATAACGATTTCAGCTACTATTTATGACCCAGTTTTATAAATGAGAGTGAGAGGTTAAAATGACTTGATCAAGATTAAAACAGTGAAGCCAAGATTTAAGTTATAGTTGCCATGAATCTGTAGTCTGTCTTTCAGTTTACTGTCTTATAAGCAAATGGATCTTTCTAAAGACTGCAATGAAAAAAAAATCAGAGGTGAAAGACATAGAGAAATTAAAGTAGGACTACAGTATCCAAAGAGAAAGATGGGTCAGTATTATGAATGTAACAAGTTTGATTAGGAATGAGTTATGTTATATAACTTAAACATTTTAATATTTTAATTAAATATAATTTTAATATAATGTAGTATAAATTTAAATTAAATAAAATTTAAATATAATTTTAATATAAATGACACATACATTATAAATTGTTTATTAACTGAAATAAATGTTTCGTATTATCAGTATTCTTGATTATATACGTAACTTTATGTATTCCTTTGCCATTCATTCATAAATCATTCCCACATCCCAATATAAATATTTTCAACCATGGTTTTAATAATATTTTGGTGTTTGATATTAGTATATTCCTTCAACAAATATTAATTTGAGTACCTCCTTGGTGCCAACAGTTTTCCAGGTGCCGGGAATATAAGTATGATGTGATTTGTTTCAAATAATACAGTATCATTATTTGTAACAATTTATTTTGAAAAATTAGAGTGACTTTTTGAGTTATTCCTATAACGTTTTTATTATATCTTACTGTGCTCCAATATCCTTTCATTAGCAGGAGAGAAATTGGTGGAGTAGATGTTATTGCCTCAGAAATTAAATGTATCCACATTCCATCTCATGCAACCAAAAATATTTTTTGGTTGTTTTCTGAGTAACAGTGAGCCTGTATAAGTGGGTATATATGTGAACACTATATTTCACAGTGAAGAAACTCTTGAGAACTACTATTTCAATTTTTTAAGAAATATTTGCTTATCAAAATACAGAAACACTGAAATTCTAGAGTTTACTTAGAATATTGCAAAGCAAGGCAATTTAAAATATTCTCAAAGTATTCCTCAAGGAAAGGTATGTGTATATGTCCCTGATGGTTCCAGGCTGACTTTTATCACACAGACTCCATCACTGGGGGACTCTTCCCTCTTGATCTACAATGCAAGTGGAATTCTGATTTCAGACTAATCTCTAGCAATGAGCTAGACTTTTTTTTTTTTTGTCTCTACAAAAAAGATTTTGATTGTAACAGCAGTTGTTTGTGAGGCCTTAGCAATACAAGAAAACCATTCATTAGCCTATGAAGAGAAACGTTGAAGCCAGTGTAATTTAAGAATTGACTATTTAAGATGTTATTGAGGAAAGATTGGCCAGTTTTGTGTCTGTTTTTTATGATTGAGACTGTAATTGTTCCTGTTGCTCTTACCTTAAAAAACTTGCTGAAAAAAACTCAGTAAAGACCAAAGGTGATCAGAATGAAAGGAAAACATAAGTAAAGACATTTCCTTGTCTTTAAATCTAGGTATGTAAAGGTAGATTGAAACTTGGGAAACGGGATGGTCAGGCTGGTTCTAGAGAGCTTGGTTTGCAATCTTGTCAGCAAAACAACTTTGTAAGTCAACGATTATGCCTCTGTAGTATCTCGTATTATACCCTTCTATTACTTTGACCATTTCGATTTTGTAACTTATTCTGGGAAAAGCATAGGAATTCTTTTTTTTTTTTTTTTTTGAGACGGAGTTTCGCTCTGTGGCCCAGGCTGGAGTGCAGTGGCCGGATCTCAGCTCACTACAAGCTCCGCCTCCTGGGTTCACGCCATTCTCCTGCCTCAGCCTCCCGAGTAGCTGGGACTACAGGCGCCCGCCACCTCGCCCGGCTAATTTTTTGTATTTTTTAGTAGAGACGGGGTTTCACCGTGTTAGCCAGCATGGTCTCGATCTCCTGACCTCGTGATCCGCCCATCTCGGCCTCCCAAAGTGCTGGGATTACAGGCTTGAGCCACCGCGCCCGGCCAGCATGGGAATTCTTATATTTTGGTAGAATTGTTAGTTTTCCAGAATGGTTTTGTTTTCCGTTAAATAAATGTTTTCAAAAGAATTAATGTATTTACAAGAGGCTTTTTATTATATTTCCAAGCCACCCTTTGTTACTTGCAAGACCAGCAGAAATATCTGTTTTTTTCATAGAAATCAATGGAGAAAAACCAGGAATATTTAACAGAATTTTACTTTACTTTCTATATTGCTAAAATATATCTATTTTATTAAGGTCTATTTGAAGTAGCATGTGAAACTTTGCCCAAAAGCTTACTTGGACTACTTTAAGAGTCCAAGAAGGGTGTGGCTTTATTTATACCTGCACTTTATTTCTTCTTTCTGAATTTACTCTCCTTGGATGTGAAGCATTTCTCTCAACCTTCCAATTTGGGGAGAATTTGCACCAAAATTTCTGGGATGTCTAGAGGTACAGAAGTAGAGGACCACATCCTATGTCCCCTCCTGCCTCAAAGAGAAGCATCAGGTTGAAGTTTAGGGGAAATTCTCATGATTCTTTCTCTCATACTCAACTGGATTGTATGCTCAATTAAATTAATCCCATTGAATAGGAAAATTAGTTCCAGCTTGTACTCTCACGTCTACATCTAAGTTATTGAGGAACCACGGGCAAGTCATTTGACATGCCGGGGGAAAGGGAGGGCGGCTATCTGCCAGAGATATATTAATGTTTGCTCTGCCTAACTCCCAGGGTGTTTAAGCCTAAATGAGTCAACAGGTGAGTATTTTTGAAAGCTCACTACTCCCCATCCTCTTTCTTTTTATCAATATATATCCAATAAAATCCGGACATTGTTTTCTAAAGTATATTGATTGTAAGAGTTGTTATCAAATCCGGTAGTCTTGAATTGGAATGATTGAGTTAATGGCCATCAGCAAAGGGTGTGTCTAAACTGCCTTGTGTTTCTTTCAGATTCAAACTCAGATGACTTTGACCCTGCTTCCACCAAGAGCAAGTATGACTCTCTGGATTTTGATAGTTTACTGAAAGAAGCTCAGAGAAGCTTGCGCAGGTAACATGTTCCCTAGCTGAGGATGACAGAGGGATGGCGAATACCTCATGGGACAGCGCGTCCTTCCCTAAAGACTATTGCAAGTCATACTTAGGAATTTCTCCTACTTTACACTCTCTGTACAAAAAACAAAACAAAACAACAACAATACAACAAGAACAACAACAACAACAAGAACAACAATGGTTTACATGAACACAGCTGCTGAAGAGGCAAGAGACAGAATGATATCCAGTAAGCACATGTTTATTCATGGGTGTCAGCTTTGCTTTTCCTGGAGTCTCTTGGTGATGGAGTGTGCGTGTGTGCATGTATGTGTGTGTGTGTGTATGTGTATGGTGTGTGTGCTTGGTTTAGGGGAAGTATGTGTGGATACATGTGAGGACTGGGGGCACCTGACCAGAATGTGCAAGGGCAAACCATTTCAAATGGCAGCAGTTCCATGAAGACACACTTAAAACCTAGAACTTCAAAATGTTCGTATTCTATTCAAAAGGAAAATAAAAAAAAAAAATATATATATATATATATATATAAATTAAAAAGGAAAGAAAACTAACAACCAACCAACCAACCAACCACAAACCACCCTAAAATGACAGCTGCTGACGTCTGGGCATCAGCCTTTGTACTCTGTTTTTTTAAGAAAGTGCAGAATCAACTTGAAGCAAGCTTTCTCTCGTAACGTAATGATTATATGACAATCCTGAAGAAACCACAGGTTCCATAGAACTAATATCCTGTCTCTCTCTCTCTCTTTTTTTTTTTTTTTCTTTTTCCTTTTGCCATGGAATCTGGGTGGGAGAGGATACTGCGGGCACCAGAATGCTAAAGTTTCCTAACATTTTGAAGTTTCTGTAGTTCATCCTTAATCCTGACACCCATGTAAATGTCCAAAATGTTGATCTTCCACTGCAAATTTCAAAAGCCTTGTCAATGGTCAAGCGTGCAGCTTGTTCAGCGGTTCTTTCTGAGGAGCGGACACCGGGTTACAATACTAATGAGAGTTGGGTAGAACTCTCTGAGATGTGTTCAGATAGTGTAATTGCTACATTCTCTGATGTAGTTAAGTATTTACAGATGTTAAATGGAGTATTTTTATTTTATGTATATACTATACAACAATGTTCTTTTTTGTTACAGCTATGCACTGTAAATGCAGCCTTCTTTTCAAAACTGCTAAATTTTTCTTAATCAAGAATATTCAAATGTAATTATGAGGTGAAACAATTATTGTACACTAACATATTTAGAAGCTGAACTTACTGCTTATATATATTTGATTGTAAAAACAAAAAGACAGTGTGTGTGTCTGTTGAGTGCAACAAGAGCAAAATGATGCTTTCCGCACATCCATCCCTTAGGTGAGCTTCAATCTAAGCATCTTGTCAAGAAATATCCTAGTCCCCTAAAGGTATTAACCACTTCCGCGATATTTTTCCACATTTTCTTGTCGCTTGTTTTTCTTTGAAGTTTTATACACTGGATTTGTTAGGGGAATGAAATTTTCTCATCTAAAATTTTTCTAGAAGATATCATGATTTTATGTAAAGTCTCTCAATGGGTAACCATTAAGAAATGTTTTTATTTTCTCTATCAACAGTAGTTTTGAAACTAGAAGTCAAAAATCTTTTTAAAATGCTGTTTTGTTTTAATTTTTGTGATTTTAATTTGATACAAAATGCCGAGGTAATAATTATAGTATGATTTTTACAATAATTAATGTGTGTCTGAAGACTATCTTTGAAGCCAGTATTTCTTTCCCTTGGCAGAGTATGACGATGGTATTTATCTGTATTTTTTACAGTTATGCATCCTGTATAAATACTGATATTTCATTCCTTTGTTTACTAAAGAGACATATTTATCAGTTGCAGATAGCCTATTTATTATAAATTATGAGATGATGAAAATAATAAAGCCAGTGGAAATTTTCTACCTAGGATGCATGACAATTGTCAGGTTGGAGTGTAAGTGCTTCATTTGGGAAATTCAGCTTTTGCAGAAGCAGTGTTTCTACTTGCACTAGCATGGCCTCTGACGTGACCATGATGTTGTTCTTGATGACATTGCTTCTGCTAAATTCAATAAAAACTTCAGAAAAACCTCCATTTTGAGCATCAGGATTTCATCTGAGTGTGGAGTCCCTGGAATGGAATTCAGTAACGTTTGGAGTGTGTATTCAAGTTTCTAAATTGAGATTCGATTACTGTTTGGCTGACATGACTTTTCTGGAAGACATGATACACCTACTACTTAATTGTTCTTTTCCTTTCTCTCACCCAACACAATCTTATAAGATGGATTTCACCCCCAGGCCAATGCAGCTAATTTTGATAGCTGCATTCATTTATCACCAGCATATTGTGTTCTGAGTGAATCCACTGTTTGTCCTGTCGGATGCTTGCTTGATTTTTTGGCTTCTTATTTCTAAGTAGATAGAAAGCAATAAAAATACTATGAAATAAAAGAACTTGTTCACAGGTTCTGCGTTACAACGGTAACACATCTTTAATCCGCCTAATTCTTGTTGTTCTGTAGGTTAAATGCAGGTATTTTAACTCTGTGTGAACGCCAAACTAAAGTTTACAGTCTTTCTTTCTGAATTTTGAGTATCTTCTGTTGTAGAATAATAATAAAAAGACTATTAAGAGCAATAAATTATTTTTAAGAAATCGATATTTAGTAAATCCTATTATGTGTTCAAGGACCACATGTGTTCTCTATTTTGCCTTTAAATTTTTGTGATCCAATTTTAAATACATTCTCCTTTTTGCCCTGGATTGTTGACATGAGTGGAATACTTGGTTTCTTTTCTTATCAAAAGACAGCACTACACATGTATTGAGGATTAATTTATCCCCCCCGCAACCCGGCCTGACCAATATTGTTACCATGAAGATAGTTTTCCTCAATGGACTTCAAATTGCATCTAAAATTAGTGGAGCTTTTGTATCTTCTGCAGACACTGTGGGTAGCCCATCAAAATGTAAGCTGTGCTCCTCTCATTTCTATTTTTATTTTTTTGGGAGAGAATATTTCAAATGAACATGTGCACCCCATCATCACTGAAGGCAAATTTCAGCATAGATCTGTAGGATTTTTAGATGACCGTGGGCCATTGCCTTCATGCCGTGGTAAGTACCACATCTACAATTTTGGTAACCGAACTGGTGCTTTAGTAATGTGGGTTTTTTTCTTTTTTAAAAGAGATGTAGCAGAATAATTCTTCCAGTGCAACAAAATCAATTTTTTGCTAAACGACTCCGAGAACAACAGTTGGGCTGTCAACATTCAGAGCAGCAGAGAGGGAACTTTGCACTATTGGGGTATGATGTTTGGGTCAGTTGAAAAAAGGAAACCTTTTCATGCCTTTAGATGTGAGCTTCCAGTAGGTAATGATTATGTGTCCTTTCTTGATGGCTGTAATGAGAACTTCAATCACTGTAGTCTAAGACCTGATCTATAGATGACCTAGAATAGCCATGTACTATAATGTGATGATTCTAAATTTGTACCTATGTGACAGACATTTTCAATAATGTGAACTGCTGATTTGATGGAGCTACTTTAAGATTTGTAGGTGAAAGTGTAATACTGTTGGTTGAACTATGCTGAAGAGGGAAAGTGAGCGATTAGTTGAGCCCTTGCCGGGCCTTTTTTCCACCTGCCAATTCTACATGTATTGTTGTGGTTTTATTCATTGTATGAAAATTCCTGTGATTTTTTTTAAATGTGCAGTACACATCAGCCTCACTGAGCTAATAAAGGGAAACGAATGTTTCAAATCTACTCCTGCTTTTCTTATTTATCGTAACCAAACTCCTGGCATGTTTCTCAGATCAGTACCCATTACTCGCTTATTATTATTCTATTTCCTCTCTGGCTCTCTCTCCCTTTCTCCCTGCTTTTCCATATTCATGGATGCATTTCAGCTGTAAGGTAACGTGCACCTTCTGTATCTTGTCTTTTTCTAAACGGCAAAGGCAGATGCGGTGGTTTCTATAACGAACGTTCAGAGGTGAAAAATGACATGGGATTTTATGAAATGGATTAGCTCTCTTTTTGTACTTAACCCTGGGAAGTGTGTATTTTTAAGTACAAGCTCTTTCCCCTAGGGAAAAACTCACTGAATATTCAGCATAGAAAGAGATGTTGTTGTAGATGGACTGAATATTTCTCGAAGACTTGTAACAGGATGCAGTTCCCCATCATGTGGAAGTCATCGAGTTGGTTAAATATGGGATGAGCTGATAGCTGAAGACACATCGTGCTGTCAGGATGTCCATTGTGGCTGGTGGAGGATGGTGGTCCTAATGACAGAGAATGCCCTTGCCCAATTTTAAATGGTGGTTCCCATTCCCAACCATTTGCATTGCAAGATTCAACATATGCAACACTGGGGAAAGGTGGCTAAATTATATTCCAGCATTTCCATCTCCTAGAGAGAAAAAAAAATATTGGAAATGTGATAAGCGCTATCAGAAGTGCATTGAAATCTGCTAAGTAATCTAAGAAACACTCCCCATGGATTGTTTTATACCAATATAAAATTCATCAATTATTTTATGGAAATGGAAAATAAAAACCTACCATTATCTTACCCAAATATTGAATTTATCTGCCACTGTGGATACCAAGCACTCCTGAGTTTCAGTGAATAAGTATCAGTTCCGGGCTTGTCTTCTATTGATGCTTAAATTGCATAAGGCATTTTTAAATTTCTGGTTGGAACCAGCAAGGACATTAGAACTCTTCCCTAAATGGTTAACTTTTTACCCTACCAAATCTTTTGAGGGCAGAGAGAAAATGAGGGATTCTCTGAAGCAGTATTAGTAGCTGCTAGTTTGGTCCTAGAATAGGCTGATTTAGATAAAGGATTTATTTCATATTGTCCTCAAAACATTGAACCACTTTCATTCTTGTTGATACTAATGGCAAAATAATTATTAAAATCAAAATTGGGCTGACAAAAATAAATTAACATTTGATACAGCTTTTTTTTTAAAAGAAGATTGTCTCAATTCAAAAGTCCTCCAAACCAAATCTGTCTAAACTACATACAATATGATAATTGAGTTGAAATTCTTTTTTAGCATTGCTGGTTTTCTCTTCTTTGTAGGGTTATTTAACTAATCATTGGATATAATTTATAGCCCTAATATCATTACTATACTGACTCAACAGTAGTGTTACTAGCTACACAGTTGTAACTCAGTATTAATTATAGAATATTTTAACTAAAACATTCCATTTGCAATGTTTATATTAATCTTATATTTTGCAATTTTCGTTGCTACTCCTTGTTTTCTAACACACTACACTCCATTATAAATCAATCTTTGTACTTTATCAAATGGAAGAGAGTAATAAAGAAGGTCACAACTCATAGAAGAGTTCCTTGGAGGTTTGTAACATCATGATTTAAATCTCAGAAAGATTTAATCAAAAGCTGAATTAATCCCTGGGGGAAAAGATGGTATATAGATTCTATTGATGGACACAAAGCAGCCTATTTCTTTTCACTGGTCTCTGTTAGCATGTTGGGGAAAAGAAACACAGATTTTCTGTGAGAAGGAAAATAAGATTTTCTTGGTAGGGGAAGGATAGTATGAAATAACCTTTCTGTTATGTTTCCTCCCTTCCATTCAAAATGGCCCATTTTTATTTTTCACTTACTGGGGCATTATCTGTTCTCCTAGTGCATGGAGAATGTTAAATGTCCTCCACCCCCATGTTTCCCTCATTATATTCCATGTGATTCCGTAACCATGCAGAGTCCCAAAAGCTCCACTCTAGTCAAGCATGTGGAATGTGGGGTCACATGGGCTGGTTTCCAGGTCTCTTCTGTTGTAATCAGGTGACTGCCCTTGGGCGAATTCTCAGCACTGGGGACACTGGAAACTTGTAGAAGAAATGACTATGAAATGTGAGTATTTTGAGGACCAGGACCAGGTTCGACTGAAAAGCCTTAACATTGTTCCATGACTAGGATGTAGGCTAAAGGCAAGAGGCCACCACCTTCCCGCATGACTCTTTTCTGTCCATAATTCCAGAGGAATGTGACCATATTCTGTTTAGCTCAAAACCCATTACTTACCATTAACTGACTTATAAAGGGGCAGAGTGAAATTAATTAAATGAAAAGAGTAAGAGAACTTTTAGAGGAGAAAACCAAATGATCCTATAATATTTTCATGATTAAATTAAATGAATGTAATTATACATGCGCATATGCACACCAAGGCATTATTATAATCAAGGACCTTAAAATATTGTATCGTTTCAAATTTATGCATATAGCACTTACTGAAGGCAAATAGCTAGTGTGATACTTGAATTTGCATATTGACCATTTTCATATATTTTCATATATTAATTTCTAGTAGGAAGAAGCTGAATTATTAGGAAAAATCCTGGGGTGATTTAGAAAAAATATTGTGCTTCTGCTCGTTTTTGAACATCAGGGGCACTTAGCAACATTATCTTCTTTTTTTCTTTCTACATAGTTTTCTGTGATGGATTTTCAACAAGATGACATCCAAGTGAAAGCCAAAATTAAATGGGAAGGAAAGAATGTTAAGTGGTAAAATCCTAAATAGCTTATTAGACTACTTAATTGGAGGGAATTTATTTTTTGCTGCTGTTAGGAACTCTAGAGTCAAGCTTCTCTTTAACAATACTAATTGATGGAAAAAAGTGGCTATAGTAATACAGTTACCACAAAATGCCCTCCAGCAAGTCTGCGAATTTAAGGAAATTCGCAGGTACTTTCCTTTGATGGATGTTGGTGTTGTTGAAAATCAAATCCTGTCTTCATTCGTATCATTGCTTTCTCATTTCATTTCCAAGCAGGTCCCTTGCTTATTCCTATCATAGCTTCACAGTGCGCTTGAAAGACTGACTTAATTCTTAAAAGAAAATTAGGCCGTGCTTGTTCTTAGTTAAACCATCTAGCAGGCTTTCAGCTTGATCACTATACCCTTTAATCAGATGTATGACTAATGTTTCATAGTGCTTAGAAGTATTGCCCTCTGTAAGCACTTCCCTACTTGTTGGCAGGAATGTGTATATACTATCACAAAATGATGATTAATTACTCTCCTTCCTAGAGAAGGGTAAGTTAGTGAGCTGGTCACACGGCGTGTGATGGAGCCGTGTTACTTTCATGTCAGGCAATTTAATGACCAAGTGCACCGCATGGCGTCATTCTCCTCCACTTATCTGTTTACTTGGGAAAAGCATCCTGGTACTGATTCAACGAGCTGCCTTTTCCAGCGTCAACAATCTGAATTGCAGTTCAGACTGTCCAACAGGAAAACAATTGAACAGAAAGCTAAGATTGGAGTTCACCATCCATTGTTTGGCTTCAGTATTTGGAGGGTGGGAAGTACCTATGTGTTGGGCTGACATTTTCCCATTTCCAGTGGCAGGGGCGGTGGCATTCAAAGGGAGTGCCAATGTGTGCACCTGATGAATGAAATAATTCATAGACAGCTCATAAGAGTTTCTTTGTCACATAGTGCCAGAGTCCCATTGAGCCACTGTGTGCCATGGCATGCCAAGGCAAAAACTACGACCAAAAAGGTCACCTGAAGGGAAGAGAAGGAATAAATAGAAGGTTAACCAAACACATTTGAACTTCAGGCACGAAGCAAGGTTTGGACAGAGATTTCACATGGTTTCTTATTTGCCTTGTATGCCAACTCATTCCATGAGATTATATAAACAAAAGAGGCAATTGTGCAGCTAGGCTGTAGAATTGTGAAGAAAGGAATGAACCTCACATACTGTTTCTATATGTGGGGCTAGTTCTGTGTCACATAGACTGCCACTGGCCTTTGACTAAAATCCTGTGTACTTCTTGGCTACCACATTGATGGACCCTTGAGGATTTCTCCATAGCTAGGCTTTTGGATAGAACTTTTAAGCTTTAATTTTGTGGAATGATAAAAAGATAATCCCTACATTCATACAATACAAAGAGCTCTTTAGATTTCAATAATGCATTGAGGAGGCCCCCATTTTCTTCTCAATGTTTCAGTTCCACCATCTCAAAGTAGCCATTTCCAGCAAGGAACCTTCACTGACTTTTAGCATTCTGAAGGTTAAACTCAAGCCCCCTCAAAAGTCATATCTGCTATATTTTATGGAGGCATAACTTCACGGCACTGCAATAATTTAAAGACATTATTTGCTTGTTTTTGCTGTCTTAAAAACTTAGCTTTATCAGCTCCTCTAGAAACTTGATCAACTTGGAGACTCCCTTTCCTAGAATCAGCACTTAGTGACACATATGGTCATCCTGTATTCCAGCAATTGGACTTCAGGTAATGATGTTGCTCAATATGACCCCTTAACATCCTCATTTTAAAATCGGAGAAATCTTCCTGTACTGGTAAGAAAGCAAATATGAAAAGCTGCCCTCCATTTGAAAGTCCAGTGAATTCAGGATGTGATTAAAACAGTGAAGATAATGACAAAGATGATGATGGTATTGGCTAACATTTATTGTGGATTTATCTTTTAGTCACTTTACTTAGCTGTTTACATGAATTTTCTTCATTAATCCTCCTAAACAAACCGTAAGGTAGGTATACAACTCTTCCCATTTTATTGAGGGAATGGAGGGTTAAGGTAGCTGAAAAACTGCCCAGATTTGGGCAAAGTCCAGTTGGTCTTAAAACTTATTTTTGAAACTGTTGTGCTGTATATAATGCCTCCAGGAATAACATATTAATGTTCAAAAGAAAAAATTCTGTTAGAAGTAATTAATTGTTAAAATTTCTGTACTTTTGTTGCTACCGTCTGACTGAAGTCAAACTCTGCATGTATTGCATTCATCATTCTACATTGATCGAACTCCTCCAACGTACTGGACACTCCACATCTAGTTGGCAGTATAGTAAGAAAAAATTAAAATGTATATTTTGTAATAGCTTCAGTAGGACACTCTCACCAGAATCCTTATTGTGAGTGTCTATGTATCTGTTTATCTATCTATCTATCTTCTCTCATCTATCATCTATTTATCCATCTGTTTATCTGTCTATCTGTCCACCTACCTACATATATTGCATTTTGTGGGAAGTATATTGCTGTAAAACCAATGTCTATGAGGGTTGAGGCCAGAGATTCTCATACTTAATGGGCAGGAATGACCTAGTGCTCTGATTCCAAGGTGTACGATCTGACTTATAAGCACTGATAACCAACTTTATAAAGAGGTAGAAACCTCTTCCATAAGTTAAAATGGATTTGGAGGTTTAAATGGTATATTCTTACCACTGAGAAATTAAATCACAAAAATAATCAAATTTAAGAGCTCATAGGTTTTTTCAAGTACTATTAAGTTTCTGGGCCGGGCGCAGCAGCTCATATTTGTAACCCAGCACTTTGGGCTGAGGCAGGCGGATCACTTGGGGTCAGGAGTTCGAGACCAGCCTGGCCAACATGGTGAAACCCCAACTATACTAAAAATATATATATATATAAATTAGCTAGGTGTGGTGGTGTATGCCTGTAATCCCAGCTACTTAGGAGGTTAAGGCAGGAGAATTGCTTGAACCTGGGAGGTGGAGGTTGCCGTGAGCTGAGATTTTGCCAATGCACCCCAACCTGGGCGACAGAGTGAGACTCCATCTCAAATAAGTAAGTAAGTAAATAAATAAATAAGTTTTCAATTTTGGACTAATATAAAAAAAAAAAAAACTTAAAAAAGAATCAGTCCCTATTTTGCAGCCATTGGTAAACCAGTCATTTTCTCAGAAAATTCATCTGTCCTGGAGACCACAAAGCCTAGGTTATTTTGACTAAGGTTCATAGAATTCTGAAAATGAAAGTTCATAACCAACTTTTCTTCTTTCCCACTTCATAATCTTAACTGACCTCATGCTCACTGAGCATGGCTGCTGGATTGGAGATGGGTCTCTGGTATTGCAATGTGAGAAACTGAGCCCCGCTTTCCAGAGATTCTTATACTACCCTCATACAAGCGATAGGCACGTGGAGAATCCACCTTTGGACCAAATGCTTCCTCATTTCTGTGATTACATTCATTGTTATGACACAGTGCTAGCTCGGATATCAGCTGTTCATGATGGAATATCATCTTAAGGTTTCTTAAATATGTTTATTTGGATTTCTCTCTGCAATGCTAACCTGTCTACAATCAGATCTTAGGACTACAGTGGACACTGATCGGTAGACAATCAGTGTTCTAGTTTATGGATGACCCTTTGTGGGTAGTGTCTTTGCTGTACCTGGTATCAGTTTAGGGAAAAGTGGGCTCAGTTTCTAACGTTGCAATACCAGAGGCCCATCTCCAATCCAGTGGGTATCCTCAGTCAGCATGACATCAGTTAAGATTATGAAGTGGGAAAGAAGGAAGGGTGATCATAAACTTTCATCTTCAGAATTCCATGAACCTTAATCAAAATAGCCTAGAGTTTGTGAGCTCCAGGGCAGAAGAATTTTTTGAGAAATGACTGGTTTACCAATGCCTGCGAAACAGGGACTGATTCTTTTTTAATGTTTCTAACTTTTCATTAGAAATCATTTCAGATAAACATAGATGTGCATAAAATAATAGAATTGAGCCCCATGTATCTACTACCCAGATTTATGAGATGTTAATATTTTACTCAATATGCTTAAGGTTGCTCTTAAATCACATAGCTATCCCCTTATTCTCCTTTCTTCCTCAGTAGCATTCTCTCCCCAATAGTTAGATATGTTATGCCTACTCACTTTTTCCCTTTAACTACATTTCCATATATCCACAAGTGAGATGCAGTATTATTTTGTATCTTTTGACAATTTACGTGTTTTTCTACTATAAGTGTTCTTGTACAGTTTGGGAGTAGTGCCTTTCAATGCAAATGCAACTAGAGCAATTGAGCCTTGGTGTAAGCCAGAAGGAAATCTTTCTTTCCATGTGTTTGGAGTTGCCTTAACAGCTGCTCAAAGTGTCCCAGCTAATCATTCTTCACTGCATTCCTGACATGCATCTTGGTTTCCTATTTATCACTTTGGCTCATGCTTAAGTGCATTTATGCAATAGCTTTAAAAGTCTTCGACCCTTGATCCACACCCTTCTCTTGCTTATTGAGTGGTTGCAAAGTTGATCCAAGGGAACTGGAGGTCATAAAATCACAGCAGAAGATGGAAACTCATACCTAGTTAATTTTTTAAGAGAATGGGTTCTTGGATTTTTCTTTTTTAAGTAAGAAATTTTTGCTACACTCCTCACCTTCCCACTCCCACATACCTCTGCATGGCCAGGCCCTGTCTAGAAAGGACATTGGGGAGCCCCAGGACTATAGAATTTATTTCTTGTAATAGTAACCAATTAAACTAGTTACCAGTTGGAGAGCATGTTCCAGCACTTAAGTTAATTGAACTGTTGCAAACGAAATATGATTCTAAATTGTTTCAGTATTCCAAATCACTTCATGCGTGCAGATAAAAATGAAAAGAATTACCAAATTGGTTTGGAATGTGCAAATCAAGCATACAGTGCGAACATTTAGATCTATGAACTGATAACTGCAGTAGGTACCTTGAAAAACTTTGTGGGCTTTTTTTTCTTCTTCTTTTGCTGAGCTCTCCTTTAAATTCCCAGAACCGCCACTTGATGTGATAGTCAATGAAGGGAAGTCAGGTGCAATCAGAAGAGGAACTGTTTGCATCAGTGTTCTGGGCAATTCTACCAATTTGCCCAGAAAATAATCTCTTCATGATTCATTTCATGGGCCAGGTAAGAAAGGAATTGTTGAAAGGAGACTTAGCTTAATGGATGAAGTGTAGTCTTTTATTCTGGGAGAATCTGGCCAGAATTTGGTTTATAAGTCTGGAGGGTATAGTTCTCCTTGGGGTGGTGACCCTTCTGTACCTAGGGCCACTGCACATAGACAATGAGTGTCTAAATTCCAGAAGGAGTTGGTTTTGAGGAAAATCTCATGGAAAAGGATACTACTTTCCGGTCTCCACAGTCTCTTGCTCTTCATGTCTCCCCCATCACCCAACATATATGTAGATGATACTCTATTTCCATAGCTTTCTATTGCAGTGAATTTTCCAACTCTACATAGATCAGGTTGTTTGAGAGGTTTGGATGGGCTGTGAAGCTCTTGGCAGCTTAATGAGTCATCTCAAGTAACAAGTCACACAAAATCCATGACAATTCTCACCCCTCTTCAAGGTTATTCCTTCCCCTCTCAAAGGAAACCTAAGAAAAAGCAGTGAAATGTATCAGTTGATTTCATGCGTTCTTTTTGAGATGACAAAATAACTTGGATTAGAATACAGGCTGCCATTGTTGTTGCAGTTACACTTCAAGTTGCCTGGCACCATACAACACTGGAATATAAACCACTGACAAAAACAAATTCATGCAGAATAAACTCAGTCAACATAAACAGGCCGGGCACGGTGGCTCAAGCCTGTAATCCCAGCACTTTGGGAGGCCGAGGCGGGTGGATCACGAGGTCAGGAGATCGAGACTATCCTGGCTAACATGGTGAAACCCCGTCTCTACTAAAAATACAAAAAACTAGCCGGGCGTGGTGGCGGGCGCCTGTAGTCTCAGCTACTTGGGAGGCTGAGGCGGGAGAATGGCGTGAACCCGGGAGGTGGAGCTTGCAGTGAGCCGAGATCACGCCACTGCACTCCAGCCTGGGAGACTGGGAGACATAGCGAGACTCCGTCTCAAAAAAAAAAAAAAACAAAAAAAAACAAAACATAAACAGCAGAGATATTAATGGACCAGTGAGGTGCGTAACCAAAAGGAAGGTTCAGTCCTATTACAGTTTAGGCAGCTGTATCCATAGTATGAGTTGAAAGGTTCAGAGTTGATATTTTTCCCCAAAACATATTCTCCATGGCTTACCAATAATACTGGAAACCCAACATTTGTTAATTCATGTCTTTTTAAATTAAGAAAGATAATAAACTGTAGCCGTCATCGGTTCTAGCAAATCCTCACTTAGATCATTTTAAGAGGAGAGCTAAGGCCGGGCGTGGGGGCTCACGCCTGTAATCCCAGCACTTTGGGAGGCCAAGACAGGTGGATCATGAGGTCAGAACATCGAGACCATCCTGGCTGACATGGTGAACCCCTGTCTCTACTAAAAATACAAAAATGGAAGAAAAAAAAAATTAGCCGCGCGTGGTAGCACGTGCCTGTAGTCCCAGCTACTCGGGAGGCTGAGGCAGGAGAATCGCTTGAACCAAGGAGGCAGAGGTTTCAGTGAGCCTAGATTGCACCATTGCACTCCTGCCTGGGTGATGGAGGGAGACTCCGTCTCAAAAAAAAAAAAAAAAAGAGAGAGAGAGAGAGCTGGTTGCATTAGGACAAAAGTGAGAGAAATAAGGACACCCAAGACCTCACTGCCCGGAGAAAGGCAGGAAGAAGTGACACTAGGTGCTCAGAGAAAGGACACATAGTGAGTGTGCCATCAATTTCACTATCTTGTGGAAGTTTCAGTGGGCTCCTTGTTCATTAAACATTTATTGAACATCCACTTTGAGTCCTGTGTCAGGCATAGAAAGGATAAATAATATTCTTCCTGCCTTCAAGAAACTTCTAATCAACTGTGGAGACACATATAGTATTCAACAAACTTTAAAAACCTCACCTACTATATCCCAGACATTGTTTTAGTCACCAATGTCATAGAAATGAATTAATAAGAGACCCTGTCCTCAAGCAATTTGCAGTCTGGTGGATGAACATAAGGTAATTCGTGTATAACTAAGAAATGTCTCAAGATCTGTGGGGAAAAAAAATTTACTAAGGAGGGAGGAAGTTCAGTGAAGGTTCTAAGGGATCTACATGGCCTGAGCTTGCCCTTGACATGTAGATTTAGGCAATGGGACAAGCAGAAATAGTACAACTCTCTCTTTTCCTGGATCTCTCCTGGAGTTGACAGTATCTGAGTTTTTGCTAATCTACCCGTTTATAAACACTTATATTGTTCAATTACTTAGTTCAAGTGTTTGCTCAATAAAAACTTTCCTGACCCATCTCTCCTCACTCCCTGTCCCCAGACTTGTAGAACTCACTCCTTTATTGTGTCTCCTGCACATTAACCTATCACAGCACTGATAATATCATATTCTAAATTATTTGTTTACCTTTACTTTGCCCTTTGAGTTTGTAAGGATGCTGGCTGACTGCTGGGATGGATGAATGAAAATGGATAGAATTTTCATGTTTACCTAAACAAATCCCCAATGTCCTGGCTCTGAATCGCTTCTAGAATATTCTCAAACTCCTATAAAATGGCAATTTATGCTTTTTGAGATGGGAAAATGATCCCTGAAACCTTCTCTGAAGAATTGAATGTAAGGAATACTTGTGTGGTGGCATTTCCCCTCTCATGTCTCATTCACAGAACACCCCAAAACATAACCATTTTGCTGTGACAGAAATATGATTTCTTCATTTGCAGGCAGCCATGATGATGAGCTTGCCTCTCCCGGACCATGCAAAACATACGTTGTCTTTCCCTAGCTTTTGGAGGTTTCCCCACACAGGCTAGGTCTGGAGAAGCTGTCTTCTGCTTGTCTTGTTTCTAAGCATCTTTTGCTCATCTTTCCTAGCTGCATGGTTCTAATTTCTGATTGCCTGGATTACACATCAACCAGGCCAAGTTTTTGATTCCTTAGCCACATGGGAAGTTGGGTCAGGAAAGGAGGGCTGCAGAGGACTTGGGCACAGAGCCATCTTTCCCAGGAGTTGGTCATTATTGTACTGATTCTGTGTATTGTTTTAAGGGGATGCCCCTGGGGGTCTGGAGATTTCTGCTGATCCTAGGGACTTAGAGAAGCTCGAAACCTAGTGCAAAAGACTCATCTGAGCTCAATTGGATGAAGCCTGGGGATATTTGCTCATGCCTTCCAAATATCTGTCTAAAAACGTCTCATTTCTGCTATTTCTATGGCCAAATGAATTGTCACATCCATGTGCATACCTTACCCAACAATCTGTTTATCAAGAAAGAGGAGCCTGTTGTCTCCCAATTTCTGCTTTCCAGGCGACTGATATTAATTACTTTGCAGCAGGAACAGTTTATCTCTGGCTGAAACCAAAGCAGATGAAAATGCTGCCGTGCTGTAAGATTTTTTTTTTTTTTTTTTTTTTTCTTGAAACGATGAATGGGATGAAGATACTTATCTGAGAGAACAGGTTTCAGGTGGAGCCTCCATCAGCTGTACTTTGAAGTATATTGTTAGAATATGGCTGATCTGGGTAAGGAATAAAAATAGCATGTCATATTGTGACTACATTAACTCATTTCCACCACAGGAAGCCGAGGGCCCTGCACAATGATAGACTTGTCCTGAAAGTAGAAAGCACGACCTCCATTAACGATGATGGAGCTAGTTCTCATTTACTGGCATTACTTAAAAGATACCGCTAATCCCAGCACTTTGGGAGGCTGAGGCGGGTGGATCACCTGAGGTCAGGAGTTCGAGACCAGCTTGGCCACCATAGTGAAACCCCATCTCTACTAAAAATACAAAAATTAGCCAGGTATGGTGACACTCGCCTGTAGTCCCAGCTACTCAGGAGGCTGAGGCAGGAGAATCTCTTGAACCTGGGAGGCGGAAGTTGCAGTGAGCTGCGACTGAGCCACTGTGCTCCAGCCTGGGTGACAGAGCAAGACTCCGTCTCAAAAAACAAAACAAAACAAAAAGATATTGCTAATTGCCCCAAAGCTATGGCCCTACTTTAGACCTAATCTAAATACCCTAGTACAGAGAACAAAGTTTTAAAATCAACCTATCCCCCTTCTAATTATTAAGATTCTACCCCCAAATACCCCCAAATGGTTTCTTCTGGGTAGTTTGCATATAGAGTCAGCATTGAATCCCCAAGAGGTTGACTGAGAAATAATTAGGACAACCTGACAATGAAATAATGGTCTATCCTAGTTATGGGACTCTAGGGCATTTATTCCTTTATATGTCTTAGCCTCGGTTTCCTCAATAGAAAATAGGAAAAAAAGCCTACTTGGTGGGGTTGATCTAACCCATTTCTTGGGTTAATCTATCAAAAAGGATCTAGCAAACAATGGTCATGCTCCCTTTTCATAATTAGTGGCCAAGAAGATAAATGTCTTTGAAAAAATGGAAACTAGTGATAAAATTTGGGGTCAAAGAATACATTTGGCTGGGTGTGGTAGCTCATGCCTGTAATACTAGCACTGTGAGAGGCTGAGGTGGGATGAACACTTAAGCCAAGAGTTTAAGACTAGCCTGAGCAACACAGCAAGACTCTAATCCTACAAAAAATACAAACATTTGCTGAGTATGATGGTACACACCTGTATTCCTAGCTACTTGGGATGCTGAAGCAGGAGGATCCCTTGAGCCATGGAAGTCGAGTTCACAGTGAACCATGATTATGAGACTTCACTCCAGCCTTGGCAACATGGCAAGACTCTGTCTCTAAAATAGTAAAAGAATTAAAAATAATGCATTTAAAAAAAATTTTATTTTACTTCCCATACACTGTTGTAGACAGTGAGGCTAAGGGAAATGAAAACAACACAAAGGCTCTGGCCCAGGTTGGAACCAGAAGCTCTGGGTTCTGGTTCTGGCTTTAATGTTGACCTGCTGCAATTACTTTGCCAATGTGCTTTACCTCTCCAGGATCCATCTGCTACATCTCTAAAGTAAGAGGGAGACCGTTTCCAATTCTGACATGCTATGCAAATGAAAAAATGTACTTTGTGCATCAACCTCTCATCTTTTCCTGGCCACTCTAGCCACTCCTTTATGTTCTCCTTCATTAATTTCTGTTCTTCTACTTGAATCTTTCATGTAAATATTCCCTTGGTTGTTTTCTTTAATCACATTTCTTTTCTTTGTCCATGTTCTCCTTGACATGTATCATTGGCTGCAGTAACGTTGACTTCCCTAAGACCATGGGCGATGACTCTAAATCTATTTCCCCAACTGAAATCGCTCTCCCAAGCTTTCAACTCACCAACTACTGGACACCTCCTTTTGAGTTTCCTCCCAAAGTTTAAACATAGTATGTCCCAAACTGAACCCATTATCTTTTTTGTGACCAAAATCTACTTATATTCTTCCATTTTCAGAGATTGTCATCAACTCAAACTTCTGTGGCCCAGAGCTTAGGAGTCATCACAAGTCCTTCCTGCCATTCACAATCACATCTAATTGATTACCAAGTCTTGTTTATTTTACTTCCTTCAAAGCCCTCAAATCAATTGTCTTTCATCTGCAGTTTTCCATTTACAACCAATTTCACTATATCTTCCACTTTGCAATCAAAACATTGCTTCTAAAATGCTAACATTCTATCCTATCTATCTTGCCTAGAGCCTACCGATAGTTTCATGTGGTTTCCTGGAATCAAACATAAAGTCCCTAGCATCACGTATAAGTTTATCCCTGAATGATCCCCACCCTCTCATTCAAAAGTTATTTTCACCATGCTCTCAGCCCCACAGCTCCACTCCTACTGCATTTCTTGTGTTTTGTGGAATAGACTCTATTATATTTCTAAAATTTTGTACAAGCTGTTCCCTCTGCTTGGAATGCCCGAACTTTCCTTCTCTGTCAGAGAGGCTGTGGGAGTTTTTTTCCAGCGTGGTTAAGAGTCTATCCTTTGGGGTAAGACATACCCATGATCAAAGTCCAGATCCAGTACTTATAAGCTATGTGATAGTAGGCAGGTTGTTTATCACCTAAATTTTAGTAGTATTACTTTTAAAATGCAAATAACAATACCTGCTACATAATGTCAATGTAAAGATTAAATATGATGTGTTTAGTGTGATGCCAGGCACATAGGAACATCAATAATTGGCAACTCATATTTGTCCTTTACAGCTAGACTCTGTGATCCTCCTCTCTTCTCCCAACCACACCTCTCATGTTCTGCTCTGGAATTTACATTACAGGATGCCAGAGACAGAGTCTATGTTGTTCATATTTATTTAGCATTTGTCACTGTCTGACCCAAGCAGGCCTACCATAGAATTGCTGTTTCCATCAAGATTCAGCTCACTCACTATTTCTTCTAGGAAGCTTTTATTCAACCCCTAATCTTCCCTCGGCATTGGTTAATTACTTAAGTAATAGGCTCTGTTTATACACAGTTGGAATTCCTTCTGTTTCTTCGACAGAGTCTTGAGTTTCTGGAGGGCAAAGACCGTGTCATTTACACCTTTGAACCCCCAACACCTTTCCCAGCTCCATAGAGTAACACTAAAAAAAACCTTTGTGAATGCATGAGTGAATTAATGAATGGCTGGATGAGTGAATAATGAGTGGATTCTCTCTTTACCTGTGTTTCTTTCTTTCCCTCTTTTCCCCCTCTGACTATGCTCCATTTAAATTCTGTTTCTAAGAATCAGGTAGAGAAATGTGGAAACTAATGGATATCAGGCAGGTGAAGCCACACCTTCACCCAGAGGAGACATGTAGACTGCCCCCTGGTGCTCTGCTGAAATTGTATTGACAGTGGCACCTGGGAAGGAAAGGTCCTTTGATCACAGGAGCTTTAGACAAGCTTTCCCCTGAGCAAGGGCATGAGAACAGCACAGGCAAGCTGCTGGAGAATTTTGCAGGCCTTCCTGAAAGGAGTCTGAAAAGCTGGTATGTAGGTCAGTGTCCACCCTGGGATTCTGCCCATGGAGGTAAAAATAAGAGCCTGGAAGGACTGAGTTTCCAGATGCCCAGGTGAGAGTGACTGTGGGGAGGTGGTCTGAAAAGGAGGAGAAAAATCCCTTTAATCTATTCTCTGGGCCATGGCCTCCAAACCACCTTGTAGGCAAGGCACAAAGCCGAGGTGACCCTGATATGCATCGAAATGAAAAGGTTTGTGTGCAAATCAGGGAAAAATCCTTTCAGCACCTACAGGATGGATGCCAGGGAGTTAACATTTGGAAATCTCAGCTCAGTGCCAGGACATTGTTTGAAAAGGAGATCTTGGAGCAAATGCCAGTGAAGTACAGAGGAGAAGAAGTGAGGACAAGGACTCCAGGAATTAGCTATTCAAGAATGTTCCAGAAACCCGATAGCTCTTTTCCCTGTCAAAAGGAAAAAAAAAAAAAAAGAGAGAGAGAGAGAGAGAGGGGAAAAAAAGGACATTCAAAGGAGCGTTCATCGAAGCAGGCTGCTCAGGGTTTTCAGGGGAATTGGGAGGGCAGATGCTACAAGGTTATTGGAGTCAGTGTCAAATGCGAGAACAAAGTGGCAGTGACATGAGCTAAGAAATGACTAAGCACTCGAGCCCTAGAGTAGTAATAGATGGATCCAAATGCTAAGTGAAGCAGTTGTCTTAACTCATTTGAATACTTCTGAAGAGGTGATGAAAAAATAGCAGGAGGGATGGAACCTCTTCTGTTCCGGAATATCCCAAGATGATAAGATAATGTTGCCTTACTCTGTTACTCTGTCATTTGATTGATCCACCCTTCCCTATGGCCGCTTTCTCTTTAGTTTTAGAATGAAAGTTTTAGGTCCAGTGCACATAGGGTTTCCATTTGCTATGTGGGCTGCTGTCCTTAGGATTTGATTCCTGCTTGCAGTGTGGGACTCTCCCTCTCTCCACGAAGGGGTGCTCCGAATTTTAAGATAAGGGCATTGTTTGGCACTCAAGCAGTTAAGTTTTTGGTTTACATAGAACTTCCTCTTTCTTCCTCTCTTCTGTTTTTCCTTTTCTCATCGCTATTTCCATATACTGAAAAACCTGAAGAATTTGGACCAACGGGATACAGGGAAGTGAGAAAAGTTAAGGAGGCAGAATTCATATATACAAATTATATTGTCTCACATGGAATGTTTGTATATGAAGAGTAATTGAATAGATATTTGGCATATATTAGATGCTTTGTAAATACTCCTATCCTTGCTGCTCCTGCTTCTTTTCAGTTCCCTCTTTAATTTCTGCTTTATTAAGAAAGATAAAGATTACTTTGAAAAGAATTACTGTCAGTGATAGCCACCATTTACTGAATGCCTCTTCTGCATCAGACTCCACATTAGAATATTTGTGACATCAATTATGCCTTATCACAATTCAGCATGGGAGCAGCAACTGTACCCACTTTACAGATGAGGAAATGGAGTTAACACACAGTAAGTCACTTGCTACTGCTGCTAAAATGTGATAGAGCTGGAATGCGAAATGAGGTGTTCTGCACTCTAAACCCAGGTTTTGTTTTGTTTTTGTTTTTGGTTTTTTAATGCTGTTACATTTATCTCGTGGATCATGCAAATGTAGCTTCTTGGAGCAAATACATAGCATTCCTTTGGAACTGGGGCCAGGGCTGTTTAAGTTGGTGAATTACATCTCAGGTGGCCATCCCTTACCTTTGGCATTCTCCTTCCCACTCCCTCTGTTCAAACAGCAACAAATCATGCTGCCCTTTTAGTCAAGCACCCTTTCATTCTTTCCTGAAACTGTGTCTCGCCAGTCCTATCCCTGTCCTTTAGGGGTCCAGGGTCTGTCTTAGCTAATTAAATAAACTAATCTTGCCTAATAGCTCTTAATTCCAAAGTCAGTACCTTTCCTTAGGTACTAAATACAGAGTCAAAGAGAGAAATTTCAGTTGGTAAAGGTTTCTGAGAAAGATAAATTTTTGAAGTAGACAAAACTTTATTGCCTCTCAAACCTCAGAGAAGCAGTCACTTGTTCTATCTACGTATTTTTGGCATTTGCTTGCTCACAAAAGCCCCACTGAAAAACTGAGTATTGAGATCTAAGCCTCTAATTGTCTTAATAATAGGTTTCAGTTAGAAATGACTTGCCATAATGTGTTAAATATTTCTTGAGCACCTACTATGTGCTAAGCTCTGTTCTAGGTAAGAGATTCAGACGGAAGCAACTCAAGCACTTGGAGATGGCCTATGCTACAGGTTGAGTATCCCTTCTCCAAAATGCTTGGGACCAGAAGTGCTTTGAATTGTACATTTGGGGGACTTTAGGATATTTGTATCATACTTGCTGCTTGAGCGCCCCTAATCTGAAAACCTGAAATCCAGAATGCTCCAATGAGCATTTTCTTTGAGCATCATGTCAGTCCTCAAAAAGTTTTGGATTTTAGAGCATTTTGGATTTCAGATATTCAAATTTGGGATGCTAAACCTGTACTAAAAATTTTCCCTCTATCTTCCTCTGCCATTAGCGAATTTTATAGCTTGTTGACCACTTAGGAAGATATCTTTGAAAAGATCAAGCATGTGACTAGGGAGAAAAAGTATTAAGGAAAAAAAAGAGAAATATGAGTTTGAAACTGCTCATTTAAAATTACTAGTTTCAATCAATGACAATTTTAAGATATTAAATACATTCTGGAGTAACTTGTCAAAACAAAAACAAAAACAAAAACAAAAAAAAACCAGGTGCCATTACTGATATTCTCCAAGGTTTTTCTAATAAGATCAGGGTCAGTGATGGGAAATAAGCTGGAAGATGAATAGAGTGTCAGAAGGCAATTGAGTTCCAAGCAGTTAAAGCAAGTTCCCCAGTAAACACAGCTTGAGCAAGTTTGTTCCTGATGATGGTTAGGGAGGCCTTTGGTGAAAACGACCCAGAGAACAGCTGCTTTCTCACCCCATAAAATACTGCTGGACCTTCCTTACTTAACCTATTGGCAAGCTTCTGTTGGCATTCTCTTGTGGTTAAGGCAGAGAAGGCGGTAGCCCCATGAACCTCTCTGCTCCTTTGATTCTGCACTCATTTGGCTTTTGTTAAGAGACTTCAGTATATTCTTTCTATGGCCCAAGTGGAACCAAATCCAAGCTCCACTAGCTGTGTTTCTTTGGGCAAATTTGTAACTCCTCTAAACCTCAGTTTCTTCATCTGTAAAATGGAGATAATAGTAATATGGCTAACAATAGCAGCAAGCATTGATAAAATGATTATTTCTCTGTTGGGGCGCTCTGTGTTGGAGATACCTTATCTCATTGGATGCCCACGGTCCCCACCTACAAATAGCTATTTTTATCAAGAATCATGGTTGCAGTTCAGAAATTACTAGAGGTGACATTTAAAAAAAAAATCATGGTTATCTTTTTTAAAGTACAAATGACTGTGCAACTTCTATGATAATCATCATTGTCAGAGAGGAGTTTTCATTATTTAATAAGTGGAATACTTTGGAAGGGCTTCTTCATGTAAATAGATATTGCTACCTTCAACTCCTACTGAGTCCTCTCACGGCAGTAGGATATAAGACATTAAGTGAGCTGAAAATATATATTACCTGGTAAACAAGTGTGTAGAGCACTTATGTGTGATACTAATTCCCTGACAAACTCAAAGAGACAGAGAGAGAGAGAAAGAAAGTGAGAACAGAGGGAAAGAGACAAAGATGGAAACAAAGAGAAAGACAGAGAAAGAAAGAGAGAGAGAGAGAGAATACTTTCATATGCCTCATTTGGCACTCTTAAAAATGAAGCAGGAAACCACGGTGTCCCCACCTGGGACCTCGATTCTGTGACCTGCTTTCTGATATGGTCTGGAAATTCTCAACCCAGTGGCACCCAGGGATACAGGTGTTTCACCTTCAGCAGGGTCCCGTCGGGGCCTCTCTACCTGAGGCCTCACTCCTACATAGAGTACATTCTCCTTGAAGGAAGGGAAGACTCCCTCCAGCTGGGCTGCCACAGAACTGCTATCCCTTCTCTCCATCCCTGTGGCCTCCAGTCTTTTCTCTGTTTCACTCTTGTTATGGGAGCTGTGAGAAAAGAAAAATCAATTCTCTAGTTAAGGTCAGCCAGTAATATTTGCTCCTAGGTCCCCTAACCACGGCCTGATGAATCCAACCACATTTCTCCCGGGTTACAATTCAATAAAGCCTCCTAATGGCCTTTATCATGATTTCCCTCCACACAGGCTCACAGCAGCGCCTTTCATGCTCCCTTATAAACCTCCTTGTAGGGCAATAATTTTGTCTTGTAGTTTTTCTGGATCATTTTGGAGGTGAATTGGGCCAGGGTGGGGGGTGAGGGTGAGGGCTGAAAAAACAAAGCTCTGGGCTTTTAGCCGCATCTAGTTATTTCATTTAGTTTTTGCAGCAAATTATTATAGCATAAAAGGTAGCTTCAGATGGTGCAGACTGAGGAAGGCTTAACAGGGTTACTCCCTGGACTTTACCTGGTCCCTGAGTAGTTATGCAGCATCTTTTAAGTCATTCGTTCATTTATGCTAGGCCAAGTGTGAGAAATATTTTATGAGCACCTACCATGTGCTAGAGAATGAAGCTGCGGAGAAGAAAGAGTCCCGGGTTGTTGCTCCCAATCTAAGTTGGGGAGACAGACCAGTAAGTCAGTGAAGACATTAGAATAAAGGCATCACAGAGCCCTTAACTGCTTTCAAGTGGCAAGAGAAGCCCCCGTTTTCCTCTATAGGGGCAGACAGCATCAGAGAAAACCTTTCTCGACATAGCTGCCATGAACTGAATCTGGAACGTCAAAGAAGCAGCAGAGGTAGTGGGCTTGCACATATGCTAAAATTCCGTATCTGCCATGTGTTAGCCATATTACCTTGGACCTATTACTGATCCTCTTAAATGCAGGTTCCTGAGTCCCAAAATAGGCTAGCTTTGCTTGCAGGGTTTTTGTGAAAATTAGCAAAATATAGGTAAGTGCTAGACTTATATCCTTGTATCCAACACAAAGTAGATACTCGAGATGAAATTCTATTTTTGTTATTATTATGTATGATAATTTTTATTTATTGAGAGTTTATCAGGTATAAACTCAATAATAATCAGACCTTGAGCATGATCCATTGAGGAAATGAAAAGCTTTCAGTTTCACTGGTATTTGCAATGGGTGTGGAGGGGAAGGGTGGGAAAACTGGAGTGGAGACATGTGGATGGTTATGCAGGAGCCAGTTCATTGAGAGCCTTCAGTACAAGGCTTAATGCAGTACAAGGCTGCCATAAACTGGCTCCTGCATCAAGAAGTAGAGATTCATTGAAGGTGAACCACTTTTTAGGAAAGGGGGTGTGTAAGTAATTAGATATCCAGATGATGATGTAGCCCTTGTTGCCAGCTTTCTGATCCCAGCTCACAAAGCCTTGGTTCATTGACCACCTAGCCACGGAAAATAAAAACCCAGGCACCACTTTGCCTCTGAAGAATTCTCAGCAATTTTTCAGAGAGTAAAATATCCTCTGTGAAATTCTTGAAGATTTCTCCCCCTCACTCTGAAATGCCCTGAATTTCAAGCAGCTATAATGTTGCTGACTCATTTCTAGTTTCATAAGGATCTGGGTTGACTTGTCATATGTTATAAATCTCCAGTTTATGGAATCGCTCCTACTGCTGTTAAGGTAGACTTGGAAGTGTGTCAAAGGGATTCAAGGTGGGCAAAACCGAAGTTGAGCTTGAGTCCCATTGTTTTGCTCATGTTATTTTTTGAGCGAAGGGAGACCTTCAATGTTTTTTTAGAGAGAGTCATTATTTAATTTTTGTCTTAAAGAAAAAATGTCAAGTAGTCGACTTTAAAGATATATGTTTATGTAAGACTGATTGTATTTAACACAAATTTCCCAGGGCTTCCTTTACTCTATTATACAATCTTTCTATATCATTCATGGCAAAAGTATGTCAGGCCTTTGATAGGAAGCAAACTTTCTCTTTTTAGGATTTTGGTGTGACTTTGTCTATTGTGGACAGGGACATCTAGCCACTTTAAGAAACTGGACACTTGAGCCTGTGTGTTAAAAAGAAAATGCAAAGGTATGGAAATATGCAGTAACAGAAAAAAAGGCTGGAGTGAAGACAAATAGGGCTTATGTTACAATTTTGTTTTGTTTTCTCTTTTCCTAAGATTCAGCTATATTGGCAAAGCCTACAGAATAAACACCACAGGACTTGAATATAAGTTTTCAAGCAATCATATATCAGGGCTACTCTTTCCTATTGAGTATAAACTTGTTTATGTCTTTGCATGAGTTGTTCACTCCTTCTAGAATACACAGATGGATGGATGGATGGACGGACAGATGGATGATGGATTGTCAAGAACAGTAGCCCTTACCTGAAAACATAACTCCTTCACTCAGTGTTATATATATATTTTTAGCTTTCAAAAAGATATAATCTTGCCTGGGCACAGTGGTTCACGCCTATAATCCTAGCACTTTGGGAGGCTGAGGCGGGCGGATCAACTGAGGTCGGGAGTTTGAGACCAGCCTGATCAACATGGAGAAACCCCGTCTCTACTAAAAATACAAAATTAGCCTGGTGTGGTGGTACACGCCTGTAATCCCAGCTATTCAGGAGGCTGAGGCAGGAGAGTCACTTGAACCTGGGAGGCGGAAGTTGCAGTAAGCTGAGATCACACCATTGCACTCCAGCCTGGGCAACAAGAGCAAAACTCCGTCTCAAAAAAAAAAAAAAAAAGATATAATCTCCAAATGCACTAATTATTGTTACTAATTTCTTTGAGGTTATTTTGTACTGTTTTGTTTTGCTTTTTTTGCTACACCTTGCTTTACTCCCTTCTCTTTCTGGGTTTAATCCTCCTTGGACTAAAGCCAAGGTCAGAGAGAGTAATATGCAGTGCAACAGCCTGCCTAGTAAAACATATCTCTTTATTAGGAAATTGAGCTTCTACCTTTTACCAAGCTGTGGTTTCTTATAGGAAGAAATGCTGACTCATAATACAGGCAAGGTGATGTGTACATGCAAATACACAACTTTATCTTTTAGGCTGATTTCATTAAACAACAGATCTGTGATATCTGAGAAGTTGTCAAATACTCAGGCTTGATTTTACATAATTATACAATATAGAATGACATTAGTTCTGTATTTTCTTATTGTTGTATCATCTCTCTCCCTTCCTAGAAATGTAAGCTCCATGGGGGGTGAGAATTTTGAGGTTTTTGTTAACTAATTATACCCTCATCTAGAATGGTACCTAACACTAATAGAAACTCATTAATTATGTGAATAAATGAGTAACAGTGCAAAATCACAATACTCTCCTTTATTTGTTTCCAGTTTTTGCTTCATGCAGGCTTTTAGTACCTCCCCTGGGGAGAGGTCACAGCATCACCGACAATGAGAGAATTTAGGGTTATTCTTCAAGTTCATGTCATTATAACATGGGGAACTGGGATTTCTGTGCTCATTCTTTCTCCATGACATCAGCTGATTTTAAGTCAACCTTTCTATATTTTTTAGACTCTTTTTACTTCTGGCTTGGCTTTAATTAGAAGCCCATTTTTTCCTAGTTTTTTTTTTTATGTACATACATTTATTTCCAAAATGTTATTAAACTGAATTTTATGCTTTATTTTGTTCCCCACAAACTATATTACATTTTCTTTGTCCCTTCTCATTTGCTTTTCTCCTATGTAATTCTTTCCTTTCAAGTCACCAAACAGCAATTTGTCTGAGTTTCCTGATAACATCTCTCTTTACTTTGGCATCTTCTGCAGTATATTTCAGCCCTTTTTAAATATAGCCTAGATAAAATAAGTACATTTCATGTACTTGGCAAGAAAGTGTTAAGCATTAACTCCTAATAATTCACTCCTTATTAGTCATCCTTTCAGGTAAGTTGCCAGATAGATTTCAAGTGATAAATGGAAGGTCACTCAAACAAAGATCCATTTTCCTGGATGGGGGAGGGGCAGTGTTCCAAAAGTCACATCTAGAAGCAAATTCCTTCTAATGACAGCTGTAGTTTTTACAAAATGACAGATAAACAATCTTTTGTATAGGGTTAGTAGAGTCATCTTTTTATACATGACAGGAAGAATCGTTTTGACCAAGTTTCAACGTTCAGCTGTAAAGACAAAGGGACAGAGATAAAAGCAATTAATTATCAATATAATGGACATCGATGGTTTGCTGGCTATGGTAATGAGTACAAGTATCATAATTATGGGGCTTTGAATAAATTCAATGAGATTCTGTGTGTCTTCTTGAGTAGGTAGTCATGAAATGGCAAAGTCAATTAGGACTGAAGGGAAATAGGAGGGTAGAAAACAAGACTAAACACTCAGTACCTTGTACCCTACCACCCGCTACAACATCCAAAGTATATTATCAGTTCCCGGATCAGCATGGATTTGTGTTTGAATCATGAACCCTACCTGTACAACGTATGGATGCAATTGTTAAAAAATACGGTTATGTTTTACATCATACGCCAACTCCAGTTGATTGGTAGTAGCTGCCTAGAACTTTGCATTAGGAAGGATTCTCCAGTATTAAGTGGTACCTGTGAGAAATAATGCTATAATTATCAGCAATGTCTTGTGGGCATCATACTTGCAAGTGCTAGCATTAAGTTCTATGATTTTTTTTTTGTTTATTCATGTCTAATTATTACTTCATAGTTTATTTCATTTTCTTCTTCTTTTTTGTTGTTGTTGTTGTTGTTTCTAAATCTGGTATTATAAAATTTGCTTCTGGGAAGATTGATGTATCATGATAGCCATCTGGCCCTCGTATTGTTTGCCCAGTTGAGACTATTGCAAAACTGCACCCTGACAGATTTCATGGCAGATAGCAGATATCCCACATGGACTGTGAAGAAACAGAGATTTTGACCTAAGAAAAGAATAAGATATTCAGTGCAAAATTCGCTGTTGATTTTACCAGAGCAGTGATACTGAAGACTTCAACTACATTACAAAGACTGTTAAGGATACTTTCAACAGCAAACAATAGCAAACCCAGTTCACAGTGGTTTAAAGCAAATTGAATAATTATCATATCACAGGAAGCGGGAGATTGATTATTGTTGACATGTTCAGTAGTGTAGTAGTGTCAGGATTTGCAACTCTTCATCTCTCTTGGGGGTTTTTCTCATGGTTATCAGAGGGATGCCACATCACCAAGTTTCATGTCCACTTTTATGTAAGGAAAAATGGGGTAAGATAAAGAACCAGTGGCATCCCCTTTTGTCAGTAAAGTAAAAGCTTTCACATATGACCTCCGACCTTTGTATCTTTTTATTTAGAAGCATGTCATATGGCTAACACTAGTTGCAGAAGCAACTGGGAAAATATATATTTACTTTTACTGCCCACTGTAGTGGGTGAAACAAGGAAGAAGGATATTACCAATAGTCTCTGTCACAGTCCACCTCTTAGCCTAGTGGCTATCCATACATATCCTTCTTCCTATAGATATGTTTTAACAGAAGCTATTCATCTCTCTTCCATGGAAAGTAAACACACATAATAGCATTTATTTTAAGCTATTATTATTCAAGCTAGAAGTGCAGTATAATTGCAGTATTATTTCTTATTCACATAGTAACTTTTCCTCACTATCAGATCCAGATGTGGATGTTCTGGTCTAGTGACTAATAGCTAAAAACAAGTTATCTGTTCCCTTTATCCAGCATAAAATGTTGGTGAGCCAGCCAGGCATGGTGGCTCATGCCTGTAAGCCCAGCACTTTGGGAGGTTGAGACAGGTGGATCACCTGAGGTGAGGAGTTTGAGACCAGCCTGGCCAACATGACAAAACCCCGTCTCTACTAAAAATACAAAAATTAGCTGGGCGTGGTGGCACACACCTATAATCCCAGCTACTCTGGAGACTGAAGCAGGATAATCGCTTAAACCTGGGAGGCAGAGGTTGCAGTGAGCTGAGATCACACCACCGCACTCCAGCCTGGGTGACAGAATGAGATGAGACCCCATCTTAAAAAAACAAAAAAACAAACAAACAAAAAAACAGTTGTGAGGGAACAGGATACCTACAATGAAATCTCCATCTTGGGAAAAGGAACAATGGGAATTATCTACAAGTTACTGGCCTATAACACACACATTAAACAGCAAAGACTTTGCCTTGGCAGTGGAGTAAATTCTTTTATTAGACAATCTGCCCATCCCTGTCTTTTCTAGGAGGATCCCTGGCATCTGGGAGGATTAGGGAGATAAATATGCTAATTATGTAGATGGCCACACCTGAAGTAAGCTTGGCGAAGATGCTCTTCTGAGGAAGGTACAACTTTCCTAGTTTATTTCTTATTCACACAGGTTCAAGGGCTTAGGGGGTTAACAGTCAAAATCTCGGTTTCTTGAGCAACCTCATCCCCTCAAAAATATAGTAACTCTGGGAGTAATTTTGCTTCTGATAACTTCCACATGGGGTAACTAAGAGCCAGTACACGTGTAGGCATAGTCTCTAATTGTGAGACATCCTGTATCCTAGTGCCTAAGTTTAGGGATTAGTTTAATGGACAAACACTTTGTGGAGATATGAAAAACATAGGCTTGTGTTGGAAGACACTATCCTGGAGAAATTCTTTGTTAAGGAGCAGATGTTAAACATTGGAATGCTTTTACACTTCAGGGTAAGTAGCTGCTTACCCAAACTAGCAATCTTTACCCTAAGATATCACTACTAAAGGTTTAATGCTTGTCAAAGTATAGGGGCCTTCAAGGATCCATCTCCGGCCTTGTTGCCAACGTTCATTTGATTCCTCATTGCCTCTACCTTACCAGGTATTAATATTATTTTGTATATCAACTCTGGCTTATACCCGAAGAAGTATGCTTCTTGGTATGGGGGATCCTGGGACAAAGGCAAACATTTTCCAAGAAAATGTCACATTAGGAAAATGCTAATCAAAGCCTTAAAAAGGACAACATCAAGTTGTAAATGCCACTTATAAGGGAGTTATAAAAAATAAAGAGATGATTAAAAAATAGGTTGGTTAGAGACAAAGGATGAATTGGCGAAAAGTAGATTCAGGAGATAATTTTGCTAATGTGAACCAACCACTGTGGCATTCCTCTTCTGTGTGTCTTGGCACAGTGTACTGCCCAGGGGCAGGCCCTTAAGCCATTGACCCATATTGGATACAAGCCAAACAAGGAAGGGTAAGGAGCAGAAGCCCATTTAATCAACTACCACCAGCGTAAGCGGGCAAGGGACCAACGACTGGAAGATCAGGAAAAGCAAGGCGAGAGCAAAAAGGTGCCATAGGCCTCAGAACACAGGCAGGGTCCAGAGTTGAAGAGGTTAGGAAGTTGGCAGAAACAACTCTAGTAATAAAGCTTGAATTTTGATCCTAGGGCAGAAAGTGCTCCATTGTATTCTATTACTACCTGCTGAATGCCGATGAGTTAGGACCACAGATGCTGGGCATTGTCAGAAAGTCTCAAAGCCTTTTATCATTAAGGCCAAGAGAGATATATCAGCAAGAACGTTTCCAGATTTTACTAGTGCTATGTTTTACTATTTTGTTTTTATCTATTTATTGTCATATTTTTGAGCATATGACATTATGATTATTGATAATAGCTAAGATTGTTAGAGGGAGTGCTTACAACATGCCAGACACAGTTTTTAGTGCACTAAATGTAAGTATCTCATTTAACTTTCATAATAATATAAGGGTTTATTTTTTTTTATTTTAATCATCCTCACTTTATAGAGAGGATACAAGTCTCCATCCTCTTCCTTTACATTCTTTGTACAAACTGCACAGTTTATTAATCCTGTATTAGGGTTCTCTAGAGAGACAGAACTAACCTTGTATTAGTCAGGGTTCTCTGGAGGGACAGAACTAGTACGATAGATGCATATATGAAGGGGATTGTGTTAAGGAGTATTGACTCACATGATCACAAAGTGAGGTCCCACAATAGGCTATCTGTAAGCTGAAGAGAAAGGAAGCCAGTCTGAGTCCCAAAACCTCAAAAGCAGACAAGCTGACAGTGCAGCCTTCAGTCTGTGGCTGAAGGCCTGATAACCCCTTGCTAACCACCAGTAAGTCCAAGAGTCCAAAAGCTGAAGACCTTGGAGTCTGACGTTTGAGCGCAGGAAGCATCCAGCAAAGGAGAAAAGACGAAGACTGGAAAACTCCACAAGTCAAGTCTTTCCATCTTCTTCTGCCTGCTTTATTCTAGCCACACGGGCAGCTGATTAGATGGTGCCCACCCAGATTAAGGGTGGGTTTGCCTCTCCAAGTCCACTGAATCAAACGTTAATCTCCTTTGGCAACACCATCTCAGACACACCCAAGTACAATACTTTGCATCCTTCAGTCCAATCAAGTTGACACTCAATATTAACCATCACAAGTCCACCCCTTGTCAACTTGAACCCATACACACTTCCTGAAATAATACATAATCTTCAAACAAAATCAATAATAAGGTCATAATTATGCCTAACATTATACACCTCTCCTTTGTACAACTGGAAGTGCACTAATCCTTAACCTGAGTGCTATTACATAAAGTTAATAACACTTAAATGTTGATATGAAGTCAATAAATCTTATGTCACGTGATAAAGGCAAAAGAAAGGAAATAAAATAAAGATATTTTCTTCATACAACTGTATACATGCACAACTAAGTTCTTAACAAAATAAAGAGGAAATACTCATGACAATTACAGTCCTCATTTCTGCAACTGGTAATGTGGTCATAGCTGGTATTGATGACTACCTTCTCCTACTACCCTTCTTCTACCCATTTTCTTTGCCTTCACCAAACACCTCAGCAAGTCGTGATTTTTTACCTGGTGGAGTGACCCAAACCTTTATTCCTAAAGAGTCTGGGCCATTTGTAATCCTGCCTGGATTGGGTTGTTGTAGGTTCTCACTGATCTTAATTACAGGGCATGGTAATACTAAGAGACGCCCTGGTAATACTAAGAGACGCCCTAGGGGATTTCCTGTATTCCACACATACTCTTCCTTATCTCCACTGTGGAGTAGGAGACTGATTTCATCTTGATAGTCTGGGTCAATCACCCCAGCCAACACTGTAACTCCCTTCTTGGCCGTTGACTTAGAGGTAGGAGTAGCCCAAAGTGGCCAGGGGCAATCTTAACTTCCAGTTTAATGGAATCATTGTTGTGTCTCCTGGTGGCAGCATTCCTCTTTCTACAACTTAGACCTGAAGGCCTGCAGAACGTAATGTCGCAGGAATAGGAAGCAAACTTTTTGCTAATGGGTCATAGGGGTGATGGTGAGTGGTGCCACTTCCACTTCCACCCCATGATTCTGGACCCATGAGTCCTGGTTATGGGAGAAACGGTACCATATATTGGATGCTGATTCAGAGAATACATAGCCTTCTGGAGAACTTTGCCCCACCCCTGCAAAGTATTGTCACCTAGTTGATGTTGTAATTGTGACTTCAAAAGGCCATTCCTCTGTTCCATCAATTCAGTTGCTTCAGGATGATGGGGAACATGGTAAAACTAGTGAATTTCTTGAGAATGAGCCTACTGCCACACTTCTTTAGCTACAACATGAGTGCCTTGGTCAGAGGCAATGCTGTGTGGAATACCATGATGGTAGATAAGGCATTCTGTGAGTCCATGGATGGTAGTCTTGGCAGACGCATTGCATGCAGTATAGGCAAACCCATATCCAGAGTAAGTGTCTATTCCAGTCAGTATAAACCACTGTCCTTTTGATGATGGAAGAGGTCCAATATAATCAACCTGCCACCAGGTAGCTGTCAGATCACCACGAGGAATGGTGCCATATCGAGGGCTCAGTGTTGGTCTCTGTGGCTGGCAAATTGAGCATTCAGCAGTGGCCGTAGCCAGGTCAGCCTTGGTGAGTAAAAGTCCATGTTGCTGAGTACATGCATAACCCCCATCCCTGCCACCATGGTCACTTTGTTCATGGGCCTGTTGGGCAATGATAGGGGTGGCTGGGGAAAGAGGCTGAGTGGGGTCCACAGAACGAATCATCCTATCCACTTGATTATTAAAACCCTCCTCTATTGAGGTCACCCATTGGTGAATATTTGCATGGGATACAAATGTCTTCGCAGTTTTTGACCACTCAGAGAGGTCCATTCACATACCTCTTTCCCAAATTTCTTCTTCACCAATTACCCAATCATGCTTCTTCCAAGTCCTTGACCACCCAGCCAAACCATTGGCTACAGTTGATGAATTAGTATATAATTGCACATCTGGCCATTTCTCCTTCCATGAGAAGTGCACAACCAGTTACACTGCTCACAGTTCTGCCCAGTGGGAAGATTTCCCTTTGCCACAGTCCTCCAGACCCCAGAATGGTAGCTCCGCTGACAGCTTGCACCATGTGCCTGGAAAAGTCACAGACACTCAACACCAGCCTTTGAAACCAATCAGGATAGGGGCTGTGCCATAGGGGAGGAGCTGCCCACAGCTGTGGGAACCCATCTCTTACATCAGTATCACCTGGATGTGAGACATGGAGTCAAAGGAGATCATTTTGGTGCTTTAAGATTTGACTGCCCTGCTGGATTTGGGACTTGCATGGAGCGTGTAGCCCCTTCATTTTGGTCAAATTCTCCTGTTTGGAAGAGGTGTATTTACCAAAAGTCTGTACTCCCATTGTATCTAAGAAGTAACTAACTTACTTTTGATTTTATAGGCTCATAGGCAGAAGGGACTTGCCTTATCTCAGATGAGACTTTGAACTGTGGACTTTTGAGTTAATGCTGAAATGAGTTAAGACTTTGGGAGACTGTTGGAAAGGCATGATTGTGTTTTGAAATGTGAGGACATGAGATGTGAGAGGGGCCAGGGGCAGAATAATATGGTATGCCTGTGTCCTCATCCAAATCTCATCTTGAATTGTAGCTCCCATAATCCCCACGTGTCATCAGAGGGACCCAGTGGGAGGTAACTGAATCATGGGAATGCGTTTCCCTGTGCTGTTCTCATGATAGTGAGTAAGTCTCATGACATCTGATGGTTTTATGAAGGGCAGTTCCCCTGAACATGCTCTCTTGCCTGCTGTCATGTAAGACGTGCCTTTGCTCCTCCTTCATCTTCTGCCATGATTGTAAAACATCCTCAGCAATGTGGAACTGTAAGTCCATTAAATCTCTTTCCTTTATAAATTACCCAGTCTCAGCCATTTCTTTATAGTAGTAAGAAAATAGACTAATACACTGTCTTTCTGACTCACTGTCATCCATCCATCCATCCATCCATCCATCCATCCATCCATCCATCCATCCATCTATCCATTCACTGATTTAATTAACTAATTTAACACATTAATATGCACATTTTTATGCTAGGTGCCGGGAATACATTGGTGAACAACACTGACAAACTTTCTTCTTTGGAAGTTTACAGTTTAGCAGAAAAATATCAGACAGTTAATAAATCATTTGTGATCAAGTGTGAGGCACAACAATAATATGCAAGATACAGTGTGACTTCATCGAAAGGGCACTTAATGTTGTTTATCAAGAGGCAGAACAGACTTTAAGAATAATATCTAAAGTGAAAAACAAATGGTCACTAAGAGCTCACTGAGCAGGAGTAAAACTATGTTCAAGAACTAGACAGGTACACATTTCCTAACTGGAACATCAAGTGGGAAAGACAAAAGGATGACAGATTAAGGAAAAAAGAAAGGCAGAATGCCCAGCTGCAAAGGGCATTCTGAAGGGCTTGGACGTTATCTTAATGGCACTGAGAAGCTTTTGATAAGTGTTAAATAGATGAGTGACATGATTTATTCATTTTGCATTCCAGAAGTATCACTCTGGCCACAGTGTGGAGGACAGACTGGATGGGGCTAAAACTGTAGGCAAAGTCATCTGGGATCAGTCAGTTACAGTCACCAGGCAAGAAATAATAATGGCTTGAACTTTGGCACTGGCCACTAGGATAGAGAACAGTGGATGGGATGGAGAGATATCTAGGAAGTCAAGTCAAGCAGAACTTGCCATGGGCCTTCCATACTGATTGTGTACTACAATGCCTATATTGCTATTCATCTGGAGTAAATACCACTGAATTAAGATTTCATGCCATGTTTGTAACATCTAAATGAGAGACGGGGGGCTTATGGGAAGCCTGTGCCTGCAAAACATACATTTTCATATTTGGTAATACAGGACAAGAGAACCTCTCATTTTAATGAAATCAGCACAATATTTACAGCAAAGGATGGGTTGTGTTAGAGCATCAGGGGGCTTGGTTTACACTTGAATTATTTTCCTCCAGTTATGGAACCAAATGGAAGCTCTACTGGGAGGCATTGAAATAAGGAACGCAGTGGGGGACTTTGGGGGAGCTCTTCCCTACAGTAGTTGTTTATTTTGAAAGAAATGCATGATAGAAAATATTCCCAGCCACTCAAATACTACCTTCTGGTTCACGTGACTTTTTTTTTTTTTTTTTTTTTTTTTTTTTTTTAAGGGAAGGAAGACTTGGAGCCAGATCCTAAGAAAGCAAAATGACAGTAGCAACTTGGGACAATCTGGACTCAGCCTGGGTGCCCATGATAGGCAGTGATGTAGAACCAGAGAAGCTTCATTTTAAAATCTGTTTCACAACCAGAAAGTACATGAATAGAAGCTCCTTTTTCAAATTGTATTTCCTACCTATTGAATTTAACTTTCATCCACTTGAAAAGTCTCATATTTTACTGCCAGTCATCTCAGTCACTATTCAACTGACTATCAAGAGCAGGTTTTTCTTGCCTGTGGAAGATACTTTTATTGTTGTTGTTTCATGATCTATTCTGTAACATACTCTTATTTCTATCTGGCTCAGGCCTAATTCCCAATCTCTCATCATTTCTGAGCCTAAGCACCTCGTGCCTTGTTTTATAGAGAGTTACATCACATTTAAACTGGCATTCAGATAAAGCCAGATAGAGAAGCTCTTTCTTGCCATTAAGTTATGGCTCTCATGCCATTGCTTTCTCATCATTTCCCAGGGAAGAAGGCAGGGTGTTAGAGGCCTTTCAGTGCATAATGGCTTTTTTTCTCGCTCCATCATCACAAAGCACTTTCTTATAGGATGGTGGAGAAGACAGAGTTCCTGTGGTACCACCATTAGCTCTGCCTGGATGATTGGAATAAACTTCCACCTTCACTTCTGTCATCCTGCAACACACTCTCTAACCTGCAGCTAGTGGAATTTTAAAAAATATAATCTCCCCATTTCTGTCCCCTGTTTTTAATCCTCGGGAAGTATTTGAGCCCTTCATAATCTCACCTCTGATTAACTCTCCACAGATTACTGTGGTTTATCCAGACTGATTTTCTATAAGTTCCCTGGATAGGCTGTGCCATTCTTTTCATCCAGGACTTTCACATATAATTCCCACTGTCTAGAATAGCCATCCCTTTCTATTATTCAGGTCTCAGCTTAACCCTCATTAACTCTGTTTTTATTTCCTAATTATTCAGAAGCTCATAATTCTCTTTATTTTCCTCATCACATCTCTTAACAATTCTATTTTGTAGTTGCCTGTTCAGTCTGTCTTCTTTGATAGAACATAAGCCTCTTGAAAGCAAGGACTGCATTTTAAATCATCAGCCTCTAACACCGTGGCTGCAGTACAGTAAGAACTTGGTAAATAATTGTTAACTCTTTAGGGTAATAGGAAAGAAAAGTTCTCAGCTTCACAGCAAAAATCCCTCTCATTAATCGATGGAAATACCTTGTATTAATTCATTAATTCATGTTCACTTAATTTGAACAGCTTATAAATATACCATGGACTATGTTGAGTATTAAGGATATGGAGATGAATAAAGATATCTTTATTTCCTCAGGAAACTCTGAGGAAATAGAGACGTAAATGGTTATAATATGATGCAATATGTGGCATAATAAGTGTATGCATAAGTTGCTATGGAATATAAAGGAAGTAATGTTTGTTTACCTGAGCATATACAGGGATAGACTAATATATTTTGTTAGACTGATAACCACTTACACTTCATCAAGACCCATAACTGAGAGGAACTTGGTCTACGAGTTCTTATAAGAAGGGGACTTACAAGAAGAGCTCGTAACTGAGCCTGATGAAGTGTAAGTGGCTGTCAGTCTAACAAAAGGAAAAAAGCAATTCCTAAAAGGAAGAACCAACACAATGCAAAGGATCAAAAGTTGATGAGAACATTGGCATATTCAGTAAGCTGAATGATCAATAGTGTGCCTGATGATGGTCACTCATTGAACCTGCCAGGCTAGCAAGGGGCTAAATCATTATGTCTTTTGATGCAAATAGAAAAAATTGGGGGCTACTGATTGATTTTAGGTAGGAGAGAGATATGCTCAGGCTGGTACTCCAGAAAGATCACTCTCGCGCCAGTGTAGAAGATGGATTGGAGGATGGTAATATGAGAGGCCAATAAGACCTGTTAGGAAGACTTTTTAATTGCATTAAAAGTATGAGAATTATGGTAGACCTGCTGTATGTAAGTTTCTGGCAATATATCTGGAGAGAAAGTGAAATGACTATGAGTGGTTTAGGAGGTAGAACCGCATTGCCAAGGTTTGAAATACGCTGTTCCTTCTTGGATTATTATTTCCTCCTTTCTTTAGCCAAGCCATTCATCCTTTATCATTCAATTCAAGGGTTGCCCCTGGTAAGTTCTCTCTGACTCTTCCACCGCAGTCTAAGAGACCACCTCCTTAAGCTCTTATCGAATATAACATGTTACCTCTGCAACATTAAATTGTAAGCAATGTGAAAGCTAAGAGAAGATTCCACCTAGCAAAATGTTAGCAGAGTGACTGGCATAGGGTATACATTCAATAACTGTTTCTTGCATTGATGAATGTATGAGTGATTAAATGACTACTCAGAAATGGGAATTTTAAGAAAAATAAAAATTTAGTGAGATTCTCAGGCTTCTTGTTGGACAATAAGGAAAATGATAGGAATAATCACAGAAATAGAAATAACGGGAAGAAACAAGTTTGGAGAATAGTTTGGGAAAGGTGACAATGCTGACATCTATTTGGAACAGGATGGACTTGAGAGGCTTATGAGAAGAACTCCTAAAAGTGAACTGGTATGAAGTCTAGAGTTGTGACTTATAATTTATAGAGAGAAGGTAGTTTATTTATCTATCTATAGATGATTAAATCATAGTTTAGTCACCCAGGAGCATTAGGTAAACTGTGAATAAAATGGTCTTAACAAAGAGGCCGGATATCATCAACACAGTGGTACCTGGTTGGAGAAGAGGTCAAGGAGAACCACAACAAATGTGCGGACACTAATAAAGTAGTTTGGAGAGAGTGTTGCTTTATGAGACAAGAACAGAATACATTTCAGGAAATAGTCAATAATATCAAATATTTCCAAGAGGTCAGGTACTATAAAGGTCAAAAATAATCAGTTCATTTGTTTTGTAATTAGACCATTTGTTAAGTTATTTATTACTTAGAAGGATTTTAATGGAGTCTTGGGATGACCAGAATTGGCACCGGATTGAAAAATAGAGTCATTAGCACCAGTGAGAGTAACATATTTTAAAAATCTTGGTTGTAATAAAAGAGAAATGGGTGAGATAAAGAAAGAGGAGAAATGAGAAGTGAGCTACACAGTGGAGGTTTTTTTTAATATGGTAAAAGATAAACATGATCATATCTTGAGAATAAACAGTGGTTTAAGAGGGAAACATTAATAATACAGGTGGAGGAGATGTTTCCTGAAACAAGGCTTAGGATAGACTGGTATTGAGAGCCCAGATGAAAGAATTAGCATTGCCTGAAAGAGAGTCACATCTCTGTCTGAGATTAGAAGGAAGAAAGGATCAGTACAGGCGTAAGTTTGAATTAAATGGGGAATTCATTCACACTTGATTTATTCTATTTCTCTAGGAAGAAGGTATCAAGATTATCTGCTGGAAGTGAAGGGGACAGAGGTGATAAAGAGAACTTGTAAATGGTGACTGTTGACTGGCTTCTCTGGGAATTAAACATGAAACTAAGCAGAGTGATAAACAAAATTATTGTGTGGCTGTGCAGACCTTACTAAAATGAATGAAAATGCATCTACTGTGTATTCGTTTGCACAGTTGTGTGATTTCTTCAGCATCAGGAGACAGTGTGTGTCAAGCTAAGATAAAAAGGGCAGATAATTACAGTGATGCAAGATGGCATTTATAGGGTCACACTTGAGTTTCTAACCTGAGGTTCATGATTCATAGTTTATATACCACCTGAGGAGTACGTATCCTGTGGACTCCTAAAAAGGAATGCTACAGTTTGTCTCTCTCTGGTGTACTTTTGCTCTCACTCTATACATATTTATATATACACACACACACATAAAAATATGTTTAAATTTGATTAAACAAATTGTGGTATACTATACGGTGAAACACTACTCAGCAATAAAAAGAGAAATGAAGTTCTAAAGCATGAAACAGAATAACTCTCAAAAATATTATGCTAAGTGAAAGAAGTCAGACTCAAAAGGCTACAAGACTGTATGATTCCTCTTATATAACATTCAAAGAAGGCAAACTAAAGGGACAGACTTCAGATCAGATGTTGATAGGGTCTGGGAGTGAGGAAAGGGTATCACCTACAAAGGAACACAAGAGAATTTGGCAGTGGGTGGGGCGGGGGGTAGTGATAGAAATATTGTAATCTTGACTTTTAGTGGTTACATGACTACATAAGTTTATCAAAATGCATGGAAATGTAAATCTAAAAGAGTATATTTTATTATATGCAAATTATATGTCTCAATACATGTAGGAGAAAATACAGCCCAAAGCACTATAAAAAAAGTGCTCTGGAAGGAGAATGATAGGACAGTTGCATAAATGGTTTTGGATTTTTTTTCTCGGCATCACCTTTCACATTGAGTTTGTTCTCTTTGATATAGCCAATCCCACAATTACAGATGCAAATCACAGAACCCTCTAAGGTTTTCACTGAGAAGGGCTCTGGAAAAAGAATCTCCATGTGGTAACAGTGGGAGAAAGAACCCTACTGGCAAGATGAAAATCAATGGAAAACATCTGGGCCCTTCCTATCTAGGGTCTTTTTCCCAACTTATTTTCCACTGAAACTTTGAGTTTTATTAATTAATAGCAGACTCCATTGCCCCATAGTATTATACCCAAACACAAACTTGGCTCCAGGGAGAGACAATCAAGTTAGTTCTTACCAATTCCTATTTTGCCTTAGAGAAAAATAGTGAAAATGAGTTTATCAGATCTTGTACATTGATTAAGGCATGTCTTGCTTGGAATGCATGGAGAGTAGGACTATTTTCTTACAAATAATGAAAAAAGAGCTTTAGCTTCGTGAGGTCCAAGCAAGGATAGGACACAGAACTATCAGGCTTTGGCCAACCAGGGAATAGCACGAAGGACCTGAGCACATCAGGGAGAGACAAATATGGGTGATAAGCAAGAAGAAGTGAAATTGAGACTGGAAATGTACTAAGAATAACATGATAGCAACTTAGTCATTATTGAATCTCTTACAGTACCAAGCACACATAGTGTTTCAGATATATTTTGGGGTTGGAATTAAGGGGAATCATACTGAATTTCACAGAGTTGAGTTGAATGACCTCAACTCAAGAAGAGAAAGAAGGCTCTGAGTCAAAGTCTCTAAAAGAGTATTTTTTGTTTGTTTGTTTGAGACCAAGTCCCACTCTGTCACCCAGGATGGAGTGCAGCGGCACAGTCTCAGCTCGCTGCAACATCTGCCTTGTAGGCTCAAGTGATCCTCCTGCCTCAGCTTCCCTAGTAGCTGAGATTACAGGCATGAGCCAAAATGACCGGCTAATTTTTGTATTTTTACCAGAGACGGGGTTTCGCCATGTTGGCCAGGCTGGTCTCAAACTCCTGACCTCAAGTGATCTGCCTGTGTCGGCCTCCCAAAGTGCTGGAATTACAGGTGTGAGCCACCATGCTTGGCCAAAAGAAGGTTTTGCTTATCATAAAAATGGAAGAATCCACCCCAAAAGTGCCTATGGTACCAAGACATGATTCAAAACGTTGTTTCCCCAAAATATACTATCTTCAAAATGTTGTTGATTATGATGATGATGGGGTGCTTCATGGACCATACTGTTTCCTCTTGACTCAAATATCTATTATGTCAAAATGCTTCAAGGGCAGTGTGTTGTTAACAGCTGACATATTCTGTAAAGAATTCCTACATAAAATCAGTAGCAGGAAGACTGTAGTGAAACCATCTGAAATCACACATATGATAGTTTAATAATAACACCTCTAAGAAGCTACAGCCACTGTTAAACAGGGGACATGCCCCTTTGACCTTAGTTCCCAATAGGAAAGTTGCCTCTTCCATGAGACAGGCAGAATGAAATGCTCTCCCATCACTCTGTGCAATTACAGAGTAATGAGAGGAAAGGGGAGGAAGGAAAGTGAGAAGAAGAATATAGGGAGAGAGGTGGGGATGAAGCCATTGCCAGGGTAAAATAACACCTGGGTAGAACTTTGCAAAAATACATTGAAGGGAGAACAAATTTTAGAGATAGCATAGCTAAATAAGCAGATAGTCCAAGTAAAACGTAAAACTACTAACATTTGAGAAAAATCAACTTGGATATAAAAATGTCCTGGATATAAGAAGAGAACAACCTAATGCAGACTGCCATGGGACAAGAGCAGCTCAATTCTCATGAATTGAGGGTTAGCCAAATACAGCCACTGCCAATAGAACGAAATCTATACTAGATTGAACCCACTCACTGTCAGCTAGGGGTTTTTATCAATTTGTTAGGGAGGAATAATTGGAAATTAAAATGGGAATTTCATTTACATACAATTTGAATTTGCTAAATATAATTTTGTTTACTTTATACATATGGTTAAACAAAAGTTTCTGTCAGAGTCCTAGCAAATAAATGATGACACACTCAAATCAAGTAATTTGAAGACTGTTTAATAGAGAAAGTGCTTTCAAAGATATAGGAAACCACAAAGAATAGAGAGACATAACCAGGGACTATTAACGTGGGGGTAGGCAGCAAACATTAACATTTCTAGGAATAAAGGAGCAGAGAGAGAGAATAGTTACTGGAAGCAAAGGAGAAAAATATAAGATGAAGACCACTTGATAGGCCCTCTCATCTTCTAATGAGAATATAGCCAGTCAAGCACAATGACTTAATGGGGAGAGTGAGGAAAACTTCATGATTTCCTCTTTTTCCCTTTCATTGGTTTCTAGCCAGTGATCCCCATTTGTTGACTCTAACAGGAAGCCAGAGATTCTGGGAGTCCATTGATGACATTTTTATAGATTAGCCTCCCAAAGCAAAGAACAAGATGTGGAAGAGAAATGAGCAGATCAAGAGAGAAAAAGAGATGACCTAAACACAGTCAAGTCCTCTCATCCCTGGGCAACCATTCTTGTTCTCTAACACGTACAGCCCAAATAAGAGACACACAAAAACATTACTATTAAATATATCATAGTGAAAGTGATGTCAATTTCTTCATCCTTCTACAGGAAACTTAAAACGTTAGCCAACAGTCATGATATAAATTAGTGGAAGATGAGAAAGCATAAAGAATCATAATATTTAGTTGCTTTGGTTTGGCTTTAATGGCTGGTCATAAAGCTTAAGTTGTCCATAATAATTCCCATCTTCTACCATATATTTCAGGTTCCTCACACCTTGGCGGGATGCTTTCAACAGGTCTGTGTCCTTAGTGATCTTGTCTTTGGTGGGAGTTCAGGAGGACACTGGGTAGATTCAGTTTTCTATTCATTATTACTATTAGATAATAAGTATTAAGAGATGTCCCTAGGGACACTAGATGTTTGAAATCTGGCCCTCTTTGTATTCATTGATGCCAGCAATCCAATGACCCAGGATTAGCCACCTGTGCAAGCATAGACACCCTTGTCTTACCATTGATGTGCAGCTGCATAAGGAACAAGAAATAGCTGAGGGGAAGAATCAGCTTCTATTTCAAGAAAATCAGGCTCAGTATCTTGTTGCAGGTGTCTCTCACTGGCATTAGGATCTCCAAATCCATTAAGCTTTTGTATGATTAAACCAGTGAGTGTCATGGGTATTAACCCATTGTTGCATTGTCCTTGCCTTAAAATGTATCACCTGGTTGGAGGTCATGTTCTGAAGGGTACTCTGTTAGTTTCCTAGGCAGATGTAACAAAGTACCACAAACTGAGTGGCTTAGAAACCAGAAATATATTTTCTCACTGATCTGGAGGCCAAAAGTCCTAGACCAAAGGGTTGGAAGATCATGTTTCGCTGAAGGCTCTAGGAGACAACCTGTCCTGGGCCTCTCTCATAGCTCTTGGTAGTTCAGGGCTTATGGCAGTAGAACTCCAGTCTTGACCTGGCATTCTTCCTGTGTGTGTGTCTGCTTTTGTGTCCAAATTTCCCCTTTTACTAAGGATACCAATCACTACATGGAAGGCTCACCCTATGCTAGTCTGGCCTCATTTTACTAAACTAATTATATCTACAAGGACCTTATTTCTGAATAAGGTCATATTTGAGGACTAGAGAATCAAGACTTAAATATACGAATTTGGGGGCAAAGGGGAAGCATAGTTCACTCCATAGCAGGTACCATGATAGTCAGTAAGGCTATCCTTCTACACAAAGTGTTCAACACGGTGTGCTACCTAAAGCTATTCCCACTGGAAGAATTATAGTCTTCCAGAAATTGGAAGAACTTCATTGTAGTTCTTACGCCATGAGTTAGGACTTTTTAAATGACCACTTTTGTTATCTTTGTAAAGTTTTGAATAAAAAAAAAAAAAATTCTACCAGGTATATAAACACCAAGACCGAGGTGACTACCAGACCATGTAAGTAGCTCCCTATTAAATATCAGTTTAAGGCTGTGTGTTCTTCGTTTCACATATTTTCAATGAAAGTTGAATATCTTACTGAAGCAGTTCTGCACAGATGAAGATAGACTCTAATAAAGGAAAAACTTTGCTTTTGATTAGATCCAGTCTTTCTGCATTAGCACTGGTATTTTTTTTTCCTCATTGGAAACAAGTCTAGAAAAAGCTCTACAGAAGGTTTATTCTTATATTATTGGTTCTATAATCATATTTAACTTTAATTATTTTTAAGACCAACATGTGGCTGTGTACGTACACACACGTGCACACACCCAAATAGGAAGTAAACAGCCATTTGCATGATATATGATTTGAGTGTCAATAAAATGCCATTTCTTGCCTCAGAGTCAATCTTTCTTAAGTACACTTTGAGTTCTAGAGTTATCACTATGTACCAGGCAAAAATCTTTTCTGCTACAGTATTCTAATCAGAAGTTAAAGTTCTAGTACAATTTTTCCTTAGAAAAAATAGCTCTAAGGCAGTGAAAAGATGACAGGCTTGGGGATAGAAAAATGTAGACATTACCTTAAGTCCTGCCCGTAATAGTTCATGTAAATGAGACAAATTATATATATTTGCTCTTGTATTACTTCATTTTAAAGATAAAGAAATTGGATAAAATCAGGGTTTCTGCAATTTGACTCATCAAAAGAATCTCATGGAATCCTTATTAAATGACAGCTTTCCAGACCCCATGCCAGACTAATCACATTGAAATCTCTGCGGTAGAAGTCAGCAGACTTTTAAATACTCAACCTAGCCCCTGCACCCCAACCTAAATTCTTATGAACCGACAACTTGGGGAAATGCCATGTCAGGTTATTTCTAAAACCATCCCTATTCCAGTTATCTGTGGAAACTAAATAAAGGCCACTCTACTAATTAACCCATTAGCTCACTTTATTCCTTACAGCTTTCCGGTTATCAGCAAGCAGATACTGTCTTAAGGAGTAGAGCCTGGGATGGATAACTTGTGATGATCAGACAGTTCGGGGCAGCAGAAGGCACAGATGTCAGGTGCGACTGAGGAAATATGGAAAACTTGAGGACAGAATGAGGGCCTCATGGATAAATTTGGAGATACGAAAAAAACTGCAACTGTGTACATTATCTATGAGTGTGTATATATATATGTGTGTGTGTGTGTATATATATATATAGAAGAAACAGACTAACTGCCCAAATTATGGATACATTTATAGAGATTGCTAAAAATGGTAGTGTAGATCTATATTTATTGAAGTGGAAAGAGGCACATGATGGATTTCGAAGTGAAAATTAGATATGTCTCTTAGGTTTCATTTTGGAAAAAGAAAATAGTCCCTTTGAATTTGAAGACTATGCATTTGAAGTATGAGTGAATTTCTTTGCAGTGAGAGTACAGTTAATTGTTATGCCTTTTTTCTTCTCTTTCTATATAAATTTATCTTTCTTCTTTGACAATGAGAATTTAATACTTTACAATCATAAACAGCAATAAAGTGATTTCCATTTTGACAATAGAGAAGGTGCATAGGGAAGGTGAGGATGGGGGTTGTTGTTGGATACATAAAGAAACCAAGCAGAGCAGGTGTTGGATAAAGGAAAGGGAAAGCAGAGAAGAGAGGGAAGAACAGCTAAACCTGGTAAACTCTGCCTTCTCCTAAGTTCTTATCACCTTGGCACATTGGCCTACAAGTTGCAGTCCTGCCCTTCCGAGGCTAGTAAGAAACTTGTGAGTCAGTCCAACAGGGATAATTGCCATGCTCAAGCTATATTGGATTGTTTAAGATTGAACACCTTTGCTTCTGGTTGGCAGCCTGCAAACTGGCCTGGGGCCACCTGCTCCAAGGACCAATGTATTTATTTCAGATGTGCAACCCACGACAGCAGGGTTGACTAGCAGCTTGGAGGGAAAGCAAGGGAATGGAGGCTATTTATAGCAGATGGCAACAAAGGTTTCCTTTCTTTTCTTTACCACTAGTTGTATTTCTCTGAAACTCTGCCCATACTGTGCAGAAATCAAAAGGGCAAGAGACCAAGTTCTTCAGAGCTGGTTGGAAAGTTCCAGGGCTCTGTTTTTAGAGCAAATCTGCCAGCTTCAGAGGAGGTTGCAACCACCCTTGGATTCTAAATCAGCTTGATGGCGGTGCAAATACATGCAAATAAGGGTCAAATCAATTTCCATAATGAACAGCACGAGAAAGGCAGACTCCCCTCCACCTGACTCAAAATTATTAGAAAATCCAGTGAGGGGGAAAAGAAAGAAAGAAAACAGAAAACACAAACATATCAGTAACTTGATTTTTGGATCTTGGCAATAGAAACTCTAAGGTCCAAAGATTATTCTGGACTTTATTTTCCAGGCTTGTGTAGGAAGGGATAATTCCAGTGTAGCCCTTCTGAGGCTTTTGATTTTGACCAGGCCTTACCTTTCTTTATCATGCTTCATCCTTCCCTGTTTCTAGGCTCCACTTATTACCACACCCTGCTTGGTTGAGATATAATTCATCTACCATAAAATTTACACTTTTATAGTGTACAATTCAGTGGTTCCTAGAAGAGTCACTGAGTTATACAACCATCGTTACTGTCTAATTTTAGAACTTTCATCACCCTTAAAAGAAATATTGTAGTTATCAGCAGTCACTTCCTATTCTTCCCTCCCTTAGACTCTGGCAACCACAAATTTACTTCCTTTCTCTATGGATTTACCTATTCTGGAGATTTTGTATGGATGTAACCATATACCATGTGGCCTTTTGTGACTGGCTTCTTTTACTATGCCTAATATTTTCAAGGTCTGTCCATGTTGTAGCATGCATCAGTGCTTCATTGTTTTTTATGGTAGGTTGTTCTTTTTAAGCAAAACCATTGCAGAGGCCACGTACCGCTGTGCCTCAGAGGAGTGCACTGAGCTCTACATGTTTCCTGGAAAACCATGTGGATTAGGAGATGATAGTAACATGGCCTAATCTTATTACTTTTTTACTAAGTCTTTAGTGACTCCCTTTAGCTGCTGATTTCCCTGCGTTTTAGAAATTACATTTATGTCATTCAACTAATACTAGGCTGAGTAAACTTATGTTTATAATTAACAGGTGATTTTATGAGCCACAGTGCAGAAGCATTCATTTTCAAAAACTATTTTGGTACTTCTGGCACAGCCTATGTTACTACATATGGTTGACTTGCATCTATGAAAGAGATGAGCGTTACTAGAGCTATAATACATATGGGCCACTGACTGAACCATCTGAGGAAATTTTAATTGGTGTGAGTAGGGAATGAAGTAATTTATATGGATCCATTACTTTTAAGTGCTTAAATCTATGAAGGGAACTAATCGAATAGGTTTTATTTTCTGTAAGGTCCTGAATGCCTTTGGATGACCCAAAATGTCTTCGTATAAAGTGATACTTCCATGCAGGTCATTATCTTTAAGAGACATTTATTAAATGCTTCCCTTGTGCATGCCCATACTTTGAAGAAATGCAGTTCACATCAGGAATCGTGCACAGCAAACCTTCTGCTCTTGACTATTCAGCCAATAGAACCTCACATTTAACAGGCAAATACGCAGGCAGGTGGTATAATAAAAACTGAGGTTCCTGATAATGGCTCTGAAGTAGTGCTTAAATCTGTTCGAGGACAGGAGAATCAAGCTTAGCCTTAAATTGTGTTCGTTGCTGGGATTCAGCTATGTCAGGGCATGCTTGACAAATGGGTGGAAAGTATATGCCAAAAGTCTATTTTTCTACCAAGTACTAATGAAGGAGGGATCTGCTGGGAGAGAACTCCTTTATTCCAAGGCTGGGATCCCAACCTTGGGATATGAGTTCTCTTAAAGTTGTTGTGGCATTGCAGAGGGTATCCAAGCCATGAAACGGACTCAAAGATCTGGAGGAAGAATATCAGTATTTCATATTCACATAATGCCATGAAGAGGATGCCAAATTCTTATGATTTTTTTTTTCTAAGGAAAAAGACAAGATGTCAAAGAGATTTTGATCTTATGTTAGCCCATTTTGGGTTCTGTTCCCAGGCACACAAGGGTTCAGAATCACTGTGCATAGAACTGGGATGGGAGACTCTGAGGAGTGCTAATGAGAGTGACTTTCTCTTCTTAAGGGAAATATAAGACAAATACATTGTCTGTATCTAGTAACCTGACTCTATTATTGGAACATAAATAACAGTGATTGTAATAAAATTATTTAGATCATTCCTGTTGTACCCTAAGCTACAGGCTCCCTCGATCTCTCCCACACTGAAAACTCTATAGGATATTGAGTCACAAGACAAAATTATTTTTGTGCCTGTGTCACAAGCGTAATACAACAGATGTAGCAGAATGTTTTCTCCACTTTTGACACAGAACCCAGAGTTACTCTGGCACATCAGGAGAACACCTAGGGCCCGGGTGGCAGAAGAATAGGAGGAGGCCATGGCTCGAGGTGGCTGTGAGGGCAGAAGGATGGTAGAGGGTTGAAGGGTAGATTACTACATTGATGGCACCAATGAGATTGACTAAGAAGAGGTACGGGCGGGCGTGGTGGCTCATGCCTGTAATCCCAGCACTTTGGGAGGCCGAGGCGGGTGGATCACGAGGTCAGGAGATCAAGACCATCCTGGCTAACACAGTGAAACCCTCGTCTCTACTAAAAATACAAAAAAATTAGCCAGGCATGGTGGTGGGCAGCTGTAGTCCCAGCTACCAGGAGGCTGAGGCAGGAGAATGACATGAACCCGGGAGGTGGAGCTTGCAGTGAGCCGAGATTGCACCACTGCACTAGGGCCTGGGCGACAGAGCGAGACTCAGTCAAAAAAAAAAAAAAAAAAAAAAAAAAAAAAGAGGTACACAGCTTCTTGGGTGGAGCTGCTGCAGTCATACACTTTCTTCGCCAATAGCCACCATCCCTTCTTCCTACACTCTCCATTTGGTGAAGGCTGAGATGCCATGTTCACAGGCACAGTGAGGACACCCTGTAGGAATGCTCAGAATAGGTGAGTAAGATTATCAGAGATCTTGAAGTTGGCAATAGCAGGTTTGGGTGAAAGCCAGAGAAATAATAATAATGATTGGAACCATACAAATAACATCTATTGAGTTTAACATGTGCTAGGTTCTGTGCCAACTGCTTTACATTTAATGTTTCTTTCATACCTCCTGATAACTCTTTGAGTTATATATAGGTTTATCACATCCATGATACAGTCAAGGAAACTGAAGCATCACAAGTTCGTCTTTTAAGGGACATTGTCAGAATTCAGGTATGTTTCTTACTTCTAGGCTAACCTCTTAACTTCCATATTATATATCTCAGGTTATTACTATAATATAACCACATTTTCAGCCATTTATATATTGTGTCTATATGGGTATTTATTTAGCAACAACAATATATTTTGTGGGAATACTATTTCAAAATTTTGGTTTATATACATAAAGGTATATCTATTCATATGGTCTTAAAAGTGTTATGTTCACATAGATAAATAATTACCAAAGTAAATATAAGGCCAGCAGTGGTGGCTCACACCTGTAATCCTGGCATTTGGGGAGGTTGAGGTGGGAGGATCACTTGAGCCCAGGAGTTCAAAACTAGCCAACTAGCCTGGACAACATAGCAAGACCCCATTCCCGTAAAAAAATAAAAATTAGCCAGGTATGGTGGTACGTGACTGTGGTCCCAGCCACTAGGGAGGCTGAGATGGGAAGATCAGTTAATCTTAGGAGTTCAAGGCTACAGTGAGTTCTGATTACATCACTGTACTCAGCCTGGGTGGCGGAGCAAAATTCTGCCTTTGAAAAATAAAACTAAAGAAGTAAATGTGTGCACTTTATAAAAGATAAGCTGTAAATGTAAATGAAGATGAGTATTGTAGAAGAAATATTTTCATTATTGTTCAGAGAGGCTTTAATGAAGAAAAGCATGAATGGAGAAGGGTTTACTCAACATCCTGGAATGTACCGAGTCTTAGGGTCACAATGAATGCTCAAGCAACCTTATAAAGTGTGAATTACTATTTTCATTCTACAAGTGAGAGAAAGATGGCCCCAAGATATTAAGTAACTCACTTAAAATCTTAAGTTAGAAAAGAGATTATGTATTACTTTAAGCCAGTTCAACGCACCGTTGAGGCCAACTTCTAGTAGGATGTTGGAGGAAGGTGAGATCCTTATTTTCTTAGTCTTCAAATATGATCAAGCATGGAAAATGTGTTTATTTAATTCCGCCAACAAACGCCTATGGAATATCTATTATATACCGCTACTATATGATGATGCTGAGTTTCTTAGCATTCACCTTGGTGGGAAATTTCATTGTCCGATGGAAGAGACAGACATAAGCAGATCATAGTTAATATGTGGGAAGTACAAAGTTCTATGTGAGGAAAAGGGAGGGAGAAACTACACGTTTGTTAGATTTGGGAAAAATCTTAAATTGGAGATGACATTTGAGTTGGTCCTTGAGTAGGAGTTTGCCAGGCAAAGAACAAGGTAAAGTCAACAGCAAAGACCATCCTGAAGGTATAAAAGAACTCAGTTTTAGAAAGGGAATGATCATCCTTCTGTGTGACTTGAAGGCCAGTTTTGAGATAGGTAGTAAAGAGAGAGAAATCTGGTGCCTTTTTTCTAGGCACTGGCTTTGGAGAATTCTGTATGCCCAGGAAATGAGTCTGGACCTTTTCTTATGCCTGATAAAAAAAAAATTAAAGCTTTTACAGAAAGTGTGATTAATTTTTTTGTGTTAGAAAGATAACTATGTCGGATTTGAGATTGTATGTTGAAGTATTGAGAAGGGAGCATGAGGGAGCAGTTTAAAATCCTACCATCTTGAAGACATCCTTGACTCCTGCTACAACAATCCACACAGATGGTCACCACCTCTTAAGACATTTATTTTAAATCAGTGCCTGCTCTCTGTCTCATTGCCATGTTCATGGTCCTGTAATTCATCGTTACCTGAGTTATGACATTGTTCCTAGCTACCTCTTCCAAAACCATGGTCTCCTATAGCTCCATTCAGGAGCCACTACAAACCGCAGGCCTTGAATTTCCCCCAGCATACACACAATCTCAAATCTGAGCATACTACCATACTTTTATACCTTTCCTCAAGCAGAGGGAGATTGCTCTTTGCATAAAGTTGAACTTTACAAGAATGAGGAATGTTTCCTTATTGGTTTTCCCCAAAGGGATTACAGTTGGTAAAGATTCTGAAGCCTTCATCCTTTAAGGGACTCTGGCAAGCTATGGAATGGCTGGGGCTCAAGGCTGGCCACTTGGACAGCAAGACAGCATCATCCATTGATTCTCATACTTTATACGAGAAGTGCCATTTTCTGTGTCATCATGTGGTAATATAACTAAGAAGAATTTGAAAAGCAAGGTTGCTCCTGGGGGATGAGATTGTAGAAAAGAACAGTGCAGTTGGAGAAATATACTTCATTTCACATTTCCCACACTAGACTGGAAACATTTCTAGAGATCTGAATTCTGTTATTGGCTTTCTTTGTAGCTTGTTTTATGACCTCGGCCAAGTCAATTAACCTTTCCATTCCTCAAGTTGACCTCAGTAAACTTAGAATAATATCACCCTGCCTGCTTGGCTTCCAGGCATGTAAGGTTGAAAGGGTTAATAGGAGTAAGTTTAGAAAGTATCAAGTACTGTTTATCAGAAAGTCTACAGTCTGTTGTGATAGGCAATCTATGGGTGAGTGTGCAAGATAGTGGAGGGTTATGAGGGCTTGGTAGGAAAGATTATTGGGCACAGTTATCTCTTTTCCTTGAAAGCTCTTAACTTACAGGTCAATGAGCACCTATGCACTGGGTTATATTCAAGGTTAGAGGAAACACATGCCTTACTACTGTATTGTAGCAAATCAGTTAATTACAGAGCAACCTGTTCTTAACAGCCCCTGAAGGCACTGCCTGACCTTGTACCAGGCTTGTGAAAAGACACTTCCTGACAAGGAAATAACCAGACTTGTGAGGGCTCTCCTTGTATTCGGGTATTTACACGGGTAGCTAAATGCAGCAGTTACAATTTCTTTTGAAACTTACCACACCTCCTCTCTCTCTGTGATTTCTCATCTTTGCCCAGAAAAGATAGTAGTAAGGGGGAATTTGCTTGGGCATTGCAATTACTAGATAAGGGAAGGCTAGTGATGTAGCAAGGACCATCTTATGGTTCACTGGTGTACAGGTGAGGTTGAGTTCCAGCATAACCTGCAGACAGACAGGGAAACAGAGAGCGGGCCTATTTTCAACGTCAGATTGAAATCACATTGGCAATACATTGGAAAGAGTGGACTATAGAAACAACAGTTGGCACAGGCTGATTGATATACATAATTTAGAGACTTATTTGACTGTAGGTATAAATATTAAACTTTTGTGTACTCTATGACCTAGAAATTTCACTTCATAGCCCTATAGAAACAATCACTCATGCATTAAAAAAATCACAAATACGGACAAACAACCTAGTATGATTTGTAATTTGAAAACAATGGGGGTGGTTAGGGTGAAGTATGCCTTATAGAGGGAATGACTGTGTAAACAGTAGGATATTCATATTGTAGAATGTGACAGGAAAATTTAAAAGAATGTGGAAGATGTATGTTCGATCCATCAGCAAATGCTGTTAGTTCTTCCTCTAAAATATAACCTGGCTCTGACCAGTTTTTACCAGTTCCTTCACAGACACCATCCATACCCCATCCAACATTGTTCTTGTGGAGCAGGACCTAGCAATAGCCTCTTTTTTGACCTCCCAGCTTCCTCTATTGCCCCCTGCAGTCTACTTTTCATTCAGCAACCAGAGTGTTGCAAATGTGATCATATCAATCCAATGACTTCTCATCACACTTAGAAAAACACCTAAGGTTCTCACCAGTGTCTGGAGGACCATATATGATCTGAGCCCTGGCTACCTCTCCAAATTAATTTCTTACCAATATTTTTTCCCTAGAACTAAAGCATGACACACAGTGGGTGCCTACAAAACACTGCTGAATAAGAGAAAGATGGACTCTAAGTACACTAAAATGAAAAGATCAGCATGAAACACAGGCCGTAGTGTAAATAAACATATTGACTATCAATTTAAAATGCCTAGGTTCAAATCCTAGGTTTATCAGTTTTCAGCTGTGTGGCCTTATGCAGGTTAGTAAGTTTTATGTACATTAACTTTCTTATAGAAAAACCTGAATTACTAATGTTAACTGTATCATAGAACTGTTATGAGGATTAAATAATCAATTCATATAAAGTGCTAAATCCACATCTTACTCACAGTTAGTATCAATTAATAATGTTTCACAGCCATTTGGAGCTCCTATGACTTTTTTGTTTTGCTTCTTTATATTTTCACCACATTGTGTGTCATAGGTGCTATTTTATGCAGTGTAATCAGAGAGGGATGTATTGATAAGATGATTTTAGTAGAGATTTGAAGACAATGAAGCTGCAGACCATGTGGTTTCCAGGGGAAGACTATTGAGGCAGAGGGAATACTTAGAGAAAGTGCCCTGAGGTAGCAGCATTCCTCAATGCTGTTTATAAAATAGTAAGATGGTACATGATGTGGTAAAAATATACAGAGAAGAAAAAAAGGACATAGTAGTCTTAACATATTAAGACATACAATGAATATTATGCAGACCTAAGCTCTCTATTTGTATTAATCATTTAATCCTCACTGTGAGACGGGCACATTCTTGAATGTTCTAGAGGAAGCAAAAAGGCCAGAGACAAGAGAAAAAGGTATGAGAGGAGACTTAGAGATGTGACAAGGTGGGGTGGGAAGATAGAGAATGCAGACCCTCAGGGACCCCAGGAAGAACTTAAATAACTCTATGAGTAAGCCAGGAAGCTTCTGGGAGGCTTGCATTAGAGGACTAACATGTTAGAAGAATCACTGGGTAGAAGCAGAGATATATCTTCTAGGAGGAAAGTGTAGTCATCTGTGGAAGAGATAGTGATGGCTTTGCACAGTAGTCAAGGGCATATATTAGTGATGGAACTGATAGGCTTTGCTGCAGAGCTGGAAGTGGTGTGTAAGAGAGGGCAACGTCAAAGATAACCCCGAGCCTTCTGGGTGAGCAATAAGATTGGGGTGCTGTTTACTGCATTTACTGAATGACTGTGGAACAAGGAATTTGGTAGCCAAGGGGCTCAATCAAGAATTTAGTTTTGATATCCAGCTGGAGATACCAAATAGGAAGGTGGATTTAAGAATGTCAAATTCTAGGGAGAAGCCCAGGGCTATTGAAAACTCAACATTGACTCTCTAGAACTCAACCTTGTGCAAGACCTGTAACGACTTTGGTGTCACTGAGATGTGTATGTTGTGGGAAGGAGGATCCTTCCTTTTTATTATTCTTCTCTGAGTTTCAATTTTAAGATTTTTAGTTTTATCTGATTCTTCATTCCTGTTGAAAATCCAAATGAAAGAAAATAGGTAAGTTATGTTGTTTGTGTGCGGGGTGGAAGAGGGGGTTGTATCGTTTTGTTTTTCAGTTTTCACTCAAAATGATGCTGCTTTTGGAAGAAAACAAGACAGAAGTTGGGTGGCCACATAGATGAGATCTGAGAGTTGACAGTGATCAGAAATTGAGAGATATTGACAAAGATTGACAGTGACTGACAATTTGTTGTGAAGAGGAAACAAGAAATGATTAATACTATGTTTTATAACATGAGACCTCAGAGAGAGGATCTAAAGATAAATATTCTTGGAGAAAGGATACAGACACAAAAATACATTAGCTGAAATAATCCAATGAGTATTAGTTTTAATATTTCAAAGATACACTATTTCTAATGGGAATATTATTCTTCTTAGCTACTATTACTCTCAATAACTCTTCTTGTTAACTTTCATTGTTTCTAAATAGCACTTAACATGTCAGGTGCTTTTCTTGGTGCTTACTATACATTACCTGATTTGATCCTTACACTTTGTCATGGTGTTTACTGGTATCTGTTATCAAAATGAGGAAACTGAAGATCAAATGCAAGTAGTTACTATAATATGGGTGGTTTGGGGCTAGCATTTTCCAAAGTTACTTCAGAGAATATTAAGTATTATGAAAAGCAAAGAGCGGCCCTAGAAGATTGAGAAGTGTTAGATTAAATAAATATATGCATGCTTTTTAGCAAGACTTTTCAGCTTATTAATATGCTAATATAATGTACCTCCCTAAAAGGGCTTTAGCATGTGGCTTTTCTTAGTTACTTGAGCACAGAAACAATTTCTTTACTGGAACCTCTTTCACATTTAATACAAGGAAGAATATATCCTAGAACATGCCCGTTTAGGTCAACTTAGCCCTGGGTCATGGTATATGTCCAAAACTTTGTTTGTCTGTGGCATTTTCTTTCAAATTTTTCCTCTTGAGCCTTTCTGCTGTATCATACTGCTATAGGCATTTGATGCTATCATGTATTTCCGATTTCTCACTACATCCTGGACTTGGATGTACGTTTTGATTGATGCATTGTTGTTGGTCATGCAAACATGATTTTACTTTGAACATGATTTTAGTTTGACAGACTCCCAACGTGTTCGTCATATGCATAGAGCCTCACCATACAGGATTTTCTTTTGGCCAACTTTAGCTCTAGACCATTACCCCAATGCCATGGTCATTCCTTAGGCACTGCAGGCTTTGTGCCAGGCTGGTTTCTACTGACCTAACTCTGTTCTCTTTAGCTCCTTCCGTATTAGTCCAATACTTGAAATACTTTCTATATCTGATGAGACTTAGTATGAATCCATTGCCTTGGACATGAAGACTTGGTGTCCCTTTCTGAGCATGAGTTCTCCCTGCAGGACCATGAGTCATTGCTCTTTGTCTCTACTGGTCCTAGTCTTTATGTGGTCAGATAACATTTCTGTTCTGGGCTCATTGCTGGGTTCATGCATCACTGTCCATTCAAAACCCCTAGTTCCACCTAAGAGTCTTCATTTGGCTCTTGTCAATGTCTCTAGAGATTACATATTTAACTATGAACTTAAATCCATGGTATGGAACTCAGCTATCTGTAGCCAAATGCCTCAGGTAATGATTTGCTTAGACTTCTAGGCATCTCTTAATCAAGAGCCTCTTCAGCAGTGTCATTTGTGCTATTGTTACAATGATACACTGATAACAACAGAAGCTTCCATTTTATAAATGCTTACTGTGCCAGGCTTGTGCTAAGGTCTTTACAAACATTATTTTATTAACAGCTATATGAGATTAGTATAATTACCCCAATTTTTCACACAAGGAAACTGCCAAGTTAATAAACTTGCCAAAAATGATGTCCCTAATTAGTGGTAGGAGCAAGATTCAAATCCAGATTTTCATCCTCAAGTTTGAATTCCTAAGATAATACCATCTTCCACATACATTTAGGACACTCAGTCATGATGCTTTACCTGAATTTGTTTATGTTTTTCGTGATTTAAGTTGGAATAATATTTTGACTAGAAAGCAAAAATTACTTTGTATCAGACCTAATTTGCATGTTCATTTGCTAATCAAACATTTACTGAGGGCTAACTAGGTGTCAGACTGTGCTTGGTGCGGGAGAATAAAACATTTAAAAGAAGACATAATCTCTGACTTCAAGAGGCTCCTGGTTTTTAGGGAGACAGAAACATAAGTATGTAGAGAGTATAATGATTACTGCTATAGGCAGTCATATATTTAATACTTATAGTCCTTTAACTCAGTAGAATGATCAGTAGAACATTGTAAGCACCATTACTTAAGTGTCTATAAACCCAATATATCTCAAAAAAGTAGTGTTTGTGCTTATTGTTAAGTACATTCTAGTAACTGTACAGTTAGATGGTTAAGTGAGACATTACTTCTCTATGTATACAGGTGATGGTGCTCCCTTTAGTGAGTCATTTAAAATTATCTAGATATGTAATGAATTAATGATTATCCAGAGTGGAAGGATCAGGTTACTCAAGGGGATCAAAGGCAGGATCAGGAAATACTTCCTTGCAAATTATTTATGCACCAGGCTAGACTCACCACCAGGAAACAGGAGCTGAGAGGAAAGGCCCTGGGTGTCTGCAAGTTTTGAACCAGCAAATGTTGTCATTAGATGTGTTGGCATTTATCCTTGGAAGGATATAATAAATAAGTAGTTCTACATGTGGGTGCTGGAGAGGCAAGATGGTGCCTCAGGTAACACGGCTGACAGCCAGGCTTGGAAGGAAGGACTGTGGTAAGGACTGTGCCAAACACTTTCAAGAATGCAATTATATTAGGAACAGGGAATCTGGTATGTGAAGGCTCTTCACTGCATTTCCTAGGATGTATAAAATCAAAACTATACTTGCTAAGATGAACTATGTAGCCTGTATTTGATCTGGTTATTTTTCTATAACTTTGTCTGTTCAAAATGTCAGCTTGTTTTAGATATTCTAAGGAGAACTAAAGAGAGAGATTTGTATTCAGGTTTGGAACAGAGAGAAAGAGAAGAGCTTCCCTGCTGGAATAGGGCGGAAATAGGTAAAGGACAGGAAAAGTTCAAAGGGAGAGAAACAAATTCATGGTGTGACAGCAGGAGTAGCTAGGTAGTGAAAGAAGAGGAAATATAGAACATAGTTATGTCCCAGAACATTAAGCTACCTCCGAATCAAAGAATTCAGTAAGAGATACTAGGTATCTAGAGAAAAACCATGTTTGTTTGTTTGTTTGTTTGTTTTTTGCTCTGTCGCCAGGCTAGAGTGCAGTGATGTGATCTCGGCTCACTGTAACCTCCGCCTCCCGGGTTCAAGCGATTCTCCCTGCCTCAGCCTCCCGAGTAGCTGGGACTACAGGCATGTGCCACCATGCCCAGCTAATTTTTGAATTTTTAGTAGAGACTGGGTTTCACCATGTTGGCCAGGATGATCTCAATCCCTTGACCTCGTGATCCACCTGCCTCGGCCTCCCAAAGTGCTGAGATTGCAGGTGTGAGCCACCGTGCCCAGCCAACCAACCATGTTTTGATTGTCTGTCCCATTCGTGAGTCTAAGATCCAAAGGACTCCAGGAGAGGTGTTGCTAGCAATGAACAAGAGTTAATGGAGATAATTTGTTTGCTATCTGCCTCATCAAGCAAGATTGTACTAGCCTTTCGGAAATTTTACAATTTTCTCCCCTTCCTTCCTACCCCAACATGCTCTAAAAGTTCTAAGGGAATATGTTGAACTTTCTAAATCGTGATGTGACAGAACTACTGAAACTTGTCAGGAAAACAATTCTGTTTTAGATAGAAGACAAATTGGTAGCCACACCCAGTTTATCAAGGATGTTTCTATCATTCTTACTGTTTGCTAAAAGAGAAAGGTAATTGTGGTTGATCATTCAAAACTTTTTATTAAGAATAAGTTGTAGACTCGCATGTTGCTGGAATTTAGGGATATAATAATACCCACACAATTCTTACTCTTAATGAATGGTAGTGGAACAAAGAAAATAATTCTAATACGTGAATATGAGTCCTATGTTTTTCTAAGTTCAAAAAGCTCCAGAGTGTCAGAGTAGAAACAACTTACCAATACTGGCCATCAAGGGTGACCTCTTAGGAAAGCTCACATCATTCTACACATGTATTAGGCATCATGGACTAACAATGAATTAGCAAGATTTGAAGGAAACAGAGATGGGTCCCCGCTCTAAATTTTCTTCACTCTTTAAAGATCTAAGGAACTCTAGAAATTAGCATAACCATGAGGCAGTAAATGATTATTAGCTGTGATGTGTGGTAGGGATAAGTTTATAGGTGGTCAGAGGAAAGAAAAGATCTCCAGGGTTATCAGCATGGCCAATTTATAAATGACTTAATTTGGACACTCACTCTGCTACTTTGCCATCTGCTCTAAAAGAATTTCCTTTCATTATGTACAACACCTGATCATGGGGTTGTGCGTATATTAATGGATGCCTTTTCTTTTAGGGAAGGCTCATGTGCTCCATCTCAAGTAGAACTCCAGAGTCATTCGATGTTCATGCTGTTTGCCACTTGGTAATTCTAATCTATCAACAGATGTCTGGATAGAGCACTTTTGTGCATAGAGCCTTTGAAAGAAGTCAGAGCTAAGGAAACTCACCAGCTCCTTTAGAGACAAAAACTCACAAGGCACACACCTTGTGGTCCGATCTTTATGGCTGTGTGGGAGAACTACAGTGTGATTTCAGACTTTTTCTTGGCATGTGGAGTCTGTTAATCCTGAAACTTCAAAATGTACATATTTCCCCCAAATGAGATGTAAGTCTGTTGAGTTAATTATCATACAATTATAGCAATGGAAAAGAAAACCCTAATCAAACGTGAACAGCTTGTCTAACTATTAACCAGACCATGGTGAACCATTACTTAGCTCTGACTTGCATGATCCATCATAGACTTCTGGCCCTCTGTGAACAAATGCTTAAATGAGTTCATAGTCATTTAAAAATGAAAGGCCTGACTGCCTGGGTTCTTGTGATTGTCTTTAAATTGTTCAGTCATTACATTTTACTGGCATGAAGTTATGGCAATCTTCCTCTCTTCTCCATGTGATAGGAAAGAGCTGGCAGGTCATGGTCATGAAAGACATAGCTTTGCAGGACTTTGACCTACTAAAGTGGTGATTTGTTTTATAACATTTCTACTTATATTCCCTGTATGCTAAATGTATGCTAAAAATACATTAGAAGTCAAATCCCTCTGAATAAGTTTTCTTTCTAGGAAACGCCAGAGTCCAAAGCATTGTATTCAGGGTGTCTTTTAGAATTAGTCCAATTTGCACTATTTTCAGGATAATTCAGCTATTGCCAGTATTATAGCAGTCAAATACAAAATGACCCAGGTGCAGCATGGTGAACTTTTGGTTTACAGTTTTAAATTCAAGAGGCCACTTTTGATTGATACAAGGATATGAAATTCGGGTTTATTCTGGTTGAATAGGTTGAAGTTTAGGACTGGGAAGGAAAAAGAGGAAG